>NC_089829.1:45890422-46589797 GCF_035046505.1 Tiliqua scincoides | reverse complement strand
TCTTAGTTGGTTCCAAACCAGTTTAAAGTGTCTGAACTGATTACCAAACCATTCATGAAAATGACTGAATCAGAAAGTTTTAAAATGCTGAGGAATCAGAATTAGAACCAAATCCGAACTTGCAATAGTTCAACGCCCTGGGAGGAAGACCTTCAGCTGAAACCCTAGAATCATGGTCAGTCAGTATCTGGCTTAAGACAACTTCAAATGTCCGTACATCAGCTACTTTCCTGGAAGAAATATTTCTGGCTGCAGACCACACAGGGTCAGCTCAGGCCACCCCATCAGAAAGGACACCACTGTCAAAAATACAGTCGAAAACTAAACTCCCCCCAAAATACCTGTTTAAAAAAGGGAGGAGACTGAAAAATAAGCATAGCTGTGTCTCCAAAGCTTCTGGAAATTCCAAAGCTAAACATAGCTGTGGGCCGGCCATCATTTCAACTTGACCTTGGCTCATTTTAGGCCCCTGTGCGGCCTATATTTAAGGGTGAACCAAGGTCTCTTAATGAAGTTATAACTTTGCTTTCAAAAGGATCGAGGCCAGAATTTTCCATTGGTGGTTGGGTAGCCAGCCAAAGTTATGCAAAGTTATTTCTGCTGCACTTGTTAATTCTGAGTGAGAATTGAGTTAACAAGGCCAGATTATTTTTAAGCTTTACTAACCATGAGACAAAATAAATACAATGGCAGGCACATAGACATTAATATGCTCTGCCTGTGGCATTTTCCTCCTTTACAAGGAAACTATTTTCTCCAATTTAAGGTGTGAGGAGGACCTTCAAATGAGCTATTGTGGAATCGGTGTTGACGTCCTCAACAGTACCATTCTAACAGGTTGCGAAATTCAACACTTGCTGCAACAATGAAATGTTCCTTATCTGTCCCCAAACATTGAAGTTTATAGTATTATTTGTCAGACATCACAGCAAAAATAAGACAGATGTCTGTGGCATGCCCATGCTAATGGCAGACAGGGCCCTGCTGCCACCTGAGTTTCTGAGAACCGAATTACATGTTACCTTAAGCCCATTAGTATCAGATGAGTTTAAAATAATTTGTAGCTCTGGCCCATGTTTGCTACAAATCTCTGATCTTTCTCAGTCTTCTGTCTGGTCCAGATCCTCAGCTCCCTGGACAGAATGTAGGGAGTCCTTGAGGACTCACAGCTGAACCAATGAGATAACTCGGATGGAGGGAGGTGCTAGGAGAACGCAGTGGTAGTGCAATTCACTCAACCCACTACGCCAAAGATGGAAACATCCCTTGAGATGAAGCATAGGCCTCTGGGAGGAAACAGGGATGGGGGTTGGGGAGAGAAGATGCCACCACTGCCAAGGGATACATCTGATGGGCAGAGAGGTACCCACCTTGCCAGGGGGAACATTGGCACCAGCTCCTCCCACTCCCTGAGAATGGGAAGAACAGGCACTGCTGCTGCTGCTGAGTCCTCCCCTACTTGCCGAAGAAAAGGGTGGGAGGAAGATCCACCACTGTGACTGATGAGTGTGAGTTCTTCAGCCAAGCAAAACCCCTCTTGTGAGCACCTCTTGCAAGATACCACTCCCTTGCTCCTGGCATCCAGAGATGAACCCAGACGTTGCAAGCAGTCATCATGACCTGTGACCTATAATGGCTCTTTCTAATATAAATCTGTCCAATCCCCTTTTATAGGTATTTAGGCCAGGTGCTATCACAAGATCCTGAGGCACAGAGTTGTACATATCACCTGCAATGATTTTATTATGGCACAGAAGACCTGGAATTGGTGGCCAGAAGAGGAAAAGATTTAGACCCAGCCACCCAGTGAACATTCAGGCACAGGAATAATTTATTAATCAGGTTAGAGCTTGTAATCGCTCTCTCTCTCTCTCTCTCTCTCTCTCTCTCTCTCTCTCACACACACACACACACACACACACACACACACACACACACACACACACACACACACACACAGAGCGCCCTTTCTCTTCTCCTCACCTAGCCTTCTCTCCTTTTTTTAATACCTTCTTATCCTACCCCCAATTCCTCAGGGCTTTATTTTTCTTCCTTTCAAAAGTTACACTAATTCAGCAAAAAATATCATCCCCTGTTCAGGATGAACAGTGGCAAGATGGAACAAAGGAAATATCAGAAGCTTTAGGCAGCCTCGGTGCAAGAATCTGCCATACCAAGGCCTTATTGCTGGACTCCATGCCTGTGTCTGAGGCCAAGCCCTGCACTGCCTCCCAACGGAGCCCCAAGCCAGATGACTCATTTCATGCTACCTCTGCCACTTGCACAGGAAGTTCAAGGGTTAGCCTGACTAGCTGGGTCCTCTGATAGGTGTGGACCTTTGGCCAGAGCTTTACCTGTCCATCTTCTGGTGCCATCCCTGCCTGGGCTTGAGAACTGTGGCTGGACAAACCTCTACCTGAGTTCAAGGAGGACAACTAGGCCTGCCAGCCAACCTCATCTATTACTCCCCTTCTCAGACGGTTCAATGAGCAGTAATGGTTTCTTCAAATACCTTACAGTCAGGGCAGAGAGGAATCTTGACAAATCACTTCAACAAAGCTCCTGAGTGCCCAATTTATTATTTACTGGATGCTATTATTCATTATTTAGTATTTACTGAATCTGTTTTGAACCAGTTCACCACTTTTAGGAGTTAAGTTCTGGTTCAACTTCAAAGCAACCCAGAGATTTTAGATTGAGGTTTAATTCCAGTTCATTGAAAAAACTTCTTCATGAACCAGTTTTGGAATCCAAGTTCAGGTTTGATTCAGTGCCCTAGTTTTCTAGATCCTGACAATGGCTACAGCCTGAATGTGAAGCATGTGCTCTACCACTGACCTATGGGCCCCATGTTGGCCTGGACAGCTTGTGACCTACCAAGCCAACAGGGGTGCCATTTCAGATTTCAGTGTGAGATTTCAGTGGGGACTGGAGGGCGGCAAAGAGAATTGCGTGGGAGGCAAGATTCTCAACAGAGTTTAAATGCCCACTAATTGCAAACAAAACCGAGCATTTATTGCAGTTACTTTTTCAGACCTTACTCAACTCAACTTACTCCAGCAGAATTGCTGCAGGATAGAAAATAGCCATTCTTCGTGTGATGCAAAGGACTCGACACCTCTGGCACTTAGACAACCAATCCGTTTTAACTGTTTAAAGACACTTGCTTGGGAAGCTCCTGAAGGATTCATGTATGACAAGAGGGTTGGGTTGTTCATTCCATGCCTGTTGGTGGACTTCTTAGAAGCACCTAATTTTGGGTTCCACTGCTAGAATGAGCAGAAGGGCTACTGCCCAATCCTCTTCCTCTCAAGACTCCCATTCAGCCTCTTCCTCCTGTAGGGACATGCAGTGGGTGGAAAGGCAGAGCCTTGAAAAGTGCCGCTGCTGTGTGAGGTGTGCACACACAACCCCAATGCTGGGTTGTGTGTGTTTGCACACCTCACACAGTGGCAGTGCTTTTTGAAAGACTCTGGTGGGGAGGCTCTGTCTCCCCTGCCTCCCTGTCCTCCTGCCTCTCCTACAGCTAGTGCTCTGAATAAAGGTGGGTGCATTTTCATTTTCTGTGCACCAGCACCTTTGCAAAGAAAAAAAGTCCTTCACATCGTTTAAAAGCACTGATTAAAGCTGTTTCTTGCTTGGTGGATCTGGACACATCACACACACACACACACACACACACACACACACACACACCATTGCTTTTAAGCCGAGTGGACAGGCAGTCAGCAAATCTTCCCGTAGCATCTCTCTACTAGTCAACATCACACCTCTTCAAAAAGACAGCACAGAAGCACTAAGGCAGCAACACCTGAGGGGATTCTGCTGCTGTTTCCTTGCCAAAAAGCTGGTGTTTTTTCTTAGCTCCCAAAACAATGGAAGCAACATGGGGAAAATATAAACTTACAAGATATGTTGACGACATCATGTAGATACCCTGTAAAAAGCAAGGGAATGAACAGAGATGATTCCAGAGAAGATGCTTTGCTGGAAGTAGGGTTGCCAGGTCAGATGCACCTAAAGATCTGAGATCTCTGAAGCTGGAATCAAAGAACATTAGAGCTCAAAGGGATCTTTGAGGTCATCTAGTCCACCACCCACCCACCCACCCCGCTCAGTGCTGGCAATAGTTATAGCATCCCTGACAGGTGACCATCCAGTCTCTGCTTGAGACCCTTCAATGAAGGAGAGCCCCAACTGCACAAGACAAGCTGTTCCAGTGCCCGGCAGCTCTTACAGTTTGGAAATTCTTCTTTAAATCCTGCCTGAATCTACTTCCCTGTTGTTCCAATCCATCAGTTCTAGTCCTGCCTCGAAGAGCCACAAAAAGCAAGTGCTCTTCTGCATGTCAGTCCTTCAAAGACAACTAGCATATCATCCCTTAGTCCCCTCTTCTCCACAAGGTGCAAGGCAGGGTAGGGTGATATTACAATACTGGCCACCCTTGAAAAATGCGGGGGGGGGGGGGAACCTGGCACTGAAGTGGAGCTGAGTGGCAAAGGGGCAGAATCATCCAGAAATGAACTGAGATGATCCTTTGCTGCCTGGGAAAAAAAGCTGGATAACCAAGGCCATTTGGGGTAATCCTAGCTGGAAGACCCCCAATTTGGCGCCAGTGTCACCTCTTGCTGTCCTTCTGGTCCTTTGCCAGTTAATGCTACAAACCATTCTTGCCTACCATTCCCAGCCTTTGAGGTCTCCTGCCTCCCCCGGTACAGTGGCTCTACTGTATATCTTGCCTTGTGGATTTCACCAGCCAGGCAGGGCAGGCCTTTCTATGTTTGGAGACACTTGGCTGCTGGATTTAATTTGAGGTCTGCGCTGACCTTGGCCAGTAGCACACATTCTCCTAGCACTCCCAGCTAATTACAGCTCATTTGTCTCTCCCAAGAAAGGGCCTGCTCTAAACTTTGAGTAGAAGGGGGAAGAAAGTCAGACAGCAATGGTCATCACATGACCACCAGCTCCTCTGGGGAAAGATGTATCGAGCCCCCCCCCCCCCAGTTCTTCAGGAGCAACAACTAACTACAGCACAGTAACTTCCTGGCTTAAAATGCGATCACACATTTTGAACTGCAGCACCATTAAACATCAAAGCAGGAATGCAGAAAACAGAACAAAACGCAGGTCCCCTCATGATCTTTCACACCCTCCCAAGGCAGAGCCTGACTGTTTCTTATAGAGGCTGAGGTTATCCTATTAAAGAGTGCGAAGAATTTTTTCTCTCTCTTTAATAAGCAATTATGCTTGTCACAATTTTTCTCCACCCACAACCACTCTGCAGCGGTTTTTCAGCTCATGCATGAAAATCACACAAAGTGCCTGCTTTGAGTCAAACTCTGGAAAATTTGGGGTTTTTTTTATTTTTTATTTTTTCTAAGAGCACATTTGCTGTGCACTGTGGAGTGACTTGGGCACCCCCTACATTTTGTGAAATGGGGGTCTAGCCCCTTTGTACTGGGCCCAGAGCCCTGCAGTACAACTCTTAGACACAGGACTGCCATTGGCAAGTATCACATGGATCCAACAAGTAAAGAAAATGCTCTGTCGACATGCTCAGGAGTGAGGTCCTGAGAAACACACAATCTCCAGATTCAACTCGGCTTTGCCAAGACCAGCCCATCCATGACGCCCACTGAGGAGGTGGCCGATTGGAGGGGGGAAACTCACTTCCAGTCTCTCCTGCTCACTGCTCCTCTTCCTTTTGCTCCCTGGATTTGAAAAGAAAGAACAGAATGGAGCTGTGGTGAAAATCCCTGATTGCCCCCTATTTGGCACCTATGTTGGACCTTCTTATATGGGGCTCTTGCATGGTTCAGTGTCTTAAAGGGGCTGATGAGTCACTTTCAGGTTGCAGCCATTATTGCTCTCTGTTGTTGCTGTTTTCTATTGTTTGCCCTTCATCTTCTTCCCCAACTTACTAGTAAACTTACTAGCCGGTTCATTGGACCATGAAGCCCACCTGAGCCCCAAGAGTGGGAGATTCAAGGGACTCAGGTGACCTCAAGTAACAAAGTCAGCAGGTGAAGCCTTGCAAATGTCCATGGGATTAAAACAAAGAGTGGGGTCATGCACCCCCTGCTTTGTGCATTTGCCCTGGTCAAACCCCTGGAGCACTGGATGCTCCAACAGGGTTTGCCTTATTGCCTTGGGTTACCAATACTATTCACTCTTCTTCCACAGAAGTCAAGCTGGCTTGTATGGATTCCCACCACCACTACTGTTTTATCCTCAACCCTGTGAGATGTTAGGGTGGGAGCAGGTTACTAGCCCAAGATCATCCAGTGAGCTTCATGAAGTTTCTGCCTGTCATAAACTCCCGGGGTTTGGGGTGCTCAGAGTTCTTGGCTCCCGAACTCTAGAGCCCTCAAGGACCCCTGTTCAGTAGTACTGCCACCACCCTGTATGTGTCAGTGTCTCAGTCCAAGGACACAGAGACCCTCTAGGCTTAATTCTATCCCTTGCAGGCACTGAGCACTTTCTTTAATTAAAGCTTCAGGTTTCAAGTTACTAGTCCTCAATGAGTATTTGGTAGCTTGCTGAACGGCTAGGCAGGATTCTGAAACTTTGTCTCCAACAGACAATGAAACAACTTAGTAAAAGGATTTTTACTTCATTAAGTACAGAGGGTTACATAAAGTGACAAAAGGCAGCAAATGCTAGAGGCATAAAACTTCTAGGAAACATCTCAGCATTAAAATAACAAAGCTAACTGGCTATCTCTATTATTCCCTAACTCTCACCTGGGTCCGCTTTCTTTTGTAGATCTTTCAGCCCCAGGTTACCTCTGAGGCCACATGGCCCTGGTGGACCAGGCTCTCCACCTGCAGGATGTTGCACCCACAACCTTTTCCACCAAAAAGACCCAGACAAACCCCTTGGGCTTTGTTCTTATTTCTCAGGCTAACAGGATGGAGGTGACTCTGTACTTATTTAAACTGTCCAATCAGAAGCTCTCAGGGACAGAAACTTCCCGAAGTGGGGCTGGATGCTAGCCCTCTTAGTTCTCCCCCTCCCCACTGGAGATCCACAGCTGCATTCCATCCTTGATGAGCGCCTTTCTGTCTGCATAGGTGCTACATTATTACCTTCCATTGAGTTGTTAATTTCATTGGCTGTTGTTACTCACACCCTTGCAGCTAGGAACTGCAAGCCACTTCTCTGTTCCTGGTTTAGTTTGGTTCAGGCTCTACATGCTGCTAGGCCAAAACTGTACATATTCACGACATTGGCCATCCACTAGGCTGACTTAGGAAGTCAGGTGGCTGATCAGTAGGGGGCAGCTATCTCCATCTCCCTGCTACAGCTCCCTGCCACCACTCTCCTGGCCTCCTTTCCTCCTTTCTGTTTGAGTTGACCTAGAAGGAGAGGCAAAAGTTAAAAACTTGCTGAGTTGGGGGGAGCTTTGGGGAGTCACCTCTAGTACTGGAAGGTCTTGCACCAGTCCCAGCTTCATGGCAATCTGAACCCAGGTTGCTCTGGGCCTATGTAACATTCTCACCACTCGCCTCCCACTGGCTCTCACTTTGCCCACTGCTCTGTTTGTGTCACATTTCATTTCACTTCTATCAGGATACTGGATCAAAGCCCTGTTTTCATCCCCTGGAAGTGCTTTAAAAAGCCACTTCCATTGTGCTTTCAGTATTCAAGCACGGCTCTGGGTAGAAGGTTGGGGGCGGGGGAGGACAAGCAGCAGACTGAATCCTCCAGTGAACAAATCTCAGATATTTATTTGCCATTGCAAACAATTTGCCCACATCTCTCTCAAATGCTTAGGAAGCTTTAAATTGAAACAATATAGCTTTCCCTCCAGGAATGGGAGTCCTGCAAAGAAGCTTTGGGCTCCAGAATTACATCTGTGGTGCAAAGCCGTAACATCTGGCTCACAGCTGCGCAAATAAATTCACATCCATCAGCCTGCTTCACAAGTGCAGCGTCATCCAGGAGCAGCTACAACCTGAACAAGGCTCTGCTTCAGAACTCAAAAAACTGCCTGAAGTGGAGTCTGGCCATGGAGGGCCCAATCCGAGCCAATTTTCCCGTGCTGGTGCTGTCATGCCAGTGTAGTGTGTGCTGCATCCTGTGCGGGAGGCTCAGTCACTGGGGCCTGCTTAAGGTGTGGGAACATGTTTCCCTTTCCACAGAGCTGCACTGTGGCTACACTGGAGCTGGAAAGTTGGATCGGACTGGCTCCTGACTCATCCAACTCAGCACTGGGGATTTTTTTTGCTTTTAGATATTTACTTTAAAACACTCCTAACCTGTCATCCTCACCTAGCAAGGCAATCCAAAGGCAGGAAGAAAGATTGGTGGTGTAACTAGAGCAGGTGTAAAGCACTAAGTTTTGCAGGGAGCCTTATGGCAGCATGCAAGGGGCCCCTTCCTCTCCCTTTCTGAGCCATTCCAGGTGGTGGGAGCAAAACAGAGGGAGAGGGACCCTTTGCACGCTGCAGTGAGGCTTCCTGAAAAATGTAGTGCTTTGCACCCCCTCTAGCTATGCCACTGGATAAGATCTCACAGTTAGATATAACAACATTCAAAACACAATGAAAAAAAATTGCAAGGTAATCAAAAAAGGCAGCAGAGTGAAGCACCACAACTGAAAAGGCACAATAAAATGACCTTGCTGTGGCAGAGAGCAGAGTAGTGGGCTAGAGTGTCTCCTCAGATATACTCTAGCCCACCGCTCTCCTCTCTTCCAGTCTTCCTCTTCCACTCCATTCAAGAAATTCAAGGATGAGGAAGAGGAGCCAAGGTGGCGGCTAGCATAGCACAGGGCAAGGAGAGATGGCAGCGATCTTGGAACTGTTTTTATCTATCTTGATAACAGTTTTATCTAACAGATCCTTGCTGCTTTGTTGGAGTCAAATCCAGCATAGCATTTTCTTTTGTAAATTGAATTACTGATTAGTGGGCGGAGGATATTATGATCCTGTACATTCAATAATATCTGAGCCTGTGCTGGCCTGTTACAGTACATTACATTTCTTCTGCTCAGCTGGATTGAATACCACTGAACATAAATCTTTCTTGTGCAGAATTCCTGGACCACAGTAAAGTCTGATCTGGAAGGAGAGAACAATACAGTGGCAGTGTGTGCTACCTGATTTGGGCCCAATCCTATCCAGTTTTCCAGTGCCAGTGCAGCAGTTTCAATGGGATGTGCACTGCATCCTGCGGTGGGGAGGCAGTCACAGAGGCCTCCTCAAGGCTTGGGAACACTTGTTCCCTTACCTCAAGGCTGCATTGCAGTTGCACCGGTGCTGGAAAGTTGGATAGGATTGGGCCCTACATCTACTGGGTGGGAGAGATAGAGGGGGGAACAGTGGCAGCATCCCCATTCACCTTCTCAACTTGCATACTGGCATTCAAAGGTGGGTCTCAGGATACAGGTTAGGATTTGAGGTGAGTCCCAGCTCTTCACAAGTTGAATACTGCTGGTATATTCCAAGCTAGCAGTGATTCTCCCTGGTCTTAAGCCAAGTCCACGTTCCTTGCCCTACTATCTTTTAACCAGTTGGAGACTGAACCTGGATCCTGCATTGTCCAAGGATGGGAGAAGTAAGTGGAAGCAACCTCTGGCCTCTGTCACAGGCCAGAAGTGTAAGGACTCCAGGGAGACTGTCCCCCCCTGCCTTCCAGGATGAACATCACAGCAAAGGGAAATCTGCCTGGCCTCCACTATTGGGCAGAGAATGGAGCAGTTGCAGGGAGCAAGAACTCTGCTCCGATGGCCAGTTGCCGGGGCCTGGAGAAGGGAACAGAAGCATGTGCTGGTCTCCTCCAGCAGACACAGGACCAAGGGGTTGCTGGGCTGTTTTGAACTGTTATTGTAAGCCACCATATGCATCACTGTAATTGAAAGGCAGAGTAGGAATCTGTAAATAAGTCTGCATACAAATTATGTGTCTAGCACTGACCTTCAGGAGAAACAAAAGTACCGACTCCACAGTCATTCTGCTGTGGGACCTTGTGAGACTGGAGGCAGCTGCACTCACAATGCTCCCTGATGATGAAGATGGCCCTGGAGCAGCCTTGCCAGACAGCAGGAACCAGGAGGCTTTCTGGGGGCCAGATGGATTTGGCAGCACAATCTGTCTGCAGCTGTCAGATTCTCCCCAGTTCGATATTTGTTGGAGTCCTCCTGCCCTCTTATTCATTTTTCTTTCTCACACGCTGCTACAAGGCCTACAGGGTGTGAGGAGAGTGGCATAGCTAATGATCGTGTTGCCCGGTGCCAAGCTCAAAAATGATGCCCTGGAAGTGATATCACAGCCAGAAGTGACATCACGCCCGGTCTTTTTTTAAAAGTGCAAATGGGTGGAAAACCTGCCTCCTCCCCCACCACCCACTTGCTCTGCCGACTCCTCCCAGCCAGTGGCATAGCTAAGGCATCTATCTGCTACCCGGGGTCAAAGAGATTTTGTAGCCCCCTCCTCCACAACAAAATATAATTTAATCAGTCAAGGAGATAAATAAAAAGTGTGCCCCTTATTGGTTAGAGACACTTTGCTGGGGTGAAGAGGGACAGTTATTCGCCCCTGCTAAATATAAAAGGAGCAACACTTGAAAAAGTGCCTCTTTACTCAGTTAGCAGGATATTATGATACATGGAAATGAGAGCTGACTCATATTAACATTGGTTCCATGCTGTATCATAATAACATCTCATTGGCTCTCAGAACAATCAATCACAGTTTTGAGTTAAAGAAATCCCCTTTTGTTCCATAAGGCTGTTGTGTTTTCATTTTCTGGTTAACTTTTGATAGAATAGAGAAATTCTGTTTCACTGCAATCTGCATTAAATTACCTTTCCAATGATCCAATGATATATAACATGATAGTATTATTCATACATACCAAGGTTTTCACAATTTTGGCCACTAGTGTCAAGCTCAGCTTGTTGCCCAGTACAGTTGCTACCCCCTGCACCTTCTTGACTATGCCATTGTGTGAGGAAAGGGGTCTACACATACCACACTATAGGCCACTGATCCCCAAGAGAATCAGATGCTCCATTAAAGCCAGATCTTAAATTGAAACAAAAGGAAGAGATTGGATTCCAAACATGTATAGAGAGACTTTCTCATGTCCTTTCTCTGTGTCTCTTTCTCAGACCTAAACATCCTAACAGTTTGCACATGAGGATATAAGAGCAGCTCTCTTGGATCAGGCCCAAAGATCCATCTAGTAGTCCAGTCCAGGTACAGCGCAACCTGTAGCCATGGACAGACCTGTCCTCCATGAATTGGTCCAAGCCCCTTCAAAAGCCATCCAAGCTAGTGGCCATCACTGACATCTTGGAGCAAGGCATTTGGCTGACTAATTTTGCACTGGATGACGAAATATGAGTCATCCATTCTTTTGTCCATTCTGAATCTCCCACCAGTTAATTTCACTGGAAGACTCTCTCTCTCTCTCTCTCTCTCTCTCTCTCTCTCTCTCTCTCTCTCTCTCTCTCTCTCTCTCTCTCTCTCCAACATGCATAATTTTACAAGTCACCATTTTTCTAAGCCAAAATGCTCCCTTCCTTTCCCATATTAAAAGTGCTCCCATTGTTTGATCTTTTGGTAGCCTCCTTTTGTCCTTTTTCCAGCTCAACAATATCCTTTTTGAGATATGACACCCAGATGTGATCACAACCAGGGGTGGATCCAGGGGGGGCCATGGGTGCATGCCCCCCCAAACTTTTACGCCAGTGGGAAAGGCTCCCACTGGGGTGGGGAGTAGCCCAAGCACAGTTGGGATACCCAGGTATACCCATCAGGTAGATCTAGGCTCCAAGTCCAGGCAGAGCCCAGGTCTACCCATGTCTACCATGGTACCCAGGTCTACCATGTAGGCCAAAGTTTAACAGGGAGCCCAGGTCTACCTGCCTGGTTGTCCTGTGCTCTGGAGTTAAGGTAGTGCCCATGCCCCCCACCCAAACACTGGATCCGCCCCGACCACAACATAGATTTGTATAAGGCCATTATAATATGTATTCTTGATCCCTTTCCTAATAACCCCTAGGCTGGAACTCTTCCAGACAGGGCACATCAGCAGTGATCCTTCACTGTGTCTCTAAAACACTGACTGTGAAGTTTTCTTGTTTGGGTTTACCTTTAACGGCTGGAACTCAGTAGCTGCAAGAACATTGCCTGCCACTCTCTCCTCACAAGCTCCTGAGGAAATCATACAGCAGCAGCACACCAGCAAGCAGGAATGAGACTGCACCATGTCCCCGGAGCTTCTCTCTTAATTGTCCCAGCAGCAGAACTTTCACTGGATCATACAATTTACTGCAAGTTGCCTTGGGGAATATTTAGAGCAATCCTTTTCCTCCAGCAGCTCTTGATGCTGCTGCTACGGTAGCTGCATGGCATTGCCTGGCCTGACCCCACTGGAAATGCAGATGTCTAGGGCAGTGGTGCACCAGTGGGCAAGAGGCAGATGTGCAGCTGCCTAGGGGCCCAATCCTATCCAACTTTCCAGCACCGTGCAGCCGCAATGCAGCCCCAAGGTAAGAGAACAAAAGTTCCCATACCTTGAGGAGGCCTCTTTGACTGCCTCTCCACCAAAAGATGCAGTGCATAAGAACATAAGAACAGCCTCTCTGGATCAGGCCATAGGCCCATCTAGTCCAGCTTCCTGTATCTCACAGCGGCCCACCAAATGCCCCAGGGAGCACACCAGATAACAAGAGACCTCATCCTGGTGCCCTCCCTTGCATCTGGCATTCTGACATAACCCATTTCTAAAATCAGGAGGTTGCGCATACACATCATGGCTTGTACCCCATAATGGATTTTTCCTCCAGAAACTTGTCCAATCCCTTTTTAAAGGCGTCTAGGCTAGACGCCAGCACCACATCCTGTGGCAAGGAGTTCCACAGACCGACCACACGCTGAGTAAAGAAATATTTTCTTTTGTCTGTCCTAACCCGCCCAACACTCAATTTTAGTGGATGTCCCCTGGTTCTGGTATTATGTGAAAGTGTAAAGAGCATCTCCCTATCCACTCTGTCCATTCCCTGCATAATTTTGTATGTCTCAATCATGTCCCCCCTCAAGCGTCTCTTTTCTAGGCTGAAGAGGCCCAAACGCCCTAGCCTTTCCTCATAAGGAAGGTGCCCCAGCCCCGTAATCATCTTAGTCGCTCTCTTTTGCACCTTTTCCATTTCCACTATGTCTTTTTGGAGATGCGGCGACCAGAACTGGACACAATACTCCAGGTGTGGCCTTACCATCGATTTGTACAACGGCATTATAATACTAGCCGTTTTGTTCTCAATACCCTTCCTAATGATCCCAAGCATAGAATTGGCCTTCTTCACTGCCGCCGCACATTGGGTCGACACTTTCATCGACCTGTCCACCACCACCCCAAGATCTCTCTCCTGATCTGTCACAGACAGCTCAGAACCCATCAGCCTATATCTAAAGTTGTGATTTTTTGCCCCAATGTGCATGACTTTACACTTACTGACATTGAAGCGCATCTGCCATTTTGCTGCCCATTCTGCCAGTCTGGAGAGATCCTTCTGGAGCTCCTCACAATCACTTCTGGTCTTCACCACTCGGAAAAGTTTGGTGTCGTCTGCAAACTTAGCCACTTCACTGCTCAACCCTGTCTCCAGGTCATTTATGAAGAGGTTGAAAAGCACCGGTCCCAGGACAGATCCTTGGGGCACACCGCTTTTCACCTCTCTCCATTGTGAAAATTGCCCATTGACACCCACTCTCTGCTTCCTGGCCTCCAACCAGTTCTCAATCCACAAGAGGACCTGTCCTGTAATTCCCTGACTGTGGAGTTTTTTCAGTAGCCTTTGGTGAGGGACCGTGTCAAACGCCTTCTGAAAGTCCAGATATATAATGTCCACGGGTTCTCCCGCATCCACATGCCTGTTGACCTTTTCAAAGAATTCTATAAGGTTCGTGAGGCAAGACTTACCCTTACAGAAGCCATGCTGACTCTCCCTCAGCAAGGCCTGTTCATCTATGTGTTTTGAGATCCTATCTTTGATGAGGCATTCCACCATCTTACCCGGTATGGATGTTAGGCTGACCGGCCTATAGTTTCCCGGGTCCCCCCTCTTTCCCTTTTTAAAAATAGGCGTGACATTTGCTATCCTCCAATCTTCTGGCACCATGGCCGTTTTGAGGGACAAGTTGCACACCTTAGTCAAGAGATCTGCAACTTCATTCTTCAATTCCTTAATAACCCTTGGGTGGATGCCATCAGGGCCCGGTGACTTATTGATCTTTAATTTATCAATGAGGTCTGAAACATCTTCTCTTTTAACCTCTATCTGACTTAACTCCTCGGTTAGGAGGGGCCGTTCGGGCAGCGGTATCTGCCCGAGGTCTTCTGCCGTGAAGACAGATGCAAAGAACTCATTTAATTTCTCTGCCATCTCTAAGTCTCCTTTTATCTCCCCTTTCCCTCCCTCACCATCCAGAGGGCCAACCGCTTCTCTGGCGGGTTTCCTGCTTCTAACATATTTGAAGAAGCTTTTATTATTCCCCTTAATGTTGCCGGCCATGCGTTCCTCATAGTCTCGCTTGGCCTCCCCTATCACCTTCTTACATTTCTTTTGCCACAGTTTATGTTCCTTTTTATTCTCCTCATTAGGGCAAGACTTCCATTTACGGAAGGAAGCTTCCTTGCCCTTCACAGCCTCTCTAACTTGGCTGGTTAGCCATGCGGGCACCCTCCTGGATTTAGTGGAACCCTTCTTTCTTTGCGGTATACACCTCTGCTGTGCCTCTATTACTGTTGTTTTAAGCAGCCTCCATGCACTCTGGAGAGATTGGACTCTTTTTACCCTCCCTTTCAACCTCCTTCTAACCAGCCTCCTCATTTGAGGGAAGTCCGCCAGTCGGAAGTCAAGGGTTTTTGTTAGAGATTTGCCTGGTATTCTTCCCCCAACGTGCACGTCAAAACGGATCGCAGCATGATCACTGTTCCCCAATGGTTCAGTAACGTTTACATCTCTAACCAGGTCCTGCGTACCGCACAATATTAAATCCAGAGTCACCTGTCCTCTGGTGGGCTCCGTGACTGGCTGATCTAAGCCACAGTCATTTAG
Source organism: Tiliqua scincoides (assembly GCF_035046505.1). Classification (NCBI taxonomy): domain Eukaryota; kingdom Metazoa; phylum Chordata; class Lepidosauria; order Squamata; family Scincidae; genus Tiliqua; species Tiliqua scincoides. The sequence goes on along the minus strand of NC_089829.1, from coordinate 46,574,727 downwards.
CACGTCAAGAAATCCGGTTTCCTTATCGTGACCAGAACACAAATTGACCCAGTCAATATGAGGATAATTGAAGTCCCCCATGATTACAACCCTGTCCCTCCTTGTCACCTCCCTGATCTGTTTCCTCATTTCAAGGTCCCCATCAGATTTCTGGTCTGGAGGACGATAGCACGCCCCCAGTATTACATCGCTGCACAAGCCTGGTAATTTAAGCCACAGAGATTCTACCGTGGAGTCGGACCCACCTTCAATCTCTACTTTGCTGGATTCTATCCCTTCCTTAACATAAAGGGCCACCCCACCTCCAACACGCCCCTGCCTGTCCCTCCTGTAGAGTTTATAGCCCGGGATTGCGGTATCCCACTGATTCTCTGCATTCCACCAGGTTTCTGTTATGCCCACTATGTCAATATTTTCCCTTGTCACCAGACATTCCAGTTCTCCCACCTTTGCTCGTAGACTTCGGGCATTCGCATAAAAGCATTTATACACGGAATGCCCCAGGATGCGCTGCTTATTCGCTCCTTTGTCCCCGCATCCTCTCATTGTGCCAAATCGTCTATCACATCCCATCACCCTACCTTTCCCAATTTCTTCTCCTACTCTGCCTTTGTCTTGTTGTTCTCTAACCTCCCCATCCTCATCCCATAGGGATGAGGAGTCCCGAACCGGATGCCCCTCGGCTCCTGTCGGCCTTCCCCCAGGGATCAGTTTAAAAGCTGCTCTGCCACCTTTTTAATGTTATGCGCCAGCAGTCTGGTTCCATTCTGGTTCAAATGGAGCCCGTCCCTCTTGTACAGGCCCCGCTTGTCCCAAAACGTTCCCCAGTGCCTAACGAATCTAAACCCCTCCTCCCTACACCACCGTCTCATCCACGCATTGAGACCCCTGATCTCCGCCTGCCTAGCTGGCCCTGCGCGTGGAACAGGTAGCACTTCAGAGAACGCTACCTTTGAGGTCCTGGCTTTCAGCTTCCTGCCTAAAAGCCTAAATTTGGCCTCCAGGACCTCTTTGGCCTCCAGGACCTCTTTGGACCTCCCAATGACACATTGCACCTCCCAATGACCTCATTGCACTTCCCAATGACACAGCTGCAACGGCACTGGAAAATTTGATAGGATTGGGCCCTGGCTCTTCCAAAGAGGCCTGGTTTGGGGAAGGAGAGATCAGGAGGCAGCAGCAGCAGCAACTGAAAAAGCCTCTCCTCCACTGTAGGGACAGCTATGGGACCTGCCACCTCTGGTGGCACTTGGAAAAGTGATACTTGCAAGAAAACATTGAAAAGCCCTGATTTATATGGAATGGCAGGGTATAACCTTAATTCAAAGTAGAACATTGTCAACACAATTCTATGCATTATATCATCATCATCTATTTTTAAGTGAATTTCAGGGAAAGTATCTCTGTGCATGTAATTTTTAATGAGACGCCTACTCCATGTGTCCACTTAATGAATCTGCCATTACATTCTTTTAATGACGGTTGGATTTCTGCAAATTTTCAATGACCCTCAACCTACCTGGAGCCAGCAGGAAGAAAGGAACCTTTGGAGTGCAGCATATACAGTTCTTAGAGGAACAGGCAGGCCAGGTGTGGACAATCTATACAATGTTTCAGTCTGCATTTTACAGTCTGTTGCTCCATCTAGTGTTGGCTTCTTGCATGTACCAGAAGTTGTGACTTCCCCCCACATAGTAATGTAGCTCTTCCCGCACTCTTTGCTTTCCATTCCACGGCCTGCCACTTTCCCATTGGTTGATTTCATGACGTCAGGGGGTCCACATGAGCTTCTTCATTGTGAAGAAGAAAATGCTTTGGATGAGCAGATCCCTTTGATTCTGTCACTCCCCTGGGACTGGCTCTGCAGTGGGGATTTCTGAGTTGCTGTTGGGTCAAGGAGTTTCTTCACAACAGCTTCCTCTGCTCTCCGTTTGGTATATTAGTGCAGGCCAGGAGCTATGGTAAGAACAGGTAAATGTCTTCCTTCCTTGTGCCAAAATGTTTCTTGGACATAGAGCATATTCTCCAGCATGTCAGTGATGTTTGTATCCTGCCATTCCTTGAAGGAAGGTTCCCTGTCCAAGCCCCTCCACACCCACCGCACATTGTCGAAGGCACTGCTTCAGCCACGGTTTGCTGTATTCATTTGCTCTGTAGCAGCTTGTCCTTTCCTGATTAAATTAAATGTCAAGAGGATGATGGTTCTTCTGGTTAAAAATTTACTAGAAAACTGAATTGTCCTACATGACCCACAGGTCAGAACATACTTCAGCAGCTGCAGTCGGTATCAAATGGCAAGCGGTGCACTGCCTGGTGCCTTAAGAACATAAGAACAGCCCTGCTGGATCAGGCCATAGGCCCATCTAGTCCAGCTTCCTGTATCCCACAGTGGCCCACCAGATGCCTCAGGAAGCACACAAGACAACAAGAGACCTGCATCCTGCTTCCACGCCTTGCACCTGGCATTCTGAGGAACATGAACATGCCTTCAAGTTCATGTGCATGCATTTATTTACATGTGTGCTAAAGCTGCATGTGCTTTTAAGGAGTCCAGAGAGGGAGATGACTCCTGGATAATCAGAGTGCTCGTGAGTCACGCCAATAAGATTTTAAGAAAGCAGTTCCATAAGGCAACACTGGGACAAAATAGGGGCACTGATTTCTTTTGCAAATGGGGATGGTCCCCAGTAAACAGGGACATCTGGAATGTATGGAATATTCAGGATTGAATTCAGAACGAGAAAGAAAAAGAAAAAGTGGTTTTTATATCTAAGACTGGTCTATTCATGAGGCCCAATCCTATCCCCAGCACCTCTACCAGGTACAGCAGTACCAAAATGGCTACTGCTGCCTCCAGTGGCACCACCGGGGCTGTCAGAGGCCTCCTTGGGGGAAGAGGACTTTCATCCTCCTTCCCTGAGTAAGGGTGCAAGGGCCGCAATGGGTCTCCTCCATTCTGCACTGGCTATTTTGCCAGTGCAGACTGGAGGAGCTCTCTGGTGGGCTTTTCATCCCAAAATGGAGGATAGGATCCAGTGAAGCAGGACTCCTCCAGCCCCACCCCCCTTATGGGGAGTATAGAGAGACGGACTCTGCTGTTTCTATAGGTTTGAGGAGGAGGTGGGCCCTAAATGAATAAGAGGGGCTGAAGATTGTTCATCTTAAAGTGGGTGAGAGGTGGTGGGGGGCTTGGAAAGGGGGGGAGATACGATTCACCTATCCTTTGGTGGTAAATTTGGGTGAAAGTGCAGAAATTGGCTTTTGAAGTTCCAGGAAGCTGCTGAATGGGAGGGGGCTTGGGATGTGTGTAGGTGTCACAGGTAGGTGTAAAATGGGGGAGCAATGGGTGGTTGCTTCTGAGTTTGGCAGATGACTAATTCTAGGGGAAAGATTGAAGGGGTTAAAGAAGAGGACTCACTGATTTCAGTGGGGCTTACTCTCCAGCAAATGTGCACCCTAAGAGGGCCAGTGGAGGTAAAGGTGATGGTGTGAAGAATGAATGAAATTTACATAATTTCTCATCTGTGCATTTTACATCTGAAGAAGGGAGGAGACTTTAATTTTCTTGCACTGGGTGAGAGATTTTGTTAAGTGTGTGACTCAGAACTGTTGCAGAAGAAGACGAGCTGACTGAAATAAGAAACAATCAAGGACTGAAACCAAAACACCAACACAATGATTAAAATTTTAGTTATTGAACTTCTTGTTGTTGTTGGCAACCTTCAGTCTCGAAAGACTCTGGTATTGTGCTCTGAATGGTAGTTCTGGCACAGCGTCTAGTGTGGCTGAAAAGGCCAATCCGGGAGTGACAATCCCTTCCACACCGGGAGCAAGTGCAGTCTGTCCCTGGTCTGTCTCCCTGGCTATGGGCCTTCCTTCTTTGCCTCTTAGCCTCAGACTGTTGGCCAAGTGTCTCTTCAAACTGGGAAAGGCCATGCTGCACAGCCTGCCTCCAAGCGGGCCGCTCAGAGGCCAGGGTTTCCCACTTGTTGAGGTCCACTCCTAAGGCCTTCAGATCCCTCTTGCAGATGTCCTTGTATCGCAGCTGTGGTCTACCTGTAGGGCGCTTTCCTTGCACGAGTTCTCCATAGAGGAGATCCTTTGGGATCCGGTCATCATCCATTCTCACGACATGACCGAGCCAACGCAGGCGTCTCTGTTTCAGCAGTGCATACATGCTAGGGATTCCAGCATGTTCCAGGACTGTGTGGTTTGGAACTGGGCTGAGTACTGAACTTCTAACACAATCTTAATACAGTACTCATTTTTTAAAATGATAAAATATATTTTTAAAAAAAAATGACGGTATGCCTTGACCATTTTAGCACCTTTTCAGTGTGCCATGAGATGAAAAAGCCCTCCTTATACCTAATAGTAGCCAGATCTACTACTGCTGCTAATGGTTTGTGGTGTGTAGCAGCACCTGCCCTCCCTAAATGGCACCCTTGTGAAAACTACATTTTACCCATGCTGGAAAAAGCAGTTCAAGTATGAAATATCCTCATTACTGCAATTAATAAGCTCTAATATCCATCATTTGAAACAAGATGGGAACCAGAATGCCAGCAGATTGACTTTTTGAGCTGGAATCCAGCCAGTACTTGACAAACAGGAATCTTTGCCAGTTCCTCCCTCCCTCCAACACCTCCCCCAGCCCTGCTTTTTCCAACTGAAATTTCTACAGAGGGGATAGGAAAGGGCTTTTGGGGATGGTACGTTATCCTGCGTTTGCCAACCTTAAATTTCCAACCATACCACAATCAAAGCAGTTAAATAGAGAAGACTTCTACATTATTCCACGTCAGAAAAATACTCCCTCCTATAAGCTGTATAAATCTGAAAAGTAAACAGCCATTAAGTTCCTGGGCTGAAAGAATGTGGGGTGAAGGCATTCGTCTCAAATTAGATTCAACTGCATTGAAAGGGAGAAAACTCCATCCACCGCTGCAAGACAGAACTACAAACCCACCATTCCTCCCCAGAACTGCACCTAACAATGCAGACAAGGGTTGCCAGATCAGATACCCTCCAAACCCGGTGCCTGGTGATGTTGCAAGACTGCCAACCCTTGAAAAAAAGAGGGAGGGAAATAAAAGAGTGCATGTGATGACCCCAAACGGCCTGCAATTAACCTTTGCCACCTGTCCACCTAAGAAAAAAGGAGAAACAAGGCAGACTATAACCATTGTGGTGGAAGTAAAGGCGAAGTAAACCCATCCACTGCCCAGCTGAGTACCATTGAAGGTGCTCCACAAGGAAAGTTAAGGAACAGTAGCAGAGAGCTGAGAGTTCTCCTTCTGTAGTTATAGGTAACAGCATGAAGGAGGACCTGTGTCCATCTGCTGACCAGTTCCCAGGCACCAAGGGTGGGGTAGCTGGCATGCACATGCACTTTCCAAAGCCACAAGGAGCGTGCCATTGGGGAGCACTTGCAAAGGTTTTATCCCATTCCCCCCCCCCCAACCTGGAACCACCAGTAACAACTTGAATCAACAATGGTTGGGTCCCTTGGCCTATGCAACATAAACCACGTTCCCCAAAAGCATCTTATTAGCAAATTGACATTTCCATTGTGCAAGTGACTTCTAGATGGTTCACATGGTAAACATGTCTATTTATTGCCTTTATATGCCTGCCCGTCTTCCATTATGGAGCTCAGGTCAGCATATGTGGCATTCCCAGAGTTCAGCCATCTGTGCATTAACCAGAGCTATTCTTTCCTCCAGACCCTGTCTTGTGACCCCTGAAGGTCTAGAACACAAAGTGATGACTTGCATGCGTGAATGAACTTTCCCATTCATGATGAAGGCTTTCTTCATCACTTCAACTGCACCCCCCTTGTGAGGTGTTTTTTTTTTTTTTAAAAAAAAAAAGAAGAAGAAGAGACATGCAGATGAGAACTAAGGATGGAAACTCAAAGCTGTTGGGTAACATTATCATCAGTTGTATGTGCTGTCAGAGACAGAGGATTTCATGACAGAGATCATCGTCACTGAGCTGCATGAAATCCTCTGTCTCTGCTGGAGAGAAGGTGGAGTACCTCAAGACATGAGGGATGCAAACATCATCACGCTGTACAAGAACAAAGGTGACAGGGGTGACTGCAACAACTACCGCGGCATCTCTCTCCTTAGCGTGGTAGGAAAGCTGTTTGCCCAAGTTGTACTAAAGAGGCTCCAGGTACTTGCAGAGAGCGTCTATCCAGAATCGCAGTGTGGATTCCGAGCCATCAGGTCCACCACTGATATGGTATTCTCCCTTAGACAACTGCAGGAGAAATGCAGGGAACAACGACAGCCACTCTTTATAGCCTTCATAGATGTCACAAAGGCTTTCGACCTGGTCAGCAGAGACGGCCTCTTCAAGATTCTCCCCAAGATTGGATGTCCACCCAGGCTCCTCAGCATCATCAGATCTTTTCACAAGGACATGAAGGGCACTGTTGTCTTCGATGGCTCCACATCAGACCCTTTTGACATCCGAAGCGGAGTGAAGCAGGGCTGTGTTCTTGCACCAACCTTGTTTGGGATTTTCTTCGCTGTCCTGCTGAAGCAGGCCTTTGGAACTGCAACAGAAGGCATCTATCTCCGGACCAGATCAGACGGAAAGCTCTTCAACCTCTCCAGACTGAGAGCAAAATCCAAAGTCCAGCTGAAATGTCTGCGTGACTTCCTCTTTGCTGACGATGCAGCTGTCACTACCCACTCTGCCAAAGATCTCCAGCAGCTCATGGATCGTTTTAGCAAGGCCTGCCAAGATTTTGGTCTGACAATCAGCCTGAAGAAAACACAGGTCATGGTTCAGGATGTGGACTCACCTCCCTGCATTACAATCTCTGAGCATGAACTGGAGGTTGTCCATGACTTTGTGTACCTTGGCTCAACGATCTCCGACACTCTTTCTCTCGATACCGAGCTAAACAAGCGCATCGGTAAAGCAGCTACCACGTTTTCCAGACTCACAAAGAGAGTCTGATCCAACAAGAAGCTGACGGAACATACCAAGATCCAGGTCTACAGAGCTTGCGTCCTGAGTACACTTCTGTACTGCAGCGAGTCATGGACTCTTCGCTCACAACAGGAGAGGAAACTGAGCGCTTTCCACATGCGCTGCCTCCGACGCATCCTCGGCATCGCCTGGCAGGACAAAGTTCCAAACAACACAATCCTGGAACGTGCTGGAATCCCTAGCATGTATTCACTGCTGAAACAGAGACGCCTGCGTTGGCTTGGTCATGTCGTGAGAATGGATGATGGCCGGATCCCAAAGGATCTCCTCTATGGAGAACTCGTGCAAGGAAAGCGCCCTACAGGTAGACCACAGCTGCGATACAAGGACATCTGCAAGAGGGATCTGAAGGCCTTAGGGATGGACCTCAACAAGTGGGAAACCCTGGCCTCTGAGCGGCCCGCTTGGAGGCAGGCTGTGCAGCATGGCCTTTCCCAGTTTGAAGAGACACTTGGCCAACAGTCTGAGGCTAAGAGGCAAAGAAGGAAGGCCCATAGCCAGGGAGACAGACCAGGGACAGACTGCACTTGCTCCCGGTGTGGAAGGGATTGTCACTCCCGGATTGGCCTTTTCAGCCACACTAGACGCTGTGCCAGAACCACCTTTCAGAGCGCGATACCAGAGTCTTTCGAGACTGAAGGTTGCCAATACTATGTGCTGTCAGATTTCCAAAGCTCTTAGAAGAGTCTTCTCTCCACACACACACACACACACACACACACACACACACAGCAAATGATTGCAAAGGCAGAGAACTATTTGCAATGTTTCAACTTAAGCAATTATGTCCCTGATTAAAAAGCACCAAAATAGCTGGGCTGGAAGTGCTGACAGTCTTAGTTACTCAATAGTTGCATAAATTACTGAGCTAAAAATATAAGCTACCAGGTTTCAGTGCTCTCCTTTATGATAACACGGGAACATCTCACTTGTGTAGTCTGGTAAGGTCTGATCTCCATAATTCATCCTTGGGGAGTGCACAGGAAGACATACAATGTTTGGGCATGTCACAGAAGACACAGTTGTTCTGCACTGTAACATGTTCATGCCCCACTTCCTTGAGCAGAGAGACTTTTCAGAGGCTGCAGTGCTACCCAAACTGTGACTTTGTTTGGAATCAAGATCACTGTGGACTTATGGTGCTCTTGTGATGCTTGTGTTATTTACAAATGCACATGTTGAGCATTCAGTGGAGTCACATAATGTGTACTCAAGCAAACAAGAACAGTTCACATCCCTAGATGACTACTTTGAAACCCAAAGTTGCCATGGACCAAGCTGGCTCCCTCTCTTAGCTTCCATCAGAGACTGTGTGTCTCCACAGTCTCTCTCTTACACCCTAAATTTCAGCCTCTCCTCTCTGGTTAGCGTTTGTGAAGGTCCTGCGGTCCAAACAGCAGATAGACAGGAGGTTCTCACCTCCATTACTCTTCCTCCTCCCGCTCCCTGGATTAGAAAAAGAAGAGGGGGCTCTCTAGCATATCACTCATATCTCCTCCATGCTTCCTCTCCCACTCGATCCCCTTATTCACTCAAGAGAGATGAAGGAACAGAGACTGGCATATCACCAAGTAAAGGGGGGCAGCATTTGGTGCATTACTTCTGGCACCAAGAGGTCTTGGACCAAAACTGAGCCTGGGGCCCTTGGTCATCATTAAGGACAATTCAGAACTATCCACAGGTGAATTCTTAAGATTAAAAATAAAGCAACAAAAAGAGAGCTGCGCAGCTAGTATGTTCTCATGTCAGGGCAGCTGATCAGCTATTGAAATCTTCACTCCAAAACCATTTCCTGATTCTGTAACGTTACATTATTAAAGAATATTCCATTGCATGTCATTGTCCTTTTAAACATGCTTTCATCAAATCTCAGGCCCTGATCGGGCCGAACTGTAAGGCAAACCTGTGACAATAATTTGAGTGATAAGACCTTGGATAAGGTTCTGGAAGTCCTAAAGCTTCAGAGAGGGCCTGCTCCATCATGACACAAACTTCAGGTGGCAGATTTGTGCTGTTTTACAGAAAACATATTTGCACATGCCCAATCTCGTCTGATCTTGGAAGCTAAGCAGGGTCAGACCTGGTTAGTACTTGGATGGGAGACCGCATGGGAATACCGGGTGCTGTAGGCTGATACCATAGTCTTTCGAGACTGAAGGTTGCCAACCATTTGGATCAAAAATTGTCCAGATTATGTTGTGGATGGAGTCCCACATTAGCACATCTGTCTCCATTTCATGTGGGTGTGTTAAGGTAGCTAGAGCACCGAGACACCCTAGCCCTCAACCCTACTCACCTCCACACTCCCTCATGCACTCAGTTCCTTGCTTCTTTTTCTAATCAAGGAGAAGAATGAGCACCATCTTGCCACTGGAAAAGACAGGATGGTATTTGGGGTGGCAGGCAAGGCATCCCAGGGGTGACACTTGACATACTGCCTCAGTCTCCAGGAGATCTCAGGCCCTAATGTGCAATACATTGGTTGCCTAACAGGCAATACACTAGCACTGTTCACATGTTAAATTGTACTGTTATTCACATGTTATCCCCTGGGGGCTGGGAATAAGAATAGGCCCTCAGTTTGACTGTACTTGTCGTAAGAGGCAACTAAACAGCCACCGGGTAGATGGGACTCGTCAGCCTGGGAAGGCAGCTCATCTGAGAGAAGGAAAACTTTGATCCCAAACCTCCACTGCCTTGTGGCTACATCCAGTTATGGAAAAGGCTTCAGGAGTCAACCTCGAGGCAAAATCCAGAGCCAGAGTCCATGAGGCAGTTCATGGCTGAACACAGTCACATTCTGGCAACTCCTGTGACGCCGCTGGAACCAACCGTATTGGCCTCTGCCTTTCCATTGGACCATTTCAGTGACGTGGAGAGGGGGGATTTGCTGCATGGGTAACAGTCTGTCCTCCATATCTACTTTACCCAGGCTTTGCACAGTGGAGAGGACACTCTGTTCCAGAACCACCATTCAGAGCGCGATACCATAGTCTTCCAAGACTGAAGGATGCCAACCGTGTATTCACATGTTCCATTCAATGAAGGTGCAATCTATTTACACAGATGGATGAGCCGTAAAAAGGAATCCAGAAACAGCCATTTACATGGAAATGTGTTGACTGGTACAATCATTTGTAGCCAGACATTCTGGACTGAGATACGGGATAACGTGCAAATAACCGTAATGACTATGATATTCGAGAGAAGTGGATGAAAACCACAGTGACAAGAGTAGGGCTCTGGATGCCCTGGCGTGATAGGTTAGGTTAGGAGGAACAGAAGCCGGCTTTCTGGGCCCAGGACTACAGGTCTTTGGGCAAGACAAAGAGCTTCTGAAAACGAGTTGGATGGTGTTATCTTTCTTTTCTAGTGTCAGCATCATCATTGTTTCTTCAAATAGTTTCAATCAGAAGGCGAGTGCTTGTCAAGCCAGAGTGGCAATGCTTTTCTATCCAAGGGATCATTCTGTTTGAGTGCCAGTGAAGCAAAACGAAAGGGGGGGGTGGAGGAGAATTGTGCTTGATAAAAATAATTGCCTTCCCAACCAGTGCTAATGTTGTCTGCTTTGCTCAGCAAAGCATGACTCAGGCGCTCTTCACATACCAGGGGAAAAAAATGGCATGGTGCATTTTTTTTTTCTCTCTCTCTCTTTCTCTCTCTCTCAAATGGCACTTTCAATTAACTTAAACCTTCCTCTCAGTTGGCCTGGTAGAAGATCTGGGGTGCTACTGCAAGACCTTCATTCATTTGTACAAGTTCCATCTCTAATATATTCATTTATGTAAATGTATTCAAATTTGAAATGTAAATTAATTATTTTTTCCCCAGCCCCCGACACAGTGTCAGAGAGATGATGTGGCCCTCCTGCTAAAATGTTTGGACACCCTGTTCAAGAGGGAAAAGAACTTTCCTCTATCCATCCCAGGCACACACAATTTTATGTCTCAGTCGTGTCTCCTCTGAGGCACCTTCTTTCTAATGTTGTAGAGCCCCAAGAAGCTGACGGAACATACCAAGATCCAGGTCTACAGAGCTTGTGTCCTGAGTACACTTCTGTACTGCAGCGAGTCATGGACTCTTTGCTCACAACAGGAGAGGAAACTGAACGCATTCCACATGCGCTGCCTCCGACGCATCCTCGGCATCACCTGGCAGGACAAAGTTCCAAACAACACAGTCCTGGAAGGAGCTGGAATCCCTAGCATGTATGCACTGCTGAAACAGAGACGCCTGCGTTGGCTTGGTCATGTCGTGGGAATGGGTGATGGTCGGATCTCAAAGGATCTCCTCTATGGAGAACTCGTGCAAGGAAAGCGCCCTACAGGTAGACCACAGCTGCGATACAAGGACATCTGCAAGAGGGATCTGAAGGCCTTAGGAGTGGACCTCAACGGGTGGGAAACTCTGGCCTCTGAGCGGCCCGCTTGGAGGCAGGCTGTGCAGCATGGCCTTTCCCAGTTTGAAGAGACACTTGGCCAACAGACCGAGGCAAAGAGGCAAAGAAGGAAGGCCCATAGCCAGGGAGACAGACCAGGGACAGACTGCACTTGCTCCCAGTGTGGAAGGGATTGTCACTCCCGAATTGGCCTTTTCAGCCACACTAGACGCTGTGCCAGAACCACCTTTCAGAGCGCGATACCATAGTCTTTCGAGACTGAAGGTTCCCAACAAGAAGAGCCCCACATGTTGTGCCCTTTCCTCATAAGTGATGCGTCCAGGCCTACTAGTTGACTAATGGATGAATGAAAAGTGTTGATCAGTTGACAACAATTGATCAGATGTCAAAAAAGGATCCACTGCCCTTTGGCTCTTCAGGTTAAACTTCCACAAGCCCTGCTTTATATGAGAACAGGGTAGACCAGTGGTTCCCAATAGCTTTAGCATCAGGACCCACCTCAAAAAAAGAGTTTGGCTTTATCAGCTGCTCAAACCTCTGTGGCTATAATGGTGATTGGGAAGCAGTGCCCCCCCGCCCACAAGTGGCATGTTGTTTCACCCTTGGTGCACATAGCCTAATCTGCCCTGTCTGTTTCACAAACAACCAAAAATTGGGTCATGACCCACTGGTGGGCCACAGACCCACAGCTTGGGAGCTGCTGGGGTAGACTCATGTAGCCTGACCACATCATGTCTGGTTGAGTCTGTTGGTGCTGTGTGTGTGGGCTGGGGGGGGGGTGGGTATTTTTTTTAAGATTTGCAGTAACTTTCAGACTCTGCAGGTGTCACTCACTGAAAAAGCTGTGCAAATGTAACAGGTTCCCCTAAGAAAGGCCAAAGGTGGTGTTGTAATGTAATGCAAATATAATGCCTGCCTTGGCCAGGCTTGGCATATATAAAGCTTGCCTTGTGCATTAGAATTATAAATGCTTCCCTCCCTGCTTTTTCTTCCACATGGAGAATGACCAGACTTTGTGCAAATGGCCTTGGAGACTTGCAAAGGCAACTTAAGCTTCATCCATAAAACATTCTGCTAGTTCCTGAGTCTCCTTCCACCAGGAAAGGAGATGCCGGGCTCCTCCGAGCTCACTTCCAGCAACAGCCTGCAAACTTTGATTTCTCACCTTCCCTACTTCCTGGCATTAGAGCAAGTAACAGCAACTTCTCCTGGGCTGCAATCAGCCTTTCTATGTATGGGTCAAGTGCCACACCCAAGTCAGGAAGCAGTTTAACTTCCCAGGTTCCAGTTCCCCCCCACATCAGGTTGGAATCTGGCTCCCAGTCAGGGTGTTGGAGCCTGAAGTGACATCATTAAGCAGGAGGTGACGTCATTAATCAGATGATGGTCAGAAATAAGCACTTTGTTCTTGCATAAAAACTCATTCGCTGAAAAAGACAGAAGAGAAAATTCACCTGTCTTGTTCATAATTTCAAGATCTAAAACAGCCCAAGTATCATGCTGGGAGAGCCCAGATATAATGCTGACCGGAGAAATTTCTTCTGGGGACTGCATTTGGCCCTCGGGCCTTATGTTTGACATCTGTGCCCTTGCCCATTACTCTTCTCTGCCTCCACCCTGTGCCCCCCTTCCAAATGCAGAGAGTGGGGAGAAGCAGAAGAGGTGGCTGGGTGGACAGAAAAGTGTGCCCTACTATGCCATCTTTGCTGGTGTTTGACCGTAACAATATCTATCTATCTATCTATCTATCTATCTATCTATCTATCTATCTATCTATCTATCTATCTATCTATGCCATCTGGGGCTACCTGCTTAATTGACCCCATGGATGGGGCAGTCCTACATGCAGTCTAGTACTGCAAAAGTTTTAGCATATAGTTCTGTTGGGTTGTAGATTAACAAAACTAAGAAGAATTTTAAATACCAGATTAGCACAGCAAGCATTGTGCATCAGTGCATTTCCTTCGCACCTCCAGTGAAAGATGTGGTAGGGCGACGCAAGGTTAGTGCAATGAATTCAGCTTTACAATTAACACCCATTCTCACTCAGTCCCCCACCTATGCAGCAGTCTTATGTCGAACAGAACAGATAGCAGTGACTGAACCACATCCATCCCATTTAGAAGCCATCCAATTTCACACTGACCTGTACCTGCGAAAATACTCATGAGATTTCTTTCTAATTACCTGCTGTGCATGAACCTGGTCTGTTCTGAAGTGTTCTCAAGTCATGCATGTTAAAAGCCTTGAGATGCTCATTAAAGCATATTGTGCACTCCAGAAGGAAATGGAACTGACTTTGCAAACCAGATTCACTGCCATGACTACCATGAGAGAACCCTGGGAGTAGTCATTAATATCATGATTGGTGCTCGGAAAATGCTTTCAGGTGTCTCAGCCATTTAGCATGGATTATCTTGATATAATCCTTACAACCACTGGGACAACTCAGGACTTCTACGGAGGCGAGTCGACGCTTTATGCTCTCCTGTATGTTGTGGTGCCCCAATCGCTGCTGCTCCTGGAATCATAGAATGAAACATAGAACGTTAATAATAATAATAATAATAATAATAATAATAATAATAATAATAATAATAATAATAAAACTTTATTTTTATCCCGCCCTTCTCCCTAACGGGACCCAGGGCGGCTAACAACATATTAAAAAAACAAAACAGATTTTAAAAACATTAATACATAGCAGATAAAAACATTTAAAAACACATTACAGAGGCCATAAAAACAGTAGTCAGATTAAAAGACAGAATAAAAGAGCAATCAAGGCTGTAAAAAACTAAAAAATGTATAAAAATGTTAAGAAGGCCAGAAATCAAAAGGCTTGTTTAAACAGCAGTGTCTTCAGGCCTCGCCGGAAACTCTCAAGAGAGGGAGCCATTCTCAAGTCAAGGGGAAGGGAGTTCCATAATGTTGGTGCCACTACTGAGAAGGCCCTATTTCTTGCCGCCGCCCCACGTACCTCCTTGGGTGGCGGCACTTGCAAAAAGGCCTTCTCTGATGACCTGAGAGGACGAGCCGGATTGTACGGGAATAGGCGGTCTCTAAGATATCCTGGCCCAGAGCAGTATAGGGCTTTAAAAGTCAAAACCAGCACCTTGAATTGGGCCTGGAAACGAATGGGCAGCCAATGTAGCCCCCGGAGAAGTGGACTGACAGAGTCAAACCGCCTGGCTCCGGTGACCACACGGGCCGCCGCATTCTGTACTAATTGTAGTTTCCGAACCGTCTTCAGGGGCAGCCCCACATAGAGCGCGTTACAGTAATCTAACCTTGATGTCACCGTGGCATGGATCACCGTGGCCAGGTCTGCACAATCCAAGTATGGTCGCAGCTGGTGCACCAGCCGAAGCTGAGCAAGGGCCCCCCTAGCCACAGCCGCCACCTGGGAATCCAGGAGCAGCTGCGAGTCCAGGAGGACCCCCAAGCTGCGAACCTGCTCCTTCAGAGGGAGTGCAACCCCATTCAGAGCAAGCCGATAATCCAGCACCTGCATCGAGGATTTCTGAACCAGGAGAGCCTCAGTCTTATCCGGATTTAATTTCAGCTTGTTAGCCCCCATCCAGATCCTCACTGCTTCCAGACAGCGCTCCAGGCCCTCAACCCTGGAGTCTGGAGGAAAGGAGAGATAGAGCTGGGTGTCATCAGCATATTGATGACACCTCACTCCAAACCCCCTGATGACCTCTTCCAGCAGTTTCATGTAGATGTTAAATAGCATGGGGGACAGAATTGAGCCCTGTGGCACCCCGCATCTCAAGGACCAGGGTGTCGAACAGGCATCCCCCAGCACCACCATCTGGGACCGACCTTCCAAGTAGGAATGGAACCACCGCAAAACAGTGCCTCCAACTCCCAACTCGGCCAGTTGGCCCAGAAGGATACCATGGGCGATGGTATCGAAAGCTGCTGAGAGGTCCAGCAGGACCAACAGGGATGCACTCCCCCTGTCCAGTCCCCGGCGTAGGTCATCCACCAAGGCAACCAAGGCAGTTTCCGTCCCAAAGCCCGGTCTGAAACCAGATTGAAAAGGATCCAGATAATCCGCTTCATCCAAGACCATCTGGAGTTGGGCCGCCACCACCTGCTCAATTACCTTGCCCAGAAATGGGGTGTTGGAGACTGGCCGGTAGTTATCCAACTCCGTGGAATCCAGGGAGGGCTTCTTCAGGAGGGGGCGAACCACCGCCCGCTTCAAGGCGAGCGGCAGTGTCCCCTCCCCAAAGAAGAGTTGACCACCCTCCCCGTCCACTCAGCCAGTCCCCCCCCCCGGGGCCGCTCAAATCAGCCAAGCTGGGCAAGGGTCAAACAGGCTGGCAGACAGCCTCACACTCCAAAGGAGTCTGTCCACATCCTCAGGCTGGACAAGCTGAAAAGAATCCCACAATACTGGACAAGCAGTTGCCAAGGGGACATCATCAGACATTGTCAATGTGGCATCCAAGTCGCGACGAATACGATCGATTTTATCTGCAAAGTGTTGGGCAAACACGTCGCAGCGGCTGACCATGTATTCCTCCTGGACTACCAAAGGGGCCTGATGAAGGAGACCCTGCACCACACAGAATAGCTCTGCCGGACGGCTATCAGCAGACGCAATGGTAGCAGAGAAGAACGATCTCTTCGCTGCTACCACCGCCACGGAGTAGGCCCTATAATGAGCTCTACTCCGTGTCCGATCGGATTCATCACAAGTTTTCTGCCACCGTCGCTCTAGACGCCTGCCCTGCCGCTTCATCGTTCGCAGCTCCTCAGTGAACCAAGGAGCCGATCCAAGTCTGCGACGTGGCAGAGGTCGCTCCGGAGCAATCTCATCCACAGCCCTGGACATTTCCCCATTCCAGAGGTCGACCAGGGTCACAGATGAGGTGCCAGTCTTGGCAGTGGGAAAATCCCCCAGGGCCCTCAGGAAGCCTTCAGGATCCATTAGCCTCCGGGGGCGGACCATAGAAAACAGTCCCCCGCCTCTGCAGAGGTAGGAAGCCGCAACAAGCCTAAACCCTACCAGGAAGTGATCTGTCCATGACAACGGAGTGATCTTGATCTCCTCTACATCCAGATCACTGCCCCGTGCCCAGCTGTGAACACCAGGTCCAATACGTGTCCTGCTGTATGTGTTGGGGTCCAGATCTTCTGGGACAGGCCCATGGTTGTCATGGCAGCCATGAAATCCTGAGCTGCACCTGCCGCAGGGGCCTCGGCATGAACATTGAAGTCCCCCAGCACTAACAGGCGGGGGGCCTTCAATGCCACCCCCGAGATCACCCCAGTCAGCTCAGGCAGGGCGACTGTTGGGCAGCAGGGCGGGCGGTACACCAACAGAATCCCAATCCTGTCCGGTCCTCTCAACACAACATGCAGGCACTCGAACCCAGCAGACTGCTGGACGGGGCACCTGGTAAGGGAGATGGACTCACGATAGACCATTGCAACTCCCCCTCCCTGTCCCTGCAATCTTGGCTGCTGCAACACCTGGAAACCTGGCGGACAAAGTTCAGAGAGACTAACGCCTCCCTCCCCGTCCAACCAGGTCTCTGTAATGCATACCAGGTCGGCTTTCTCATCCAGGATCACATCCCGGATGATACAGGTCTTGTTATTCACCGACCTGGCATTCAAAAGCAGCAGCTTCAGATCCAGGGACTCACTGCCAGTACCACCAAGTATCCGAGAATTGGGGGAAGGACCAGAAGGGGAGATGATCTGCCTACGATGAACTCTCCTTCTCCTGTAATGGCCTGTCCGACCCCCACCACCATATCTCCCCTGGCCCGTCACACTCTTGATAGTGGCACCCTTCCCTTCCCCTGAGCTCCCTCCCGAGAGAACAGACATGTGGCGAGGCCCACCTTCTGAGACTGGTCTGCAGGCAGATCCTCGGCTGTTAAAATAACTATTGCTCCACTCTCCCCAGCCTCAAACAAAAGGGGAGAATCTCCGACGACTGTTGATTGGACCACTGTTCAAGAGGGCAGCAGATCTTCCCGGCACGAGCCCCAGGCTAAGAGCCACGGGCCAAGAGCCCCTTTGGCTCTTGCCCTTCGGCTCACGCCAAAGGCTCGCGCCTCTGGCAAGCCCAGCAAGCTCTAAATACCTGGGGAGAGAGGAGAGCAACGTTAGGGTTGGAAGGGACCTAAGTGGTCATCTAGTCCAATCCCCTGCTCAGTGGTGACAAGTGTTACAGTATCCCCGACAGGTAGCTATCCATCCTCTGCTTGAGGACCTTCAATGAGGAAGAACCCAGCACTGCACAAGGCAAACTATTCCAGAGCTGGACAGCTCTTATGATGAGGAAAGTCTTCCTCATGCGTAGCCTAAATCAACTTCCTTATCACATGCAACCTCTTGCCTTCTGGGGCCATAGTAAATCTTCATCATATGTCAGCCCTTCAGATGCTTTGAGGTGTCCATCAAAGCTCGCCTCTTAGTCTCTTCTCTAAACATTTTCTCCTGCTGCTCCCTGGATTCCAAAAGGAAGGGTAGAATATAACAGAAAAGGAAGTGGGGTGCGGTGGGGAGAGGAGGGAAGTGATGAGCTAGTGGCATCAGGGTTTATTTGTTTCTCCAGGACAAGAAGACAGAAGCTAGGAATGAGCTATAGCTCAGTGGGAGGGCAAATGCTTGGCATACACAATGCCCCTGGTTTGGTCTCTGGCATCTCCAAGTAGGGCTGGAAAAGATCCCCATCCTAGACAGCCATGTCAGTCAACAGAGGCACTGCTGAGTTCCCTAAGTTTCAAGGGCAGACTGTGTCTTTCAACGGGCCTCTCCCCCCATTCTAAAGTTGAAGCTACCCCATTTTTTCCAACCTTGCTGCAGGAGAAAGAGGCAAATGCCAGTGAGGTATCATAATTTATTTTGAAATAAAATGGGGGAAGAGACAACCATCCTGCACTGGAGATAAGTCATCAAAGCAGAACAGGTTCTGCCCCCCTTCCCCCAGTCACTCCACTGAGAGGCATGAATGGGTTGTAAGAAGCTTTTTAAAAAAGAAAGAAGCAGTGGCGGACTTCCCCAGCCTTGTGCCCTGGGCACACCCCCCCCCACGAGATGCCGCCCCCCCTACATGCGAATCTACCACTCCCCCACTCACCACAATGTTCCGTAGCCTCATGCAACTCCAGGATGCAACAGGGAAACCTCCTGCGGTTTCCCCACACTTTTATACTTTACTTCCAGCAAACCGGAAGCACAGTTTCCAACCATGTTGGGAGCCTCAATGAGGCTTCTGTGCAGTCCTAGAGGTATGTGAGGCTCCATGCCCAGGACATTTGCCCCTTTCACTTAATGGCAGATCTGCCACTGGAAAGAGGAAAGGCACCAGAGAATATGGACAACAGTGATCGACAGTTTGACCACACTGGCAGCTGCTGTTTGCTGAGTCAGGCTGAGTCCGGCCATCTGGCTCAGGACCAGATGCAGCTCTCCAAGGTTTCAGGTGGGGTCCTTTCCAACCTTACTTGCAAATTCCAAGGATGGAAACTGGGACCTTCTGCAAGCCAGCAGATGCTCTAACACTGAGCTATGGAGGCTTCTGAACAAGCTGCCTTCTGCAAGGCAGACCATTGGTTCATGTAGCTCTGTATGGCCTCAATGGACCGGCAGTGGCTTTCCTGTGTTTTGGACAGGGGATTTTCCCAGCCCTACCTGGAGACTGACCCTGGGACCATCGGCCTGCAAAGTATGTGCACTACCACTAGCTACGATCCTTCAACCTTCCCCCTCCAAGCAAAGCACAAGATGCGCAAATAGAACCCCTTGTGCAGAGTGAGTCATTTTGGTATGCGTTCTGATCAAGCCACAAATCCCAGTGGGTGTGTGGACATGCAGGTGTGAAAGGCATCAGAGAGTGATATTGGTCATGTAGTGTATGTAAGCCTCCTCCTCAAAGACAGGGACTAGTGGAGACTCAGATTAAAGGGTTAGGACTATGGTTTCCAAACTCTCTGGGAGTTTGAAACCCGCAGTAAGTCTTTGCAGGGGCAGGGGGAGGCAGCAGGGGCAAGGGGTCCCCAGGATCGCTCCCCAGGATCGCGTCACTCAGGGGGCTGCAGGGACTGGGGTGGACCCTCCAGTCCCTGCAGCAGCCATCCCTGTGTGTGGGGCACCCTGCGCGAGCGCCTACAGGGCACCCCAGGTCAGGGGAAGGGAGAGTGGAGCGATCTGCTCTGCCTGCGCAAAAGCAGAAGTGGAGCGCAATCGCCCCACTCTCCCTTTCCCTGACCTGGGGTGCCCTGTAGGCGCTCACAGAGGGCTCCCCGCACACAGGGATGGCTGCTGCAGGGACTGGAGGGTCCACCCCAGTCCCTGCAGCCCAGTCAGAAGGGAAAGCAGAGCGATCGTGCTCCGCTTCCGGTTTTGCACAGCGGGGCGTGATCGCTCCGCTTTCACTTTTCCCGACCTGGGGAGCCTGCCAAATGTTGCGCAGGGCTCCCCACACCCCGGGAGGCTGCTGGAGGCTTGGGCAAGTGCACCCAAGCCCCTGCAGCCCCCCCTGAGCGGCGCGATCCGCACTGCCTTCCCCCTGTCTCCTATCTGCCCCCGCCCCTTAAGGGGGCAGAGACCAGGACCCACAGGCTGGGGCATCGCAACGCCCCAGTTTGAATACCACTGGGTTAGGAGGTTTGTTTCCACAAGAGAGACGTCAGCATCTGATCAGCTCTGACAAGCAAGTGTTGCCATGGTAATGAAAGCCTCCCAAATGCTACCCAACTGGCTGGACCAGCATCTGTTAGAGGCTTTGTTCCCCTTTGCATTTTCCTCTTCAAAGAATGTGTTTGCATTCAGATATTATTCAGAGGCAGCAGCTACTACTGCGGAGAAGTTATGGCAAGCCACAGTATTTGTACTCATAGTCTGAAAAGTCCATGTTTCTAATGGGCTTTAGACCTACCTGCAGCTTAAATATCTTTAAAAAGAAGTTAGTAAAGAGCTAGAAACTTGATGGTCAGCTTCTGTTGTCTTTCATACAGTTCTTCTTTCGAGTCAAAACTGTTCATAGTTTAAAAAAAAAAGGATGTCGGTGGGATTATGCTCCCTTTCATTGTTCACCCTCAAAATATTTTTCATAGGGAGGCATTATGATTTTAATAGGGGAGGTGCTGAGCTCCCATGTAGTTTGATACATTAAAGTGATGCATGTCATCTATAGCGTTTAAGGAAAACCCACCACCACAATGGAAAGATAGTTTAGCACAGTATTTAGAATTTATATTAGTATTTATATACCGCTTTTCAACAGACAGTTCACAAAATGGTTTACAGAGAAAGTCAAATATCTAATGGCTCCCTGTCCCAAAAGGGCTCACAATCTAAAAATATGCAAAAGAACCAGCAGACAGTGACTAGAAAAGACAGTGCTGGGTTGAGGTGGGCCAATTACTCTCCCCCTGCTAAATAAAAGATGAGCACCCACTTGAAAAAGTGCCTCTTAACCAGTTAGCAGGGATTGTCCAGTGCACATTTCAAAACCTACCATCTGACAAAGCTACAAATGCTTTGTGAACAGAAATGTTATGCTCTGATTATCACACCTACTAACTGAACAGAGGTGCATTTTAAGAGGTGTTTCACTCATATTTAGCAGGAGGAGAGCAATTCTCCAATTTCAGCCCAGCTTATTTAACAGCCCTTCTAGTGTCTGTTTGTTGGTGTCTCCTTTGTGTCTCTGTGTTTTGAGTTGTTTGTGTTTAGTTTGTGTGCTCTTTTGGGGGCAGAGAGATCAACTTTTATAGTATGAAAACTAGTTTGAGAACTGATTTATTTTGTTAAAAAGCAGTACATAAATATTCTATTAAAATAATTAGCTGCATTGGAGATCTGGAAAAAGCTGAAATATAATCAGAACAATATCTGAATTTTCATGTTTTTCCCCACCAAATTCCCCTTGATTCTCTCAAGTAAAACTTCAAAATGTATTCATTCATGTCATTGATTTCTGTCTCACCTTGTAATGCAAAAGCATTTTCAAGGGAATTTACACATAATTATGATTTATACCCTGCACCCAGTAGCATAGCTAGAGGGGACACAAAACATTAAGTTTTGTAGGTGCCTGAATGTGCCACACAAGGGGCCCCTCCCCCTCCCCTTTGGAGCCATTCTCAGCAGCAAGAGTAAAACGGAGGCATTCACCTTCTTATAACCTATAAGTACAAAACCAACTCTCCTCTCTTCCATGCCTCTCTTCATGCTTCCTCTTTCACTCCGTTCCCCTTGTCATTTTCAAAGCAGGAAAACATCAGCAGTGGTGGTGGGGAAGGGGACACTGCTGCCAATCTACTACCCAAGTTGACTCAGTCAGCCACAGGGAAGGGACAGCCCACGTCACATACAGCAGGAACATCTCTGAAATCAAAGATGGAAGCAGCCATGAAAATCTGCAGCTCAAAACATTACTGCAGAAGAGAATTCCTCCAAGGATTCTCAAGTCTGTTTCACTTAACCACTTACTCTGCGCCTTATTGCACGGTCTGCCTCTTTCTTTCATCTCCTTTTACCTTCTCCCTGCTCTGTGCAAGCTCTTTTCTTCAATCTGACCATTTCTGTTTTTTTCTGACATGTTTTCTATTATGGTGGAAGAGCATCCATTGTTCCAGGACAATCAGAAAACACCAACACTACTAATCATCATCCTTCTTCTTCTAAATCTCCCTTGGGTCCTTTTGGACTCCTTACTTCTAAACTTTCTGCATTCTACCCCTGTCCCTTCAGACACTGGTTTGCTCCATCCTGATCAAGCTCTTAAATCTCACCTAGGTGTAGATTATGTACTCTGTACAGCATGCGCGCGCGCGCGCACACACACACACACACACACACGGGGGGGAGGCAGAGGGAGAGGGAGAGATAGAGAACAATTATCTTGACTGTTGTCTGTCTTTCATGCTTTCCAAACAGACCTGATTTGCGGCACTGTTTTCATGGGATATGCTAATTCAAAGGGGAGAAGGGGGATCAATAGATATGCTGCTTTTGATTTTCCATTCCAAGGGAACAATGGCAAAAAGATCAACATGTCAGATTGCTGCTTTCTTTTGCAGCCAGCAGTGCCCCCTTGCAAAATAAATCCATTGTCTGTGTATTTCTTGGCAATAAAACCATTGGCTAAGTCATCTGCTGTTTGGCACAAAAGAATTCTGCCGCACAAAAGACACAATCTGTAGTTTCCATGGAAGCATTTTCATTTTGTTTCTGCAGGAAGGTGCAAGAGCTACAGTGACAAGACTGCAGAGGGACAGAGCTCTGCACAGGTGATGAGGAGTGGCTTTTGCCAGCTTCAGCTGGTGCAGCAGCCGCACCTTTACCTTGGGAAGCCAGACCCGGTCACAGTCAGCAGATTCCACTCACCTAAGGTGGCTGACTCAGTTGGCTTCACAGACAGTCCAGCCTTGCAACAGAACATTTAAGCCAATTCACTTACCTGTGTTTCAGTTCTAACTGGCCTGCTTTGATTGCCCCCTACACAGTTTTCTGGCTCTGTTTTATGGAGGTTTGCAAGCTGCCTTGATGGCCCCTTCAGTGGGACAGAAAGGCATACTTTAAATAAATAAATCCCACGTGAAAACGGAACAAGTGCCTGTCTGATGCGGTTGCACACGTTTCAGAGGCTGCAGCCAGGGAGATTGTGTTGCGTTCCCACAGCATCCCACTTTCTGTGGTGCCCTTTTGGTTTCAGAACATGTTGCAAAACCCCAACAACATAAAAGGCTCTGTATTGATTCTTTTAATTAAATGTTATGAGAACCATCTTTACCGCCACCTCCCCTTCCTTACTCCCACTCTGTCAAACCCATCCATGAATAGGTTCACTTGTTCTTAAGAACAAAGGAAGACACTCTGAAATACCAGTTGAAATACATCCTGAATACTGAAATACATCCAGTTTCCTCCTGTCTCCAGAAACAAAAGCTTGGATATTTTTAACATTTTTCACTGTTGGCAACCTTCAGTCTCGAAAGACTCTGGTATCGCGCTCTGAATGGTCGTTCTGGAACAGCGTCTAGTGTGGCTGAAGAGGCCGATTCGGGAGTGACAATCCCTTCCACACTGGGAGCAAGTGCAGTCTGTCCCTGGTCTGTCTCCCTGGCTATGGGCCTTCCTTCTTTGCCTCTTAGCCTCAGTCTGTTGGCCAAGTGTCTCTTCAAACTGGGAAAGGCCAAGCTGCACAGCCTGCCTCCAAGCGGGCTGCTCAGAGGCCAAGGTTTCCCATCTGTTGAGGTTCATTCCTAAGGCTTTCAGATCCCTCTTGCAGATATCCTTGTAGCACAGCTGTGGTCTACCTGTAGGGCACTTTCCCTGCACAAGTTCTCCATAGAGGAGATCCTTTGGGATCCGACCATCATCCATTCTCACGACATGACCAAGCCAATGCAGGCGTCTCTGTTTCAGTACTGTATACACGCTTGGGATTCCAGGTCATTCCAGGACTGGAACTTTTGTCCTGCCAGGTGATGCCGAGGATGCGTCAGAGGCAGCGCATGTGGAAAGCGTTCAGCTTCTTCTCCTGGTGTGTGCGAAGAGTCCATGACTCGCTGCAGTTCAGAAGTGCACTCAAGACACAAGCTCCGTAGACCTGGATCTTGCTATATTCCATCAGCTTCTTGTTGGACCAGACTCTCTTTGCGAGTCTGGAAAACGTAGTAGCTGTTTTGCCGATGCTTCTGTTTAGCTCAGTATCGAGAGAAAGAGTTTTGGTGATCGTTGAGCCAAGGTACACAAAGTCATGGACAACCTCCAGCTTGTGCACAGAGATTGTAATGCAGGGAGGTGAGTCCACATCCTGAACCATGACCTGTGTTTTCTTCAGGCTGATTGTCAGTCCAAAGTCTTGGCAGGCCTTGCTAAAACAGTTCCTGAGCTGCTGGAGATCTTTGGCAGAGTGGGTAGTGACAGCTGCATCGTTGGCAAAGAGGAAGTCACGCAGACATTTCAGCTGGACTTTGGACTTTGCTCTCAGTCTAGAGAGGTTGAAGAGCTTTCCATCTGATCTGGTCCTGAGATAGATGCCTTCTGTGGCAGTTCCAAAGGCCTGCTTCAGCACAACAGTGAAGAAAATCCCAGACAAGGTTGGCGCAAGAACACAGCCCTGCTTCACTCCGCTTCGGATGTCAAGGGGGTCTGATGTGGAGCCATCGAAGACAACAGTGCCCTTCATGTCCTCGTGGAAAGACCTGATGATGCTGAGGAGCCTGGGTGGACATCCGATCTTGGGGAGAATCTTGAAGAGGCCATCCCTGCTGACCAGGTCGAAAGCCTTTGTGAGATCTATGAAGGCTATAAAGAGTGGCTGTTGTTGTTCCCTGCATTTATCCTGCAGCAGTCTAAGGGAGAATACCATATCAGTGGCGGACCTGTTGGCTCGGAATCCGCACTGCGATTCTGGATAGACGCTCTCTGCAAGTACCTGGAGCCTCTTCAGAGCAACTCGGGCAAACAGCTTTCCTACCACGCTAAGGAGAGAGATGCTTCGGTAGTTATTGCAGTCACCTCTGTCGCCTTTGTTCTTGTACAGCGTGACGATGTTTGCATCCCTCATGTCCTGGGGTACTCCACCTCCAGAGACAGAGGATTTCATGCAGCTCAGTGACGATGATCTCTTTGCAGCACTTCAGGACTTCAGCAGGGATGCTGTCTTTTCCAGGTGCCTTGCCAGAGGTGAGGGAGTCCAGGACCACGTGAAGTTCTGCTAGGGTTGGTTCACTGTCAAGCTCCTCCAAAACAGGCAGGCACTCGATGTTCTTCAGTGCTTCCTCGGTTACTGCATTTTCTCGGGAATACATCTCAGAGTAGTGCTGCACCCAGCGTTCCATCTGCTGCGAGTTAGAACAGACAAAAGAAAATATTTCTTTACTCAGCGTGTTGTTGGTCTGTGGAACTCCTTGCCTGGACGCCTTTAAAAGGGGATTGGATAAGTTTCTGGAGGAAAAATCCATTACTGGTTACAAGCCATGATGCGTATGTGCAACCTCCTGATTTTAGAAATGGGCTATGTCAGAAGGCCAGGTGCAAGGGAGGGCACCAGGATGCAGGTCTCTTGTTATCTGGTGTGCTCCCTGGGGCATTTGGTGGGGCCGCTGTGAGATACTGAAGCTGGACTAGATGGGCCTATGGCCCGATCCAGTGGGGCTGTTCTTATGTTCTTATGCTCCCTGCCAGAAAAATGAGAAATTTCTCTCCTTGACAGATCCTGAATCTGGCAACCTCGTCTCTTGAAGAGCGACGATGTCCATCTGCAGTCTGCTCAGCTCCATGTCCATAACATTTTTCTCTATTTGTCAACATTTGATATGACCAGAAAATACTTTCCTTCAGAAAGAAATACTGCCTTTCCACTGAGACTGCCATGTTTTGATTTCAAAAATGTTGCCCGTGTGGGCAGAGGACCCCTAAGCATGCACAGAGTGTGCCTATCCTCTGACGGAGTGAATGAATTTTTTACTATTAAAAAAAGACCTAAGGCTGTGTCTCTGAGAATCTGTGGAGTGCTTCACCATACCCGCTCACAGCAACCAACTTCTGACGTTTTTGACCTATGAGGCAGTCTCCTCCTCCTAATGCAGTGCTTTGCCTTGCCAAAGGCTGCCATCCTTTTCCTCACATCAGCCAAACTACTGCTCATTGCATTAAAAAAAGGAAGATGGGAATGGAGTGAAAAAAATACACTCTAGCCTGCCACTCTTCTCTCTTCCACTTAATTCCCCTTGCCCTTTTCAGACTGAGGGAGCAGGAAGAGAAGCAGTGGAGGTAGCAGAGGTGGTGAAGGCAAGTAGGCAGGGAGACAGTCATCAGGTGCCGCTGCTGCCAGTCTGTCACCAGAAGCAACGATTTCAGTGATCTCGTCATGGGCAGGAAAGTGCTATGAGGTTTATCATGACGTTATCTTCAGTTAGAATCAATCATGTGTAAACCAGCAGATACATTTGATTGCAGTGAACTGGAGGACATAAGAGCAGAGGGCAGCTCTTCTGAGAACTTGGATGTCAACTTCAAATTGATCTTCCCTCCCAGGCAGTGGGAAAGTGTCAATACACAGATAGCTTCCTCATGCCAGATGACTGCACATACAGCTGAACTCAAATGGAAAACTCTTTGCTGCCAAGGCTTTCCATGAGGCCGCTGTGCTCCAGCAAACTGCATCTGTTACAAATGTGCAATTTTACACCTTGTCAAAAGCATTCAACAGGGTCGGGCTGGAGCAGATACTGATGCAAAGAGAAGAGTTGAGTGGAAGGAGGGCTAGCAGGCATGAAAGACACACTTTCATCTCTGTTTTCTGGGTGTTTGTGTAAGCAATTTTAATGCAACTCTTTACAGAGATGACATAAGAAAGATCAATAGTGTGCTCCAAATGTACTGTGGCCACTGTTTGAGATGCTGCACCTACAGGGATATTGTCCACGCATCATCAGGTGGTCTACCTGTAGGCGCTTTCCTTGCACGAGTACAGGTAGACCACAGCTGCGATACAAGGACATCTGCAAGAGGGATCTGAAGGCCTTAGGAGTGGACCTCAACAGACGGGAAACCCTGGCCTCTGAGCGGCCCGCTTGGAGGCAGGCTGTGCAGCATGGCCTTTCCCAGTTTGAAGAGACACTTGGCCAACAGTCTGAGGCTAAGAGGCAAAGAAGGAAGGCCCATAGCCAGGGAGACAGACCAGGGACAGACTGCACTTGCTCCCAGTGTGGAAGGGATTGTCACTCCTGAATTGGCCTTTTCAGCCACACTAGACGCTGTTCCAGAACCACCTTTCAGAGCGCGATACCATAGTCTTTCAAGACTGAAGGTTGCCAACATAATCATCAGGTGGTGAGGCAGAGGAGGGCAGAGTGCGGGAGGAGGAGCCCCTCATGCATTCCCTGTTCACGCGTGAGCAACTAGAACTAGGGACATCACGATGGAGGGAGGCAAAGAGGAAGGGCAAATCTATTCGATCGCTTCAGGCTCAGAAGAATTATCAGAGCTCTGGAGTTTTGCTTCTCCTTTTAGGGGGCTTTTTTCCTCTGGGGCACAAAATCTACCAACATTTCCCATTATGATTCTTGTTTCATGCATAATGTATGCTATTTTTAGATCTAGAGACAGTAGCATTGTTTGGAATTATTACTGTCTCTTGAGACCCTGGTATAAATTGGTCAGATGTTAGATCCCCAACATGAACTTATGGGACGCGAGTGCACCGGTTTGGCCAATGGAGACTGTCCTGAACTTCTTTCCAGTGGTGTAGCTAGCAGGGGCAGGGGAGCAGACTCACCTCGGGGGGGGGGGACACACCACTAGTGGCCAAAATAGTAAAAACCTTGGTATTTATGAACAATACCATCATGTTATACACCATATAATAGGTAATTTAATTACGTATAACTAAATTCAATAGGTAATTTAATGCAGAATGTAATGAAATGAACTGTGTTGAACGATCACTTTTCTATCAAACATAATGGCCAAATAACCAGAAAAAGAAAGCATAACTGCCTTATGGAACAAAAAGTGGATTTTTTAAAATTCAGACTGACCAATGAGACTGATTGTTCTGAGAGCCAATGAGGTGTTGTTATACTGTAGCATGGAACCAGTAAAGTAGTAGCATGAGTCAGCTCTCATTTCCATATATCAGAGCTAATGCTAGAACTCCTATTCAGTTGTGTGAGTGTCAGCGATTTCTGGTTTTTCATGGTTACTGAGTTTTTGGGTGATCTGTGTTATCATACAGTCAAACAAACAAACAAACAAACAAACAAACAAACAAACAAACAAACAAACAAACAAACAAACAAAGTTTGGGTGTTATTGCTCACTTGCTTAAATGAATTTAAAAGTGGATTCTTTTCATGATGGACAATAGATCTATCTGTGTTTATTAACCATGATGGCTACATTGAACTTCCAGATGCAGGGGGCACGCAAGGGAGGGCACTGACTTTCATCCCCTGCTTGTGGGGAAAGGTTCACTGCATTTGTTTCCTGGCCATTATTATTAGTCATTTCAAGTCACGACTATCACTGAAAATAATTTTGTCGTATATAGGTGGGGGCGTCAAAAATTTGTGGGCTTGAGTGTCAAATGACCTAGCTATGCTTCTGCTTTTCTCCACTTGGGAACACAAGAACAAACGCCAGTGATCAATTTAGTCGTTACTCCTGAGGGCCAGAAGGTTTGATGTCCTCATTTAAATGGGCTTCTATGAATGCTCATTCTACCTTTCAGTTCTCCATAGACAGAGAGGCTGCAATATACAGAAGATCAATCCCTAACACATTCAGAATGGTCTTTGAAATCTGCGATGGAGATGAATCTGCGTACTGAGTTTTGCCATAAATTAAGTGTCCCTCCCATCCACCCTCTGACAGTGTCATCACTGACAGTATTTCTTCTTGTCTAGGCTTTTGTGCTCCTCACTGCAGTGGGCTTTTGAGAAGCATATTGCTGCAGCCCTGTCACACTGGCAGACGTGCATTTGGCAGGGGTCATTATCACCTTGAAAAAAAGCAGAGAAAAGAGAAACAGCAATTAGGAAATGGGTTTGCTCCTGAAACCAAAACTTTTCTCACTATTCTCTGTCCCTGCAATCATCTTCTGCTGGGCTGGAGGACGTCTTCCAAGGTTGACTCCATGGACATGCTTGTGGAATGACCTGCACGCAGGATGGCACATGAAAAGCATGAAATCAGAATGGGCTGTCCATGTGGATGATGCAGGCAGAGGTAGCCCAGGCCCACTATACAAGAGGAGTTGGACTAATTGGGGAAAACCTTAGAAGACAGAACACAATCGTCAGACTCCCTATAGGGGGGATAATGGGAAGGAGGCTCCAAAGTCTGGGAGCAGTAATGTCGCCAAACTTCATATTTCCCAGCTTGCATGTCCTTCAGTAGACCAGGAAAACTACATTTCCCAGGCTTCCTTGCATCTGGCAGGCTGCTGCCAGATGACCTCCCTTTCTTTCTCCATTCCACTCCCTGCTAACAGGTCAGGTAAGCATATGGGGGAGAAAGTGGAGGCTCACAGGGTTGTTGTGAGGACAAAAGGAGGGAAAGAACCTGAGCTCGTTGGATGGTATAAAAATGTGACTATAAGATAAACATGGAGATGACATGTAAATTAGTCCTAATTCCCTGCCATGAACTGCATATATACTACTTAGCATTTGTGAGCATGCAAAGTACTTCACGTGTATTGAATTGATGTAGGTACTATTATCCCCATACTGCAGATGGGGAAGACTGAGACTGAGTGGCTCTCTCAAGGACTGAGTGAGTTCATGGCAGGGAAAGCTATGATTTGCTGTTCAGTCTTCTAGCCACCGCACTCCCACCAGTTCTTATATGGGTGCCAGAGCGGCTAATTCAGTACTGAACAGAGCTGATGAGGCTCTCCAGCTTTTATAGAGAGGAGTGGTTAGAACTGGATTAGCCTGCTTTGGGGAGCAAAGGCAGGCTAATGAAACACACATTAAAAAGAGAGTGAAGCTATCTGTACTGGAGGAAGAGTTACTGGATCACAGGAGCCAAGCCGAGCCATTGACAGCTGCAAGCCCATCCTCTTATTAATAACATATTACATATGCATAATCTCTTTCCTTTCCATTGATTTCTGGACCTTTGTGCCTGTGAAACCTTTGATGCATTGGGAAAAGGAGAGAGGAAGCCCAGGAGGCTTCGTCTGGAAGTCAGGAGAGTTCCAGGCATACAGTATGTATGTGATGTTGAGAAACTGGCTTGCCAGTCTTGGGTTGCTGTGCAGAATGTGCCTTTAGGAAACCTTGTCTACCACCCATCACCAGCTCCCTCCAGCCAGCAGCAGCAGCCTCTGTGCAACTTCCAGGGAGGAAGCCAGCCCACCAGGCCATCAAATCATCCACCAGTGATTCCAAATGACAACCGAATCGCATTGTGGGAAGGAAAATGCCTTGGAAGGGAAAAAAGGGATGCTGCTTTTCTAATTTGACGGAGGCCGCCTCAGCTGGTCTGTGCAAGGTCCAGAAGAGAAAAAGGCTGCAGATGTGACCCAAGACTTTTTTAAGGCTCACATCAAGGTGCTAATTGATATCCCACCCCAATTGTCTCTCCTTTTTGCTGCAGAGAAGGACGGAACGTATCAGATGTTCTGCAACAAGGCCACCAGGGACCAGTGGGTTAGTGCTATATTTTTTAATACAAGAACATTTGTCATGACACCCCATGCCGCACCCCATTAAGACTATCACCAGCAAATTCAAATGCCAGCGTCTTCATTTGAGTGTTTTCTTCTGTCACTTGTTTCTACTTTGAAACATGCTATATTTCATTTAAAGATCTAGGTCATCCCAGGCTCTCGGAGTGGCTTGCAATACTTGGAACTGATGCCTAAGCATTGCAAAATGAAATTAAAATATATTCAACATAAACTTGAAAGATATATTAATGCACAATCCTATACATGTTTACTCAGAAGTAAGTCTGAGTAAGTAAGTAAGCCTAGATATTAACATATGCTCCTATGCAAAATTCTCAGTTTCTCTCCTACTAAGCCTGATGCTTTCTCACAGGATACATTTGAAAAACAGTTTCATGGCAGCACCTGAATTCTCCTGATGATATCACCTCTCCAGCCAAAGGCAAATCCCAAGAGCTCCAAACTCCCACCCCCACTACACATCTGCTGGGTACATATGAACAAGAGGAATACTGCTGCATGAGACCAAAGGTGAGAGTCTTTTAATCAGTCTAAGATTATTTAAAACCCTGAAGTGTAACGGCAGTCACTCTTGGTGTAGAACTAGGAAGCTGGCCAGAGACACAGAAGAAACTCTTGCTGGATAATCAGGTGGACATGAAATATAGGTGGGTTGAATCCTGCCATTTCTAAATGGCACCACTTAAGAGATGAGATGCTTCCAACAATCATTACAGCTACCACCAAAGTAGGAAAAGAGTAGCGCAGTGCCCAAAATACTAGAACCATGTAGTTAGCAACACTGAAGTCTCAGGCATCAAAAGACAGGCTGGGTCACCGCTGAAATCCATGCAAAACAAATACCATCGGTTTGCCATGTATGGCACACCCATGAGGCCAGCTGAAGCAGTCTTCTCAGGCAGCAGATTGGCCAAGGACATTCACATCTGTCTGTCCACACATTTCCGCCACTGCTGCTGCTGCTGCTCCTGAATTGGAAAGGAAAAGGAGGTCAAAGTGGAAGAGGAAGCATGGAGGAGAGGAGTGTAGAGGGCTAGAACAACACTAGCTGCTAGAGTGTTGTTCCAGTTCACCACTCTTCTCTCTTCCACACTTCTCCCACTCTGTCTTCTTTTTCCTTTTCCAAACCAAGGTGTAGGAGGAACAGAGGCTGGCACATTACTAGGTAAAGGGAACAGGATTTGACCTGCCTCCTGAGGTACAAGGAGTCTTGGGCCAGCCCTGGGTTGGCACACTTGGCATACATCACCATGGGAATGTTGCAAGACTACCACATATTTCCTGACTCTTGAGATAAAAACCTTTCAAAAATTGCAAGGTGGCTTATTAATGCAGATGGTATCAATTTTGGGTCTGGCTCATGGACTAAGACAAAAGGCAAAACATACACATTCAACTTACTAGCACAGGTGATGCTGGTTTCTGAGCAGGAGTAGGTGTAGATCTTGGTGTATGGGTTGTGAAGAAATGAGTAGCACTTTGGAACATTTGCAGCAGCCCCACAGCAGTCCTCATGGATCTGACAGCACCTGTCAAGAAAGGATCAGTGCCCTGATCACTGAACTGCAAATACTCAATTTTAATGGCAAAGGAGGTTCTAAAATCACAGATAAAACATTTAGGGCTGTGACCTGATTAAATGAATCTTAATGGATTAATCATATGAGTTTTAGGGTGCAATCCTAACCCCTTATGTCCAGCACTGACATAAGGGCAATGCAGCTCTGAGGTCAGGGAACAAACATTCCCTTCCTTTGAGGAGGCCTCCGTGAGTAACACTCAACTACAGGATGCAGCACAAGCCCCATTGGCACCGCTATGCCAGTGCTGGAAAGCACTGACAAAAGGGGTTAGGATTGCACCCTCGGGTGATTAATTAATTACATTTGCAAAATGTGTCTGAGAAAACATTCTCAAGAAAAAAAAGAAGTGCCTTCCTGTGTCTCAGCACCCATGTCAGAAAAGCAGGACCCTCCTCTTAGATGATGCATTCCGACTCACACACAGGAGGGAATGCCTCTGTCAAGATTGTCTCTAGCGCAGTGGTTCACAAACTGGGCAAATTAGGCTCTGTGCATCAAGGGCTAAACAAGCAGCTGCTTGGGGGGAGCATGGCTGACCAATCACCGTTATAGCCACAGAGGCTTGAGCAGCTGGTAAAGTGAAACTTTTTTTAGGTGGCTCCCTATGCTCAAAAGTTTGAGGACCACTGCTCTAGCCCACCAGTCTCTTTTCCACCACACCTCCTGCTCCACTCTGTCCCTCACTTTTCCAATCCAATGAGTCAGAGGAGGAGGAACAGAAGTGGAGGCCAGAGGTGTGTACCCCACAACCATTCTGCTACCTGGGTTGCCTCAGTGAGCTTCGTGGATGGCCAATGACCCTGTCCTAGCTACGGCGCAGGTGGACATTTACATTAGGAGGGGAAGATAAACTGATGGTCACAAGGTTAGATGCCAGTGTGGGTCAGTGAGGTCATCAAGCAGTTTTCAGCATGGTGGGCATCACTTCAGGAGTGGCAAAGGCTGAGGGAGACAGCAGAAGAGGCACATTCCCAACCTGTAAGTACATTTCATTCAGAATCGTCAAACTGGACATTCGGCAGATAACTCAACTGACATGGTAATTTGCAGGCAAAGTTTCTTGTGTATCGTTTGACCAGAATATTCTACAAGCTTCAGAGACCAGCTTCCTCCTCGGTTTGAGCAACAAAAGGGTTGGCAAAGGGATGTGTGTTTCTGCTGCAGTTCCTTTCTTGCAGCACCAGCTACCTGCCTCACCCAGCCCTTCTCCCCGCTTTGTGACTGTCTTGTTTTTGCCTCCACTGCGCGGCTCCTGTGACACTTCCGTATTTAGGACTTGGATTCATTCTTCTTGCATGGGAATTCTCCAGTGCACAGACTGGATGCCACAATAATGGATGTCTTCCTGGTTGGACTTGCTATTTGGTAGAGCCTTAAACAAATGGGCGACATTTTGCAGTGTCTTTGTCCAAAAGTCACATTTCAGGCTAGCTCTGGGGCATCAAAAGAGTGAGTGGAATGACTGGTGGAGTCATCTGAACTGTTTAAACTGTTTTTCCCTGAATTTCTTTTTGGGGGGGAGGGGGGAGGAGATACACTTGAATTAACATGAGTCTATCACATGTAAGATGCAGGCTGAATGTATATGCATAGATTGTTTATCGCTACTGTTTACAGTACAAATTGCCTGTAGTTAGAGGTGGGAGAAAACAGTGATAACAAAATAAAAACACATAACACACTCTCTGCATTTCTCACTTTTCTAAGAAAAAAACAGAAAAACCACCACAAAATCTGTAAAAAGACCCCAAACATTTTATTTGGTTTTTCTTTATTATTTAATGGAGGTGCATACATGACCTGTGGCTGTGGCTGCATCTACTAACACTATATCACCTATATCACCTACCTTGTACACTTTTAAAGCCATTATTATTTATAATTATAATGCAAATTTTGAATAAAAACACACAATTTTCTACACATTTAACTTTGGAAAACACCGAAATCAGGAAAAAATAAAACTGTTTGCTCCCACCTCTACCTCTGGTTTAATATTTTTTGCAATGTATTCATCAGTTGTACGTATTTTTCCTTGTTTCTTCTTTTGAACATAAGAACGTAAGAACAGCCCCACTGGATCAGGCCATAGGCCTATCTAGTCCAGCTTCCTGTATCTCACAGCGGCCCACCAAATGCCCCAGGTTGCACACCAGATAACAAGAGACCTCATCCTGGTGCCCTCCCTTGCATCTGGTATTCTGATACATAGCCCATTTCTAAAATCAGGAGGTTGCGCATACACATCATGGCTTGTACCCCATAATCGATTTTTCCTCCAGAAACTTGTCCAATCCCCTTTTAAAGGTGTCCAGGCCAGATGCCGTCACCACATCCTGTGGCAAGGAGTTCCACAGACCAACCACACGCTGAGTAAAGAAATATTTTCTCTTGTCTGTCCTAACTCTCCCAACACTCAATTTTAGTGGATGTCCCCTGGTTCTGGTATTATGTGAGAGTGTAAAGAGCATCTCCCTATCCACCCTGTCCATCCCCCACATAATTTTGTATGTCTCAATCATGTCCCCCCTCAGGCGTCTCTTTTCTAGGCTGAAGAGGCCCAAACGCCGTAGCCTTTCCTCGTAAGGAAGGTGCCCCAGCCCCGTAATCATCTTAGTCGCTACTGTTTTTGCTACTTTTGCTACTGTTGTTTTATTATTTTTGTTATTATCATTCACTACTAAAGGGAAGGATCATGAATCCCGGCACCCGTGAGGACAGCTGATCCGGCAGGGCACAGCCACGCACTTCCGAGCCAACGTCTCCCTGATCTGGCAGCTTGCAGAGTGAATTGTTTCAACTTTGTGTATCTGTCGTTGCCACTTGGGTAGATCCAGCTGTCTCGTAAGGACAGCAGTGGCATTTCATTTCCATTCCCGTTCCTTTTTAATCACACTGAACATTTCTGAACCTGCCAGCTGAATTTCTGCTACGGTGAGCTTCCATTAGAACTGTCGGGCGAGACAAGGCTCTGAGGTGTACAAATTAGACCTGGGAGGAACTTGGCAATTTCATCCTGGTTCTGGGCTTTAAACACATCCCCCCCCCTCCAAGTTTTAACTTGTGACAAATTCCCAATTGAAGTTGCCTTATTGAAGTTCACATTTTAATTAATTCTAAACAAACCCGGGCTGACACTGCTGCACTCTGGAGTCAGTCTGTCTAAAAGTACATGCCATCGTGCTTTCCACACACACACCCATTTTGCTTAAGGTTTGCAGCCTGCCCCAAAGCTAAATAAAATATTGGAAAACTATAATTTTGGTTCATCCTGCTTTCCAATGACTCCATTCTTTCTCCTCTCTCCTTCACCTGTCTCTATTTTGGGCCTGGAACACCTCCAGAATGTCATCTCACTTCAGAACTTGCCTTTCCTTAGAAGACTTTGCAAGGCTGGCCCAACCATGAGGCCAGCTGAGGCAGTTGCCTTAAGTAGCAGATTGCAGGGGGTGTGCGCAATCTCCTTCCACCCACCCACCTCCACTACTGCTCTCAAGTGTAAAAAAGTAAGAGCAGAATTGTGAGGAAGATGATTGTGGAGAAGTAGTGGGCTTGTATGTGGAGTCTGGACCCTTCACAGAAAGGACAGGATTTGAGGAGTAAGGAAGTAAGAGAGACAACATCACGAAGGCAGTTCCAGCTGTAAGAGACACACAAGAAAGAATTGGTTTATAGTAAGCTTTCTGGCTAATTCTGGAAGTCCTCTCCAGGGACCATCTACGCAGTTTTCACCTAAGCTTGGAAATTGAATCTCCCGCACTGCATGACGTTAAACATGATGCAAATGATTGCCATGAAACACACCCACCTGTCCAGATCATCCACGGGTTGTCCAGAACCTCCAAGGCCACAGTAGCATCCATTATAATTAAATTCGCTGAGTGGCCAGCTGCCCAGAATGAGGCACTGAATCATTGAGCAGAATTGCCACAGAGCCCTTGGCTTGGGGAAGGTGCAATGGTGAACTGGAAAAGGCAGAATTGTGAATTAATACACCTCAGGCAAAAAGTAGCCCAATCCATCCTCTCCTTGGGTCTCTCATGGCCTCTGATTAGGCCGCATCTGCACTACAGACTTACATTAAGAGGTAGAGTGGCAAATTTTCGAAGTGCAGGAGTTCCCCATGACACTCCCCCCATAGACATGTCCCATTGAGATCAAAACATTTTTAAAAATCAACTTTAAATTTTGTCATTAGAACGTTTTTTCTTGTGTCATTTATGTCTTACTTGGAAACATATCTCATTTAAAGAACTAGCTCAATGCGCATTTCATTTGAAGCTCTTTACTCCCAGGCACATTTACATAGGATTACAACTTTAATCTAACATGAGCTGCATATGGTCTCTCAGGTAGTCCTTAGGAAAGAGAATGG
Source organism: Tiliqua scincoides (assembly GCF_035046505.1). NCBI lineage: Eukaryota > Metazoa > Chordata > Lepidosauria > Squamata > Scincidae > Tiliqua > Tiliqua scincoides. Next base: position 46,538,170 of record NC_089829.1, on the reverse strand, counting down.
CCAAATCACAAGCATTTTCCCTTAGGCAAATTTCTCGTCTCATCTCTTCCTGAACATGATGTAAAGTTCTTTTTGAAGAAAAAAAAAGGTTCATTCAAAGGGAGCACCTGAACCCTCCAATGGATGATATTACTGCTCCTGCTGTAGGAGCAATCCCGGATTTCCATCCCCCCCCCATCTACACTCCCACATAAATCTGTATAACATTTGCTCCCTCTCCTCAGGGGAACCTCCAGTCACTGGCATCCTTCAGTCTCAGAAGACTCTGGTATCGCGCTCTGAAAAGTGGTTCTGGAACAGCGTCTAGTGTGGCTGAAGAGGCCAATTTGGGAGTGACAATCCCTTCCACACTGGGAGCAAGTGTAGTGTGTCCCTAGTCTGTCTCCCTGGCTGTGAACCTTCCTTCTTTGCCTCTTTGCCTCAGTCTGTTGGCAAAGTGTCTCTTCAAACTGGGAAGGGCCATGCTGCACAGCCTGCCTCCAAGTGGGACGCTCAGAGGCCAAGGTTTCCCACCTGTTGAGGTCCATTCCTAAGGCCTTCAGATCCCTCTTGCAGATGTCCTTGTATCGCAGCTGTGGTCTACCTGTAGGGCGCTTTGCCTGCATGAGTTCTCCATAGAGGAGATCCTTTGGGATCCGGCCATCACCCAGTCTCAGGAGAACCTGGGACTAAGGCTATTTAGCAGGTTGAGGTCAGTTCCATCATCAAACTACAATTCCCAAGACCCTTTGGAAGAAGGTACCTCATTTAAACAGGTACCAACGTGTGTGGGGGGTTGTCAATACAGTTAAATATATTGCAAGATATTCCTTTACCTAGAGCCAAAAAAGAGATTCTTTCAATAGACCTTTCTCACTCCCTTTCTGGGAAAAAGAAAGAGCATCAAAATCAGAGCACCTACAGCTTTCAGGAATACCTGGCTAATTAAGGGCACTGGGGAAAACAGAAAAGACTGACAATTCAGATAGCCTTTTGGTTGGAATTTTAATGTATTGTTAATTTGCTTGCTGTTGATTGTTCCCTTTTCAGCCTTTTCAGGAAGGACTTCAGACCTTCCAGCTTGAAAAAAGTTCCTTATCTCCCTTCTATCTCTTTTCCTTTTACTTATTTTAAATTTTGTTTTTATTTATTATTTATTATTTATTGGATTTGTATTCCGCCTTTCTCCCTGAAGGGCACCCAAGGCGGCTAACAATCAAGTTAAAAAATACAGATAAACATTAAAAATACAAAACACTTAAAAACAATTAAAACAAGATAAAATACATAGCAGCAGAGTGAAAGCACGTAAGCACCCTAAAAGACATAAGTTATAAAAACAGCCCTTATGGTGCCTCGAAGGCTTTCCTGAATAAAAAAGTCTTCAGGGCCCACCGGAATGCTAGTAATGAGGAAGCTGCTCTCAATTCAAAGGGGAGGGAATTCCATAGTGCAGGTGCCACCACCGAAAAGGCCATGTTTCTGGCCGCCATTCCCTTCACCACTCTCAATGACGGCACAACCAACAGGGCCCCTTCTGATGACCTTAGAGAATGGACTGGATTATACAGAAGAAGGCGGTGTCTCAAATACGCTGGTCCCAAGCCATTTAGGGCTTTAAAGGTCATAACCAGCACCTTGAATTCAGCCCAAAATGAATGGGCAGCCAGCACAGCCGGAGTAGCGGTGTGACAGAATCAAACTGCCGATCCCCAGCAACTACCCGAGCCACTGCATTCTGCACTAGTTGTAGCTTCCGGACCATCTTCAGGGGCAGCCCCACATAGAGTGCTTTTGATTGCTTATCCCTAATTATTTTGAGCCATTTTGATGATGCCTTAAAAATCAAGATAGAAAGAACTCAGACAGATACCCTACCAGATAATTTTTAGTATCTTCACAGCACTGTAATGCCCATCATTCTTTTTAAGGAAGCAATGCCAGATCAAATGCTATCAAACCTGAATACATTTGTTATGCAGATATTCCAAAATGTCTCATTTCACAGCATGCCTAGTTGCATTTATCCAGAGAGAGAGAGAGAGAGACATACTTGCTCCAAATAGAATCAAAATCAGGAGAAGGTAAGACATCTTTTTGGGTGAGCACTATGGAACTACAGCCTCTTGCTTGGGAAAGCTCAATATATATGCAAGTACCATTAGGACCAAATCTCTGTCTGACATAAAGATAAACCCACCTTGGTTCATGGGGAGGGGGGCATTCCAGAGTTACTCCAGCAAAAGTGAAATAAGACATGATCCATGTATTATACTGACAATGCCTTCAGCAGATCAGCTTCAAACTGATGGTTGGTTGGTTTTTTAAAACAATGTTTCACAAATAGAGTATTCCAGGTTAATGTTTAAAGGGGAGGGGGACCAGAACACCTGAATCCAGAGGAGATTTGAGCACTGAGTGATTCGCTCACAAAAAAAAAGAGGAAACAATTTTTTGTTGTAAATGGCTAAATGAACCTTCCCAGAAGATGTTGACCCACCTGGCTTTTTCAAACATTTTTTTAGGATAGGCTACCCCAGGATCTTTCAGCACCTGTTCTGCTTTGCCTGTAAATCAAAGAAAAATTATACACAGAGATCCTGGCATGGAGGAGAGCATTCAAACAGCTCAAAAATAGCTGAAAATGGCACTGACAGCATCACCTCAGAGCAAATGAGTTTGCGATTATGGTCAACATTCACTGATCACTGTAGGCTGTCAAGGCAGGGAAACGAGAAATTGTTATCTGCCTTGGGCACCCGTGTGTGGGGGAAAGGCAGGATCAAAGTGTGGTAATTGCTAAGGTGTGTCTGAGAACTTGCAGGTTTCCCTCTGCTGGGTAAAAAGCCACCTGTGGAAAGTCATGACTTGATAAAACTTCCTGCCATTATCTTAGACATTGGTTGATATGAATATAGCCTGGTGAACAGGTCTTGTTGGTGAATTCAGGGCTTGTTGTTGGAGAGGAATGATCCTAGCACATAGTGCTTGCAGCAGCCTCCAGCATCCCTTGTGGGAAGTGAGACTGGGTGAGATTGGAATATGTCAAATCCCAGAAAATTTCTGGGCCCCCTCCTTTGGCTCCTGGGCCCAGTACAAATTACCCTCTTTACCCCCTCTCATGAGTCTCTTGCCAGACAAGCACCTGAGGCAACTGCCTCAGTTAGCCCTGTAGACAGACCAGCCCTGCATGAAAAAAAGAAATAGAAACAAACTGGGCAACAAAGCATCAGGCACCAACACCACAGCAAAGAGCATTGCCTTCCACAGATCACATCACATGGTCAGAAGCCTCTTTGGAGTGCCAAGTCTGGCTTCGTTTACACACAGCTGTTCTTCATGCGTTGTAGGGGATCCAGCCTCCTGCAGCAGGGACTGGAGTTGCATTAAAGAGGACAGTTCCAGAACTTCTCCTGCAGCTGAAGTGATGACATCGTCCACAGGACCATTCAGGTGGCCCTTAGTTGAGAAGCAGCATCAGGCTTGCCATGACGTTCGCTTCTATCCCGCATCCTTTCCTGGAGCTGTAACACCTTGTGGCTCAAACAACATTTGAAAACTGATTGTTTGTGCAAAAAAGTCCCCCCCCCATCTTCTGCCTTTGAAGTTTCCCAGACACACACCTTTCCTTGCCATTCTCACCTACAAAAAAGGTCAGTCTTTTATTGATATTTTTTGAGTACTGCTAGGATGTAGGCACTGTATAAATAATTCATATCATTAGCAGAGCTCTTCGTTAGACAGAATTCTGAAATCTTTCATCTATTTTCACCTACAGAAGTCAGTGCCCGCCCCCTTTTAAGACAGATGACCCACACTGGAGGATTTTGTAAGCATTTCTAGGTGAAACAATGCCCTCTGCTGGCTGCACTTATTTCAGCAGTCATCTTTATATAGAATTTTTTTAATGTTAGGATACAACACAAAATATAACTTTGTTATGCTTATAGTAGAAGTTTTAATTTCCACAGAAAAGGCAGAGGAATTTAGAGTAGGGGTCCACTGCTAGACATTCCTGGGTCAAATCTGGCCCCAGATCCTGTGCACCAGAAACTCAGTTTGGGCTGAGTGTCCATGGTGTGGACACACCTTACCATTGTGCCCCAATACCTTTTAGTTTCACACTCAATCACTGCATACACTCATGCCAGGAATCCGCTTCCCCCAGGAACTGGAGCACAGAGCCTTCAGGGGCAAAGTGGAGTGGAAGCAACTGAGCAGTATGAGTTTCTGTGAAGACTGGATGTGAAGACAAGGGGCTGTGGGGCAGGATGGTATTGTACTGCCTCTGACATCATGCCTGGATTGATAATCCTGGTGCACTGCAAGCCAGTTTGGAGACCACTGACTAGAGCAGAGTTTCTCAAACTGTGGGTCAGGACCCACTAAGTGAGTCACGAGCCACTTTCAGGTGGGTCCTCATTCATTTCATCCATGTGTATTTTATTTTTAATATATTAGACTTGATGCTACCATGGTATGTGACTGCATTTGGGGGAAAATGTTACAGATCTGTATTTTTAACAGGCTACTAAGTATATGATTTTAACAATGATAGTCAGTGGGGCTTACTGCTGGGTAAGTGTGGATAGGATTGGAGCCTTCGGGATATTTGGGGAATATTTCTAAAACAGACCACCAGCTGCTTGGAAGGGTTAGGAGGGTTCTTTATTTTAAATACATTTTTAAACATTGTAAAGTTTTAATTTACTTACTTGATTTGATTTTATTGTATGGGGGGAATTAAAAATTTTCCTGCTTGATGACATCACTCCCAGTGGGTCCTGAGAAATTGTCATTCTAAAAAGTGGATCCCAGTGCTATAAGGTTTGAGAACCAGTGGTCTAGAGGGAAGAGGTTCACTTTACAAATGGAGGTTGTAGCCAAAGGAGGCCTACTGTCCCTGGAATATTCCAGGACTCTTCCTAAATTTTCAGATTTGGGAAAAGCTCTAGTCTAGCCTTTTTCCTCAGAGTTACAAGGAAGAAAGAGCATGAAAGTACAATTGCCAGTCTGCCCCACACGTTCCCATTTCTCCAGCTTTTTCACAGCTGCCTGGGCTGAACACTCCCATTTTGCAAGTCTTGGCAGTTTTGTGACATCGCCAGGCTCCACCCTGAAAATCTCAGATCCTTGAACACATCTTGCTTGCCAACTCTTGCTTGAATTCCAGAACAGTAGTCCCCTGTTATTTCAGATTTATGTAGGGAGAAATTGTACATAACTACAAGAAGGGGCACGACTGGGACATCACAATCATGCAAGAAATACTGATCGTTCCACTCCAGCCATTCGTTTGCATAATGCACCCTCTAAGAGCATGTATGCTGCTCTGTTTATTGGAGGAAGGAAAGAGATAAAGCAACCTTGCAGGGAGCCCCCAATCTCCAGCAAACCTCTGGTCTGTCGGAGACTGCGCTGGCCCACGACTGCCGGTCCTGACAGCCAGACACAAGCTGTGGGCCGAGTCAGAGCAAGGCCTTTTATAGTCTCTGTGTTTTCTGCTTTTCCCTGGGCATTATTTTAACCCCCTCCCCCAGAGGTCATTTGACATCCGGGGCCCATAAATTTTTGTCACCCCATCAATCAATCAATCAATCAATCAATCAATCAATCAATCAATCATTAATAATTAATAAATAATTATATTGTTTAATTAATTATTAATTATATTGCTTAATTAATTCACTTTTTATACCAACCTTCCTCTAAGCAGCTTGGGGTGGTGTACATGCTTCCTCCCCTTATTTTGTCCTCACAACAACCCTGTGAGGTAGGTGAGACAGAGATAGTAACAGTCATGACATGGAATGAATGATAATAATGGCCAGAAAATAAATGCAGTGCATATTTCCCCACAAGCAATGGATGAAATTCTGCATCAAATGGTATATAACATGGTGGTATTATTCCTAAAAGCCACAATTTCCAGAATTTTGGTCACTAGGGTGTCACCCCCCCACCCCGGATGTCTCATTGGCCTGTTTTGAGTTAAGGCAGCGGTTCACAAACTTTTAGCACTGGACCCACTTTTTAAAATGACGATCTGTCCAGGGCCCACCGGAAGTGATGTCATGGCTGGAAGTGACATCATCAAGCAAAATAAAATTATAAATAATTAAAGAAAAACAGATAACTAAGGGGAAGCCGGCCCTGTTTCACCAAGTGAATTTTCTCTGTAGCCTGCCTGCAATAACACCCCCCCCCCCACACACACACACAGATAAATCAGTGAGGTTTTCAGCCCTCCCCAGTGCCCACCTTACCAGCTCAAGCCTCTGGTTTATTCTTTGGGGGGAGGGCTGCCTTCTGGAGCATTTGTTGAGCTCCACTTCCATTAGATGGGGACCATGCAGCTAGCCTTGCATTCCCCTTTGCCTGACTTGACCAGGAGCCAAGGCACATTTGCTTACTCACGAGTAAATGCACCTGAAGCAGAGAAGCCAATTCTTATGTCTTGTTCAAGATCTTTTCATAAACAGTAGGAGGAATCTAGGTGTTGTTGACTCCTCCCACTTGCCTTCGAGGCAGGACTATGCAGCTGACTTTGCATCTTCAATGGGAGCATCCTCCCTGTTCCAGTTCTGCCTGCTCATCTTCTGTGGTCTTAGCAGGCAGAGTCCTCCTTGGTTAACTGATGGCTTACCATGTCTGCTTCATGCCCAGCAGACAAGAGAACAGCACAAAGAGGAGCATTTCTCCCAGGCTAATTTCTGGCAGAGGGTGAGCACTCCAGGCAGATGGCATCCTCCTTTCACCTGACAGGGAGGTCAGCTGTGTCTAGGTGCACGAGGGGCATTGCTCCCAGGCTTCGTTTGGCAGAAGGAGAGTCCTGCCATGTTTTCTCTCAAGGCTGAGCTATTTTAGCGCGGATCACATTGTACCCCTTGAACAAAGTACAGCAAAAAGCATGAGGGGGCACAGTTACTGCAGCATTGCCCAGGATCAGTTTTTGGCCCATTGCTAAATGGTTAAATTTGGCTCTTCAAACATGAAGGCAAGAAAGATCCTTTAAATGTGAACCCTGGCATTTTCAGGATTCCAGGAGCCTCTTGTATGCTTCTCCCCATGGACTTCATCCAACCCATGGGGAACAGCATCCAACCCACTTCATCCAACCCATTTGCTGGGCAGTGTCCACCTTTTCTGAGGCTATGCTCCTGACCTACATTTTGCTTCTTGCAGGGAACTTGACCCGGTTTTAACAGAGGTCACCTTGATGAATGCACGGAGTGAGCTGTACCTGAGGTTCATTAGGAGGTGTGTCGTCTCTGATTTTGAGGTGGGGGATGCCATCGCCTCTAAGGAGGTGAAGCAAGGTAAGCCCCTCTAAGGCCAGCTGTGCCAGATGAACCTGCTCAGCCTGACCAGTGGCTGATTTGGCTGCCATTTGAAGAGCAAATGATTCAGATGTCTTGGTAGGCCCTGGACCTTGGCAAGACTGTGCTCCTTACATAGCTGTAGACAGTCTCTCATGATAGGGTGGGACATGCCATCCAGGCTCTTTCTAGAGCGTTGGAGGTTTTGCTTGTTCCTTCCTTTCAAAGGATACAAGCTTCCCACCTGGACTCTGTTGAGTATGCCACTGATTGTGGGACAACTTGGCTGTCTATTGGACTTTGCCTGCCTTTTGGCACTTGGCTTGAATTGGTAGCCTTTGGGTGCCATTGCTTCCTCCATAGCCTAATTCTTGGATGTATTCCACAGAGTATCAGAAGTGCCTGGACAAGCTGCTCCACAACTGCTTACTGAGCCGAACCATGCAGGAGCTGATCGGCTGCTATATCACCATGGAAGAGTACTTCATGAGAGAGACTGTCAACAAGGTAAGGCTGGCTTCCTGGAGTTGGGTTCTCTCTTCCCTTGGGGGGGCGGGAAGCGGCTGTGGGCAGTATCATTTGGAGTGGCGTTCAGCTGTCTTAGGAGTCAGCAACCAGCCTGCTGTGCTTCTCCATATTTTCAGCTAGCCCACACAAAGCCTGGCTCTGAAGGCTCCTGTAGGAAGGAGCCCTCTGCCTCCCCTCTTCTGAGGCTTCTAGAATCCTGCAGCCATGCGAGCACCAGAGCAGGTTGTTGTAGTCATGCAAGACCCCTTTAAGGTTCCCCATGGAGGAGCCTCCCCCCACCCCCATTGTCAGGAGAGGCACAGTTTGCAGAAAACTGGAAGTAGACTTCCTTGGGTGGGAGAATGGAAGGGCTGCCTGCCTGCTTTGGTAGCTTTGCAAAGTGGGCAAACTCCTCATGAATGGTAATGCCGACCCTCTTTGATGAGTCATGGTCATGTCTCGACTTCTTGGCAGGCTGTTGCTATGGACACATGTGAAAAGGCTCAGCTGACCTCCAGCATGGTGGATGACGTCTTCTACATAGTGAAGAAATGCATTGGGAGGGCCCTTTCCAGCTCCAGCATTGACTGTCTTTGTGCAATGATCAACCATTCCGTCACGGAGCTGGAGTCAGACTTCAGGTGTGTGATGTGTGGAGGAAGCTAGAGCTGCTATGTCTGCTTCTCAACTTCTTGTGGCTTTCTGTGAACCTCCCTCCCCCTTATATCACTTGCCAAGGGCCCAATCCTGTCCTTGGCCAGCCTAGCAAGATGCAGCCTGCACTGTATGCTGGGCTAGATGGTGACCAGCCTAGCAAGGACAAGTAAGTAAAGAAATCATTTACTTATCACCTCTGCCACTCTCTGGTCCTCAATGGGTGTACTCAGATTTACACCAGCTATTTTGCTGGTGCAAATTTATTGGGTCCAAGGGGTGTGTGTCTGGCCTGGGACAGGGAGTCCAGATCTCCTGGACACACTGCTGCTCCCAGTCTGGCCTGATCCTTGTCCTAATCTGCTCCTGCCATCACCTTACCTGCTCCAGCAGCCAGTCTTCTGCCCACTACTGATCGTGCATGGCTCTACTGGCTTCCACCCTGTTGGCAGTGAGCCACTGACTCTCAGAGCAGCTTAGGTGATGGCAGCCCAGCATTACAATGGCAGGCCACAAGATCCACCATCATATCACAAGGATGGGATTGGGCTGTTTCCCATAGTCCATATCTGCCATCTTCACTATCTTCAAAGTGATGCAATGAAAGATTCCAGACTTTGCAAGAGGGGTCAGATGTGATGGCAGCTGAGGCAATCCTCTTCATGAGTTTGTGTGTGAAGCAGAGGGGTGAGTGTGCAATCCACTCTTAACAGTAAGTGAAACAGCGGTGGCTCTGATAGCTCCTTCCATTCCGCCCTCAACTCACTTCTGGTGTCAGTGGCAGGCACGGAGAAAACCGCCTTGAAGTAGTCAACGGTGGGGCTGGGGCAGGAGAGAGTCTCCATAGAGTTCCCCTTGCTGTTGAAAAGGAATATCCCACTTGGTGTGACAGTGGGGCAGGTGTGTGGGTGATGCCCCTTCTTGTTCTGTTCTTCTCCAAAAATGCAACTCAACTATCTCTGTGCAGCCTGGCCTGATGTATTCCTAATACAGAGGTCCAGCTCTGTAACCAGAAACTGCACGTGGAGGGATGATGTGATGGGGACTCAAGGAATAGCTGCTCTTGGGACTGGTGGATGTGAAGGGAGAAAATGGACAAGCATCTTGAGAAAGCACTTGTGCCAAAAGAGCAGGACGTACAGCGCATGAGATTTCAGAAGGAATTTAGAAAAGTTTGTCTGCCCTGCGCAGCCCTGAGCACCTTGGGGAGGAGCATATTGCTTCAGTTGTTTGTCAGGTGTGAGGCGTGTAGATAAGGATGGGATGGGCTGGGTCTCGTAGGCTGAATATGCCACTTTTGTGCTTGTTGGCCTCTTGGCACCTTCTCCCCTCTTCTCAGGGAAGTCCTGTGCAACAAGCTCAAGATGGGCTTTCCAGCTACCACCTTCCAGGACTTCCAGAGAGGTGTCACCAGCGCAGTCAGCATCATGCATAGCAGCCTTCAGCAGGGCAAGTTTGACACCAAAGGCATTGAAAGCACAGATGAAGCCAAACAGTCTTTTCTGGTAAGTCTTTTCTCTCTCTGTCTCGCTCACAATTAGATCAGCAACTCCCCTGAAACTGGCAAAACTCACTCCTAGGCCTTGGTGTCTGGGCAGCTAAGATATTTCCAGCCTTGCTCCTTTCTTTCCTTCAAGGACTGTGCATGCTTCTCTCTCTCCCAGCCCTTCTCGTTGAGCAGTTGTCACCCACCAGGTCTTTGGGTCCACTCCCTCTAGCAAACAGGTTCTCTTTGAAGAGTTTGGGGTGGGCAACTAGGGCCTGGTTTGCTAGTGGAGAATTTTGGGAGCGTTTCTGCCTCAAGTTTGTCGCCTTCTCTACTTCCATCCTTATGTTGCCTTCAAGGTAGCTTCTGCTTAAAAATCCTCCAGGGCTGTGAACCTGATTCCAGTTCTCCTTCTCCCTTACTCCTTTCAGGTGACACTGAATAAGGTCTGCAGCGAAAACATCAAGACTCTGAAGAAGACTCTGGAGGTACCATTTACAGATATTTCACTGCTGATTCCAAAGGCCTTTCCATGCTGCTTATGTTCTCTGGCTCTGCATAGGCTGCCAGTTTGCTTGACTCAAATCAACCTTCCTGTAATAGAAACACTTTGTCTAGCCCAGCGATTTTCAACCTTTTTCATCTCATGGCACACTGACAAGGCATTAAAATTGTCAAGGCACACCATCAGGTTTTTTGCAACTGACAAAGCACACCATGCTGTCAGTGGGGGGCTTACATCCCCATTGGCCTTACTAATAAATGGCCTTCCCCCAAATTCCAGTGGCACACCTGTGGACCACTTGTGGCACACCAGTGTGCCAAGGCACAGTGGTTGAAAATGGCTGGTCTAGCCCGAGAGCTTTGCTTGATAGTGTGAAATGTGTCTAGCCTGCCTGGTCCCAGCAGTGTGGGGCAGCAGCAACCCTGCGCTAAGTGCAGGAGGTTGGAATAGATGGCCTCCAAGGCATCTTCTGTGACTCTAAAACTGACGTCTTTCTGTTCAGAGAGCAGCTCCTGTGAGTGAGTCTCCATTGTTGCTGGCTTTGTGTTTTCCCTGCAGAATGATTGCTCAAAGATGCTGAGCCAGGGATTTGGGGGCGAACAAGCACAAGCCAAGATTGACAGCTGCCTCTCTGATATGGCTGCTGTGTCCAACAAATTTCGAGACCTGTTGCAGGTAAGGTATGTTGTGAGGCTTGACCCTTACCTAGTGTCACATGATGCTCTGCAGAGAAGAAAAACATCCGGGGTTGCCTTAAGTTGCCTGGCTGAGCAGGGAAGCTCTGCTGTTCATTGATGGGGAGCCACAAGGAGTCTGCTTGGCTGCTGCTCCAAGAGATCTAATGTCATCTTACAGTTGGGCAACGTGGCTTTGCAGTCGGCACAGGTATGGTTCTGGTGGCAAGGCCAGTGAACACAGGCCCTGCAAACACCACAGTGAAGGTTCAGTTGCCTGCCAGGCAATGTGCAGGCCACAACTCTGCTGGTAAAACCCAGAATGTCTCAGTGAATACAGAATTCAGCTTCTTGAGGACATCGACTTTGGTTTAAAAAAAGCAAACAGCAGGTTGCTGGCCCTTGTAGCTCCAAAACTATACTTGAAAAGTGCTGTGTGGGCAGACAGGAAATGCTGCACTCTCCAAATCCCAAGGGGGGAGAAGCTGACTTTGGCTTCCTTTGCTGTCCTTCCTTGTCCCTCCTTTATGCAAGTGTTCATAAAATTCATAGACCCACCAAGCATAGGGCTGCTTCCTTTGTGTTTGTCTCTGGAGATGTCCCACTTAAGGTCTGGTCGTAGTGCTGCTGGCAAAAGGAACCCCCTCACTTGTGCACAGTTCAGACAGCTTTTAAGGAAAAGGCACCCTCCTTTTCTCCCCCTCCTCCCAAACTCTTGCCATTGCATAGGTCTACTTCACAACCATTGGAAAGGAGTTCCAAGTAGAGGAGAAGGCTTTGTGTGTGGTGCTTCCCATTGTCAAGGGCCGGTAATGGTGGAGCAGCAACAAGAGAAAAGGAAGATGGGAAATCCCCAGGAGTCCTGTCAGACTCCAAGCAAGCAGGCCGGAGAAGGGAAGGGAATAAGAGCTTGCAATGCAGCAGCCCCTAGCACAGGGATGTCAGACTTGTTTCATACAGAGGGCCAAAGTTAGCATTCATGGTGCCTGCTGAGGGCCAGAAGTGACATCATTAAGCAGGAAGTGACATCAGTAAGCACTGTTATGGCCCACTGTCCCCACTCCTCAATGTCTCAACTCGCTTCAAAGCTCATGTGGCCCCTTCACTGTCCCTGTGAGGATGGTGAGCAGCATACACTTTCTGTCTCTTCCAGAGGCCACTGCTTCAGGTCTTGTGCCTCCTCAGCAAAGACTGCCTCAACCAGTAGTTCATTGCAGATGCTGTGGATTGCCTCTAGATTGCAGCCCAGTATTCCTAAATCACAATAAACAACTTCCTGAGCCAGAGGCACCATGAGCTCTGTTGAAACATTTTGCAAAAACTGCTTCCCTCTTCCTTGAGGAGTGTGTGTGTGTGTGTGTGCGCGCGCGCGCGTGTGTGTGTTTGCATCACTAGTTTTACCTGTAGAACTGGTCACAGTACTTGGTAGTTTTCTTAACCAAATGGTCCCTCTCACTCCCCCCCTCCCCAAACCAGGAAGGACTGAGTGAGCTCACCAACTCAGCGATCAAGCCACAAGTGAAACCCTGGATTAACCTCTTCCTCTCCGTCTCCCACAACATTGAGGAGGCGAGTCTACAGTCTGCTGCCAGCAGTGCTGAAGTGCTCTGATGGCTCTGTGAAGGGGCTAGAGGAGCAAATATCTTCAGGCAAAGTCAGAGTCCTGAAAAGACAAGATACAAGACATGTCAAGTTGACTACTTCCGGGGTTTTCAGCTGGGCAGATGATGACTGAAGCTGACTGCCTCATGCCGCTGGTTATATCAAATGTGCGTGTTAGTTGTGTTTAAACATTTGAATGTCTCTCTGTTGTGTTCTGCCTCTGGAGAAGGGAGAGACAGAAGAAACGTGTTTGAAACCAACAATAAGCTAAATCCTGGGGACTGTGTTCTGAAAGTGCTGAGAATTCTCCGTGCAGAATAGCTTGAGATCTTCCCAGACTTAGAGAGAAGTATCTTTCTTTACTCAGCGTGCGGTTGGTCTGTGGAACTCCTTGCCACAGGATGTGGTGATGGCGTCTGGCCTGGATGCCTTTAAAAGGGGATTGGACAAGTTTCTGGAGGAAAAATCCATTACGGGTTACAAGCCATGATGTGTATGTGCTACCTCCTGATTTTAGAAATGGGCTATGTCAGAAGGCCAGATGCAAGGGAGGGCACCAGGATGCAGGTCTCTTGTTATCTGGTGTGCTCCCTGGGGCATTTGGTCGGCCACTGTGAGATACAGGAAGCTGGACTAGATGGGCCTATGTTCTTATGAATGTCTTTCTTCTGTGATGTGTTCTGCCTCGGGAGAAGGGAGAGACAAAAGAAAAGTGTTTGAAATCAACAATAAGCTAAATCCGGGGGACTGTGTTCTGAAAGTGCTGAGAATTCTCTGTGCAGAATAGCCTGAGATCTTCCCAGACTTAGTGAGGATATCAAGCGCCTGCGCCTCTAACTACCTGCACGGACCAATCTTCTTCATGGCCAGTGCTGGCTGCTGTAGAAAGGGGGGAGGTCAGCTACGATCTCTCCTCTTGTGGGGGGGGGGGCTCATCCCTTGTCCCTGAAGGGAAAGGCGAACCTCTCCCTTGTTGAACGCTGTGCAATATTGTCTAAAATAGACATTAAAATGATATAGGGCTGCTGGATTTCTGCCCCTTGGTCAGTTGTCTGCCAGCTTATACGTTAAGGCCTCTTGCTGTGCTGGCAAGGGGGATGTGGTAGCCCAGCCCCCAAAGTGTTCTGGTCACAACGGACCTCTGTTGGTATCGCCACAGACAGGGATCTTTGGTACGAAGCTTGTGGGCCTTCTGCATCTCCCCAACTTGATCAGTAGTATTCATGCACCTTCCTCCACTGCTTGCAATGGTTGCAGGCACCCCACACAGTTGTGTTGCTTTAGGAGCAGAGGGAAACCTCCAAGGTTGCTACAGAAAAGACTTTTTTTTTAGCATTTACCCAGCATGTTTTAAGCTGATTGTGCTCTATGAAGGACATGTTATTTTTGGCAACAATGCATAAAAAACTCATCACGCTATTGTACGATGTGACACATTTCCACAATTTCAGGTACCCTTGATAAAGACCTATGTGCTCAAAATGCACTGAGGGTAAACTTCCAACAACAGATTTATTTGCTATGGTTCCTTTGATGGTTCTTTTGTTTTCCTTTGAGTTGGCACGTCTTGTTTCTAAATCCCAAGGATGCCTTGGCAGAGGGCAACCACAAGAATTCTCTCAACCCTAAGGCTCATTTTATGTGTGGGGGATGATGGTGTAGGGGAACAGAGGTGGCTTCACAAATGGGATAACTTCTAGAACACTGAATTGGGATTCAAAACAACCCTGACAGTCTCACAGTCCAATCCTAACCTGCCCTGGAGCAGGCTGGCCAGTAGGTCTGCCCTGCATCCAGGGCAAGGTTGGGGTCAATTGCGGCTCAGCCTGGGGCAAAGGGAGTTCCTTCCCCTTACCCTGGGTAAGGCCTCAGCAGCCTCAATGGGGCTACTCGGGTCTGCACTACCTAAAGAGGTAGCACAGATCCGAGCCACACCAGGCTGCCTGGAACCAGGAATAGGATCTGGCACAAGTGTTGGATCCTGGCCCCATCCCACCCCATTCTCCCCCTGCCCCAAAATGCCTCCCCTCACCCCCACCCCCACCCCCACCCTGCCCTGACTTGGGCTGGGCTTGGGCTGACATCCCTCCTCCAAAGATGTCACAGAAGTGCCTTATGGCGCTTTTGCGACAGTCTTCAGCCGCCACCAGAAATTTGCAGCAGCCTAAGGAGCCTTTGGAATTGCCTCCGTTTCATTGATGAAGTTCCACAGAGACAAATATAAGGTCCTACACATAGATTCACAAAATCAGACATACACAAATACAGGGGGCAGAAGACCTTGCTTGGTAGAAGCATGTGTGGAAGGGGGCTAAGGCATACAGTTTCCTGCGAGTAACCCTGTTGAACTTAGTTCTGAGTAGAACTGCATAGTGTTAGTAGACCATGAGGTGAACATGAATGATGTGTGGTGATACTGCAAAAATGCAAATACCAGGCTGTAGTAAGAGATGCATAGAGGCCAGAGCATGAAGAGTCCTAGTTCCCCCCTATTCTATACAAGTCACTTCTGTGAGTGGGGCACCTACCTAAATCTGAGCCACCAGAATTGCAGGGCAATTTGAATTGCTGTTTGGTACTCATGGCTTCCAGGAATGGTAAATTCACCTGCATTATGTCCACCTGCATTCTTGGAATGAGCTGTGGATATCCCTGAGGTGATGTTTGCCATTATGCTTTTCTTTTGCTCACCTGGATAAATTCAAGGGTGTCTATGCAACAGAGGCTGGCATAGCTGACTTGTGTTCCTGGTCTGATCTGGACCTCAGAATGTTGTTGGCAACCTTCAGTCTCGGAAGACTATGGTATCACGCTCTGGATAGTAGCCCCCTCCCCAGGTTTGGGGTAGAAAGCTATCCACTGCCACCATCCCAGGCTAGAAAGTCTAAGTGGAGGGGTTGGCTGGGAAAAACCCCACTCCCAGGAGAGCACAGAACCCTAAGAGTTCTTATTAAAAATCAAGTAGTGCCTTCGAGCAATAAGATGCAACACCCCACTGCAGTTCCCATAAATGTGGATCAGGCAGAGAAGGAATCAAAATGCAAGTAGTTTATTAAAAGTCCGTAAGAAAAGGAATTAAACAAAATGAGAGAAAGGGAGTAGAGAAAGTACACTAAGTACCCTGATGGAAAAATGCCTGCATTTGCCTGGGTGGACCCAAAGAAAGAGCTTGGCCAAATTATATACAGTAACTAGTAAGTCCCATCACAGGGAGATGGAGTCCCCAATCCCTCCTGGACCTACACTGCTGAAGTTAACAAACTGGCTTGGAGTAAACAGAGCAAACAAAACTAGGAATGCAGTCCATAATGATAGCTATGTTGTCCCAGTAATTTCCCTTCCTGCACTTACTGGAGAGTAAGTGGATGTGCCTTCCACAAACCAACACTAAATATCACTGCAGACCTGGTAGAAACGCATATGAATATCCTCAATAAACTCAAGTAACTTAGTTTTGATGATGTCATAGAGTTACCTGATTGGAGGAGTGGAACCCACCTGGCCATTCCATTAAACCCCTTTACCTAGACAAGCAGGTCTGGCTACCCAGTCAGTAGTTGCAAGCCAATCACATTAGGAGGCTTGGCAACTCTAGCTGTGATGAAGGACCCCAATCCACATCCAGCAGATGACTGTAAGGAATGTTGTGACAAACAAGGGACTAAGATTGCCACAGGAGGGTCTCCAAGCAGCTTTTTAGGCTGCTGAACCAGCACAGAACTTCAAGAAGTGTCCCAAAATAAAAAAAGGGGGGGGAATTGTCACACACTGTCTTTTATGCTGAGCCCTTTATCTTCAGTTGGGTGTTGAGCAACAAGCTGGATGTGCCCATTATTTGAATTGCAACCATTTTCCAAAAGTAGCCTAACCCATACCATGCAGTTATTTTGACCCTAAAGGTCCTTTCTGAGGGCAGCATCCACCCACGTGTTTTTTGTCACCCTGCATACAAAGGAGTTGGCAATGGGTGCCTGCTTCCAACATGATGCTGAGGTGGGCCTACTGCTGAGGACCTTGCCCTTTAAAGGGTCACTGAACAGAAGCCTTTTTACCACTTCAAAAAGACATCAAGGCTGCAGGTAACCAACATAGTCAACCCAGTCTCTTTGGCAAGGGACAGCAGCACCATTGCTGCTGTTGCCTGGGGGGCTCCTGGGTTGCAATTCCTGACCCCACCCAGAGTGGAGTCCCTAAAACCTAAGGAAGACGGAACAGAATGGATTCCACAGCTATGGAAGTTATTCACTTCTGGAGAAAAACTCTTGCCCATCCTTTTCAAGATATGGACGGTGAAGGGCTTCTGGCTACAGGGCTTCCACTTGCTGTAGGTCATCCCCCAGAAGCTGCGTTTTAAAGCCAGCTGCGTCCACCTCCACAGAGTGAATGCTGAAGTTCCCCAGGCCCTGAAAGAAAGGGGTGCAGGAGTTAAGTCAGCTGCAGGAGAAAGAGATCTGAATGATCAGGAAAGCAAGAGGGCAGGCAGCCAGCCAGCCGCTTCCATTGCATCCATTCCCAACCCCCTTGTCGGAGGAAGCTGCTGCCTGATGAGTACTTGCCTCTGTCTCTGCCTGGATCCTCTGCAATGCCTCTTGCTGCCCGGGCTCCTTGGTTAAAATGTACAGAAAACCACCGCCTCCCGCGCCAGCCAAGCTCTGCCCATAGAGGTGGGGCCGGAGCACCCCCATCATCCGCTGCACGGCTAAAGGCTCACACCCAGGTGCCATGTTCTTCTGCTGCTGCCAGTAGCGGTTCACACAGGCGCCTGCACACCTTAGTGCTTTGGCCCCCTCTAGCTACGCCACTGCCTGGAGCAATGTTGCCCAATGGGGTGCTTTGCCAGACGGAGGGGGGCCCAATGGGGGACCTGCGCCAGACGGAGAGGGGACAGTGGCGTAGCTAGAGGGGGTCAAGACTAAACTGCCCAGGCGCCCCCCGCTGGCTACGCCACTGCGCAGCGGCCCCGCCTTAAGAGGGCGTTCGCAGAGGCTCTGCCGTCGGCCGGCGCCGCTGGCTCTGAGGGCTGGCCACCCTGAGCGTTCGCCCGGGGCCGGAGGGCTGGATCCCGAGGTCGCGCGCTCGAGCCCAGCTAGACACCGGCAGCCCCTCCTCCGGCTCGGAGGGCGCGGGGGCCCCGGCGGCTCGGGGCCCACTCCCGAGGGCGAGGAGCGCCGCGGACCGGGCGGCCGGGGGTTTTGCCCCCCTCGGGCTGCCCCGGCCCCTGCAGGTCTACTCCAAAGCAAGTCCCCGCTCATCGATGGGACTCCCTCCCTGGTCCCCGGGCTCGAGCGGGACCGACGTGCAGAGGGTCGTGCTCTGCGGCTGCAGCCCCTTCCGCCCCGAGCTGGGAGTAAGCCTCCCTCTCTGCACTGGAGCTGACTTCCGAGTAGGCCTGCCTCGGTGCACCCCTTCCACGCGCAGGAGCGGGCGAGCGGCAGGGAGCCCCCTGGCGGTTGCTAGGGGCCCTTAGCAACGCGTGCCTTGCCCCGCCTCTCTTTTGGCCTGTGCCGGAAGCGGAAGTGCAGCTGCTGCGCGTCCTGCAGTGCAGTCCCTGGGAGGCGGCGGGGGCACCATCCCCGAGGGGCACGAGCTGGTGGAGAAGGTGAGCGGGGCAGCCCCGCGGGTCAGGCTGAGGGGGCCCGCCGAGCCGCGCCTCCCGCTTCTCCCAGTGGCCCACCAGGTGCCTCAGACAGCACACCGCGTCCAGTGGCAGGGTGTTCCACAGGCTCACGTCTCCCTCCCAACGCTCAGTCTCAGCGGCTGCCCCCCCCCCGTTCTCTCTGGAAGGGAACACCCCTCCGACCACTCTCTCCACCCCGCGGCAGGCAGGCCGGCCGGCCAGATGCCATCACCACATCCAGTGGCAGGGAGTTCCACAGACCAACATTTTCTTTTAAGAACGTAAGGACAGCCCCGCTGGGTCAAACCAGAGGGGGCCCACCTAGTCCAGCCTCCTGCACCTCACAGTGGCCCACCCAATGCCTTAGGTGGCACTCGGGACCACACACCACAGACTGGAGTTCCTTAGGCTGGTACTGTCTTGACGCACAGTTTGAGAAATACTGATTTAGACAATGAGAGTTCAGAAATTGTTCTTTCTAAGTTAGGAGACTGTGTCTAGAGACAAAGAATCTCAGGATATTTCTGTCAGGCCCTATGGCAGGGGTGTCAAACATAAGGCCCGGGGGCCGGTTGCGGCCCACGGAAGGTTTTTATCTGGCCCTCAGGCTCTCATTTTCTAAGCAGTGCTGAGGTGCTGCTTCTGAAAGGGCAGCCCACCTGAAAATTGGGCTCTCCCATATCTTGAAATATGATCAAGATTTGCATATTTGCAGCTAATGAAGTCCTGAGTGAGAAAAAGTGCTTATTTTTGGTTATGACCTGTTTATTGACATCATTTCCTGCCTAATGACATCACTTCTGGCCCTCAGCAGGCGTCACAAATGCTATTGAGCCCTTGGTTTGAAATGAGTTGGACACCTCTGCCCTATAGCATGTGGTGTTCATGTATTTCTCTAATTCTTAATGGGGAACTGCAACAGAACAGATAAATGATTGTTTTCATAATTGCTTTTCTTAACGCAGGCAGGCAGGCAGGCCTGTCAGAAGTCACTGATGAGCTTAGTGGTCACCAGGTCTGTTTCAGTTCATTTTAGACTATGTTACTACTTGAAGGTGTAAACAGATTTGCTATGGAAATGATTTGGTTCCTGTAAACAGTTGCTACTTACATAAGGATGAAGAGTTCAATATCCATTTGCTGTTCAACTTTTAAGAACATAAGAACAGCCCCGCTGGATCAGGCCACAGGCCCATCTAGTCCAGCTTCCTGTATCTCACAGCGGCCCACCAAATGCCCCAGGGAGCACACCAGATGACAAGAGACGTGCATCCTGGTGCCCTCCCTTGCACTGGCATTCTGACACAGCCGATTTCTACGTAAAATCAAGAGGTTGCACATAATTTGAATTTGAACTATTCAGAATGTGTCTGTTGCTCTGCCACCCACATATAAAATGTTGCATATTATGATTAGACATGCACATTCTTCCACTGCATGTACATGTGGTCCACGTGTACTGAATGCTCGTGGCGTATTCTAGCTTTCCGGCAGGTGCATACACAATATGCATGTGAAGCTGCCTTATGCTGAGTCAGAAAATTGGTCTGTCTGGCTTTAGTCTACATTGACTGGTAGTGACTCTCATGGGTTTCTGATAATCACCTTTGCTAGCTATACCTGGAGATGTCTGGGACCTGGTGCATGCAAAGCAGATGAACTATATACTATAGCTTCATCTGCAATAAACGTTGTGTGTTCTCGATTCTTTTGTTTCTCTTCTCAGCAAATTGTGCATATAAACATTGCAAAGGACAATATGGAAATCTTTACACATGAATTTGAAGGGCAGCCCTAGAAATCTCAGAAATTAACATGTTTCTTTGAAGAAGCACTAATCCTGTACTTTTCAACTGCAAACAGTTCTCCCCCTCCCCCATTTTAAAAGCAGAATGTACATGAAATGTTCTGAGGAAGTGGGATTTCAAATATAGAGCCAAAGTGAGGAAAGATGGGTGCTAAATGTTTAACTTTGATGCTGATAATGCCATTTTCAAACTGTGTACATTGTTCTTCAGGTTGACAAAAATGCAAAACTAGTGGCCCAGTGGTACTACTGCACTCTGAGTCAAGAAAAATTAAGCAGACCTATAGTAGCTTGTGAACTTGGCAGGTATGATTTCAATTTTGTTTTTCAATAAAATTATACTAATTTCTGAATCAATTCCAATTATGAAGTTAACTCATCCTTCATACTTCACTTTCGTTTGTAGGCTATATAACGAAGATGCAATCATTGAGTTTTTGCTGGATAAATCTTCTTACAAAGTCCTCGTGGAGGCTGCATCCCATATCAAAAGTATTAAGGTAAAATTGCATGCTTCTGACGCATGGACGTTTTGGATATTCAGGTCAATAGTTACTGGGCGGAATTCTAAAATTGTGTATAACTTTGTAACATCTGTTGTCACATTGGTTTAAAGAAACTGGGGAGCACTATATTTCTCTGGTATGCTCCTGTTGGGGTTTTTTTTTGGGGGGGGGGTGCATTTCTTCCTCTATATGGCAAGAGTCCATTTATTTCTCCTTGCTGCTTGAACTCCTTCCCCACTCATCTGCTGGTGAACCACTTGCTTTCTTTTTCCTACTCTTACCTTTGTTTCTTTTGTCATGATGTTCCTTATACCGGATATAGTATTTCCTCCTCTACCTGCTAAGTAACTTCTTCTTCAGTTCTTCAAAATGTTTTTGCCGTTATATCTTTTTTTGGATAGTCCATAGCCTTTTCCTTATTTATACCGTACTATGGTTGGACCCTTCCTACTTTGTCAAGCTCTCTGTTCTCCCTTTCGCTTCTTTGCCAGAGGGCTCAGATTGAGAATCTTCTGGGCAGACACAATGCTATTTCTGTTGTCCCTATGCTGTTTGGCACAGTGGTACTAAATTTTTAAATAATAAAAAATAGTGTAACACAATTTCAGTGAGTTGTGCCTATACAATCAGCAGTTAAGAGGTAGGCAAATGCAAATATCTGATTGTGTGATTTTTAGTGTGTGTGTTTGAACAATCAATGCAATAATAAATATTACAGTTATGTAGAGATTTTTTCTTCTTTGTTTGTGTTTTGAAGAGGCATGGGGTGTTCAAAGGGTGCCCTTCAGTTGCCTACCTGCTTACTCGCAGCCTGATGCCCAGCTTGGCTGCCTTCACCCTGTTCAGAAAGACCCATGCCCTGCCCTGACAATGAGGTGAGTGGGCAGCCTCTGGCTTACCCAAGCCTTTTCCATAGGGATTCAGAGAAGAAGATGGGGTGGAGGGAACTTTTGCTGATTCCTTTGCAAATAGCCCCCCTTTCCATGCCCCCTCTGGCCCGCAGGAGTCAGGTGAGCATGACAGCTGCCCTTTTTGGAACATGGGCCGTGAGACCTGGGTGGTGATCATCCCCACCCTGGTGCAGGTGACTGCATGCTGCTCAGTCTGCCCCCTGCAAAGGAGTTGAGAAAAGTCCATTCCCAGGTGGTTCCTGCTTTCCTTCTGGAAGCCCAGAGGCCGGACCCAGTCTTTTTGAGCAGCACTCGACGGCCTACCCACCCTGAAGAGGTGATTGCCTACCTCACCACTATAACCACCTGGACCATCCGTGACAAGTTTGCTCGTCTCTCCCAGATGGCGACTGTCCTCAACCTGGAAAGGGTAGGCAGGCTTTAGTCCTCTGTAGGGGCCGTAGGGGCCACTTTGGGCTCAAATTCCATAGGGCTCAATACATTCATCTGCTTGGAGGGAGAGACTTCCTTCTTGGGTGTTTTTTTGGGGCTGCTTTCATTGGATAGGAACCATTCCGGTGTCATTGGATTTCTCTCAGCCTGCCCTTTCCGACAAACAATGGCAAGTTCGCCTGCTCAAGAGTAAATGCATGATATGGCTCAGTGTCATTTTCCATAGGGTTCAATGCATTTCTTGGCTTCCTATTTTTTAGCAGTAACTTTTGATGGAAAGGAGATATTTCAATCTGGTTTTTTGCATTGCATTCCGCTGGAAATTCTGCATCAAATGGTATATGGCATGATGGGGTTACGCCTAACCTTTGCGATGTTGAGGCATTTGGGGTGTTACACCCCCCCAAGGGTGGTGCCCGGGGTGGACGCCCCCCCCCACTGCCTCTGAGCAACTATACCTCCATGTGTTTCTGGCTTGGTCTGTGTGTTTTCACTGTGCAAGAAGTGTGTAGAAACACTTCATAGTTCTCATGTGGTTCTACATGCCTGTTATAGTTCTCATGTGTATTATAAGCTTAGTAAACATTCATATAAATTCTGTCTCTAATATATTCATCTATGTAAATTTATTCAAATTTGAAATGTAAATGATTTTTCCCAAGTCGCTGACACAGTGTCAGTGAGATAATGTAGTCCTCCTGCCAAAATGTTTGCCCATCACTGCTCTAAAGCACTGTTCCTATTTTGCCTTTTGGACAGTTAACCCCAATAATGGATTCTGCAGTTAATTAGATCTCTGAGCTTCAACAGAACTTCTAAACACAATAATCAGTTCAAATTTGCCTTAAATTGTATGATAAATGTTTTGAGAGCAGAGCCATCTACTGAGTCATGATCACTGGTCCATCTACCCCAGTACACCCAGACACCGGCTGGCAGCAAGTTTCCAAGAGTTCAGACAGCCATTTTCCTCTGTCCTGCCTGGAGGTGCTGTAAGCTGTCTCCACGCTCCATGTAAGTGTCTTGCCACTGAGCTTTGAACCCACCTCCAAAATTTTATCTTCTAGGGTTGTATTTTAATATATCCCATTATGCATATTCACAAAGCCTCAAAATATTCAAAAATAATCTTAAAATATTTTCTTTTCCCAAGTAATGCTCAGAATACAGGTTGGGCACCCCTTATCCAGAATTCCAAAACACGGAACTTTTTTGAGCGCCACCACGACTTTTTACTTTTGCCTAAAGAAATAAAATCACAAACTGTTTCATGCACAAAGTTAAAAATGCTGTATAAAAAAGCTGCTGCTTTTGAATGCCAGGTCGGTGAATAACAAGACCTGTATCATCCGGGATGTGATCCTGGATGAGAAAGCCGACCTGGTATGCATTACGGAGACCTGGTTGGACGGGGAGGGAGGCGTTAGTCTCTCTGAACTTTGTCCACCAGGTTTCCAGGTGTTGCAGCAGCCAAGATTGCAGGGACGGGGAGGGGGAGTTGCAATGGTCTATCGTGAGTCCATCTCCCTTACCAGGTGCCCTGTCCAGCAGTCTCCTGGGTTCGAGTGCCTGCATGTTGTGTTGAGTGGGCCGGACAGGATTGGGATTCTGTTGGTGTACCGCCCGCCCTGCTGCCCAACAGTTGCCCTGCCTGAGCTGACTGGGGTGATCTCGGGGGTGGCATTGAAGGCCCCCCGCCTGTTAGTGCTGGGGGACTTCAATGTTCATGCCGAGGCCCCTGCGGCAGGTGTAGCTCAGGATTTCATGGCTGCCATGACAACCATGGGCCTGTCCCAGAAGATCTGGGCCCCGCCACATACAGCAGGACACGTATTGGACCTGGTGTTCACAGCTGGGCACGGGGGCAGTGATCTGGATGTAGAGGAGATCAAGATCACTCTGTTGTCATGGACAGATCACTTCCTGGTAGGGTTTAGGCTTGTTGCAACTTCCTACCTCCGCAGAGGCAGAGGACCGTTTTCTATGGTCCGCCCCCGGAAGTTAATGGATCCTGAAGTTTTCCTGAGGGCCCTGGGGGATTTTCCCACTGCCAAGACTGGCACCTCATCTGTGGCCCTGGTTGACCTCTGGAACGGGGAAATGGCCAGGGCTCTGGATGAGATTGCTCTGGAGCGACCTCTGCCACGCCGCAGACTTGGAGCGGCTCCTTGGTTCACTGAGGAGCTGCAAATGATGAAGCGGCAGGGCAGGCGTCTAGAGCGACGGTGGCAGAAAACTCGCGATGAAGCCGATCGAACATGGCATGGAGTAGAGCTCATTATAGAGCCTACTCCGTGGCGGTGGTAGCAGCAAAGAGATCGTTCTTCTCTGCTACCATTGCGTCTGCTGATAGCTGTCCGGCAGAGCTATTCTGTGTGGTGCAGGGTCTCCTTCATCAGGCCCCTTTGGTAGTCCAGGAGGAATACATGGTCAGCCGCTGCAACGTGTTTGCCCAACACTTTGCAGATAAAATCAATCGTACTCGTCGCGCCTTGGATGCCACATTGACAATGTCTGATGATGTCCCCTTGGCAACTGCTTGTCCAGTGTTGTGGGATTCTTTTCAGCTTGTGCAGTCTGAGGATGTGGACAGACTCCTTTGGAGTGTGAGGCCGTCTGCCTGCCTGTTTGACCCTTGCCCAGCTTGGCTGATTAGAGTGGCCCGGGGGGACTGACTGAGTGGACAGGGAGGGTGGTCAATTCCTCCTTGGTGGAGGGGACATTGCCGCTTGCCTTGAAGCAGGCGGTGGTTCGCCCCCTCCTGAAAAAGCCCTCCCTGGATTCCACTGAGTTGAATAACTATCGGCCAGTCTCCAACATCCCGTTTCTGGGCAAGGTAATTGAGCAGGTGGTGGCGACCCAACTCCAGAGGGTCTTGGATGAAGCGGATTATCTGGATCCTTTTCAATCTGGTTTCAGGCCGGGCTTCGGAATGGAAACTGCCTTGGTCGCCTTGGTGGATGACCTACGCCGGGGACTGGACAGGGGGAGTGCATCCCTGTTGGTCCTGCTGGACCTCTCAGCGGCTTTCGATACCATCGCCCATGGTATCCTTCTGGGCCAACTGGCCGAGTTGGGAGTTGGAGGCACTGTTTTGCGGTGGTTCCGCTCCTACTTGGAGGGTCGGTCCCAGATGGTGGTGCTGGGGGATGCCTGTTCGACACCCTGGCCTTTGAAGTGTGGGGTGCCGCAGGGTTCAATCCTGTCCCCCATGCTATTTAATATCTACATGAAACCGCTGGAAGAGGTCAGCCGGGGGTTTGGCGTGAAGTGCCATCAATATGCTGATGACACCCAGCTCTATCTCTCCTTTCCTCCAGATTCCAGGGAGGCTGTTGAGGACCTGGAGCGCTGTCTGGAAGCAGTAAGGATCTGGATGGGGGTTAACAAGCTGAAATTAAATCCGGATAAGACAGAGGCTCTCCTGGTTCAGAAATCCTCGATGCAGGTGCTGGATTATCGGCTTGCTCTGAATGGGGTTGCACTCTCTCTGAAGGAGCAGGTTCGCAGCTTGGGGGTCCTCCTGGACTCGGAGCTACTCCTGGATTCCCAGGTGGCGGCTGTGGCTAGGGGGGCCTTCGCTCAGCTTCAGCTGGTGCTCCAGCTACAACCGTACCTGGATTGTGCAGACCTGGCCACAGTGATCCATGCCACGGTGACATCGAGGTTAGATTATTGTAACACGCTCTATGTGGGGCTGCCCCTGAAGACGGTTCGGAAACTGCAATTAGTGCAGAATGTGGCAGCCTGTGTGGTCACTGGAGCTAGGCGGTTTGACTCTGTCAGTCCGCTTCTCCAGGAGCTACATTGGCTGCCCATTCATTTCTGGGCCCAATTCAAGGTGCTGGTTTTGACCTTTAAAGCCCTATACTGCTCTGGGCCAGGATATCTTAGAGACCGCCTACTCCCGTACAATCCGGCTCGCCCTCTCAGGTCATCAGAGAAGGCCTTTTTACAAGTGCCGCCACCCAAGGAGGTCCAGGGGGCGGCTGCAAGAAATAGGGCCTTTTCGGTAGTGGCACCAACATTATGGAACTCCCTTCCCCTTGACTTGAGAATGGCTCCCTCTCTTGAGAGTTTCCGGCGAGGCCTGAAGACACTGCTGTTTACACAAGCCTTCTGATTCTTTGGCCTTTTTAACATTTTTTACACATTTTGTAGTTTTTACAGGCCTGATTCCTCTGTAACTTGCTCTTTTGTACTCTTTTTATTCTGTCTTTTAATCTGACTACTGTTTTTTAAGGTCGCTGTTAATGTGTTTTTAATGTTTTTATCTGCTATTTGTCTTAATTTATGTTTTTAAATGTGTTTTTTATATGTTGTTAGCCGCCCTGGGTCCTTTTAGGGAGAAGGGCGGGATATAAATAAAGTTTATTATTATTATTATCATTATTAAAATTACCTTCAGGCTATGTGTATATGAAACACACATCAATTTTGTGTCAATTTTGTGCCCCATCCCCAAGATCTCTCATTATGCATATGCAAGTATTCCAAAATACAGAAAAATCTGATATCCAAAACACTTCCAAGCACTTCAGATAAGGGATGCCCAACCTGTATTTGTTTGTTACACAGCAAGCAAGAAAGTAAGTTTGATTGTTCTTCTGCAGGATACGCAGGGCTGAGTTTATGCACCAGTAACATAAACTACAAATTAGGACTACATATTATGAGGCATCTCTGCTGTAGATTAAAAGGTATAAGATATGCCAATTAAGAAACCATGTCTTTTAACCTGGAAGTATTTCATGATACAAACAGGCTTGGTACAACAGTGCTTATTAAGTTACATTGCAGGTGCAAGTAAAAACATGTTTTTCCCCCTGTTCAAATACACTTTTTTGGCAATGTTATGGAATGGGGCCTTGGCATACATAGCTCAGGGCTCCTAGCGTCGTTTCATCTGGTCCTGAGAAAGCATATCTGAACTGCTTCAGTGGGTTCAAATCAGTTATCCAAACTTTTTAATATTAGTGTCTAAACCTGAATTGAGATTCCAAGCCAGTATTGGATAAACCAAAGCAGTTTAACTCCTTGCTTTGCAGGATGTCTTGTTGAACATTTTGAGTTGTCATTCTTCTGGGCTCAGCCTGCTCACCAGGGACACTAGGGGTTAAATTGTCAAATAGGGAGTGGGCATACCTTGGTTGAGGCATGCCAACCTCTCTGACACAGCCTGTCATTTCCCACACTGTTGCTGTGAACCACTGATAAGAGTTTGAGGAATTCTCCCTCTCCAACTATATTTAACCAAAAGTAGCCACCCTTTGGCAACTGAAAGCCTGAGTACAAGTATACAAAGGCTTTCAATGCCTGTAAACTATGGGAGGGGGACATACTCCAAGTGATTCTTGGTGATGACTAGCAGTGTCACAAGCACACCCCTATTTTCATCTGTAAGTGTTGGGAGGACATGCTGAACTAGATATAGAACAAAAAAGTGTAATACCCACCCAAGATGTCCTGGAGCCAATTTCACCTGGAGCAGCAAGTTTATTCCATTTCATCAGAACCATGAAATTTGACCTTGCTGGATCATTTGACCCTTTCACAACCCTGAAATTTGACCCAGACAGATCAGTTGCAACAGAGCCTGTCACAGCAAGGAAGAATTTGCCCTCAACCAGGCACAAGTCTCAGGTGGCCAAACACATCGTGACCAAGTTTTTCCTGGAAAGGCCAAGAACACAGCTGCTGTCCAACAAATGATAATGCAAACTTGTTTTGGTCTGCCAGAGCTGCTGAACTTCATCACACTGTTCTAGAAATGTTACGTTAACCTTGGCCCTGGAGTACTTTAGACAGAAACGAAGGACCAATTGGAATCGGCTCTTTTCTGCACTTATGTGATGCAGTGTAAAATGTGATGCACAGTGAGGACACTGAACAAGAGTGGGCTGCCATCTTTTCCTACATCCTGACAGATAATGTATGTGAGCCAATTATTCAACCAACGAAGCAGGTAGAACTCAGCAGCTGATCTTTCAACATTCCTCTTAGGTGACAGACCACAGCAGCTGTTTCATGAAACTGGCACCTCACTAAGCCCTGTGGTCAGCCAATACACACTTGCATGTCTATTTAGGTCACAAATATCCAAACATTTTCGCAGGAGTCTTTCCAGGGCTTCTTTTCAAATGTGTGGTGAGGCTTAATCACAGATATAAGGTGACCACCAAGGGAAAATACTCTGCTTCTTAAATAGGAGACTCTCTGTTGTCACTGGATTACAGACAAACACAGAGCCCCTGACAATGCAAAATATAGGAGCCTTCTGTGACTGAGCACTAGAGAGATGGTAGGCTAAACCTGCCTCATTAAAGGATGCATTTTATATAAACCAGTGATTTGATTTGATCTGGTCATCTAAAGGAATCTGTTTTGGCCTGTAGGGCCACATTTTAAAGCTCAATATCCCAAGGAGAAATAGTTATCTCAGAGGAGTGGGCGTGTTTCATCACAGAGAAAGGAAGGAGCAGGGATAGTTCCCCCTAACCACGGAACTGCATTGGGAATAGCACTATTTAACTTACTCATAAGTGATCTGGAGTCAGAGTGAGCACTGTGATGACTAAGGTTCACCAATTCCAAATTCAAAACTGTACATCCTCCAAGCATACTGAAGAAGAAATAAAATCCTGAGCAGGATATAAGGACAATAAAATGACAAATGAGGTTCAAACTGTAAAGTGATGCATGCTGGGGCAAAAACAAAATCCCCACTTCACCCACAATGGTTAAGGGTGACTACCTAAGAGAGACTGTGAGGTTATGGATCAGGAAACCAGTTGCTAGAGCCCAATATAGGAGGGCTTTGCATTCATTTTATGTTCAATTGCCTAAAAAATTGATAGAAGAATATTAGGAAAAGCACAAAATGAGCCTGCTGGCATAGGAACCATTTAGTATTTGATCAACTTTATTATGTTAAAGTATGACAATCAGATGTGTAAAAATCTACATAACTCATTCATACACAAAGAGAAGAGTGCATATAAAAACATTAGGCCTTTCCAGGCCATGTACTGTACAAAATACTGTTAAAAGCAGAGAACAGCAAAAGGATTGTTCAGTCCCTGACATTTTGAAAGTCTCAAACACTATGTGCTCCAACAACTACCTAAACATGAATTCTCAGCTTTGGCCTACAAACTCTTTTGTAATTATTGCTCAGTAGTGATGTCTTCTCTTTCTAGCAGAATCACATGGTGACTCTGAAACCATACAGTAGCTTCACATTTTCAAAAAGGAACAGCTGAAGTCTCATCCAGTGCTTTCCTCACTACATTTTGTCAGAAGAAAATACATTTGGTCCTTAAGTTTTGGTTGTTGAAAAAGTTGAGGAAGGAAATTGCATGGGTGTGAAAACTAGATAATTTGTAAGAACAAGATTTCCAAGTACCACCATGAAAAGATGAACCCCTTGATATGATCTATCAACCACTGAAAGCCAAGATCTCACAAGATGCACACATTTTTGGTGACCTTAAAGCGCATCTAGTGAAAACTTGACCCTCCCCCCATTTCAACAGCTGGTCTCTATTATAAAACTGCTTTCTAACTCCCTTCAGTTTCTAACAGTTTGGGCATGGAGCATATGGGAGCTGCTGTTTGAGTAAAGCAGCTCTCAATTTGTTGGATTCTGGCCAGGATCTAAAGGGAGTTCAAAAGAACTAGAGAAGCATCTACTGCATTTAACACATTGTAGTTACTTTACAGAGCGCGATACCATAGTCTTTCGAGACTGAAGGTTGTCAACTCATAGTTGCTTTACAGCCTATCACTCACAAGAAAATGAGAGAGTATAAATAAATTGCATCTGCACTGCATGTATGAAGTACATGCCGTCTGAATAAGGGCAATACTGGCTAAATATAGCCCAAATAATTTTTTTTTATACATCCAATAATCCATTATCAGTTAATCAGACAAAAGAGCCACTATATAATACAGACATTCACAGACCAAATCTGCAAAGAGGAGCAAAACAGTCACACCACTAGCAGAAGTACAGATGAAATATTTAATGCTTGGTCATATTTAGCAGCACAGCAGCTAGTTGGCACAACAGGGATTGAGAGGAGAAGCAATAGGGTTCTCAAGGAACAGATGTGGAGAAACATGGAGTGAATGGGATCGTGACACACAAGGAACACAAGAGTTGCACTGCACAACTGGAAACAAGTAGTAATGCCAATAGATACCAGCGATCAGCATTAGTGGGACAAGACAGTGGATGGTTACAACAACAATGGTGCATACTCAGCAGTAATGCACCATGTTTTATACTGTGAGGCCTGTTTTAACTCTCAGGTCCTCATTCCCAATGGAAACTAAGCATAAGTACAAATAACTCAACCGAAAACATTCTTCTCCTGGAACTCAACCCTCCAGCTTCCTCCCTCTTTTTGTTGTAATTTAGACCAAAACTCCTCTGTTTTTTAAAGCACCATGCATGCTGATGGGGTTATATAAACAGTAGACAGCAAGCTCATCTATGTTTCTAGTAATAGGTTTTTCCTCACCCAGTTCTCAGCTGGAAATAGACTTCTTAGGGCAGGTTGATGTCACAGGTTCACACTGGCTCAGAGTCGACCTGGCTGGCCAACCTCAAACCTTTAATATCATTATAGCAGTAGCTCCCAGTGCACCACTGGAGGTGGGCAGACATAGTGCAAGGCTTTGCCTCTGGGCCCCCAGGCAACCTGGCATCAGAACCAACTTAAGGCAAACAGTAATCTCCTGTAATTACTAAACTGTAATTGGTCACCAAAATGTGTGCATGGAGTTGTGGATTTGCCCTTTGGATGTGCCAAGACAGAAAAACAAGAAATGGCCCTGCATGTAAAAACTGCTCCCTATTTCACTTTAGAAAAGGTAATTTTTGCTGTATCCTCTACATGATCCTAAGTATAACAGTAACTTGAAGCTACAAGACTGACAAAGGGAAGATGGAGAATATCTTGAGAGACGAATAGAAACCAGGCCGACTTGAGAGCTACAGTTAGACACAGGGACAGACAATACTTGCAACAGTGTCTAGCAAAGCAAAACTAATTTTTACTGATAATTCAAAGACAAGGCTTGAGGATGCAAATTGTAAAAGGACATCTAATGGAAGGATTTCTGGAGTGATTATTGCCACATGCAATCTTCGTACCTGTCCGTGGTTTCCTTTAAATTAGCTACCACACTACTGAGAAACTAAGTTTAACAAAATTGGGCACTCTGTAAGGCAAGAAACTTTGAAGGGAACAGTCTTTTTTGCAGGATCAGCACTACTGCACTGCCTAAACACCCTATGTAAGAATCTAGAAAGCTTAGACCTTCAAAGGGTACAACGTAAAAATATTACACAAGGTTGGAAACAATCTATTTTCAGACTGTGAGCAAGCACTGCAGTTCCCACTTGCTCTCATCTGTAAGCCAGAATGACACCCACAGGCAAGGAACACTAGGACCTGCTAGAAAGATCCGCATCTGTTAGACTTTGTTTGCTGACAACCAGTCTGGGTATAGCTTACTTACAATAAGTTAAGACTTTCAGACCAGTTTGATCTTTGATATACTGTGGTATATGGCACAAATTGCAAAGAAAATCCCATATTTCAAGCACCCTGCCTAGGGAGCAACTTCCCCCTTCTCCAACACATGCACTAAACAAACACAGATGACCATGAACAATCCATATTTGGTGCTATCGTGAATTCAAAGCAGAAGAGTTTGGCTGCACTGTGTAACTGCAAGCTCTTATTTGGGGGGCTAGAAACCACACGTGCAAATTCTGCAATCCATTTACACCACAAAGGCTGGTAGTTCACACCTGACAAGGACAGTTCTGGAGCCAACCTGGACTTCTTGCTGCCTGTGCGGGCTGTACCTGTACCTGCCTTTTCTAAAGCCACTTCCTACAACTTCAGTTGCACATGACTGTACTGGATCAGGAACAGGTGCAGCTCTTGTGCCCCCCCCCCCATTTCACTCTGTGGACCTAGGGAGAATTCAAGCACAAGGAAATGATTCCAACAGAACATGTTAATTGTATCACTGTCAGGATTTCTGGGGACAGAAAGCTTTCCTGTGACTTGTAACTTTCCTACAAACCCATTCAACTCAAAGCATCAACAAGAGCAATTTTGCTCAACCAAATGAAGCTGAAAACACCTATGTTTAAGAGACCCTGGTTCAAAGGAGGATGGTTGAAAGAATCCTTGAGATACCACCAACCTTCGAGAAAGCAATGCAAGTGGTTATCAGCTGATCTCAATGGTCACCAACTTGAAGGTGATGTGTATTGAGCCTGACAATATTTAATACTACAGCCTCAGAGTGTGAACTTCTCATTCCAGCAGTAGTAAAAAATGCTTTCTGCAAGCTTTGCTCTCTAGATTACTCAGGGAATGGTCCAAACTGAGTGGTTCAATTTGGAACTAGATGATTTGAGGAACTCCAGGATACTGCAACTCTTCCCCAGCCAAGCTACTGCAACATCAAATCCATTTGTGTTCAATAGCTGCAGCAGCAGCAGCTACACTTAATACAAACTTCTCTCCCAGGAACAACAGTCCAGCACTTATGGGGGACAGTTACACTCAGTCCTGACATTCTCTCCTTCGTGCAACAGCTCACCAGGCATGGAAAGAGAAGCCTTCCCCAAATCCCAGAGACCAACAAACACAGCATGTTCTTCACATGGATGGAGACTAGACACTGCACTAGACACCTAAATGCAGCTAGGGTGAACCTTTTGGAGGTAGGAGACAGCAGCGTGTTATGAGCACTAATCCAAGAGGCAAGTGATCATTCACATCAAAACAGCTTCTCAACAAGGAGCCAAACAGGCTTTAAGAAGAGGGGTCCAGAACAGCTATTCTTCCTTCCCCCCTTAAAATACCCTCAAGTGTTGAAGAGGCAGCTCAACATGGTATCAAAAGTCAAAGAGAACCTTCTTAACATAGGAAATGGTCATGGGATTGTACAGCATGTCAATGTGCTCGCTTCGTGGCAGCTCATAGAGCCTCACATCCTGCTTCTGGCGACCCACCCACTTCCAACACTGCAAGGCACTTTGCAAGTTCACTGTTCCATCACCATCACCGTAGACAATCTTAGGCTCCTTGTCCGGAAAGGTTTCGTAGAAGAAAGAGTCAGGGGTGTCCACCCCAGTGCCATAAAGACAGTGCAAGCGCACCCCTGGAGGAGCCATCTCGTAGACCAACGGCTCAGTGTCTTCTCGCATGAGCCAGCCTTCCTCAAAACCAATGTCTCTGTAGAACTTCTGGTAATCCCGGATAGTATAGTTGGTGGATGGTGTGCTGACCAAGATCTTATCGGGAGACCATGTGTAGTTGTATGGAAGCAGCCAATTGGTTGAAACGGCAGATCTTTGCTGGTCTCTGATCTTAAGAGAACTGATGACAGGGATCCTGTTGTTGTCACCTGTGGTATTAGAAGTAGGACTTGTTAGTGAGCATAGGTCAAAAACCGGTACACGCAATGCTGTAAAACATGATCCAGATCCAAACCAGAAGCAGCATACTTGGCACTGTGTACATTCATGTTCCACCTTTACCTCAGGCCACTGAATGGAGGGCAACAGCACAAATATTTGACACTAGAGTTGGCATTACTGTCTGGCAACTACTGTAATTAACCTTAAGAACTTTTAGTAATTCAAGCTTTGCTATCAGAGAGACCAGGGTGGGTTAAAAGGTCACACCAGATGAAGCTCTTGCCAACTGCTAGCTAACCTCCTCCTCACCCAGGCCTTTGACTTTTTGAGATTAGTCCAGAGGGCCACTGGACAATTTCAACTGTGGAAGTGCATTAAACACAATTATTCAGTTCCCACAATTATGAAATTCCATCATTCTGGAAATTCAAAGCACATTTGATTTCAAGTAGCGTGTCAATATCTGTTTTAGACTTGCTTTCAGTGGCCAAAGGCAGCATTAACTACTTATCATTCCATGTTTTTCCTTGCCTCTGATAAAATTATTGATAGATATTTTAAGGGTTAACCTAACTTCTCTCAGATGAGGAACATTAGAAAAAACATGACTAGTGTTTCTG
Source organism: Tiliqua scincoides (assembly GCF_035046505.1). Classification (NCBI taxonomy): domain Eukaryota; kingdom Metazoa; phylum Chordata; class Lepidosauria; order Squamata; family Scincidae; genus Tiliqua; species Tiliqua scincoides. The sequence goes on along the minus strand of NC_089829.1, from coordinate 46,504,096 downwards.
TTAAAAACAGAATAGGAAAAGTCATTATGTCAAGTTGACCTGCACAAATAACATGTGCGTCATAGCTTTCCCAAAAGGAAAATTCCAGGGTCTTGTGTAATCAGAGTTGGGGGCAGGGAGTCTTTGTGATGCAGAGCAAAGAGACTTCCTAGTTAGGGCTGGGACCATGCACCAGTATGCCCAATAAGGAAGTGGAAGTCACATGGGTACTTTGTTTGTTGCAAGGTATAACTGATAAGTTTTGGGTGTGGTTCTCTGAGAAACAAAGGATCCACCATGGGGGTAACACTTCTGTATCCAACCTGTATCTAACCTGAATCTCAAATCTATTCCTAATCTGTAAATAGCCTGTATATAAACGTTCTATACGCTTTTAAAGGAGTTTGTGCCTGTTTAACATTGACTCAGAGAACGAATCCGAAATATTTACATCATTATGTCTCAATCTGTGCTTTATATGGAGGGGTGAAGGAGAGTGCCTGTATTACAGTTCTCATGTGTATTATAAATACAATAAGTAAAATTCATTCATATAAATTCTGTCTCTAATGTTAAAAGGTCACATTCTGTCATAAATGTAAATTTATGCAAATTTATGCAAATTTGAAATATAAATTAATTCTTTTTTCCCCTAGCCCCTGACAGTGTTAGACAGATGACGTGGCCCTCCTGCTAAAATGTTTGTCCACCTTCCCCCCTCCTCCAGAACATAAAGCACAGGTTGAGACATAACTTTATCAGAGGCAAGGAAAAACATGGAATGCTTAAGAATTTGATGCCCACCCAGTCTCCTTCAGGCCAGCTTGGTAATCTAAAGGCCCTGCTAACTACCTAAATGATTTGCTGCTCCCGAAGTGAAGGTTACTGATAGACTTTTAAGCCTTTAGGTGTAAAACAAATTGCTCCTCAGATACAAAGTTACAGTTGCTTTATCAGAGTCTGGACTCTTCCTATCTTTGGGCAAAATTTCTACTTTTCAAAGGAAGCCCTGTTGACAAATGTTCAGGCTGAAAAAGTCTAAATAATCTGGATTCCTTGAACTTCCTTAACAAAATCCCTCCTGGGAAGAGGCTGGCGAGGACCATGAAGGCACAGTGTAGATAGGATACCCTACTTCAGCGTTTTGTAGTTAAACATGTGGAGAAAATCATCTTTTTGTGAGAGAAGTGTAACAGCTAAGGCCAAACTGCTTGTTTTGAACACTTCACAGTGGAGAGAACTAGTTGTATACCAATCTGCACAATATCAGAGGAATTAACTAAATGTACAGGGGGAAAGTAACACAATACTTACCCCTTCAAGGATCAATCAGGCACTACTAGGATATCACTCAGCTCAGACTGCATCACAAACTCTTCTCCCTTCAGTGTAGCCTTCCCATGCAGACTCACCTGATGCCAGCACACGGAGGGCTTTCGCTACTCCTCCCCATGGAGCACCCAGTGACACGAAGTCTTTTATGTATTTGTCTTTCCAATCCTGAGTTTGCTGGTTGAGAAAGTAGAGTGAATACATATTCCCCATGCTGTGGGCAATTAAGACCACTGGTCCGCCATACTCTTCATACATGATCTCTATCAGTTTCTTGAGGGCCAAAAAGTAGTCTTTGTTCTCATCTAGAAGAATCAATTCCATAAATTGAATAAATTATGCATACCCGTTCATTCAGCATTTCTACTATTTTAGTTCTTATTTAAAACATTTGTATCCCATTTTTCCATCAAATATAGACCTTCACACTTATAGAGAGTGTGAATATCCTTCAAATATAGAGAACTTCACACTTCATATGCAGGAGCTAACCATGAAAGCATACACCACACACTTTTTGATAACCTGCTGAGATGTGTATGCCTCCACTGCTTCATATGATGGATGCCTATGTATCAAGTGTATGCCGAACACATACATCTCACTTCAAGGAAGGTGTCATCCCATTACTGTGATATACAAAGCTCAAGATGTTTGCAGTCCCTGTGTCAGAACTTGTTTGAAGTTTGCAAAATGTGGTCAATACCTTCAAGACAAAATGTATATTGTAGCAGAAGATTTGTGGACTAAAACCTACTGAATCAGTTTTGTTGGCATCCTTCAGTCTTGGAAGACCACTGTATCACACTCTGAATGGTGGTTCTGGAACAGTGTGTCCTCTCCAGTGCTTGAAGCCTGGGTAAAGTAGATATGGAGGATAGACTGTTTCCCATGCAGCAAATCCCCCCTCTCCATGTTGCTGAAATGGTCCAATGGAAAGGCAGAGGCCAATACAGTTGGTTCCAGCGGCCTCACAGGAGTTGCCAGAACGTGACTGTGTTCAGCCATGAACTGCCTCAGGGACTCCTGCTCCAAATTTTGCCTGGAGGTTGACTCCTGAAGCCTTTTCCATAACTGGATGTAGCCACAAGGCAGTGGAGGTTTGGGGTCAGAGTTTTTTTTCTCTCAGATGAGCTGCCTTCCCAGGCTAACGAGTCCCATCTACCCAGTGGCTGTTTAGTTGCCTCTTACGGCAAGTACAGCCAAACTAAGGGCCTATTCTTATCCCCAGCCCCCAAGGGAATCAGCTATAGTGAATATATAGCCTACATAATCCACTGCTGCAACAATGCACTTGCCTTAAAGTGCCATAAGACTGTTTTGCTTCAATTCCCCTTCTGGAATTTGTAGTCATCATAAGCACAGCCATCAGCCTTAGCTTACTCCCAAAGGTATCACTTGCTGAAATGTTGCAGATCAGCTCAGCAAAACAATGTATTTCACATTATATCTGATTTAATCCCAAGTACCATAAGGAAATTCTGCCAAACTGTGTTGCAGGCTCTTGTACATGTTTCAAAACAGAAGATACAGGATGCTGGAGAGAAGTTAGTTCAGCCAGTGCAATAATAAGTGCTCAACGCCTTGTGGGTAGAAACAGAAAGATGCTTTCTAGGACAAGTTCCTATTTTGCTAACCTCAAGTGTTGAAAAGCACATTTAAGAATAAAGTTGAAGAACAGCTATGACATACCCGCACAATGACTATTTAGGAGGTCAAGTATTATCTTGGTGCACCCATTTCCTGTGTACACTTGCTTCCTCTGGCCTATCTGCAAGGCTGACAAGTGGAACTACAGCAAGACTAGTGCCAATTGCAGTCTGCATGGTTTGCTTCCTCCAAGGTGTCCCACAGGGCAAAGGCTATAAGCCATAATTTTAGGGGCCCTGCCCTTCCAGTTGTGCCACATAACCTCAAAAGGGAGGTACATGCTCAGTGGCAGAACATTTTATTTATTTTTGAATCTATCTCCTCATTTTATCTACATGCTTCAAGGAGATTAAGGCATTTTTCAAAAAAAAAAATTGCATGCTGAAGATCCTAGGTTCAATCTTGGAGTTCCAATTTTTTTAACCACTGAGTAGTAAAAACCTGCTTGTGTTTGAAAACAATGTCCCCAGTCTGATCTAGAGCAGGGGTTGAGACCCTTTTTATCTGGAAGGTCACTTTTTAATTTATTTTACTTTTATATAAAATTCATTATTTTCTTTAACTAAAAAAGGAGTACATTTTTATGAAATATATTACAGTTCTTTCCTTAAGATCTTGTGCCTGGGTTGCAAGTCACTGGATCGTTGCCAGTTTGCCAGTTACTGAGTTGCCACTAGGAAAGAATAAATAAAAGTTACCCAAAAATACCAAATTTAAATAAAAGGCAGATTTAGTATTTGTAGAAAAATACACAAAAGGTTGAAACTGGTGCACCCAAAAGGCTACATGTGGCCTTAAGGCTGCAGGTTCCCCACCCCTGGTCTAGGGCAAAGTGTTGTGTGTTATTGCCTGCAAACAACTGTCATGGAATTGCTTTGCCAAGCTACCGTTAACTTCTCAATCTGATGTCTGGACGTATTATCCAGTACAGTAACTCCAATTCTATAAAGCAATTATTACTCTGCTCCTAAGACATTAAGCACTTATTAATGCACTGGCAGAACTAAGTTCTGTCCAGCAGTCTGCACCTTCTGGTTTGAAATTTGTACAAGAGCATGCAGCATATTTCAGCTGAATTTTGTCATAGTACTTGATATAGTACTTGAATTTTGTCAAACTTGATATATCATTAAATGCATTGTCTGCTTTCCTCACTTTTGAAAGGGGTGATGGTCTGCAGCATTGCAGCAATAGCACCTTTGGGAACAAACAGCCACACAGCTGTAAAATTTGGAGCAAAGAAGCAACACAAAATCAAAAGCCTAAACACACTGAACTCCCGCATCAAGGCCCCAATCAGGTCTCTTACAACCAATGTTTCACAAGGAAAATATTGCGACAACTATTTAAACATGCTTATCTTCAAGTTCTCTAGATCTTTTCAGCTTAATTTCATCACTGAATGTGAACAAGGCACAGGTAGTGGTTACTTAGCCCTATAAAAATATATGCAGGCAGGAAATTTGTTGCTCTGCAGAAGGATGTGCATCTCCCCTATGTAGTGCTGATACGAACTTGCAAATGGTTGGCTCATGCATGAATACACACTGCATGATGTCTATACACTTGTGACTGGCAGTTGAGTGTAAACTGATACCACTGAACAGCAGCATTGTGTCTGAATGTGCACCACATGATTAATGTATTTCAATTATGCCCATTAGCAACAAAATCCATTCTTCACAGCACTTTAGAACAATTTGGAACAATGCACCATCTTAGGTCTATGAAGCAAAAAGGTCACCAAAACCTATTTGTAAACAGCCTATAGGTTCAACTTTCAGAAGCATCAGGGGTTGAACTGTTAAAGCTAGCAGATGTGTGTGTGAAAATTTCTGAGAATCCGAACTTCTTTTGAACCAACACCCAATCTAGCACAATAGGGATCTTGAAGAATTCTGATGTGCATAAGATATTTTAAATAGAATCATGTTTCCTATTTCCTTTTGCCTTAGGAAAAATTGTTCCATATACCAGACCTCCATCTTTTCATAAAGTGCGTTAAGAGGCCTAGATAAAAGGGCTGCAATACATAATTATCTATAGCAGTGTTTCTCAAACTGTGGGTCAGGACCCACTAGGTGGGTCGTGAGCCAATATCAGGTGGGTCCCCACTCATTTTAATATTTTATTTTGAATATATTTGACTTGATGTTACTATGGTATGTGACTGCATTAGGGGGAATGTGACTTATCTGTACTTTTAACAGGCTACCATGTACATGCTTTAACAATGATAGTAAATTGAACTTACTCCTGGGTAAGTGTGGATAGGATTGCAGCCTTGCATTGTCAAAAATTTTCTTGCTAGATATCACTTATGGTCATGACATCACTTCCGGTTGGTCCTCACAGATTCTCATTCTAAAAAGTGGGTCCCAGTGCGAAATGTGTGAGAACCACTGATCTATAGCATTTGTACAGTCGTGCCCCCTTTTTCACTCAGAAAGGCCTATATAGGGCCCCCCCTCATATCCGTGGATCCTGTATCTGCAGATTCACTTGTTTGTGGATCTTGTCTGCCCCCCCAGCACATGCACCCCTTCCGGAAGCAAGAGGAGCTCTGCTTACTTTGCCTCTGGTGGGGCCTCTGAGTTCAGCAGAGGTTGAGGACATCCATCCCCAGACTCTGCCAAGCTCAGACTGAAAAAAACACAAAACTACTTCCAGAGAATCTAGAAGTGACATTTTAAATGCCTTATAAGGCAGTTAAAAACTCATGGTTTTTTTGTGAAACCAGAAGTAGCATTTTTTTTACCAACAGAGCTCAGTCTGAGCTTGGCAAAGGTCAGTGATGGACATCCTCAGCTTCTGCTGAGCTCAGAGCTCCCCTCACTTCTGGAGGGGGTGGGTGCAGGGGCACATGTGCTGGGTGGGCCATACATGATCTGTGGATAAGTGAATCTGCAGATATAGGATTCACGGATATGGGAGCCCCCTATATAGCCCTTTCTGAGTGGAAAGCAGTTCACATATTTTGATGTTGCCCTTACAAAAACTCTAAGGCAGGGGTGGCCAAACCCCAGCCCTGGGGCCACTTGCGGCCCTCGAGGACTTGTAATCTGGCCCTCAGGGAGCACCCAGTCTCCAAAGAGCTCTGGCCCTCCAGAGACTTGCTGGAGCCCGCGCTGGCCTGATGCAACTGCTCTCAGCATGACAGCCCACTGTTTGACCTCTTGCGTTAGCTGTGGGACAAGGACTCCTTCCACTGCTTGCTGTTTCACACCTGTGATGCAGCAGTGGCAGCAAAGGAAAGGCTGGCCTTGCTTTGTGCAAGGCCTTTTATAGGCTTTGAACTATTGCAGAACCTTCTTCATATAAGTTACATCTCTAATATATTCATTTATGTAAATTTATTCAAATTTGAAATGCAAATTATTTCTTTTTTTCCCCTGGCCCCCAACACAGTGTCAGAGAGATGATGTGGCCCTCCTGTCAAAAAGTTTGGACACCCCTGCTCTGAGGTAATGTAAGCAAGCAATTGTACACAGAGTTCTGATTCACAACTTGATCAGCACCATATCATGCTTTATTTACATGCTAGATATTGATTCTCAAATTTCTAATTCTCTTAGAGGCCACCCCCAGGTTCTTATTTTGGCTTACAAATAAAAACTTAAAAATACCAAAATCTCAAACACAAGTAGCATGATCAAGCAACTATAAAGGACCTTAACAGCCAATACAATTACTGCTAGTGTAAATGCCATCCTTGACAAGAAAGCTTCTGTCATTTTCTTGGGAAACCCGTGGTAAACTAACCAGGTAGGTTTCCTCTAGGTAAAGAAGGGCATCAAAAAGAATAAAGCCCTGTTCCTCATTGCTACAGTTTCACTTTAGACAGCAACTATGTCCAGAGTAGGGTCATGTTCCTGCAGTATATGGAACTTATACTGCAGTTCAGGTATGCTAGACCCAGACTGATTAAGACTTTAAAGGTCATCACATTGAATAGGGTCCAGTAAATCGCTTGAAGTCAGGGCAATTTTTTCTAGTACAGACAACTGCACCATAAGGCCAGCTCTACATAATAGTGAGGCAGACACATTCAGAATTAGAATGAATTGAGAGCAAGAAAGGGAAACTAGGAGTCCAATATTCCTGTAAACCCAAAAAATGTGTTTGCAGTGAGGATATCCTGCCACCATCATGCATGATGCATCACCAGATGTGGTTTCTATTATGCACAGTGCCATGAGACCATAAGATCATGGGCTGTGGACTAAATGTGATTCAGTCATGATATGATAGGAATTACAGTTTGTTTCACGAGCTGAAGTGCGCAGATTGGAAAAGAGTAACAGCTATTTCATATCATGCACTGTAATTCTGAAAGATTACATGTTGCTGTTGAAGAAAAGTGTTCTTCAAACTCTAGGTATCAAATCAAAAGATGGAACCAGTAAACTTCAGTACAGCTCTGATTATTGCCACCTACTTTCCCCAGAAACCATACAAGCTGTAAGAGACAGTGTACAACACATTTTAAACAAGATGCTAAAGCAGACTCATCCCACTCCATAAATTTAATCCCCATAATAAAGTGATAATTACTTGGTGCCTTCCGCCAGTCATAGGGAGCACCTCTAATATCTTCATCTCGTCGATAGCCCAGGTCCACTAGATTCTGCACCAGTGTATAGAAGTAAGTGCCTGAGAACAAAAAGACAAATTGTCATAGCAAAGACAGTGTGGTCACATTAACATTTTGCTTTCTTACAGAGTAATCCTATAATTTCAGGCCTTTCAATAAACAATTGAAGCAGCCTGAAATTATAGGATTACTCTGTACAAAGCAAAAATGTTAATGTGACTGCAATTCCAAAAATAAACAGACACTGCAGAATAAGGAAGAAAACCACAAAGTTAACATGCATTACTGATACAAACCATACAAGCAAAACAGTGGCCATAACATGTTATCTTCTTCTATATGGACCCATGAAGCACTGATTCTATACCAAATAACTTGCAGAGCACAGCTCGGAGACTGCAATGTACCTGAAAACACTTTTAAGTGAAATTCACGTTCCTTTCAGTAACTCAGTTGAAGCACTGAAAGCACATCTATGAAGCCTACTCAACATAAGCGCTATAAAGTCCCAGGAAACTCACAAAATAGTTAAGGGAATGAGAAGTGGAAAACAAGGTGTTGACGGAGCTCCCTGCTCACAAACTGAAGAATGGGGATGCATAAGTTCCTTTTCACCAGTGTTACTCTATTCATTCAAGTTCCTCAGGTGTCCTATGAAAAGCCCCTGCTCTGTCTCATGGCCACCAAGGAACAGGTTCTTCTCAGCAGTAGCACAATTTGGGAATACCTTCTCTGGGTAGATCAGATGGGCTCCATCTTTTTAGACTCATTCAAAATGAGTCTTAAAAGCACATTTGTTTAGTCCAACTTTTAAACATGACTTTTGAACAGTTTTTATACTCATTTTAGCAGAATTTACTGTAGAAAGGCAGGAAATAAATGATAATTTGTAAAAGTAAGAAAAAATCTGAAGTCCAAAGCCCTTTGGCCTTGTCATTAAAATTAAGGTTTCTCCCTCCTTTTCAGCTTTCCAAGTCTTTGTTTCAAGTTGGCATTTTAATCTTATCAAATCTTTTCTATAAGATCTTATCTTTTCTATAAGAACATAAGAGCAGCCCTGTCACAGGCCCATCTAGTTCAGCTTCCTGAACCTCAAAGTGGCCGACCATGTACCTCAGGGAGCACACAAGAAGACAGGAGACCTGCATCCCGGTGCCCTCTCTTGCACCTGGCATCCAGAGACAGCCTATTTCTAAAATCAAGAGACTGCACATACACATCATGGCTTGTAACCTGTGATGGACTTTTCCTCCCGAAATCTGTCCAGTCCCCTTTTAAAGGCATCTAGAACAGATGCCATCACCACAACCTGCAGCAAGGAGTTCCACAGGCTAATTACAAGCTGGGTAAAAAATATTCTCTTTTGTCTGTTCTAACTCTCCCAACACTCAATTTTAGTGGATGTTCCCTAGTTCTGGTGTTGTATGAGGGGGAAAAGAACATCCCCTTCTCCACTTTATCCATCCCCTGCATAATTTCCATTTTGTTGTTTTCTGCTTTGCTCATCAAGTCCGACTGTTGACTGTACTCAGAGATACCTCTGAAATTGTTACATTTTTGGAGCTTTTCTAAGCTAATTAACACTCCAAACAATCCAGTCTTTTGCAATCTGCACTGCAGAACAAAGATTTTCATTCCACCACAAAGACCAACATCTGAACTCACAGAATTTTCTTCGATTGACTACAGCCAAGCAAGTTTGAAGAAAAGTAATTAGTACTTATATGGGCATTCCCACATTGACACAGTACACAACACTGCTTGACAAATACAATTCAATTCAGCAGGTAGTTGCACACCAGCAATGCAACAATTGAGTGATTACACCAAAGGTTGTAGCAGCTGTGTAAATTTGCAATCTGTTTACTAACGTTGGCCCGCACACCAAAACCTAAATTAAACATCAGTCTTTCTCTGCAAAGGGCTCCATTCTCTCTTCAGAGACATGGCACAGCAGAAACTGTGTCTAGCAGTCTGAAACAAGTAAGATAAGGGGCAAGGTCTAATAACATGGGCAAATGACTCCAGCAGCTAGAGACCAAGGTTCCAAAATATGCAGAGATGGTACAAAGGACATGCCCTAATACCCTAACTGGAACCAACTCAAATTAGACTACAGGTCGTGAAACCATTTTCAAAAGGATTGGTTAAATGCTGATGTCTGAGCAGGGGTTTTGAGATCATTAAGTACCAGCTGTTAGACTAGTAGAGCTTTCTGTTTGCACCACCCTTAGAAGATGCTATGAGAATCCACTCCAAAGAGTCATCCCTATGACCAGTTGGTGAAGAAAACATTTGGAAGACTCACTGGCCACTTTGGCTTGAATCTTACACTATCACAAATGATTTTAACTACTGTAGTGTTACAAAGTAAGTCTCTTGGTGATTAATTATAGTTTTACTTTGTTCTACTTAAACACTCAGGTAAGCAGCAACTGCACCAGGCAAGTGGCTACCACCTCTCTATATTCAGGGTTTCCTGGGGCTGGTACACACTTCTAAAGTTTAATACATGATCATATGACTGCTGGAGAAGTGGAGCATTCCAGAAGCTGGAACAACCTTCCCTTCAGGACAGATTCTGAGAGACTTCTCCACACCCATGACTGAGCAAGTTTTGTTCCTCTCTTGCCACCACCCTTTTACATTTACAATGCCATTTCAAATTAATTTAGTCTATGTTTTCCAAACTTTCAAGATTCTAAGCCCCTTGGGATCAGGCACAATCTCCCACTCATTAACTGTAAAGCCAATGACAGAGGAAGACAACTGCTGGCTGTACTAACACACCATCCTCAGCTTCTACCTTGAATTTCAGAGGGAATACAACAGTTGAATTACCCATGAGCTTTACATACATTGAGACAGGGGTGCTCACACTTTTTTGGCTCGAGAGCTACTTTGAAACCCAGCAAGGCCCGGAGATCTACCAGAGTTTTTTTTACAATGTTCGCACCATCATAACATATAACATTTATGTGTACAATGTATGTTGGTGTACCTTGAGCCCCACTGAGTATAACAGGACTTACTCCTGAGTAGACATGCCTAGGATTAGGCTGTGAGGCTGCAATCCTAGCCACACTTACCTGGGAGTAAGCCCCATTGAGTACAATGGGCCTTACTCCTGGCGTTTCCTCCCAGAGGCACCTGAAGGGGGGGTCGGCACTCCGCGATCTACTCATTTTGCCTCGTGATCTACCAGTAGATCGCGATCCACCTATTGAGCACCCCTGCATTGAGGCCAAATCCTTCCCTTCTCCCTGTTACTCTGGGTTACAAGTGGGTATTTTATGTTCCAGAATACTCAGAGGAAAGTCTTTGTAAATATGATTTGGGGTATTATTTTAAGGTGTTGTCACCTTCCCAATGCTCTGATGGTAAACTGGATAAAACTGCATACCAACACTTCTTTTACTGGGGTCAAGAAATTCCAAAGAAAATGTCTGTCCAAATCCAGGAACTTTGACATCTACTCCATCTGGTGGTCCAGTGCTTCCACTTGTTCGATTGTATACCAGCCTGGAGAGAAAGGTCAATATAAAGATTTTTAAAATCTCATATCCTTCTATTAGAAAGCCTATATGTCTGAGGTACCAGGTACACAAAAAGCATATAGCAAATATATTCAAGACATTTGTATTCTCATTTCCCTAGAAAACACTAATAGGAAATGAAGATCATCATGACAGGAGATTCAAGACCAATGAGAAACCTTTTTTACAGGTGAGTGTGATTAGGTCGTTAAGACTGATTCAGTCATTATGTGAAGATTCAGCTCCATCTAGTGCCTTTGTTGGGTAAACAGACTGTCCCTGCCCAGACACTCACTGCACAGGCTACTGGAGAGGGATTGCCTCATTAAGAGCCTCTTTGTTGTGCTTCAATCGCAGTCCATCATTAGCAAAAGGTCATTAAGCAATGCACGCCTATAGTAATGCATCCATAAATGGAACCAGTAGTTAAGCTAAAAAAGAGCTTACAGAGCTGAAAGACAACTTTAAATAGAGTATTTCAACATAGCTCCCTGGGAGACTTTATATATGACTAAAAACAATATAGACTTTGCTGTAAAATACTACTGTATTTGCAAACACAAAATCTAGGAATTACAAAAGATTCTTAGGAAACAATTTGTGCCCCCTTATAGCTGCTATGCAGTTGCTCCTGACCACTAGAGTTCTCTCTCCAGCAAGCACAAGCCGTAGAGATGTTTGCCCTGAACACCAGCACCCAACAATCTTGACTGTTACCTTGGTTGTGTTACAGGTGAGTGGGAAAATGTTAACCAACCACTTGTCAACATGGGTTTTATTCACCCATATTGCTTTTCTGGTAGCAAGATAGTAATCGTACTTGCATCTGCAACAGATCACTTGTAAATTTGTAACACCTGCTCTCTGGTGAACATTCCGATTCACATGTATCGCTAACACCACTAACATTCTGATACAAATAAGACTGTGCTTAAGTGTTAAAAGGTACAATGCAAGTTGAGTAGCAATCAGATCTCAAAGCTACTTGGTTTATTTGTCAAGTTAAGTAGTTCCTTTATGTTCTTCAAGGGCAATTTAAAGTTTAAGTGGTTAACTTTTTCCACAATCTATATGTCGTAGTTGAACTACTAAGCTCCTGTCAATTTCATACTAGCACAGTATTTGACATCACACCAGTGGTTTTTAACAGGTGTGACGTGGCTCCTCCTCAGGTGTGCCGCGAAACAGTAGTGCAGGGGTGCGGGGGCGAGGATGGAGGGAAGCAGACATGCCTTATTCCCTTTTTCTCCATGAGATGCGGCCTCCCAAAGCTTTTGCTCACTTCTAACAGTGCTTCTAATAGTTGACCACTATTTCAATTCTCATGGTTTGTTGTAGACTTCATGTATCAGCATCTGCACAGATGATGCTCCCTCTATGTCAGGAAACCTAAAAGGATTCATTGCACTGGCCAAACAAAAGAACTCTGACATTGTTTTAACACACTGTTTTCTGCACAGAGAGGCCCTTACTTCAAAATCAATAGTACCTGAACTGACAGATAATAAAAATGGTTAATTACATCAAGAGTAGGCCATTAAGTTCTGCAGAGAATTATTAAGAACGGCAGCACATCATCAGCCTTCATCTACCAGCTTTGGAGGACATCTATACATCTCGCTGTCTGCAGAAGTCACAAAGTATTCTGAGAGACCCCTGTCATCCGGCTCATAAGTTCTTTGAACTGTTGCCTTTGGGTAGATGATACAGAACTATTAGAGCAGCACCACATGATTCCTGACCAGTTTTTATCCCACAGCCATAATTACGTTGAATAAGGCGATATAGTTGTTACCATGCTCCTGGGCATTATGGTCTGTTATACTGTTTTTATATTATGATGCATGTTGTATAGAATGTGTGGGTGAGTGTGTAGAGTGTGATTGTTGGAATTGTAGTATATATTTATGCTTGTATCTCAAAGGTGCATAAATTTCTTTGTGCTGTAGCACAATGACAATAAAGTTACTACTACTACTACTACTACTACTACTACTACTACTACTACATCATTAAAATTAAGGTTGTTCTCAGCACTGTGTTCTGCCATGGAAGCTGCTCATACCCAACTTCTACTGCACACAGAAGTGAGATGGCTATCTCAGGCAGGTACTTTCAAGGTTGTATGAACTGAGGGAACAGCTTCTAATCTTTTTTTACATCAGGAGGGTCTGAGCTGGCTGACCTGCTTAGTGATGAAACCTGGTGCAATAAAGTTGCATTCCTAGCCGACATATTCCAAGCCTTGAACACTCTTAACAAGAGTATGCAGGGAAAGAATGAAAATATTCTGACTTGCAGTGGCAAAATTATCTCCTTTAAGGAAAAACTAACACTGTGGGCAGCCAGAATAAAAAAAGAGAACAAAGTTGAAATATTTGAACTGACAAAAAGTTGCAAACTGGACAAATATCTTGTAGATTTAATTCTACAAAGTTTGATACTGCTGGGGACAAACATTGAAAAGTATTTCCCAACACTTAATGTATCATCCTTGGACTGGGTGAGAGATCCATTTGTGCTAAGTGCATGTGAGTCAGCTGAGTTACCTGTTGCAGAAGAAAATGAGCTGACAGAAATCAGAAATGATAGAGGACTGAAACTGAAACACTTGTCAACAGATAAGGCCTCATTCTGGTTGTCTCTCTGAGAGGAATACCCCATGATCACAAAGATGTCAATTAAAGCACTTCTTCCTTTCTCAACATCTTATCTGTGTGAGGCTGGTTTCTCTCCTATGAACACAATGAAGAGCAAGAACAGGCTTCAAGCACTGGAGGAGGACTTGAGGGTATGCCTGTCAACCATCCGTCCTCGGACAAGGGACATCATGAAACATCACCAACCACAAATTTCTCACTGATTTATTTATTTTTTAAAAAACAGTTTAGTTATTGAACTTTAAAGTTTTAAGTTTATTTAAAAGTTTATTTAATCAAAAGTTATTCATTAAAACTTTAGCTATTCAAGTTTAAATACAATCTTAGTACTCTTTTTTTAAAATAATAAAATATATCCTTAAAAAACTGATGGCATGCCTTGACAATTCTGGTGCCTCGCTGGTGTGCCACGAGATAAAAAAGGTTGAAAATCTCTGCATCACACCATGTTTGATGGGCTGTACTAAATTCAAGGGATCATGTGCTAAGCTTAGGTTAGCCTTAGCAAAGTAATGACTAAATTTATAATACAAACCACGCATGGCTTGAACATCAAAATATACAGGCAAAAACATGGTTTAAACCTGCTCTTCCGCTTTCATTTTTGATCTGTCAGTTCTCTAACACAGAGGCCTTCAGAGGCAGAGTAACAGCCACAATTAAGGCTGATTGTGAAATCAGACATCTGAGCAAGCCACAAGTAGCACAAACCATAACTTGTAAACCTGAAATTATTTCCAAGTTTACCAGCCAATCAAACAATTGTTGCTTAATACAGACTGTATTTCATGTTATGTATATAACACCATTCAAAGTTACCAGGGCTGACAAGACTCCAAACCCTAACGAAGTTTAACTATGGTTACACATGACATCTTAGTTGAGCCACCTCATTGCAAAGCTGAACCGAAAGCTACACAGTCACTGACCCACTACTGGCAATAATGCTGCTGTGGGTTAACCCTGGAAGTAGATGTTTGCGCCTTACCTTGTACACTGGATAGCTTGCCTGAGTCATGAGTTTTCCTATTTCATGATTTCTACAAGCACCTTTGACTGGGCGCACCTTGTAGTATATTTTAATTTGGGTGTGGGTAACTGTCAAGAGGTCAATGTGAAGAGTGCCATGTTGGGCTAGGGGTTAAATTAAGGCTGTGTTTGTTTTTCAACTAGAAAATGGCTGGAAGTGACCTCACAAGTATGCCTCTAACTCAAGTCAAAAACAAAGAAAATGACATCAATGACATGGTGAGCATGCTAGAACCTAAAAAATGACTGCAACTGTACTGTGCTAGGAGGACACAAACAGCTCTCTAGACTAAATGATCTTCAGCTAATTTACAGCCTCAACTTAAATCTGACATGCTTATTTACACATTAGAGCACTGTAGCATATTTATCTCATATGTCTTCTGTGGTGTAGGCCAATATTGTTCCCATTTTACAGATTAAATGCCACCTAATAATTCAAGTTCATTTCATATAAAATAAAATTTCCTGCAAGGAAATCACCTATATGCAGGAAATTGTGAATCCTGTGGTAATTCATGCATGACAAATACACATTTTGCTATGTCTAGATGCAGTGTGACCCCACTGTCAATTCCAACTTCCTGATATGCTATGTACTTTCCACAAGTTACTAATGGTATGCAGAATTCATACATTTCCATACATATAACTCATTCCAGTATAATAATTTTAATCTTTGTTAAAGAAGCTCCAAGCCAATAAGAGTTAAAATTTGTTCTTAGTTCCCTCATGCTTTAAATGATCAGTAAAACATTATTTGTTTCAGGCTGGGCACTTCACTGGTAAAATATATTTAAAGCATTAAATATGTGCTAAATATTAAAAGCATTAATTTTATCAAAATCAAAAAAAGATGTGGGTGTTCTCCAACTGATGTAACATATCATAGCAATGCCATAGCATTTACTACAACTGGTACTTTCAATGCTCACAGTAGCTACTGTTTTTCTAGAACAGTGGTTCCCAACCTGTGGTCTGCTAGAACCTGAAAAGCAGTCTGAGGTCTCACCAAAAAAAATGGCCAGTAGTAATTTTAATGATCAGCGGCATCTCAAGGGGGCGTGATACCCAGTGTAGCTGTCACTCCCATGGCATGGTATTACCCCATGAGCAGGCCCCACCCCCTCTGGACCATACCTGCACACCAATCACTTTGTGGTCTCCTAAAGGTTGGGAACCACTGTTCTGGAGTCTGGCCCCTCACAAAAGTTTAACAGAACAGAAAGCCAAATTAAACAGAATGTATTTTCTGATTCTTGTAGCAAGCAGGGATGCTTACACAGTGGCATTCTTATCTTAATGGAATATTTGACCACAGTAAAGTAGGTTGTCAGTTAACCAATAAGCGAATCCTAGTTTCGGCTTGAGCTCTTCCTGTTCTCATAGGATTCCTGGTGCCAGTGCTTCTTGCTACCCCCAAAACAGAATCAGCAGCAAAAATCACACTTCACTGGATTAATCTCACCTGATATCATCAGACTCACCTGATATTATCTATCCAGCAGTCAATGATAACAGGAAGAAGTAGTTCTATGTTCAGCCACAATGTAAAATAACTTTCTGTCTTCTTCGAGCAAAGGTAGTGTACCACAGAAGGTTTGTCCAACTTGGCTTCTAACTGGTTACCCAAATCCCCAGGCACTGAAATGATACAAGGTGAAAAAGTTACACCAAGGGCTGTGGTTTTCCTTAGGTGCTTTTCCCCAGGCTATATATCTGCTCTCATTACATAAGAGATTCCACAACAAAGCAATGTGCTTGTCATGGATGCGTAGTGATGTTGGCTACCTTCAGTCTCGAAAGACGATGGTATTGCGCTCTGAAAGGTGGTTCTGGAACAGTGTCTAGTGTGGCTGAAAAGGCCGATTTGGAATGAGTGACAATCCCTTCCACGCTGGGAGCAAGTGCAGTCTGTCCCTGGTCTGTCTCCCTGGCTATGGGCCTTCCTTCTTTGCCTCTTAGCCTCAGACTGTTGGCCAAGTGTCTCTTCAAACTGGGAAAGGCCATGCTGCATAGCCTGCCTCCAAGCGGGCCGCTCAGAGGCCAGGGTTTCCCACTTGTTGAGGTCCAGTCCTAAGACCTTCAGATCCCTCTTGCAGATGTCCTTGTATCGCAGCTATGGTCATTATTAAACCTGAACCCTACAAAAACCTCAGTGCCACCAATTAAGTTTTTCCAATGAATATATTATATAGTGCAGAGTTAACAAAACAAAACTCAAGGTCAACATACCATATATAGGAAGACCAAAGTGAAATCTTGTACATAGCCACATAACTATTCACTGAAACTCTAAGAATATATAATTAAATAATGCTACAAAATAATTGCTTTAGAGTCAGCAAGGTGCTATAATAATTACAGGGACCATTCCTGAAGTTCAGGGATCACTATTCTAATGTGGCTAGCTTTTTACATTCTCAGACATTCTCCTTCATTGGAGAGAATATGTACTCTGGGATGCTTCCTGCAATGTCATAGGTGGACAAAACTTTGCTACTTCCACAGGTGTGTCCAAAAGAAACTTGCACTTGGATGTAGAGAAGTATACTATCCTCATGGACAGACTAAGTTTATTCCACCTTGTGCCATGCCTGGCAGTTATGGGATACCCAATTACTTCTGCCTGAGGTCTTTCACTGTGGTTT
This sequence comes from Tiliqua scincoides, assembly GCF_035046505.1. Classification (NCBI taxonomy): domain Eukaryota; kingdom Metazoa; phylum Chordata; class Lepidosauria; order Squamata; family Scincidae; genus Tiliqua; species Tiliqua scincoides. The sequence continues at coordinate 46,486,665 of NC_089829.1, read as the reverse complement.
TCAAACTTGCTACCCTTTCAGGGAACCTTTCTACATGGACTTATCTGACAAAGTTATTGAAACTGATTATTTAAAATCAAAATCAGATAACTGATAACAAGCACTTCAGATTAACTTCTCAATCTTAATTGGGTTCCGCCCTTCTAAATCCAGTTAATTATAATCTTCTAGGTGGGTTGTTTGTCATGTCTCTGCAGAACGTAGCACTCTGCAGTTGTTAAAAGTTAACAGAATAGTACAGTGATTCCCAGGCTGTGAGCCATGGCTCCACAGGAAGCCATGGAAACCAGCCAGAGGACCCGTGGAATCCTCATGAAAAACCCACTGCCCTATATGATGTGTAGGATTGTAGCCCTAATAAGGAGCCATGGCCAATGGCCCAGTAGGTCAAGGGAGTCACCAATTGAAAAAATTTGGGAACCACTGGAATAGTAACATTATAGACACCATCATTCTGATTCTCAAAAGTTTATAGCTCTTTGATAAACTATTTAGAAAACAAATCATTTTGTTTTGTAGTGAATGTGAGAAATCAAGTGTTCGTATGTGTCAAAGAAGCAAGCAACAACTGATAGCCCCTGGGACAAACCTGGTTGCTCAGCCACCACTCAAGACAACAGGTTTGTGAGGAGATGTAGCCACAAGAGGTGATGGCAATGATACAGGAGTCTTGATCAGTATCCCCCCCCCCATATATTTTACTGGCCCTCCAACCAAAGAAGTTGCTGATCAGCATTCATAATTTCTTTCTGTAGTTTCTAGTTATGATCTAAAGCTTTAGGAAGCTGCATTACACCAAACTGAACAATTGGATGGATCTTTCCAAGCCCTAATGCAGCCAGAGACTGAACCTGGAACGGTCTGCAACTGAGCTATGGACCATTCCCAGTTCAGCTTGATGTCGTAAGGAACCACATAAAAAATAGTGTTAATAGGAGTGAGAAGTCTGTTTTTTTAATAAGTAACATCCCAAATTGCATAACTATATATAGTATCATCTTCGACAGTGGCCTGTTTTGAGGGGTATACCTGCCATGTTGCAAGCAGATAGTTTTAACTATGGTCCAAGTGCCAAGAGAAAACAGAAGCATCTAGAGCGCTCATCTTTCTGTCATCTTGTATATGATAAACGGTCCTGCAGCACTTTTAAAGGCCAAGACATTTACTGCAGCATATGTATATTATAAAGAATTGCCACCCATAAAGGCTTAAGGCACAGGAAATTTCTTAGCCTAAATGATGCCGAATTCTTGATTTTGCATGCTTCTAGAAATAAATATCACAAAAAGTGGCAAGCATTTAAAAACTGTTAGGATCAGCCCTAAGTCTAAAAACTCAAAAAATAGGAATCCTTAACCAAATTTGAAATAGAGGCAACTATCATATCATTTAGAAAACATATCATTTAGAAAACATGTAAGTTACCTTGAGTTCCCCTTATGGAGGGAAAAAGGCAAATTGTCTAAAGAAAAGAGTACCTCTGAGAAAAGGAACTTGAAATGGATTGATTTGAATGTATTTAGATGAACTGCCACATCTTCTGTATAGACCAAATGCTAACACACTGAAATTAGAAAACAAGATACCCAGAAGGCATGCAAAGAAAAGGGAAGGGCCATTCTAAAATCACTTATTAGATGTGATAGTCTCATCCTGCATAGGGATCCATTAGTGATTTCTGCTATATAAATAAGACTCATAATTCACTGCATGTTACAGAGTCACAACCTTCATATGTTGGCCATGCAAAGCTTACTGCACATGCCCCATAATAATAATAACAACAACAACAACAACAACAACAACTTTATTTTTATCCCGCCCTTCTCCCTAATGGGACCCACAACTTCACAATGTTAATATTAAAAGGGTTCCATTAGCTATTTGATCAAGCAAGCATATTTCTCAATTGACCATAGGAAAGCTTTTCAAAATGATCCATGTGCACATGATGAACCACACAGTCTGTGCCTTCCCACAAATGTGATAATCTGTACACCAAATTGCTGAATGCTTAAATGTTAAATTCAGCTAATGGAGGTGAACACTGAATGATACCAAAGGAGCCATGAAGACATCCTAGCAAGCTCAATTCAAAGAAGATGACACTCTTTAGTGCACCCAGCCCAAGTGAAGCAGGCCTATCAAAACCAGTACCTTTAATTATGCCTGGTGATGTCTGTCATCTTGTCTCTGTGAAGAGGTAGGCTACTGAATTCTGCACTTACAGAAGCTTCTGAGAAGTATCCACTACCCAGCCTACAAAGCAACCTTCCCCTAAACGCATTCTTAAGGTCCCTTAACACTGCACTACCTAGACAAGATAATGGTACAGACAGATGGCTGCTTTTCTTGTCTATGTTTTCTCCGTCTGAAAGAAACTGGGGCTGGAAGGACAGATTATCAAGTACACCTAATGCCACTGTTCCCATAGCAGACAACGCAGAAAGCAGACACGAAACCCAACACCATGGCAGAATATATTTTCTTTCCAGCTTGTGATCAGGAGGGGTCCCAGCCCCGCTGCAACTGGGCAGAACAAGGGCTTTGAAGGGTGCATTGGTGCATGCAATGCTAGAAAAATCCCAGACATAAAGAAATGTGATCCAGGCAATTGAGATGTTGCTGGACACTTAAATCAAGCACTCTTCATGGATCACAAGCTTGTTGCCAGTTTGGTTCTTCCACCACTGTAAATTCTCAGAAGCAAAGACTCCAGGAAGTTTATTTTATAAACTATTCAGTTTTCCCAGGAGTCATGTAATATTACTATTGGCCAAGGAGTTTATAAAACCTCTTACAATCCAAGAGGTCTGCTCTTCAAAAATGTTCTAAGTTATAATTCAGACTAGAATGATCACATGATGCACAGATCCCTCTGAAGACCACACTGTAAACAGTGCAGACAGTTTCTAAATTTAATTCAAGAAAACTCAGGCACACCACTCCTAAAAAATCAATTTGCAACTGCTTTACAAACCAGGCACAGTAGCAACAAATCTGTGTCTGAATCAAGTTAGAGCTGAATTCCTATAAAGTGAGGACGTTTATGCAAGTGAGAGAGGTAGAATTAAAAGTGCTTTAGGGCTAGAAGAACAGGGGGTACTGAACTATTTCTCCACTTGTATTTTTGCCTCAAAACCACTTTTCCTTTGCCCAATAGGGTCCCAAGAATAAAAATAATTCCCACTAAGAGAAAAAAATAGTTGCATAGAAAAGTTTTAGAAAAGAAGCAGTGAGCATCTCCAACACCATCATTCTCTAGGAATTTTTGGTCAAGATACAGTTTGAGTGTTGTCACTATTACATCTACTTTGGCTGCTAAGGTTTTATTAAAAGGCATCTAAAATCTTTTTCCAATGTAGCTATTAATACACATAGATGAACAAGCCTTGCTGAGGGATAATCAGCATGACTTCTGTAAGGGTAAGTCTTGCCTCACAAACCTTTTAGAATTCTTTGAAAAGGTCAACAGACATGTGGATGAGGGAGAACCCATGGACATTATATACCCAGACTTTCGGAAGGCATTCGACATGGTCCCTCACCAAAGGCCACTGAAAAAACTCCACAGTCAGGGAATTAGTCAGGGAATTAGAGGGCAGGTCCTCTCCGAGACTGAGACCTGGTTGAAAACCAGGAAACAGAGAGTGGGTGTCAATGGGCAATTTTCACAATGGAGAGAGGTGAAAAGCGGTGTGCCCCAAGGATCTGTCCTGGGACCGGTGCAACACCAAACTTTTCTGAGTGGTGAAGACCAGAAGTGATTGTGAGGAGCTCCAGAAGGATCTCTCCAGACTGGCAGAATGGGCAGCAAAATGGCAGGTGCATTTCAATGTAAATAAGTGTAAAGTCGTGCACATCGGGGCAAAAAATCAAAACTTCACATATAGGCTAATGGGTTCTGAGCTGCCTGTGACAGATCAGGAGAGAGATCTTGGGGTGGTGGTGGACAGGTCAATGAAAGTGTCGACCCAATGTGCAGCGGCAGTGAAGAAGGCCAGTTCTATGCTGGGGATCATTAGAAAAGGTATTGAGAATAAAACTGCTAATATTATAATGCCATTGTACAAATCGATGGTTAGGCCACACCTGGAGTACTGTGTCCAGTTCTGGTCGCCACATCTCAAGAAGGACATAGTGGAAATGGAAAAGGTGCAAAAGCGGGCAACTAAGATGACTGCTGGGCTGGGGCACCTTCTTTATGAGGAAAGGCTACAGCATTTGGGCCTCTTCAGCCTAGAAAAGAGACGCCTGAGGGGGGACATGATTGAGACATACAGAATTATGCATGGGAAGGATAAGGTGCATAGAGAGAGGCTCTTTACACTCACCACATTAACACCAGAACCAGGGGACATCCACTCAAATTGAGTGTTAGAAGGGTTAGGACAGACAAAAGAAAATATTTCTTTACTCAGCGTGTGGTTGGTCTGTGGAACTCCTTGCCACAGGATGTGGTGAAGGCATCTGGCCTAGATGCCTTTAAAGGGGGATTGGACAAGTTTCTGGAGGAAAAACCATTACGGGTTACAAGCCATGATGTGTATGTGCAATCTCCTGATTTTAGAAATGGGCTATGTCAGAATGCCAGATGCAAGGGAGGGCACCTGGATGCTGGTCTCTTGTTATCTGGTGTGCTCCCTGGGGCATTTGGTGGGCCGCTGTGAGATACAGGAAGCTGGACTAGATGGGCCTATGGCCTGATCCAGTGGGGCTATTCTTATGTTAATGCAGCATATTCAAGAAGCAGAAAATAGTTCAACACAGACCCAATTAAACATCATACTATGCATGTTTAAAAACTGCTTAGGGATAGGACAAAGGCAAACCATTTTAAGACACTGAGGTTCAATTTATTTTGAATGAAATAGTACATTAGAACAGGGGTGCCCAAACCCCAGCCCCGGGGCCACATGCGGCCCTTGTAACCTCTCAATGCCCTCAGGGAGCCCCCAGTCTCCAATGAGCCACTGGCCCAATGTAACTGCTCTCAGGGTGAGGGTGACTGTTTGACCTCTCGTGTGAGCTGTGGGATGAGGGTTCCACTGCTTGCTGTTTCACATCTGTGATGCAGTAGCAGCAGCAAAGGAAAGGCCAGCCTTGCTTTGTGCAAGGCCTTTTATAGGCCTTGAGCTATTGCAAGACCTTCATTCATTCATATAAGTTCATCTTTAATATATTCATTTATGTAAACTTATGTAAATTTATTCAAATTTTAAATGTAAATTAATTCTTCCCCCCCCCGGCCCCCAACAGTGTCATAGAGATGATGTGGCCCTCCTGCCAAAAACTTTGGACACCCCTGCATTAAAAGAACAATTACTGTAATTAGAGTTTTGTATTATTAAACTTGACACTAATTGAATTACCCAAGCACAAAGCTTCAGTCAACCAGGAGCTAAACTAAAGTACATATATTTTAACTAACAAAATGTATAGATCTGCAGTAAGCAGTATAGCAGTAAGGTAAAGGCACTCATGTAGGGCATGGAGGCCTACACAAGCGCTTTGGATCCTGTGGAGCGGTGCTCCGCGAACCTGCCTCCCTCCCTCCCCCAGCACCCCTCCAGCCCGCCCCCAGCACCCCTCCAGCCCGCCCTCTCTTCACCCCCTACCGGCCTCCCCCCTCCCTGGAATGCCGCCTCCCCACCCCCGTCCCTGCCCCCACCTACAATGCTGCGGCTGGGCGACTGCCCCGCACTAGCCGGACGGTGCTGGGCTAGCACAGGCAGGAGCCCAGTAGTGAGGCTCGCAAACATGTCAACAGTGCTCGGCGGCACAGATCCATGCTGGCGAGCACAGGACTGGGCTCTGAGATAGGTTTATGAAAGTGTTCGAAATAAGCTACTGTAGCTATGCATCTTGTACAGATATTTTCAACATTTTTCATCTCAAGGCACACTGACAAGGCACTAAAATTGTCAAGTCACACCATCAGGTTTTAGACACTTAACAAGACACCATGCTGCTAGTGGAGGGCTCACATCCCTCACTGACTCTACTAATAAATAACCTTATGCCAAATTACTGTAGCACACCTGTGGACCACTTGCAGCACACCAATGTGCCACAGTACAGTGGTTGAAAATGGCTGATCTAGCAGAATATGCTTTTAAGAAGTGAACTGCAATATCACTTCAACTTACACCAACACCTAAAAACTGGATCTGACAGTGTCAGAAGTTTTGTGGTAAGGCCTTTAATACTGTATTACAGTGCTTCTTAAGCTGCAGTTCAGGACCCATCAGGTGGGTCACAAGTCAATTTCAAGTGGGTCCCCATTAATTCCAATGTGTATTTTGTTTTTAATATATTAGACTTGATGCTACCTGGTATATGATTGCATTTGGAGAAATGTTAGAAATCTGTACTTTTAACAGGCTACTACGTATATCAGTGGATCCCAACCTTTAAGAAGCCTGCGGACCATTGAGGCAAACACTGGAATTGCTGAGGACCACAGGCAACCCCACCACAAAAAAATACAATTCAATTTGGTAGCCCATGGGGGAGAGTTCAGTGAGATACTGGAAATGCCCGTTGTTAGAGGGTGCATTCTCTGCCCTCTCTTGTGGTCCATGGGGAAGCATCTCACGGCTGACACTTCAGCAGTCTGCAAGGGAGCACTTATTTGGCAAGACACGAGGTGATCAAAGGTGATCATTTTTTTCTCTGAGACCTCGCAGACCACTTCTCAGGATCTCACAGACCGCCTGTGGTTCCCAGACCACAGGCTGGGAAGCACTGTATATGCTTTTCACAATGATAGCCAATGGAGCTAACTCCTGGGTCAGTGTGGATTGCAGCCTTTGGGATGTTTGGGGAATTTTTTTTTAAACAGATCAGCAACTGCTTGGGAGGGTTAGGAGGGTTCTACCTTATTTTAAATAAATTCTTGAATTTATGCTTATTGTTAACTTTTAATTTACTTAAAATGTAAGTAAAAATTTTCCTGCTTGTGATGGCCATGACATCACTTCCAGGTTAATGACATCATTTCAGGTGGGTCCTGACAGACTGTCATTCTGAAAAGTGGGTCCTGGTGCTAAAAAATTTGAGAACCACTGCTCTAATAATAATGCTTACATAGTATACCTAGAATACAATGTACTTCACGTGTATTATATTACTTGATGTTCCATTCTGTAAGACTGCATACTGCTGATGAACAAGACTTAGCTTGGGGGGGGGGGGGAACGGCTTGCCTAAGGCCATGTACTAAGTTTGTGGCAGAAAATATTTTAACCAGAAAAGTCTCATAGCTCAGTCTTAGCCACTACATCACACCAGTTCTCATCTATGCAAGTTTTTAACCATACCTAAAAAGGCACATACTCCAAGGGGGAAAAAATTCTACACTTGCAACTGGAATGTTCTGTGGAAGACAGACAACTGAACACAGAACAGAAACCTTGCTTCAGTCTGCCTATATAACATGACAAACCGAGTCATGTGACGTAAACAAGATGTGCCACTATAACTGCTTTAGTATGGATCAGTGCTTTGCAAAAAGAGCTTCAGGGAATCACATGGTTCCTCAAGAGAATATCTAGATGTCCGTGAGGAGTTCAGTAATGGCAGACAAGCTGCTCTTAATTTTCTTGTGCATTTCGATTTATCTTCCTCTACAATTTTTTAACTACAAGGGAATGTTAGGTCTGTTCTAGGAACACAGTGGTCTTCAACTAGTTGCCTTAAGGTGGGGCACATCATTGGCTTGCTTTTAAGATTAGAAAGACCTGGCTATGCATACAAGAAGGTCAGAGTATGCCTACACTACTTATATATTGGTTCTATATTACTTTACGTATCACGGTTCCATCTCAAAAAGTTGAAAGTTAGTTTGACAGTGCTAAGGATCCTCACAAAACTCCTAAAGGTCCCTAAGGATATGGAATGACAAACCAATATACCTGCAGTACTGATGTATTCTGGTACAAAAGATAGAATAGGAGAGACCATGTTATGCTAAAATATTTCAATAGAAACCTTTGCAGCAGACTGGAGTTAAAGGAGAATCTCAGGGTTGGAAAGCTTGACAATAACTTCTCTAGGACATGCTCAGTTCACACAGAGCTACAGGTAAGGTCCAATGCCCTACCTGAACTGAACATGAGACCCAAAATTTTCACTTGGCAGACATGTGAAAGTAGCTGGTTCTGTAAGATAAACACAATAAAACTGTAAAAATTTAAGTGCCTTTAAGTCCCAAACAGAGCACTATGTGAGCTCTTTTTAAAGCCATGACATCCTTCTAAAAAGCCCTTAGAGGACTTTAAAATCCAATACTTAAAGTTGTTTCAAAATTTAAAAACCAATTTAAGTATATTTAACCCAGTTGTGACTAAATTATGTTACATTTGTTATTCTAACTTTTTAAAAATATTTATTGTATGTTATGCATTTTTTAAAATAAAAAAAATAAGTTTCATTTCCAGATAGTATAGTATTGGCAACCTTCAGTCTCGAAAGACTGTGGTATCGCGCTCTGAAAGGTGGTTCTGGCACAGTGTCTAGTGTGGCTGAAAAGGCCAATCCGGGAGTGACAATCCCTTCCACACCGGGAGCAAGTGCAGTCTGTCCCTGGTCTGTCTCCCTGGCTATGGGCCTTCCTTCTTTGCCTCTTAGCCTCAGACTGTTGGCAAAGTGTCTCTTCAAACTGGGAAAGGCCATGCTGCACAGCCTGCCTCCAAGCGGGCCGCTCAGAGGCCAGGGTTTCCCACTTGTTGAGGTCCATCCCTAAGGCCTTCAGATCCCTCTTGCAGATGTCCTTGTATCGCAGCTGTGGTCTACCTGTAGGGCGCTTTCCTTGCACAAGTTCTCCATAGAGGAGATCCTTTGGGATCCGACCATCATCCATTCTCACGACATGACCAAGCCAACGCAGGCGTCTCTGTTTCAGCAGTGAATACATGCTAGGGATTCCAGCACGTTCCAGGACTGTGTTTTTTGGAACTTTGTCCTGCCAGGTGATGCCGAGGATGCGTCGGAGGCAGCGCATGTGGAAAGCGCTCAGTTTCCTCTCCTGTTGTGAGCGAAGAGTCCATGACTCGCTGCAGTACAGAAGTGTACTCAGGACGCAAGCTCTGTAGACCTGGATCTTGGTATGTTCCGTCAGCTTCTTGTTGGACCAGACTCTCTTTGTGAGTCTGGAAAACGTGGTAGCTGCTTTACCGATGCGCTTGTTTAGCTCGGTATCGAGAGAAAGAGTGTCGGAGATCGTTGAGCCAAGATACACAAAGTCATGGACAACCTCCAGTTCATGCTCAGAGATTGTAATGCAGGGAGGTGAGTCCACATCCTGAACCATGACCTGTGTTTTCTTCAGGCTGATTGTCAGTCCAAAATCTTGGCAGGCCTTGCTAAAACGATCCATGAGCTGCTGGAGATCTTTGGCAGAGTGGGTAGTGACAGCTGCATCGTCGGCAAAGAGGAAGTCACGCAGACATTTCAGCTGGACTTTGGATTTTGCTCTCAGTCTGGAGAGGTTGAAGAGCTTTCCGTCTGATCTGGTCTGGAGATAGATGCCTTCTGTTGCAGTTCCAAAGGCCTGCTTCAGCAGGACAGCAAAGAAAATCCCAAACAAGGTTGGTGCAAGAACACAGCCCTGCTTCACTCCGCTTCAGATGTCAAAAGGGTCTGATGTGGAGCCATCGAAGACAACAGTGCCCTTCATGTCCTTGTGGAAAGATCTGATGATGCTGAGGAGCCTGGGTGGACATCCAATCTTGGGGAGAATCTTGAAGAGGCCGTCTCTGCTGACCAGGTCGAAAGCCTTTGTGAGATCTATGAAGGCTATAAAGAGTGGCTGTCGTTGTTCCCTGCATTTCTCCTGCAGTTGTCTAAGGGAGAATACCATATCAGTGGTGGACCTGTTGGCTCGGAATCCACACTGCGATTCTGGATAGACGCTCTCTGCAAGTACCTGGAGCCTCTTTAGTACAACTCGGGCAAACAGCTTTCCTACAACGCTAAGGAGAGAGATGCCGCGGTAGTTGTTGCAGTCACCCCTGTCACCTTTGTTCTTGTACAGCGTGATGATGTTTGCATCCCTCATGTCTTGAGGTACTCCACCTTCTCTCCAGCAGAGACAGAGGATTTCATGCAGCTCAGTGACGATGATCTCTTTGCAGCATTTTAGGACTTCAGCAGGGATGCTGTCTTTTCCAGGTGCCTTGCCAAAGGCAAGGGAGTCCAGGGCCACGTGAAGTTCTTCTAGGGTTGGTTCACTGTCAAGCTCTTCCAGCACAGGCAGGCACTCAATGTTGTTCAGTGCTTCTTCGGTGACTACATTTCTCTGGAATATAGCTCAGAGTAGTGCTGCACCCAGCGTTCCATCTGCTGCGCCCGATCCTGGATCACCTCGCCTGTGGCAGACTTCAGAGGGGCAATTTTCCTCTGTGTTGGACCTAGGGCCTGCTTGATACCATCATACATCCCCTTAATGTTGCCCGTGTCAGCTGCTATCTGTATCTCGGAACAGAGCTGGAGCCAGTAGTCGTTAGCACATCTCCTGGCAGTCTGTTGGACTTTGCTGCGAGCAGTTCGGAGGACCTGCAGGTTGCGCTCACTGGGACAGGCCTTGTATGCTGCTTGAGCTCTCCTCTTTTCCTCAATGACTGGTTTCTCAGTTCCTGGTTTCTCAGTTTTCCTCAATGACTGGTTTCTGTTCCTCAATGACTGGTTGAATTTGCACAAGCGCTTGAGGAATCTCTTCCAGGCCCGGCCGACGCAAACGCATCCAACAGATGGGAACATTTCAAGAATACCGTTTACAACAACGCCTTGTCCATATTCGGCAAGAAGACCAACAAGGCGGCAGACTGGTTTGAAGCCCACTCTGAGGAGTTGACATTTCCAGATGATGCATATAAATATAAAAACTAGCATGACTTCTTCAGTGGAACAGGTTGAATATGGTGCTACTTTCAGATTCCCTTTAAATGTGACACCTGATCAAATGACAATATTCTATCATTCACCATTCAAGAAAAACACTGAAAACTGAAATAGTTCAAGCTCACCTTTAGGCAATGTTCCAAAACAAAGAAGTTAGAAGTAATTAGCTAGGCAAAAAAGTAATTAGCTAGGTGAAGATGTTATAGGGTTTCAACAATCCCTTGAATATTCATCCCCAACCATAACTAAACGGAAGTTCATATCTTTAAAAGCTGCAATCATTTCTAACTTATCTGCAAAGCCCTAAGTCTATGCCATAGTCTTAGTTGTAAGTTTATTTGGCTTCCCTGTCCCTATACTGCAGCTGAGATCTTGCAGCCATGGGATTCCTCCTCATCCTTCACAACAAGTGGCTAATGCTCATTTGTGGAAGAGAGAGGAAACCTAATTTCCTTAAAAAAAATCAGAACTAAGGGGGCAAATAGTCATAATAAAAAATGTTAACAAGACTGCCATCTGCTCATCCATAATGGGCTTATTAGCAACAATGTGACATAGTGAACATCTGTCTAGCACACGGCTTATCTAATTTACTGATCATATGGCTTGAATCTTATTAGATCAACAGATATCCCACTGGCTGCTATATCTTAGCAGATCCCTACACCCTTGATTAAGTGTCAAAAAACAGATTAGCCTCTGCAGAACTCAAAGAGTTGAATACTACAACTTTGCTCAGCTTCTCAGACATATGCAGGCCAAATATTTGCAGTAATCCATACTGCGTGCATTTTTTCTTTATTATTTCCTTATTTAATTCATTTAATCAGTTTCAGTACAATATCCTTAAAATATAGATGTGATATAAAGGCAAGTAAACAGTGTTCTGCCCAGTGACAGGGCAATACCTAACCTTGATAACCATTATATTGTAATCAGCCAAAGAGCTTTCTTTCAGTTCTGCTCTCTGAACTAGGAAACATATTTCTACAATTAATTCTTCCAACAAATTGGAAAGCTACATTAACTTCACTAGATCCATTCCACTATGCACAAGAGACAGTTTAACTTCTATAACTAAAAATCATGTGTTTCCTTTGAAGGGATCAAAAAATCTACATGAGAGTCAACAAGTATCTGGTATACATTTCTGCATGAAAAATTTCAACTTTACAAAAATTTGTTTTCTGGTTACCAAACACTCAATTTACAGCACAATCCTACACATGTACTCAGAAATAAGTCACATTGTATTCAGTGGAGGCTACTCCCAGGAAACTGTTTATAGGATTGTAGCCTAAGTCAAACAGATACTGTTATGATGTGTGGAATTTCTCAATATTATAAAATAGCAGCTTGGATGCATGATCATTTAGGAGAGCTGTGACACCATCTTGAGAAATTACTAGATATTATACATGTTTAAAGCAGCTTCTTGAACACTGGAAGCTCATCATGAGCTACTTTTCTGATTTCTGCACTTTGAACAGATTCCTATATATTTTCAACTTCTTCCCAAACACAGAAATAAGGTCTAACAGATTAAATTATTCTGCCTGGAGCACTGTTTCCCAGTAAGTTTTCTTAACACCCTTTCTAAAATTTCCAGTCATTTGTAGCACAAGAACCAGAACTCATGTAAAACTTATTTGCCTGTTCAAGCAGGAAGATATTCTAGTTCTCCACAGGTGAATGAATATTAACAAACCTACATTCAGAAAGAGTGTACAGGTTGTTGGAAACTGCAGCCTGAAAAAGGTGATTACAATACAGTAGACACAAACCTTAAGTATGATGTCTTTATCTTACATTATATTCATATTAAGAATATTTGCGCATCAAGGGAGTAGTTCATAAAGCAGTTTACATAGAAATAAATGGTTTCCAGTCCCCAAAGTGTTCACACTCAAAAAAAAAGTGTGGAAGAGACATCAGCCACAGTCACAGGGAAAGACACCATGCTGGGACAGTTGCTTTCCACCTACTAAGTATAAGAATACATCACTTTAAAAGATACCTCTTTGCCCAGTTAGCAGTGCTTTTTAAAAAAATTTATATCCTACCTTTTTCAATAAAAAGCTGAAAACAGTTCATAATTAAAGTCAAACCACCAACCACAGAAATACAGAAACAGTAGATAAAATAAATCAATCCCAAACTGAAACACAGAGCAACTATCACCACCAAGGTGAGAAACAAGAGCCCACACAACAGAAATAAGTCAGTCAAAGGTCCAGTGGAACAAAATGTCTTAAAACTGCTCTTTGAAGGAGCAGTCACTCTCCAATAGAAAGCAATTTCACATGCCAGGTGTCACAACAGAGAAGACCCTTCCCATTCGATTTTAAAAATGCTCAAGTTGGGAATGCAAACAAATGCATATAAACTCAGGTCCTCACTGCCAGTGAAAACATGCTGATGCAATAGTGTTAACCTGAAGGAGACCAGCAGAAGGAAAACTCTGGATTCACCTGATCAGGCCATTCAGTACTGTACATTACATCAACATTCACCTTTCCTCCTTCAATTTTCTAAAAGCAAATACCCAAGTCCTTCAGATATCTCATGTTCTATTTTCTCCCACTAAGCCCTATTTTGAGTCCAACCTACTCCAGTTAATCACCCATTCTGCAAAGAGTACTTCCAGCTTTCCCTCAGATCTGCTTTCAAGTCATCCAAATCTTCCCTACTATAGGTCAGCATTTTTTTTGCCTTTTCTCAATCTCATACTTCTTCTGCAAACCCACTCCCAGTATCCCAACAAGGTATCCTTCACCCTAACGTACGCTCCACTCCTAAGCCACCCTCTGTCTCCCACCACTCTCCTGAGAATGTGCGACTTCAAAGATCTTCATACTAAACCTTCTTTCACAGTCTTTATGTTGCAAAAAACACTGTACACTTTTGCTACAATAGACCAACAGGCCTAGGTCTCTTCTCTCCCCCCACCCCGAAGACTTAAATATTTCCCTGCTGCCCCTCTGTCTTTGCATCTGACCAAGTGGGATTTGAACCCACAGAAGCTTATGTCACAACAATGTAGTCTTCTACACATTTAGTGCACTCAGAAACAAGCTCCACTGTCTACTGGGCTCACTCTTTCACAATGCACTCTACTTGTCTGCGAGTCAGCTCCACTGACTCTGTGCACACTGCATACTTGGGAGTGGGCAAGGGAGTTATGCAAGGGAGGGCACCAGGATGCAGGTCTCTTGTTATCTGGTGTGCTCCCTGAGGCATTTGGTGGACCGCTGTGAGATACAGGAAGCTGGACTAGATGGGCCTATGGCCTGATCCAGTGGGGCTGTTCTTATGTTCTTACTGAACAAAATGTTTAAAGCGCTTTTCAAGTGTACAAAACACTTCACGTGTACTATCTTGATAAATTCTTTACAATCATCTTGTACAATAAACAAGCATTATTATCTTACTGCTGGGGAGCTGAGGTGGAGGCGTTAAGGGTTTGAAGTGAGATACTGGCTGACATGAGATTCATACCAGGAAAGTCCCAATAGACAGCTCAGTCTTAGCCACTACATCACATCAGCTTGGGTATAATGAAAATTTTTTGAGAATACATGTTTAAGAGTGGCAGCCCAGGTCTGTTACAGTGCAATTCTAAGTATGCTTCCTCAGAAAGCAATGTTAAGTGAAGACTTCAATAAAGCCCACTCCCAAGTACGCAGTGTGCACAGAAGCAACAAAAAGGAAACTATCAGGTGCTGGTTTTCTTATATTTGGCAATGGGGAAGCAACTGTTCCTCTTTGGTACAGCATACCACACCCCACAGCTGTAGATGGAACATCACATTTCTTTCTGACTGAGAACACCTTCTGTGACAGGAACCATTTCATCATTCCTTCTGCCATGCAAACTGCTTTGTGAACTCTTTTGAGAAAAGCATATTATTTACTAACAAGTGAAAGTAATAATGAGCTGGTGTGGTGCTGTGACTAAAAAACAAAATAGCAAATCAGGAATATTCCCATGAACTCAGCCAGTGGCCTCAGTCTTCCTAATCTGGACTATGGGGATAATACATACTGTACAGGGCTGTTGTAAGAATGCCAGGTTAACGCACAATATTAATGCACACTCACTGAGTATTATACAAATATCACCACCACAAAACTCTTTGGGATATATAAAAAGGATGCGAGGATGACATGAGTCCCACTAAAAGGAACAAGGCTGGAAAATTTAGTCCTGCTAACTGGGTCTCTTGATGTCAAAAGGTGCTTAATCATGACTTTAAAAGATACAACAGGACCAGGGTGACCAGAAACCCTCTTTTTCCTGGACATGTTGTTGTTGTTACTATTATGTTCTCTTTTTTAGCCTTGTGTCCTGGAAAAGAACTTAAATGTCCTCCTTTTCCCTGTGAGCAGCCCTTGCAGGCAGCACAGTCATCTTATAATTAACAAATCATATGTAATGAATTTGATGCAATATAGTTTTAAATTTAATAACAAATAAGTTTAAACTAACCACATAAAATCAATACTGTACATGAGTGATTTTGGCTTTTATTTTGGCTGGTTCTCTTCTGCAGTTATGACACCTGGTCACCATACACATGACCCTTTTATGTGGTCTATCACTCAGGTCGCCATCCTAAACACACTGACATGATTGAACTCATTGGGGATCACTTCTGAATAGACATGCCTCATACAGTGCTGGGGGGCACTTCTCAAGGCAGGGCAAGGGCAGAAATAGACAGCGTTAAACCCACCCTTCAAAGAGTGCCAACCTTTATAAGGTCTCTTCCCCTCAACTCCAATCCCTTTCCCCACAAATCAGTCCAATACCGCCTTTTAAAGGCACCCAGGCTAGACGCCACATGCTGTGGCAGGGAATTCCACAGACTAACTACACGCATGTACCCATCATGGCTTGCACACCGAAATGGACTTTCCCCCCTGGAACCTATCCAATGCCCCCTTCTGAAGGCACCAGGCCAGACGCCGCCCCACATCCTGTGGCAGGAAGTTCCACAGACTACCCACACGCTCTTCGGCCTGTCCCGCCTCCACTAGCACTCACTTTCAGTGTCAGGGCAGACCAAAGAGCGCTTCTCGACCCGGCGCTTGGCGAGCCTGTGGAACTCCCCGCCACAGGACGTGGGGTGCCGCCCGGCCCGGCTGCCTTCCGAAGGGGCTGGAAGTTGTTTTCAAGCTCAGCTGGCGCTGCCTCAGCTGCAGCTCCCCCTCCCCCCTCACGGCGCCGCCCCCTTACCCAGCACGACCGGGGGCCCCGGGGACGCGCCCCCTCCCCACGGGTGCCCCTGCGACGGGCAGAGCAGGAGCAGCAGCAGGGCCGCGGAGAGGACGCCCGCCGCGCCCGGGAGCAGCCGCTTCCGTCGCCTCCGCCTCGCACCGACCGGCGGCACCATCGCCTCAGCTCATGCCCCGCGCGCCAGCCGCCTCCGAGCGCCACCGCCGCAGCCTCCTTCGACCGACGGACCCCACTGGAGAGGCGCGCGCCGGCCGCGGCCTATATAAATGCAGGTGGCTAGCCAATCGGACTCTCGCCGGCCGCGCCACAGCCAATGAGCGGCGAGAGGGCCGTTCCGTCCCCGCCCCCTCGCCTCACTCCCTTCTCCGGGATCGACTCAGGGCAGGAGGTTGAGTTCCGATGCATCGATTGCAAAGCGGTCCAAACGCGGCGTCTTCTTTCTGCTCTCCGTCAACCCAGCAAGGAAAACCAAGCAATCGCAGAGCTGGTTGTTCCGTCTTGCATGCAGCTTGGAAAGGCACAGCCACAATCCAAGGTTGATTAGGGGATGGCTTAGTGGTGATTCTCAAGCTGTGGGTCGGGACCTACTAGGTGGGTCGTGAATCAGTTCCAGGTGGGCCCCCATTCATTTTAAATTTTATTTTTAATCTATTAGACTTGATGCTACCATGGCATGCGACTGCATTTGGGGAAGCGTTAGAGATCCATACTTTGAACATACCTTTTGCAATGATAGTCAATGGGGCTTCCTCCTGGGTAAATGGGAAGGACTGCAGCCTAGGAGTGTTCAAAATTTTCCTGCTTGATGATGTCACTTCTGGTTATGACATCACTTCTGGTGGGTCCCAACAGATTCTTATTCTAAAAAGTGGGTCCCACTGCTAAAAGTTTCAGAATAACTTCTTGCAAGGGAGGTCCAGATAAAAGTAACAAAGGGCACAATCCTAACCAGGTCTACTCAGAAGTAAATCCTGTTGTGTTTAATGGGTCTTACTCCCAGGGAAGTGAGGTTAGGATTGCAACCAAAGTTGATTTTTTTTTTAAAGGAAGGTTTTGGGTTCTACAGAATGTTTCATCACGCAGGTGGTAAGCAAAAGAGTAGCCGTGTTCAACTGTAATGCTATATGCACTTTCCTGAGAGTAAGCCCCACTGAACACAATAGGATTTACTTCCAAGTAGACAAGCATAGGATTGCACTGTTTGTTGCTGCAAAAAGCAACATATTCAGCAGCACAAGCTGTTTCATGAGCTGCCTTTTACTTACGCTTAGAAGTCCACATTTATACAGGATGCTTCTTTAGAGCAGGGCTTTCCAACCAGGGACACCTCATGGGATGACAGCAGGCGGTGCTTGGCCTCACTGTACTGGAACTAGTGAAGGGACACTTTCTGGCTAGTCCTGACCAAGTAGGAAGTGAAGGTGGGTGGGGCGTAGTACATTGGTGGGCAGGAAGCGGCTTTGCAGCTACTGAGCTCTTCATAAGGCACAGTTTGGGAATGTGGAGCAAAGCCCACATCAGGGGCAGCCCCATCCATTAGGTGAGGTGATGCTGGTTGCATCAGTGTCCAATTGCAAGGGGGGGCTGAGAGGACGGTGAATTTGGGGTGGAACTTCTGCTGCCACCTCCTCTCTCTGGCCTGGCAGATTCCACTTGCATTGCCCTGTTGTCTGCCTGCTAAAAGCTAGGGGATAGTGAATCACCTGTTCACTTCTACTTGCCTCTCTCTCTCTCTCTCTCTCTCTCTCTCTCTCTCTCTCTCTCTCTCTCTGCAGTGGTGGTACCTGCAAAATATGGAAAAGTGGTATTTGCAAAGAAAAAGTTTTTAAAGCCTTGCTTTATAGGTCCAGAGCACATATTTTACCTAACAAGCACCCTGTAAAGTGGATCAGTCCCAGTTCTGCTGAAAATCAGTGCATCATATTTCTGTGTGAAGTCTTCAGATCACAGAGTAGGACCTTACACCCATCCTCGCCCAGGTCTGTAATGCTGTCAGAAAGTTGCACTGCTGCCCACTGCTTTCCTGCAAATTCCAGAGTAGCAGTCTGCCCTGACTCCAGAGTTCATACAGACAAAATATTTTGCATGCTTCATTCCATCAAGTCCTGTTGGTTGAACTTTACTTCCAAAATTCCACCAAGTGATGACCCTGCAACATGTGACTTGTTTAATCTTGCTGGGCAGCTTTCTGCTTAACTAGGTACAGATAAAGGAGAATCAGTTGTGATGCTTCATGAGTTATCCTGTAGGGTAAACAGTTCAATGACATCTCTTGCTGTCATGTGCCCCTGCCTTTAACTTGTTGCCAAAGGCCAAATCAGCCAAGAAGTCTCCCTGAGAAACCTTCCAAATTACATGACCCCATCTTTCAACTTCAACAAAAGCTGTGTGTTTGCTTGTGAAGAGTCAGAAATGGAATGGGGCCAAAGTAACACACCCTGATGTTTATTTGACAGACAGACATGCAGACACATGGGCTGTTGCATATTTAATCCAATCAATAATATGAATCGACTGCACTGGTGTGGTTGCAATCTAGTGAACTGCACTTACTCAGGAATAAGTGCCATTAAAACCAGTGGCAGGTAACTGCCAAGAAAATGTATATAGGAACTGAGATGCATTAGTCATCTCTAAGTAAATGGAAATAATTTGCTGGATCAGCTTTATTTACACAATTCTCATTAATTTGAAATAGATTTGCATAAAAGCCCTAACTATACTCAGAGCTCAACAGGGTTGGCCAAAGGTGCTGCCTTTTCCATTCTTCCTCCTTCTCCCACTCCCCAGATTTAAGAAGGGAAATGGAGCAAAGTCTGGAGGTGCGGAGTGTTCAGGCCTCCTCTTCCACAGTCCGTCTGCTGGTGTCTATCTGAAAGGGGAACTAACCCACCAAGGCTACGTTTTAGCTTATCTGTCACTTGTTTTGTCCTGTCAAACTAAGGTCTCCTTGAGAACTGGCCCAAGACTGCCTGGCATCTGAAATGACCCACCAAATGTTATCATTCCAGCCACCCCCAGCTGTTTTCTCAGCTGTGTACCAGCCATCACCTCTCTTCCTCCCACTCCCCTGGATTCAGAAACAGCAGAGAAGAAGTGGGGAATAGAGTCTTAAACTGTGCCCACTCCTCCTCCTCCTCGGGAATGCTCTGTCGGCCTATCACTCTGCACCTTTTTTCCTCTCTATTTGACGATTGCGGAATTGGTTCTGTAAGTGCCTGCACATTGCTGTGCCGCCCAGTCAGTGAGTGGGAGGGGCCACTTACACAACACATTGCAGCATCTGCAGTACATACTGTTTTGCCTGCCCTCTAGCCTCAGGAAGCTCCCAGGACGTGCCTTTGTTCACAGGGTCAATGTGCTGTGTGAGTAAAGTGCACCTAGTCATGGAAGTTTCCAAAGAAATGAAAACAAGGCAAGGCTGCTCATCAGCCAGCCAAAGTGGAGGGAGGATGCTCTGACAGACAAAAGTTGTCTCCTTCCTTGAAACCTGCAGGAACTGAGGCCTCTTGCCATCAGCCCAGTCCAAATGCCATGAGACTGGCCTGGGTCATGCCCTCCTGACATTTACCCAGCACTATGTACCTGTGTGTACAAATGTCATGCACCACAAATGCAAATAAAAGCTTATCAGGCAACAGACTCTCTCTTCCAAAGTTCTGATCTCTCAATCTCTCTTACACACACACACACACACACACACATACAAAAACCTGCTCTTCTTCATGCTCTGATGGGTATTCAATTTAAAACACTCAGAAAGATTTTCAGCTCTCTTCCAATGCCAGGGGGCCCCCATTGGCTGAGCAGTCAAGCCGATTCATCAGCATTCCATTCAACAAAGCAGGGGTAGACAAGTAGCTGTAACCATATTTTGTCTTTTTAAAAAAAAATATTAAGTAGAAGGGTCTATTTCTTATTGTTTGGAAAAGGAGGTGTTTGTGTAAGGGAGATCACACTGAGGTGTTTTGCTGTTTCTATTTGCTAACAGAAGTTTTTGTAAATAACAAGAAACAGAGAACATGCAAAATATATTTTTCCTTCTCTTTGAAAATGGGCTGTAACTTATCTGTTTTGATTTCCATTCAGCCCAGCTAATCTTCTTTGGACTGGAATCTTTATTCTTAAGTTCAGTTAATGATTTTTAAGGCAATTGTGTTAAGCATTAACCAGTTGTGTTGAACAGTTTAGGGATATTGCAGCCTGCCCCCTGCAAGTCCTGGAGAGAACAGGAGAGATGTTCGGATGAATGCAGGGGAACTGAACTGATTCTCCCTTCCCTGGCACTGCTTTTCCTTACAGTCCCGAAACCAAACAACATCCATCATTAGAAATGATGAAAAAATTAATTGAAACCAAGGAGAAATATATCCAAATTCTTTGCAAGCAAACCAGACACATCTGTTTGAGGTTGTTTACCTCAAATTCTTTTGGATCCATAGAATAAGGGTTTGCATAGTATAGCATTACTGGTAGGTCATAGGGGAGGGGGGTAATGGAACTGACTTCACCCCTAGTGCCGTGTGGTGCAAGCCCACATCTTGCACTAGTACTGTAAATCCCTGTACAAATATAACAGGGGAGGTTGCTTGCTGCAATTGTGAAATGTACTTTAAGCTGGATTTTTGCAATGAATGTGAAATCTTTTCAAATGTTGCAAGCAAGGCACCAGAATCCAGGCACTGACTCTGTGAGCAGTTAAGTTCTCTGGCTTCATGTACCAAAAACCAAAACAGAGTACATTCTTCTGCCTTTAAAAAAACTCAAAATGAATTCATAGCACACAGAATCATCAAACTGCAAGGGACCCACAAGGTCATCTAGTCCAATCTCCTGCCTGTAGCAGGAAATCCTCCTAGCGCAGTGGTTCCCAGACTGGTGGGTCAGAAACCACCAGCCAGGGAAGCACTCATCCTTGGCCCCTTAAGGGGCCAGGTACTGGATGGCAGCGACGCAATCCCCAGGATCACACCACTGCTGGGGACAGACGGGGAACTACTTTCCGAATCCAGCACTGGTGTCTGGGGAGGTGCAGGGGCCCTGCAGATGCCTCAGAATGAGTAAAAATTGTGATCAGAACCTACTTCTGGTTTTGTGATCAACAAAGTGGGTTCTGATAATGATTTTTGCCCATTCTGAGGCTTGGGGTGCATGTGCAGGGCTTTCCTCACCCCCCCCCCCCCGGAGGCTGGCACTGGGTTTGCTAAGTAAACCCCCCTTCAGTCCCTGGCAGTAATGTGATCCTGGGGATTGTGTCGCTGCCATCTCCCCATCTCCACAAAGACATAGGTGGTTCCCAACTTCTGAGAAGTTTGGGATCCACTGTCCTAGACCATCTCCAGCAGTTGCCTGTCAAGCCTCTGCTTGAAGAGCTCCAGTGGGAGAGAATCCACCCCCTCCCTCAGCAAGCTGTTCCACTGCCAAATCACCCTTACCGTCAAGAATTCCCTCCTGATGTCCATCCAGAATCTCCTGTCATGCAGGTTGTACCATGTGAGCTACTCTCAGAGGCAGTTGAGAACAAATGTATTCCTTCTTCCATAAGACAGCCAGCCTTTCAGTCTTTTCATCCATCATTCTCCTTACTGTCTCACAACTTGCATGGAGCTATTCAGCACCTCCAGCAATCTGCCAATCAACCAGCAGTGCAGTCAGCCAAGGGATACATCTGTGTGCCAGGAAAGGCACCCATTTGAAGCATCAAACTTTATTTTTATTTTTTAATGCTGACCTTGCTTTTCATCCAAGCGCTTGAAGCGGCCTGCAGGAAAATAATAGCAAATGCAAATAATCAGAATGCGGGAAAGCAAAACCTCCCTTGCTCGGCTCCATCAGATCTAGAACCCTGCATTGGGCCTCCCAGCACGATACGGGGCCTCTCAACTCTACACTGGCTAAATAGGCAGTGCAGACTTGAGTAGCCCCATTGCAGGGCCTGTTTCCTTATCCAGGGGAAGGAATCACATGTCCCGTTCCCCTGAGGAGCCGCTGGCATGCTCAGGATGCAGCAGTTGCCATTTTGGTGCCACTGCTCCTCTGGTGATGGGCAGTTCAGGATTGGGCTGTTAATCAGCAAGTTGGTAAAATATGGGCCAGGTGACACAATTATTAGTGGCTTCACAACAGGTGGAATGGCCACACACAAAGGCCATGGCTATTGTTTTCTTGTTCAGGATTGAAGGATGTATGATGGAGCCATCATTGCCTCATGGAGTGCACACTCATCCTGCAATCATTTCACGTTCAGGAATTTTGCAAAAACTTCCGTCATGTTGACCTTTATAGATCTTTCAAACTGCCAAACTGGTTAGGCCAGAGACTTCAGCGGAACAAGAGCAAAGTGGGCATCAACGGCTCTATCACCCTTCACTTGTCTTAAAAAAAATTGTCTGCCTCCAGCTGAGAAGGGTTAGTTTCCTAAATACACACTGATGTACAGTGAACTCTCGATACAACTAATGGAGGGGAAGAAGTATCCCTTAGTGCCCAAAGTCCATTAAATCTGAATGTATCTACGACAATGCACATGTGCAAAATTTATATGACAATTTTTTTAAAAGATACAATGTCTGTTATTTCCAAAAAACAAGGTGATGGTTCAGTGTGAAAAAGAACTAGGGCATGCTACTAGAATCATTCCATCCTTGAGGCTGATTGACTTGGTTGCCGAGCATCATAAGAACATAAGAACAGCCCCACTGGATCAGGCCATAGGCCCATCTAGTCCAGCTTCCTGTATCTCACAGCAGCCCACCAAATGCCCCAGGGAGAACACCAGATAACAAGAGACCTCATCCTGGTGCCCTCCCTTGCACCTGGCATTCTGACATAACCCATTTCTACAATCAGGAGGTTGCGCATACACATCATGGCTTGTACCCCATAATGGATTTTTCCTCCAGAAACTTGTCCAATCCCCTTTTTAAAGGCGTATAGGCTAGACGCCAGCACCACATCCTGTGGCAAGGAGTTCCACAGACCGACCACACGCTGAGTAAAGAAATATTTTCTTTTGTCTGTCCTAACCCGCCCAACCCTCAATTTTAGTGGATGTCCCCTGGTTCTGGTATTATGTGAGAGTGTAAAGAGCATCTCCCTATCCACTCTGTCCATTCCCTGCATAATTTTGTATGTCTCAATCATGTCCCCCCTCAAGCGTCTCTTTTCTAGGCTGAAGAGGCCCAAACACCGTAGCCTTTCCTCATAAGGAAGGTGCCCCAGCCCCGTAATCATCTTAGTCGCTCTCTTTTGCACCTTTTCCATTTCCACTATGTCTTTTTTGAGAGGCAGTGACCAGAACTGGACACAATACTCCAGGTGTGGCCTTACCATAGATTTGTACAACGGCATTATAATACTAGCCGTTTTGTTCTCAATACCCTTCCTAATGATCCCAAGCATAGAATTGGCCTTCTTCACTGCCGCCGCACATTGGGTCGACACTTTCATCGACCTGTCCACCACCAACCCAAGATCTCTCTCCTGATCTGTCACAGACAGCTCAGAACCCATCAGCCTATATCTAAAGTTTTGATTTTTTGCCCCAATGTGCATGACTTTACACTTACTGACATTGAAACGCATCTGCCATTTTGCTGCCCATTCTGCCAGTCTGGAGAGATCCTTCTGGAGCTCCTCACAATCACTTCTGGTCTTTACCACTCGGAAAAGTTTGGTGTCGTCTGCAAACTTAGCCACTTCACTGCTCAACCCTGTCTCCAGGTCATTTATGAAGAGGTTGAAAAGCACCGGTCCCAGGACAGATCCTTGGGGCACACCACTTTTCACCTCTCTCCATTGTGAAAATTGCCCATTGACACCCACTCTCTACTTCCTGGCCTCCAACCAGTTCTCAATCCACGAGAGGACCTGTCCTCTAATTCCCTGACTGTGGAGTTTTTTCAGTAGCCTTTGGTGAGGGACCGTGTCAAACGCCTTCTGAAAGTCCAGATATATAATGTCCATGGGTTCTCCCACATCCACATGCCTGTTGACCTTTTCAAAGAATTCTATAAGGTTTGTGAGGCAAGACTTACCCTTACAGAAGCCATGCTGACTCTCCCTCAGCAAGGCCTGTTCGTCTATGTGTTTTGAGATCCTATCTTTGATGAGGCATTCCACCATCTTACCCGGTATGGATGTTAGGCTGACCGGCCTATAGTTTCCCGGGTTCCCCCTCTTTCCCTTTTTAAAAATAGGCGTGACATTTGCTATCCTCCAATCTTCTGGCACCGTAGCCGTTTTGAGGGACAAGTTGCATACCTTAGTCAAGAGATCTGCAACTTCATTCTTCAATTCCTTAATAACTCTTGGGTGGATGCCATCAGGGCCCGGTGACTTATTGATCTTTAATTTATCAATGAGGTCTGAAACATCTTCTCTTTTAACCTCTATCTGACTTAACTCCTCGGTCAGGTGGGGCCGTTCGGGCAGCGGTATCTGCCCGAGGTCTTCTGCCGTGAAGACAGATGCAAAGAACTCATTTAATTTCTCTGCCATCTCTAAGTCTCCTTTTATCTCCCCTTTCCCTCCCTCACCATCCAGAGGGCCAACCGCTTCTCTGGCGGGTTTCCTGCTTCTAACATATTTGAAGAAGCTTTTATTATTCCCCTTAATGTTGCCGGCCATGCGTTCCTCATAGTCTTGCTTGGCCTCCAGTATCACCTTCTTACATTTCTTTTGCCACCGTTTATGTTCCTTTTTATTCTCTCATTAGGGCAAGACTTCCATTTACGGAAGGAAGCTTCCTTGCCCTTCACAGCCTCTCTAACGTGGCTGGTTAGCCATGCGGGCACCCTCCTGGATTTAGTGGAACCCTTCTTTCTTTGCGGTATACACCTCTGCTGGGCCTCTATTACTGTTGTTTTAAGCAGCCTCCATGCACTCTGGAGAGATTGGACTCTTTTTACCCTCCCTTTCAACCTCCTTCTAACCAGCCTCCTCATTTGAGGGAAGTCCGCCCGTCGGAAGTCAAGGGTTTTTGTTAGAGATTTGCCTGGTATTCTTCCCCCAACGTGCACGTCAAAATGGATCGCAGCATGATCACTGTTCCCCAATGGTTCAGTAACGTTTACATCTCTAACCAGGTCCTGCGTACTGCACAATATTAAATCCAGAGTCACCTGTCCTCTGGTGGGCTCCGTGACTAGCTGATCTAAGCCACAGTCATTTAGCACGTCAAGAAATCCGGTTTCCTTATAGTGACCAGAACACAAATTGACCCAGTCAATATGAGGATAATTGAAGTCCCCCATGATTACAACCCTGTCCCTCCTTGTCACCTCCCTGATCTGTTTCCTCATTTCAAGGTCCCCATCAGATTTCTGGTCTGGAGGACGATAGCACGCCCCCAGTATTACATCGCTGCACAAGCCTGGTAATTTAACCCACAGAGATTCTACGGTGGAGTCGGACCCACCTTCAATCTCTACTTTGCTGGATTCTATCCCTTCCTTAACATAAACGGCCACCCCACCTCCAACACGCCCCTGCCTGTCCCTCCTGTAGAGTTTATAGCCCGGGATTGCGGTATCCCACTGATTCTCCGCATTCCACCAGGTTTCCGTTATGCCCACTATGTCAATATTTTCCCTTGTCACCAGACATTCCAGTTCTCCCACCTTTGCTCGTAGACTTCGGGCATTCGCATAAAAGCATTTATACACGGAATGCCCCAGGATGCGCTGCTTATTCGCTCCTTTGTCCCCGCATCCTCTCATTGTGCCAAACCGTCTATCACATCCCATCACCCTACCTTTCCCAATTTCTTCTCCTACTCTGCCTTTGTCTTGTTGTTCTCTAACCTCCCCATCCTCATCCCTTAGGGATGAGGAGTCCCGAACCGGATGCCCCTCGGCTCCTGTCGGCCTTCCCCCAGGGATCAGTTTAAAAGCTGCTCTGCCACCTTTTTAATGTTATGCGCCAGCAGTCTGGTTCCATTCTGGTTCAAATGGAGCCCGTCCCTCTTGTACAGGCCCTGCTTGTCCCAAAAAGTTCCCCAGTGCCTAACAAATCTAAACCCCTCCTCCCTACACCACCGTCTCATCCACACATTGAGACCCCTGATCTCCGCCTGCCTAGCTGGCCCTTGCGCGTGGAACAGGTAGCACTTCAGAGAACACTACCTTTGAGGTCCTGGCTTTCAGCTTCCTGCCTAAAAGCCTAAATTTGGCCTCCAGGACCTCCCAGATTGGCTGGGGATGCCAATCTTTGTCCTCCCATTCTTCTCTACTGCTCCTCCTGCTCTTAGCATCCTGGACTCAAAAAGAAAGGCATGATGCTCTAACACACCACTCTCTTCTCCACACTTCCCCTCAATTCCCTTCTTTTTCAGATATACTCTAGTCCAGTGGTTCTCAAGTGTTTAGTGTCGGGACCTACTTTTCAGAATGAGAATCTGTCAGGACCCACCAGAAGTGATGTCATGACTGGAAGTGACATCATCAAGCAAGAAAATTTTTAACAATCCTAGGCTGCAATCCTACCCACATTTACCCAGCCAAGGCCTCCAGATAAAGTAGCTGTTAAAGGCATAGGAGGAGATGCTGGAAAAACATGTTGGCAACCCTACCAAAGAGTCCTGAAGCTCGTTTATGGTGGCACAATGCCTTTGATATGTTCCAGCCTACATTCGGGTACCCATCTCATTGAAGCAACATGTTCATGTGCCAGCTTGTCTTGCAAAGTGAGTTTAGTTTATCTGATTTTTTTCCCCCCCAGGAATCATGTGGATCTGTAAGGTTGGAAGTGGAGGGTGTGGTTGAGGCGTCCCATTCCACTGCCTGAAAGCGTAATAAATGGCTTTCAGGATTAAGAGAGAACCTAGTTTCTAAAGAGACAGGAAACACTGAGGCTGTGCTGGGAACAGGAGGCAGCCAAGAAGACATTGAGCAATCACTGCGAGACAGGAGCTGAAAGTTGCTACATACAAGATACATCTATTAAATAACGAGACTGATTAAATAACTCACCTTTATTTATTGGTATTACAAATTTAATGTTTGTCCCCTTCAATATACTCCCCATTTGCACTAATACATCGCTGTAGCCTTGTTTTCCACTGGTTGAAGGCATGGAGCAAATCAATTTCTGTCAGTTGTTTCAATATATCTGCCGTTTTCTTCTTTACAGCATCAACTGACTCAAAATGTGTCCCTTTAAGCACTGATTTAACTTTTGGGAAAAGATAAAAGTCGCAAGGTGTTAAATCAGGCAACTATGGAGGATGTTCAAGTTTAGTAATGTGATTGTCGGTCAAAAACTGCTTCACAGAAAGTGCTGTGTGAGCAGGCGCATTGTCCTGGTGAAGAATGAAACCATTTTTCCACAGTTGCAGCCGTTTCTTTCTGACTCTTTCTCCTAGCTTTTTCAAAACTTCCTTATAATAATGCTGGTTAACTGTTGTGCCTTCTGGAACCCATTCTTCCAA
Organism: Tiliqua scincoides; assembly: GCF_035046505.1. NCBI lineage: Eukaryota > Metazoa > Chordata > Lepidosauria > Squamata > Scincidae > Tiliqua > Tiliqua scincoides. The sequence continues at coordinate 46,459,096 of NC_089829.1, read as the reverse complement.
AATTACACCCTTGATATCGAAAAAAAAAACAATGAGCATTGCTTTGAATTTTGACTTGCTTTGATGAACTTTTTTCATTCTTGGTGATGATGGTGTTTTCCAGTGCATTGACTGTCTTTTGGTTTCAGTATCGTACTGGAAGATCCAGGTTTCATCACAAGTGATTACTTTATGAAACAGGTTTGGATCTGCGTCAAGTTGCTACAGAATGTCAACACAACATTCCTTGCAACATTCTTTTTGCTCTGGTGTGAGAACCCTTGGGACCATTTTTGCACAAACTTTCGTCATGTTAAGATCCTCATGCAAAATTTTCCATGTGGTGTTTTTGTCAATATTCACGGATTCAGTTATCATTCGAACACTGAGTTGGCGGTCTTTTCGAACAATCTGATTGATTTTTTCTACATTTTCTTCAGTTCTTGAAGTGCAAGATCGTCCAGGGCGTTCATAATCTTCGACATTCTCACGTCCCTCGCTGAATCTTTCGTGCCACTCAAACATACGCGCACGAGACAGGCAGTCATTCTCATAGGCCGTAGTAAGCATTTGAAAACATTCTGTTGGTGTTCTGTGCAATTTTACTAAAAATTTTAAATTGACACGTTGTTCAACTTTTAAACTTAGCATTTTTTTGGCACTCTACAGAAAACACAACCAAACTAAATGACGACTCACAATCAACTGAACGTCATAGAGTGTTGCTGCTTGTCATGCAGGTTCAGGCATGTTCATACGCATCTCTCAGATTCATTTCAGGTTAAGCTCAACCCTCCCTGGAGATCAACTTCATTATCATTTGCAGGAAATTACACTGTGCGGGAGGCCTTCCTGCCCATCACAGGTTCTCAAGCTGCCTTAGCTGTGTCTTCCCAGAAGTGGTAGAAGAAACTGCAAAACACATATACTCTTTATTAAATCAGGCATGAGCGCATTGTGACTGGCCATACTCAACAATGGTAGAAGAAACTGCAAAAGTATATGGTATAAAGTATAAAAGTATATGGTTTAAATGAAACCATTTTTCCACAGTTGCGGCAGTTTCTTTCTGACTCTTTCTCTCAGCTTTTTCAAAACTTCCTTATAATAATGCTGGTTAACTGTTGTGCCATCTGGAACCCATTCTTTCCATGTTCCATATGCAGTTATAACTAGTTCTGACTGCTTTGTTTACTAGGTGGAATCACAGTCTCGTTATTGTCTTCTTTTCTCCCTTGCTCCATGCCTGTGGAACTGCCTGATATGCAAAAATATATCAGATTAAGCTTTTTCCACCACTTACTTTCATGCCAAGAAAAGCCTTACCAGGTACATTTCTGTGTAACCAGGTGGCTGTTAAAGTTTCAGAAACCAGGGCTGGCCACTCCTGGCACCTGAGAATCACACTGAATGCCAATCTCCTTTGAATCTTCTGTTTTCCCAAGAGGGAGAAGGGAGGAGCTGGCTGTGGCACAGCACAGGATGGGTCTCAGCCCAGGTGCCCGGGTGCTGCCTGCTTCCATGGCTGAGAGTACGTGAGAAGCCCTCAGCTCTCACAACAACCCTGCGAGGTGAAGAGGAAGGAGTGGCACAGCTTAGGCTGCAGACCGCCTTTCTCTGTCCAAGTCCATTCGCCAGGTGGCGCAATGGGACTGCCAGCGCCGTGGCCAACAGGGCCACGTGCAGGGACTGTGGTTTGGGGGCAGAACCTCCTCACTTTTGAAAAGATTGGCAGCACAATCCTATGCATGTCTACTCAGAATTGTCCCATTATATTCAGTGGGGCTTACTCCCAGGAAAGTGTGTATAGGATTGCAGCCTGGGAGTCCAGTCCTATCCAATTGTCCACTGCCAGTGCAGTCATGCCAATGGGCTGTGCACTGCATCCTGTGGTGGGGAGGCAGTCACGGAGGCTTCCTCAAGGTATGAGAACATTTGTTCCCTTACCATTGACTGCATTGCAGCTGCACTGGTGCTGGAAAGTGGGCCGTGAGTTGCCAATCATTTCCTGGTTTAGATCTTGTCTCTGCCATGAACTCACTAGCTGGCCTTAGGCAATTCATTCCCTGTCAGCCTCACAGCCCAGTCCTAACCAGCTTTCCAGTGCGGAGGCATCCACAATGCAGCCTCAGGGCAAGAGAACATTTGTTCTCTTGAGGAGGCCTCTGTGGCTGCCCCCACCATAAGATGAAGCAAGGGCCCCCTTGCCATGGCTGCATCAGTGCTGGAAAGTTAGTTAGGATTGTCTGTCAGTCTTCTCCATCTGCAATATGGGGTAAGTGCTACTTCCTTATCTTGCTAAGGATTACCAAGTGTGAGGCACTTTTCATAGTCAGTAGGCTCTATATATATTTGTTAAGCCTGCCCGTCAGAATGTATATTTTGCCTTTCTGAAAACAATCCAATATAGTTTGCAGAAACAAGTGTACTGCTGTATTTCAATACGAAACCATAGGAACAAATCACAACTGTCATTCAAAAATAGTGTGTTACAAAATATTCTGCTGGGATTGCCTTCATGGCTTTTTGGTGCAATGCCTCCTTTTTGTTTCTGGAGAAGCTTTCAGAGGCAGGCATACGAGAGATCCCATCTCAGAATATTTCTGGTCCTGTTTAAAAGGAAAAGTAGCAATGGTATCTTGCCAAATGGAACAATGGAAGTCATGTTCAAAGATCATAGAATTAAAGGAATAGACTCTGTATCATGAGCTAATGTTTACTGCTCACCATGCTCCATATGCATCTCTCAGATTCATTTCAGGTTAAGCTCAACCCTCCCTGGAGATCAACTTCATTATCATTTGCAGGAAATTACACTGTGCGGGAGGCCTTTCTGCCCATCACAGGTTCTCAAGCTGCCTTAGCTGTGTCTTCCCAGAAGTGGGAGAAGAAACTGCAAAACACATATACTCTTTATTAAATCAGGAATGAGCGCATTGTGACTGGCCATACTCAACATAGCCCATCAGTACTTGTTAGTCTGCGTTTTGCAAGAATAGATAAGTTCTTGGATGCCACTGGTCATCCCTTCCTCTCTTAAAAGGGCTTCAAAAGCACAAGAGGAAACGTATATTTGTAGCAGGCTTGTCCTGTGTTCAGAGAGGTCAACAGTCTCCCCTCCAAAGAAAGCCATAATCTGGATCACTAAAGATGGGATCCTCATTGGGCCTGGGCCTTAAAAGCTGTCATCTCCACCTCTTCCTCCCACAGAGGAGTTCAACCTCCAGAGAGCTCGGGGGCTTGCTGACATCTCAGCCTGGACATAGTCAATGCAACACTCCCTTGGTACAAATGGCAGATGAACAGAAAAAGGGAAGAGGATGGCCCTCCTCCCCAGGTTCCTCTCCACCTATTTTTATGTTAGCCTCCACTCCTGTGCACCCTCAGCATCCTGAAGTGGAGGCTCTCCATCGCTAATGCAGTCCCAGATAGGGCACCCTTGGATAGTGGATATCGGTTCCACCCTACTCCTCTTGGGAACGAGCTCAGGACCCCTAAGTGGGCTACCACAGCTCTGCCTGAGGGTAGCTGGCCATTGGAGGGGCTATAGACAACCACCCACTGCATCCTTGGCTGAGACCTTGCCACCAGGTTGTTCCTGCCTCCCTGCCTTCCAGACCCCTTTTGCTCATCTGGAACGCTGGCCTCCAAGTCCCCCCAAGGTCCTCCCTGGTAGGGCTTGGGCCCCTGCTGGTCCTAACCATCTCCACTGAGCCAGAAGGGATCTCTCTGGTTCTTCTCCCACCCCAGTAGGGCCAGCTGCTGCTTGTTAGCCATTCTCCCTGCAGTTGGAAGTGGACCACAGCTGTTGACATCATCACTGAAGCCATGCCATTGCCTGAATGATTGGCACTGCTGCTCACTCCACCACCTAGCTGATTGGTGGAGCCATAGACACTATCACCTAGTCGCTCAGTGGGACATCTCTCTCTCCCTCTCTTCCCACCAGCTCACTATGCCCCAACCAGGTTCACACAAGGCTCCATGTGTTGTTCCAGCCCTATTGGATATTTTGATAGCTTTAGAAGTGCATGAATCAGGAAGAACCAAACACATTTATAGGGAGATGCAGTCATGCATGTATAAGGTTTATGCCCAGTTCTCCCTGTGTCATCCATTGTGACAAGATCAAATGAAATCCTAACAGCAGCTCTGTAAGGTTAGTCTTTTTATCTCCATACTGCAGATGGAGAAGACTGAGGCTAAAAGAGAATGGCTTGCCTAAAGTCCCCTAGTTATAGGGTTACCAGATGCAAAGGGGAACAGAGTGCCTAACCATTGTATAGAAGAGGGCATTTTGGCAGGTGCAACTCAATATGGAAGGGTTTAAAAAACTGCACCTGCCAAAATGCTCTCTTCTATGCAATGGTTAAAGGTATAGGCATTCTGTCCCGCTTTGTATCTGGTAACCCCAACTAGTTAGAATTCATGGCACAGGCAAAATTTAAAACAGGAAAATCCTGATTTGCACCTAGTTACTACATTACATCACCTCTCTGGCTTTTCTCCTTGTAACAGCATGAATAATATGCTTGCTCAACAGTAATGTTAAGAAAAAAACTGGTCAGGAACCTACAAACTGAAGATTAAAGCCAAGATTAGTCAGTGTTTTATTTATATCAATGCTCATTAATGCTTGAGTAAGTTGACTGAATTCTTGCTTTCAACATCTCCTACAAGTTGTAATTAATTTCCCAGTGCCTCAATATACATGACTGATGATCTGTAATGAAGTTAAAAGCATAGGTATATTATTTATTTGACATCAAATTACTGTTCAGTGCCAGTTTCCAGAGGAAAAGATAAGAACATAAGAACAGCCCCACTGGATCGGGCCATAGGCCCATCTAGTCCAGCTTCCTGGATCTCACAGCGGCCCACCAAATGCCCCAGGGAGCACACCAGATAACAAGAGACCTCATCCTGGTGCCCTCCCTTGCATCTGGCATTCTGACATAGCCCATTTCTAAAATCAGGAGGTTGCACATACACATCATGGCTTGTAACCCATAATGGATTTTTCCTCCAGAAACTTGTCCAACCCCCTTTTAAAGGCATCCAGGCCAGATGCCGTCACCACATCCTGTGGCAAGGAGTTCCACAGACCAACCACATGCTGAGTAAAGAAATATTTTCTTTTGTCTGTCCTAACTCTCCCAACACTCAATTTTAGTGGATGTCCCCTGATTCTGGTGTTATGTGAGAGTGTAAAGAGCATCTCTCTATCCGTTTTATCCTTCCCATGCATGTCTTCCTCCGGTAGCCGAATCTGAAAGGTTATGCCACCCATGCTTAGGTGGCACACTGGTCCATGTTGAGCCAAGGTCTCGGAGGACTGTCTGTTGCAGCAAAAGAAGAAGAAGAAGAAGAAAAAGAAGCACTTGTAGCATTTTAAAGAATCAGGGCCCAATCCTATGTGTCACTGCTATATCACTGGAACTCACTTTCTGATGGTACAGCATGCTTTACAATGGTCACAAAAGGCAATCCCCCATTCCATGCAGCCAGACCATGACTGAACAAATGTTCCCTTACCCAGAGGAGACCCCTAGGACTGCTCCACTGCAGGACACAGTACATGCCACATCAGCAGGGGGAGGGAAGTAGATAGAATTGGACTGAAGAGCTGCAATCCTGATACACTTTCCTAGGAGTAGGCCCTAGTAAACTCAGTCTGACTTACTTCTGAGTAGAAATGCAAAGGATTGCACTGAAACAAATGTAGAAGCAGAAGCTTTGGTGCAAGAAGTGAAATCTTATCCTAGGCAGATATATATACCTGGGTATAAAGAAAGACAAAAATGTCACATGGAAGGAAATGCAAGTGATCTGCTGTGCAATCCAATGCTTGTCTACTCAGTAAGTCTCACTGAGTTCAGTGGGACTTACTCCCAGATAAGTGTATAAGATTGCATCCTTAGTCTAGAGCAGGGTTTCTCAAACTTTGAGGGAGCTTTACTCCCTCAGTAAGTTCTTGCATGGGAGGGGCTAGGGCAGCAACGCCATCCCCAGGATCATATCGCTAAGGGGGACGAGGGGGGGTGCTTGTGACTTACTTTACATGATGCTGGGCTGCACCAGGCTGCAGGAGATGCAGGGAGCCCTGCGCAGCTCTGCACAGCACTCCCCGACGCTTGGAACCTGCAGCCTGTGTGTGTAAGCAATGTGTAAACACTTTCACATGTGGAATGCTGGCCTGTATGCAACCCTCTGCCCCCCAATACTGCACCATTTCACCTCAACAGTATGTCTTTATCGTTCATGGTCATTTTTGTTCCCCTGACACAACCCCACAAATGTGGCTTAATGAACTGATTGGAGTCACAACCCCAAAGTGATTGAATTTACTGGCTCATGACTGAACTCAATGGACTGGCATGACTTTAAGAAAAGGGTAGGGACACAGATTCAACAAAGTATAGTTTTATTGTGGAAATAAATGTACAGTAAGAGGAAGAGGAAATTTTAAAAAGGATCCTAAAGGAAATTTTAAAAAGGATAGGCCCAATCCTATCCAATTTTCCAGCTCTGGTGTAGCCACACTGTGGCCCCGAGGTCAGGGAACAAACGTTCCCGTGCTTCAAGAAGGCCTCTGTGACTGCGTCCCCATCACAGGCTGCAGCGTACGCCCCACCGGCATTAGAAAATTGGACAGGATTGAGCCCTGAGTCAGCTGCATCTGGGGCATGTCTGGGGCTCCAGGGCATCACTCAGGACGGTTTCTTCACTGAAATCGTTGCAGGCGCACACTGAAGGTTGTCCTGGTGATTACAGGCGGTGGAAGGAGACACAAGAACGCAAATGGTTTGCTCAAAGCCCAGGGGCAGCTGGCAGAATGCTGCTGAAATTCAGTGTTCTCTCCCGTGTGCTCCTGACCGAGGCTGGAGAAGGCTCAGATGGTGTCACCAGACAGAAGGGGGGAGACGCGGCCGGCTCAGGCAGGGGCGGCGCAGAAGGCAGGGCCCCCCTCCTGGAAAGGCCTTTCAGCGGCAGGCAGTTCAACGAAATAACTTCCGCTATAAAACAGTAACTGCAAAACACGATGACCAAACAAACGAGTCTGTGGAGCGACTGGCGGTGCTTCTCAAACTGTGGGTCGGGACACACCAAGTGGGTCGTGAGCCAGTTTCAGGTGGGTCCCCATTCCTTCCCACATTTCATTTTTCAGCTGCTAGGCCTGATGCCACCTGGCATGCGGCTGCACCGGGGAAACGCGACGGGCCTGTCAGTCGCGGGCTGCTGACGTCACTCCCGCTCGTGACGTCCCTTCCGGTGGGTCCCGACAGGGTCCCGGTGCCCAGCGCGAGAGAAGCGCGGCCTGCGGTCGAGGAGCGGCCTGGCGCGGCTGAGGAGGCGCCCCGCAGAGCTCCGCCTGCCAGGGCCGCTCCTCGGCCACACAGGCCGGGCGGAGGCCTCCAGCAGCCTGCCGAGCAGCAAAGCGGCCCGGAGGCCCGAACCCCTCGGCAGGGAATTGCGAGGGGCGCCTGGACGGCAGTGGGCCGCTCGCTCTGCCCGCCCCCTCCGCACGCTCATTGGTCCCCATCCTCTGACCGACAGCCTCCCTCCCGCCCTCAGAACGGGAGGGGCCCCTCGCCTCGAATTCCTTTCCCGCCCCCTCCGCGCGCTCATTGGCCCCCGTCCTCTGAGTGACAGGCTCTCTCCCGCCCTCAGAACGGGAGGGGCCCCTCGCCTCGAACTCCTTTCCCGCCCCCTCCGCGCGCTCATTGGCCCCCGCCCTCTGAGTGACAGCCCTTCCTGCGCCCGCCCTCGGAAACGCCCGTCTCTGCCTGGTGCCGGTCTCTGAAGAGCCGCTGGGGGGCAGCAGACGCACTCAGGAGAGCCCTGCAGTTGCCGAAGGTTGCACAGTGGAAGCAGCGGCCCAGCTGGGGTGTCACAGGCAGGCCTGAGGAGCTGCGCTGCCGGGCTGGGCCAGGGGAGGCCTCTGACTGGCACACGCCCCGCGGGCACTGCTGGGAAGTGGCTCTGCGACCAGGCCTGGCCCCACAAGTGCACGCGGATGCGGCCCCCTCCCTTGAGACGCGCAGCTCTGCTCCTCCGGCTCTGCCCCCTGGTTCCAGTCCGGGGGCGGAAGGGCAGGAAGGGGGCAGACTGGCAGGCCTTCCTAGGCCCTCGCCCGAGGCAGCTTCTCCAGCTGACCTCCTGGGCGGGGCGGGCCGGGCCTGCTCCACTCAAGCACCCTCCTGAAGCCAGGCAGCTGGCAGGATGAAGGCACGGCCTCCAGCAAAGCAGCCAGTGGGGCCAGAAGCCAGAGGAGGAGGCACAGGTGGGAAGCGAAGCCTCCTCTGCAGCGCTGGCCAGCAGGGGCAGAGCCAGCCAGATCACTCCGAGCCTGGCAGTCTGTCCTCTCTTGCTCATCACCAGCTGCTGACGCTCCTTCAGGCTGTTCTAGCAGTTCTCAAACTTGGAGCCGCAACCCTCCTCGGCCTCCTGCACTGCCGGCACAACCCCAAAATGGGCCTGTCAAATACAGACACACACACAGAGCGCATGCACACAGTTTCTTGCATGCACACAGTTTCTTGACAAGCAGAAACGTTGACCTCAGCAGAAAAATAATAGGATGTGAAACTTTGCACTGGAGATGCAAGCTGTATTTTGCACTGTGCTCTCCTCCAATCTGATCGCTGCTACTGCCCACTGCCTGGTAAGCCTAAGGAGTGATTACCACCCTTTACCACTGCAGAAGCAGAGCAGAGGTTACGGGACTTCATTGCTGGCCAAAGAAAGGTGACAACTCTGACCAGGATGAGTCTGTCAGAAGACAGCCAGGATCACCTGCCCTGGGTGATTGCAGTCTGCACCATCTTGAGTTTGGCATTCGTTGTTGGGATCCCTGGGAATGCCTTTGTCATTTGGACCATCTGTGGAAGAATGAAGCAAAGGTCTGCCACTGTGGTGCTGATCTTAAACCTGGCCATTGCTGACCTCCTGGTTCTGGGGACTTTGCCCATCTGGATCTATTCTATTGCCCACACTTGGCTCTTTGGCCTTGTCGCTTGCAGATTCCTCACATTTCTTGTTTACTGCAGCATGTATGCTAGCATATTTCTGATCATGGCACTGAGCCTTGAGAGGTTCATAGCTGTCTTTTACCCCTTTGCTGCCCAACGCTGGAAGAAGAAGAGAGCCACCTACGCTGGGGTTCTCACCATTTGGTTTCTCTCCATTGCTTTTGGAGCTGTCGTCATTCCTTTCAGGGGAACTGTCAGTGAAGACACAGGCCTGGACTGCATGTCTTATAACTACACTTCCAACTCGCAGTTGACTGCCTGTCTCTTGCTGGAGACTCTGGTGGGCTTTGTGATTCCCTTTGCCATCATTTCCACCTGCTATGTGTGTGTTGGAAGAAGAATCGGCAAAATGACTTGTCCGTCAAGGCGACGATCGGCAAGGCTGATCTCCTCTGTGGTGGTGGCTTTTGCTCTCTGCTGGCTCCCCCATCACGTCTTTAACACAATCAGTGTTGTGTCAGCTCTGATGGAAGATTCATACCCAGAGACAGCCAGAGAACTGGAGGACATTTCTAACATGGGGGTCTACATTGCAGGCGCAGTTGCGTTCCTTAGCAGCTGCATCAACCCTCTCCTATATGCCTTTGCTGCCAGGAACTTCCAAAGCAGCGTGAGGTTGGCGAAGCTGTCCAAACTCTTTGAACAAATGGCTCCTTCTGTGAGGCAGGAAGCCACGAAAGAAGCAACTTCGTTAACTGGAAAAGAGGAGACTTTGACGAGCATGGAGATGATCTAAGAGGTGCAAGGAGAGGTATGTCTCTGCAGACTTAACCCCAGGGTAGCTTCACAGGTGAGGTCAACTGGGGCATGTGCCTGGGGCTAATGGCCTTGCAGGGGCCCACAAATGCCCATGTAACCCCTGAAGCAGTGAGGGTCTGGTGCTGCTCCCCACCACTGCCTGATAAGCCAAGGGCCAAGGGTACAGCTGCCATGGGTACAGCTACCATGTAATTGTTGCAGAGCAGTGGCAGTGGCACACCATCTCCTTCCTTCAGTACCATTCCACATTTCCCAGCTATCCTGCCCCTGATCAGAGACTGGGGCTTCTGGGATTTGTGAAAATAGCATGGCATGGCTTTTCACCTGTTTATACTCTCTGTCACTTCAGAGGCTTCTGTGATGTCTCAGCATCTCAAGTGGGGGGGGGGCTGCTAGCCCATCACAATGGAGTCCTTGCTGTTCCATTGTTGGGTGTTGTTTTTGATGATGATGATGATGACGATAATGACAGTGACTATTTAAGCATCTTTCTCTTCCCCAACTGACAGGTCCAGACAAAGGGTTAGGGCCTTGAGCCAGCTCATTGAACTGTAAAGCCCACCTGCTTCCCAAAAGTGGGAGCTACAAGTGGGCAAGGTGTCCCCAAGTGACCTATCCCACAGATAAAGCCTAGTTAATGCTCACAGGCTATAGAAAATGGGGGCGCACGCACACCCTTGTCTGGATTTGCCCGTGTTCAATGTTGGAAGCACCTGATAATTCATGGCGGTAGCAGGGAGGGAGATTTGCTATTCGTTTGGGTGCCAAACAATTGGATGAATAAGTAGGGTATGGGTCCTGCACAGTAACGTGTTAGAGTGTGTTTTAGTTTCTGCTTTTGCCCCAGCTGTCTTCCAGACGTTAGAGACACAAGACCTGGGATCATTGCTTTTAAATGTTTTTTGCCTATTAGAGTCAATCGGCCATTCCTGGAGGACAGCTCAGCAGGTCCTTGCACAAGATCCTTGCACAAGAGCAGCTGTTTCATTCCAGCTAAATGTACTGTACTTGGCTGCAATATTGTGAGTCATCTCAAGGAAGCCAACCACATGTGTGCCAAAAGCACAGGCAGTTTTGGAGGTGGGAGGGGAGCCAGAGCTTTGTGACGGAAACACTGACAGGCAGCATCTTTCAGGGTTGGAAATCTTTGCCCAGTCCTGCCTGGAGAAGCTGCCAAGAACTGAACCTAGGATCTGCTGCATGCAGAACATTTAGTTATTTGATTTTTCTCTGTAAACCGCTTTGTGAACTTTTAGTTGAAAAGCGGTATATAAATACTGTTAATAATAATAACAACAACAACAACAGCAACAGGGGCTCTACCACTGAGCTACAGCATGTTTTAGGGGTGTAAATGTGGGTATCTCCCCCAGTTCTAACTGAGCATAGAGAAATGTGTATCTTAGCTCTTATTTACTAAAAAAAAGAGGATAAAATCAATGCATCAAGGTGAATGACTGATTTTAAACCTGTTCTTCACTTCTTTGGGATACAGAAACTCTCAACATAATCCAGTAAAACATTTTTAAGTCGTGTTCATGTCAACAGAACAGATTTAAACATGTGTAACTCTCATATTGTAAGTTATTCAATGGAAGCAAGTATTTATCTACACTGCAAGCCGCTCAGGGCAGAGACTTCTATCATTCTGTGTACAATGCTACACATCAATTAGGCCACACAGTGCAGACACCCGCCTATAAGTCGGCCCCACAGATAAGTCGAGGGCAGGTTTTGAGTCAACAATCATGGAATTTTCTATAACCCTCGGATAAGTCAGGAGTTAAACTTAGGGGGGTGTCTGACTATAGTTTTGTCTGATTTTACCCCAGGCCAGATCCTGAAAAATAACCTGCCACTGATTGTTACCTAAGAACTGTAGTCTCTAATTTATTAAAAACATAGTAAAAGATCATAAGATACGTTTTTATTCTTTTTAAAATTCTGGTCTTCACCACCTTTTTGTAAACACTATCAGAGTAAGTGCACTGTAAATTACATACCAGTAAAACGGTGGTTCCCAACCTGGGATTCATGTACTCCCAGGGACACTCAACAGGACCTTTAGGGGTACTTGGAAAAAGAATGAAATAATGGCAGAAAAAGGCAGGTCGTGCTCCAGAACGCCTTGCAAGGCAGGAATGCCTTGCAAGAACCAGCAAGTCAGGAAGGGAGGTAGCTAGTTGGCTGTGAAAGCTCCACCAGTAGGTAGTTTTTGGTCATGTATGCACCAGTGATTGAAAACCAGCACCGTAAATAAGATGAAATATAATATAGAAAGTGATCAATCACCCAGAATTTCTCAGCACACTTCTGGTGCAAAATAGTGCAAAGGCAGAATCCTGTTCTTCAAACAGATAAAAAGAGAAAACACTGTGATGAATACAGTGTCTGGGTTTTCATAGAGAGGAGATGAGGGCTTGTATTATTACAGACATTTTGCTAATATGAAGGGTACAATTTATGGAAATGGGCTGCCAAGGGATATGCAAGTGAAAAAGGTTGGGAACCACTGCATGAGAACCAGGAATCAAATCCACCTGTAAGGTGTCTGGTGTGTTAAGCCAGAAGCTCTACATACAACATACAACCCATAACACATAACTGAGAGTGTGCAATTCAATTCACAGCAGAGAGATGAGATTTGCAACCCTTTTTACTCAGAAGTAGATCCATTGCTTTCCATGGGTGTTATTCTTAAATAATGATGCATTGAATTGTAGCCTGGGACTTTGTTTCAAATGGAAAGGAGGATTCCATCCTGGTCTTGGGAAAAAAACAGACCTGCATTGCAAACATTTGCCAAGCAGAATCAGGCTGCAGCAGAAGGAAGGAGAGTAGAAGGTGAACTTTGGCTGGAATTTCCCAGAGAAGTTGCTGTAGAAACAAATTGCTTCTAATGAGCTGTGCCTGCCTGCTGCTGGAGAGAGAAAAACTTTTCAGAGAGTTGAAAGGCTCTTTCCTCTGATTGACCCAGAGATAAGGGGAAGTGATAATTGGAGCTTGATTACTTGGCAATAATTTTGACTCCTAATGAGTAGATTCAAAAAGTACTATAAAAGTCAAAAACGTACTATAGGTGAGTATCTACGGTAAATGCAATTATAGTCATAATAGTAAGTCTAATTTTTATGTATCTTCTGCCTTTTTTTGGAAAAAAAAACCCTCAATTTTTATTAATATTTATTATTTTATTAATTTTTATTTTCTTCCTCTGTTTTACAGGTTTATCTCAGAGACCCTGGCATTACTGAAAGAAACATCATATCACAAGTGCTGCCTCATATCACAGTTTCCAAGAGAACATCACTCTGAATCTATTAACAGCATAATTCTAGGCATCACTAGTCAGAGGTAAGCCCCACTGAGTTGAATGGGACTTACTCCCAGGTTAGTGTGCATAGGATTGCACCCTACAACAATCAAGCCAAAAGAAATTGCTAGCAAAGCCATTCCATTGTGGGTTGATTAGTTCCTCTTTTTATCTGCTTTTTATCTGCTTTCTCAGCACTACACTGAAGCACATCCAAAAACCTACTGAAATCAGCCGGACTGAACTGCATATGCCAGAGCTGCTGAACCTGTAGCAGGAAAGCATGTGTGACAGTCAAAGGATGATGTTTTGAAAAAGAAGTCAGTCTTGTAAAAAGTAGCTTTTATTGTCAGCAGCCTCTTGCACCAGGACAGCTGCATTCTTGAGAATTTCATCATGACTGTGGCCAGATCCTGGTATAGACACATAACAGCTGTTTCCTACCAATTGCCCAACTCCTGTGGAACTGAATTTTAAGAGTTAGAGAAGCATGAGGAAAGGGAAGACTCACTAGGAGTCAAACCAGGCAAACGGTGAATTCACTCAGAGATCCTCCTCACATACTCCATGAAAACGGACAGGACTTAGCCAGCCTAAGACCTCCAGGCATCAGAGGCGACATACCAAAGCTACCCTCATGGCTTACCTGATGATGTGCCAGCCTCTGCTTCTTTCCCATTCCACCCCTTCCCCACCCACATTATGGCCTCATATTATGCCACATTATGCCCCATTATGCTGGCTCAGGTGGAGACAGTGGGCTCCAGGTCTGCTGCCTCTTGTGGTGGCACACGTGAAGTGGTTGCCAGTGGCACACTGTGCACACCATTGGCAGCCATTTTACCACAGCAGGACACTGCCCAATGCATTGCATTCCACTTAATTCCCTGTGCACAGACCCAATCCTATGTAAGATTGGGCCAATCATCATCAGCATCAGTGAAGCACTTTGCACACTCAGAGCCCAATCCTATCCCCTGATCCTCTGCCACACCATAGCATGCAGGTACACCATGGAGGCGCATGCTGCATACTATGCTGGGGGGGATCAGAAGGGAAAAACATTTTCCCCTTACCTCTGCATAGGCCCTCTGTTGGCTTATGGGTCTCCTCAAACTTGCCCACTATATGGCTGGTATAAGTCTGAGGAGAACAAGGAGAAGATAGGATTCTGTGTGTGCATTTTCACCCCCTGTGGCCCACTCTCTCTCCTTCCCTCCCCCAAGACACTGCGCCTTCCCAGCACCGGAAGCTCCCCCACCGACTTATCTGTCCTGGCACAGTCTGTGCCAGCACAGTTCCGATGCTGCTGCTGTTGTTTGGCAGCAGCTTGGACTGGTCCGGTGGCAGTGTGCTCCACATGCTATTGCAGGACCTTTTATGTCATCAGGACATCCCGCTGTAGTACATCAGGGGAATAGGGTTGGGCCATCAGACAGTACTCTACAAATGCTAAGTATTTGTCAAAATAAAGTCCAGGTGCTGCCCTTTGGGGTTCGGCCTGAGGCCAGAGAATGACCGCTGTTCTTTCCAGCCCAGGCTGGCTGCAGCCCTCTTAGCACAGATAACAGAAAAAAGGAAATGCAACACGCCTGACTTCTGCTTCATTCCACAAGGACTTTCTAAAATGTCAGCAAAATTTTACCCTAAAAGAAGGGGCTTACTCTGTGGGGAATCACCTGCTCTGCAAGCAGAAAGTCTCAGGGTTAATCACTGGCAGCATTGCCAGGTAGGACTAAGAAAGAGCCCAGTTTAAACCCTGGAGGCTTGTCTTCTGCCAGTATCAGGTACTGTGGTGCCTGGTACCATGGCTTACTCAGCAGAACACGGAGCTACCGGTCTGGAGTCTGAGCTGTCAGTGATGAACCAGAACAGAGACACTGGGATGGTGGCAGACAGCTCACTGACAAGGTTGACCCAGTGTGCGGCAACAGTGAGGAAAGCAAATTCCATGCCAGGAGTCGAGGAAAGGAGACACAAGTAAGACATCTGCAGGGACATTATAATATCCCTGCCCTAATCGATGGTGCTGTCTCAGTTGGCATGCTGTGTACGGTCCTGGTTGCCACATCTCAAGAAGGGGTTCAAAGAGCAGGAGAAGGTGCAAAGAGGGTAACCAAAATGAATAGCGGAATGAGGGAGAGGAAGGAAGGAAGAAGGCAGAGGAAGAGGGCAAGTGAATTATGAGTTAACTGAAAAAAAATTAAAGGCATTTTGATGTTGTAGGCAGAGAATTTCTTCAGTGACCTGATCAGGGGCAGTTGACCTGTTGCCTTATAAGAGTCCCCATTTATTATTTCCATATATTTCCAAAGAGTCCTTCTTTGTCCCCATTTATTTTTTCCACACATCCAGCTTGAACACAGGTGTGCATCACTTAATGACAGGGATATGTTTCCCCTGGGGGCTGGGGATAAAGAATAGGCCCTCAGTTTGGCTGTACTTGTCGTAAGAGGCGACTAAACAGCCACCGGGTAGATGGAACTCGTCAGCCTGGGAAGGCAGCTCATCTGAGAGAAGGAAAACTCTGATCCCAAACCTCCACTGCCTTGTGGCTGCATCCAGTTATGGAAAAGGCTTCAGGAGTCAACCTCCAGGCAAAATCCAGAGCCGGAGTCCCTGAGGCAGTTCATGGCTGAACATTCTGGCAACTCCTGTGACGCTGCTGGAACCAACCGTATTGGCCTCTGCCTTTCCATTGGACCATTTCAGTGACATGGAGAGGGGGGGATTTGCTGCATGGGTAACAGCCTATCCTCCATACCTACTTTACCCAGGCTTCGCGCACTGGAGAGGACACTCTGTTCCAGAACCACCATTCAGAGCGTGACACCATAGTCTTCGAGACTGAAGGATGCCAACAAATTATGTTCTCCAATCCCCATTGTTATGTGAGTAGGTTGTTAGTCAACATTCAGCCCAATCTATTGCCTTTGTTGTGCAAACTGACACTCCCTGCCAGACACTAGCTGGCTGCACAGGCTACTGGAGAGAGATTGCCTCTTCTTTGCATTAAGAACCTCTTTGTTGTGTAAACAGACACTTTAGTGATCCAAAGGATCACTAGTGATCCAAAGGAAACCAAACATGGTGCAGTCCCTGAACTTTGCAGTTAGTGAAGGGGGGAGCATGCTACAGTATCATTCCTAAAGCGACTGAAGAGCTTGGCACTGGACAGGCACTGAATGAAGCATGAACCAGTCCTGGCCACAGGTTTGCAATTGAGTAAGAGAAAAGAGCCCTAAAAGGATGGGGAAATGAGGACAGGCAGAAATGAGAGGAGAGGTGCATTATCAAGGGGGGGTTAGAAGGATGGAGAAAAGATATTGGAGGTTCTGGTTTCCAGAAGGAGTCAACAGGAGCAAAAGGATGGGGGTGTGAAGAACTGAGGCATACAAGCCAAATAATTTGTCAGCGTATCTTCTTCACGTTTGTTCTTCTGACCTTTTTCTTTTGCTGTCTCCTTTCTTGGGGTGAACCTGGACAACGCATTTATCACATGATTGAGGTCTCCAGGCTTGATTTTTATCAGATGTAAATAGCAGCTGTGCAAGGCCCCAATCCAGATGGGGACCACACTGGGAGGGGAGGGGCTGGAGAACCCTTTGGCTCCCCCATGGGGCTCATCTCCTTTCCACAACTATTTGAAAAAGAAAATGTTTCCGGTGCCACCATAGGGTGTGTTTTTCACAGCCAGAGGACAGGGCAGGTCCGCCCATGAGGCAGACTGAGACAGTTGCTTCAGGCACAGAATGGTGAGGAGTGCACATGTCCATCTGCCCATTTGTGTGCTTCTCCTCCTACTCTCTGGACTGGAAAAGGTAGAAGGGAACAGAGTGGAAGAAGTGTGGAGGAGAGGAGGGTTGGAGTCTAGCCCACCACTCTCCTCCACAGTTCTCTTCTGCTTCATTCCCTTGTTCCTTTTCCAGTCCAGTGGTAGGAGGAGCAGAGGCTGGCACTTCACCAGATAAGGGGGGCAGCACGTGACACACCACCTCAGGCACAAGGAGATCTTGGGCTCATTCTGCCAAGGGGTGATTGTGGTACTGATCTTGCCCAATGGCAGGATCATTCGAAACCTTTGCAAATTTCAACTGTGCAAGGGCAAGGGTTTGTGTGTGCGTGTTATGTTTTAAATACCACTGATCATTTCTGCCCCAGAGGCTTTTTTTCTCCTTCCCCGCAGTAAAGCAATTCAGGGCAAAGTGTTTAGCCAAAGAATCAAAGAATTGGAAGTGATCTGCTAGATCACTGAGTCCAACCCCTGCCAATGCAGGCAGTCCACGAATACAACTTCCTGAATAGGTGGCCATCTGGCCTTTGCCTAAAGACCTCCAGTAATGGAGAGCAAGCCCACCACCTTCCAAGGCAGACCAGTTTACTGCCAGACAGGACTTACCATCAGGAAGTTCTTCCTAACATGGAATCAGAGTCTGTCCTTAAACCAAACTGTCCTGGTCCGATCCTCCAGAGCCACAGAGAAGTTGTTGCTGGATGTGAGCTCTGAAAGCAGAACTATATAAAACCTTTGGTTCTGCAATTTGTTACCCAACACCAAAGTTCTCTTTTTACCAAGTGAAGCAGGTGATGTATATGAACATCAGATTAACAGTACATTCTTATGTGTGTCTACTCAAAAGTAAATTCCATTGAGTTGAATGGGGCAGACTCCCCTATAAGTGTATATAGGATTGCAGCCTAAGAAATTCTTTCTAGGGATCCCTAAGAATAAAAAATTATTGCAACATCTCCTGCTCCACCCACCCCGAAGCCTACCCCTCCTTATCCATTTGGCTTTTTTCAGCCCACTGGCTCTTGTTTGGTTTCATTCCTCTGATATATACAAAGTACACAATCAGTTCCTTTTTTGCTTATGTCCTGGAAATGGTCAGGAGCAAGACCACATAGTGATGAGGCTGAGGGGTCGTTTCTCAGGCTGGGTTAAAATAATAGGGCGGCACTGTCTGTTATGTGGTAAGGTGTAGTAGCTGCAGCTTTTGGGTGACCAGGGGGAGAAAAACCTTTTGAGTACCCAATGGCCTGCTTACCCTTGCTTTGGAAAGCTTTGCATCAACCAACTACCTCCCTCCAAGGTGTCCAGTGATGAAAAGGGGGGGGGGGTCCTCTTGGCATGTTGAACGTGCTGTTCTAATGTTCTTCTGCAACATAAAGACCAGTCCCTGGAGACTTGTGCATTCTGTCCAGCAAAACAAGGCAATAGGATAGTGGGAAACAAAGCTGAAGGTAAACATGAATGATTGCTTTTACAGTACGTAATTCTGTAATTCTGTGCTTTTATGTGCCTGGTGTCTATTTTTCACTGTTTGATGGTAAATATGTATATAAAGAGAGACAGAGTGAGAGAGAATAAAAGCAAATTAAATGTAATTTAATGAGAGAGAACCACTTATTTACTAGATGAAAGAAAAGTTCCCGCGTTGCTTATCTCTCCACTCTCATATCCCAACATCTCCCCTCTGTGACTTGTTTCATTCAGCTCCTCAAAACCCAGTCATTCAGAGATGCACTAGTACATTTCTGCCCCTTCCCCCTTACTGCCCCCTATGCCTGGAACTACCTTCCACGGTGCCTCTGTGAAGCCATTTCCCTTCTTTCCTTTAAATTCTTCCTCAAAACCCAGCTTTTTCACAGTCTTTGCTCAAACGCTCAAGGCCTACCCATCCATGAAGCCAACTGAGACAGTCACCTAAGACAGCAGACTGATGGGGGCATCCCTCAAATCTCAGTGAATTACCAGGGACATGTACCAAAAAATCAGGACTGATCTTGGTAAATAGATTGGAGCACCTCTTTTTTGTCTTTGATGGGAAAAGGCAAGGAGAAGATAATAGTCCTTTCCTATTCTAGAGAGCCTTAGATTCTGGAAACCTTAAAGCATAATCCTAACTTACACTCCAGGATCTGGCATAACTGCTGAATCCTGGCCCCTCCTCCCACTCCCTGCCCACCCACCCATGGTCCCGCTCGCCACCTGCCCTCCCCCTGCCCCGAAACACCTCCCATCTCCTCCCCACCTCCCCATGCCCCCCAACCCCTGTGTCAGCCAAACTCGGCCTACGCAACTCACCTTTCCTCCAGGGCCTGCTTCTGTGTGTGGAGGCTGGTGCATGTCTGTGCACCAGCCTATCTCCCCAATGATTAGCACAAAAGTGCTTTATGGCACTTTTGCAACACTCCTGGGCTGGCGCAAGGGACTTGCGTCAGCCTGAGTACTTGGTAGAATTGCGCCCTCACTCAGCCAGCCCACTGGCTTCTGAGATTCAGCAGGCATTGCCCACCCACCTTTGAGTATATATCTGTGGCAATAAGGGCTAGAAAGTTGATGTTTTTCTTTAATGAAAGCTAAATTTTCTGGAAGCTTGATTCTGCACCCAGTGTGGCTTTTTCTGCTCTTCCACATAATCAGCGTCCCTAATCGCCTTTAGGCTCATCCAGTGGTATGATATGGTCATTCGTCTCAGTTGTTGCTTTTGAAATGATCCTTCCTCCCAGCAGCGAAGGGGGCTTGCCTGACTTGGAAGCAAGATACCTTTGTGCATGGGTGAAAGTGTATTGATCCAGAGCATCACCTTGTTCCAGCCCTGACACACTCTGGATTAGATTCCAACCACCTCTCGTATGGCCTATTATCCCTGGCTTATTGACACAAGAAGCCATGGAGAATGACTCACCCGTGTTCCAGGTCATTGCAGACCTAACGAGTCCTCTGTTTGCTATTCATTAACCCACAAGAGAGAGGCCGTGCTCAGGAGGCCTTCTCACTTGGCTGCATAGGGCAGGATTTCCAGCACCACAGCCAGACATTCTCCTGTGTTGCTATAAATCTGTAGGTAGTGATGCTTCATGCATTCACACAGCAAACAGGTGGAAGGGGGTTGTCAGTATGTTTATGCAGATCTTTCTCCTCTAGTGGTTCCCAAAAGTTTTAGCGCCACAACGCACTTTTTAAAATGACACTCTATTGGGACCCATCTAGGTTTACCAGACTTTAAAAAAAGATCTAGAAAGAAATAGTTCCTTTATTAGTAATAATAACCAGAAAAAAAGACCCTCAAACATCCATCTCCTTATATTTACACATGTTTGCAATATGCAGCAGCTCAGCTCTTTTTAGGACAGCAGCTATCTTGCAAACTGCAGGAGCTGAGCTCTTTGCAGCGTAATTACCAGCTATCTGATTTTTGAATAGCTTCAGGACTTGAGGCAATTAGTTATCTGATATTTCCATCACCCTTACACAACCCACCAAAAATCAGGAAGCAAATCATCAGTGCAACCCAACCCACAGTTTGAGCACCACTGCTCTAGTCGCTCAGAAACTATTTGAACCAGTAATGCAAAAACTAGTTTCTATTGTAGCAGCTATAGTCTTGGACTGGTTCCATCCATTCAGCCCCATATAAAGTTGGTCAATATTCACAGCCTCATTGAAGAAATAATGCCCGAGTCTACTGTCCAACTCTGTGACCCACTTGCAGAAAACTTTGCCAGGAAGCTCCATGGTCCTATTACAGGCCAACCAGGCGGTTGCCCTGGACATCAGATTGGTAGGAAGGACTTGCCACCATTTGCTTGCTGTCTCCACTGCTCCCCTTCCACTCCTTGGATTCAAACAGGAAGAGGGAGACTGTGTATAACAGGAAGTGCGGAGGAGGAGAAAGTGCTGGATTAGATGTACTAGCACACCACTCTCATATGCTGGGCAAGGAATGCATAAATGACACTCCTTCACCCAGTGGGAGGAAACCGGCCTGCTACTGCAACTCTTTGGCTTGTGGATCTGCTTGCCATGAAGGAGTGTATAGGAGCTCAGGGTCACAGCTGCGGGGCTACAGCTGCTGCAGAAGCAAGTTTTGGTCCGCACAGGACACTCTCCATTCTAGTGAGGGCCTAAATACAATGATGCTAATTTTCTCCATGATTTGACAGCAACTGTTACCCTGCACATGCCCAATCTCATCTGATCTTGGAAGCTAAGCAGGGTCAGGCCTGGTTAGGACTTGGATGGGAGACCGCCTGGGAATACCGGGTGCTGTAGGCTTATACCATAGTCTTTCGAGACTGAAGGTTGCCAACCAAAAGATTTTAGAGAGACTGAGAGCCCAATCCTGTAGTCTGCGGCATGGAACTGCGGGGCTCACCGCTGGGCTCCCACCGGCACTAGCCCAGCGCCGGCCAGTGCTGGGCTAGCACGGGGCGGTCACCCAGCTTCTGTGGCTCGGT
Organism: Tiliqua scincoides; assembly: GCF_035046505.1. Lineage (NCBI taxonomy): Eukaryota > Metazoa > Chordata > Lepidosauria > Squamata > Scincidae > Tiliqua > Tiliqua scincoides. The sequence continues at coordinate 46,437,769 of NC_089829.1, read as the reverse complement.
GGTCTCCCAGACTGCAGAGCTGCGGAACAGGAGGCGGGGACATGGACGGGGTCGAGGAGGAAGTGTTCCGGGGAGGGGGGAGGCCAGCAGGGGGCAGAGAGAGGGCAGAAGGAGGCGGGCAGGAGGCGTGTCAGAGCGAGGGAGGGAGGAGGATCCGTTGAGCGCCACTCTGCAGGATACAGAGCACTCATGGAGGGCTGCGTGCCCTACACGAGCGCCTTTTCGAGTAGTAAAGTGAGTAGCCCCATTCCTTATTCCGGGGAAGGGGAGGAATGTCCCCTTCTCCTGAGGCCCCTCCCATGGTAGCGTGGGAGGCGCAGGATTAGGCACCAGCCCTTCTCGGTGCCGTCGAACCTGGGCGCCCCGAGCAGCTCAGGATTGGGCTGCCCAGAGTGTGTTTGGTTTTCCATATTACTGTATCAAGCTGCCGATGCCACATGGGTGGGTACCCCCGGGCTCCAAAGACTTTTCTAGCTGTACCCACCCTCCCCCACCACCCTGTTTCGCCCTTCCCTGCCCTATTCTGCTTGCCCATCACCACCCTCCCCCGCTGTTTCACCTCTCCCCCTTTGCAAAGGGCCCCAAAGAAACTTTGTACTCCTTGATAAAATTTCTCACAGAGGCCCTGCCTGAAGTGACCACTTCAGTGGGGCTCATGGATGGGCCAGCCGTGGGCCTTGGACTGGTCTTGTCCTTTCCATACACTGCTTCCTCTGCAGGGCCCTTTCTCCTAGATTGCTCTGAGTGTGGGATTTTTGTGCATCTGAGCCAGACCTGAGACTTGGACTAGGAAGAACAGGGTTCAGATCTCTTCTCAACTTGAAATGTATTCAGTGACTGAATGTCTAAGTTGGGCTGCTTCTTAGAACATAAGAACATAAGAACAGCCCCACTGGATCAGGCCATAGGCCCATCTAGTCCAGCTTCCTGTATCTCACAGCGGCCCACCAAATGCCCCAGGGAGCACACCAGATAACAAGAGACCTCGTCCTGGTGCTCTCCCCTACATCTGGCATTCTGACTTAACCCATTCCTAAAATCAGGAGGTTGCGCATACACATCATGGCTTGTACCCCATAATGGATTTTTCCTCCAGAAACTCGTCCAATCCCCTTTTAAAGGCGTCTAGGCTAGACGCCAGCACCACATCCTGTGGCAAGGAGTTCCACAGACCGACCACGCGCTGAGTAAAGAAATATTTTCTTTTGTCTGTCCTAACCCGCCCAACACTCAATTTTAGTGGATGTCCCCTGGTTCTGGTATTATGTGAGAGTGTAAAGAGCATCTCCCTATCCACTCTGTCCATCCCCTGCATAATTTTGTATGTCTCAATCATGTCCCCCCTCAAGCGTCTCTTTTCTAGGCTGAAGAGGCCCAAACGCCGTAGCCTTTCCTCATAAGGAAGGTGCCCCAGCCCCGTAATCAGCTTAGTCGCTCTCTTTTGCACCTTTTCCATTTCCACTATGTCTTTTTTGAGATGCGGCGACCAGAACTGGACACAATACTCCAGGTGTGGCCTTACCATCGATTTGTACAACGGCATTATAATATTAGCCGTTTTGTTCTCAATACCCTTCCTAATGATCCCAAGCATAGAATTGGCCTTCTTCACTGCCGCCGCACATTGGGTCGACACTTTCATCGACCTGTCCACCACCACCCCAAGATCTCTCTCCTGATCTGTCACAGACAGCTCAGAACCCATCAGCCTATATCTAAAGTTTTGATTTTTTGCCCCAATGTGCATGACTTTACACTTACTGACATTGAAGCGCATCTGCCATTTTGCTGCCCATTCTGCCAGTCTGGAGAGATCCTTCTGGAGCTCCTCACAATCACTTCTGGTCTTCACCACTCGGAAAAGTTTGGTGTCGTCTGCAAACTTAGCCACTTCACTGCTCAGCCCTGTCTCCAGGTCATTTATGAAGAGGTTGAAAAGCACCGGTCCCAGGACAGATCCTTGGGGCACACCGCTTTTCACCTCTCTCCATTGTGAAAATTGCCCATTGACACCCACTCTCTGCTTCCTGGCCTCCAACCAGTTCTCAATCCACGAGAGGACCTGTCCTCTAATTCCCTGACTGTGGAGTTTTTTCAGTAGCCTTTGGTGAGGGACCGTGTCAAATGCCTTCTGAAAGTCCAGATATATAATGTCCACGGGTTCTCCCGCATCCACATGCCTGTTGACCTTTTCAAAGAATTCTATAAGGTTTGTGAGGCAAGACTTACCCTTACAGAAGCCATGCTGACTCTCCCTCAGCAAGGCCTGTTCATCTATGTGTTTTGAGATCCTATCTTTGATGAGGCATTCCACCATCTTACCCGGTATGGATGTTAGGCTGACCGGCCTATAGTTTCCCGGGTCCCCCCTCTTTCCCTTTTTTTTTTTTTTTTCTTCCCTTCCTCAGGAGTTAATGGGCAAGGGGATAACCCGTGCATGAGTATGGATCCCTGGGCCATGCTTCAGGTGGCCTTCTGTGTGAAGTCACCGCTATTCATCAGCCTTTGCCTCCTTAAGGTGGTCAGCTATAAGGTGATGCTGTAAAGCACAGTTTCCAGCAGGTGGCGATGAAAGAGCCTGGTTCTAAATTCCAAATCCCATGAATGCCACTTTTACATTAAAACATCCCACGTATCTGAGAATCTTACTTTTCACTGATACGGAAGGGAGTGCCATGTTGAGGTGGCACAGCAGACACACGCCCACATCTAAACGTCAGAGAAAGGTGCTTTTTCCATCCAAAGGATTGCTTTCATGCAAATTGATGCAGGTTCAATCAATCTGTGATTAATCCACAAACAGCACAACCCTCTGCCTGTTTACTCAGAAGCATATGTCACTGTATTTACCGGGGCTTACTCCCAGTTAAGTGTGTATAAGATCACAGCCTAAGGTGTCCTAAAATCAGGGAACTACCCTATCTTGCATACATAGCACATCAACTCCAGCTTTTGGAAGCCCTGGGATTAAAAACCTAGTGGAGACGCTCTCCCTTTGGAAAGCAGATGTGCTCACCAGCAACCCTCTCACAGTGCCCAGAAATCAGGCGGCAAACAGAGGTGCATCCTCCTTCCTGCTGATACCTGTAGCTACGGTGGCAGTAGTGCTCCTTCTACTGCCCAGTTCCTGGTAAACCTTCACTGCTGGACACCAAAGGAGAAGCTTCCCAGAAGGCAGTGGGCAGCAGGTGGCAGAAGCAGGCTGCCCTCTTTCTTCCTGAGAGTCATTTAACAATCCATACATGCCCCAGGCTCTGATGCAGGTTTGGAGAACAGGACATGTGGGAACTGTAAAATGGTCCGCTGCTGCTCCCCCCCCCACAAGTCCCAGCAAGCATCTTCATGGGGCCTTTCTTACTTCATGGTGGAGGGGAGCCACAGAGCTGCACTGCCTCAATGGTTGGCTGGCACCTTGCAAGGACATCAGTCTCTGGCACATGCCTTTTTCTAGCCACTGAGTCCATTGTAAGTGCAATGAACACCTCTAAGTGCAAGTGCAATGAACACCAACAGGTAGGGCAGTATTTTTTTTTCCCTTGGGGCAGGGATGGTGGTTGCATAGGCAAAGATATGAACAAGTCAGCTACATCACAAGGTCAACAACTGGAGGGGGAAACTGGTTCCCTTCCAATCACAACTTTTGCAAGTTTTGCAAAGGGAATCGCATTAACTCTTCTTGCTTCTGCTAAGCAACAGATTCGCTTAAAAGGCAGAAATTCCAAAGGAAAATGAGCAAGCCAAAGATTTGAGTTCTTAGGTACTTAAGGATGCTTTTGAGGCATGATTGGCTCCAGGCAGTTTGAAATACAAAGGGGGGAAAATTACAAAAGAGGTACAGAAATAATTTTTAGTGGTCTAACTGCATACTTCAAATATCTTCCAAGAGGCAGCTCCTCTTTTCTGGGACCCGTCTTTAATAAGTCTCTAATTTGCTTTCTGAGAATGGATTTTGAAAAATTGGAGGATGTCCTAGCTTTCTATCCAGTGCATCAATAAACTGATCAAAAATACATGACCCATTCTGGTCGATGTGGCAGAGCACAGAAACGGGGCGGGGGGAGGGGTCACTGTCAGAGGATTGGTTTTTGTGTTTTTTCCCTCTCTTTGCTTACAACTGTCATAAAACACCACAAAAACTATCATGTACATAACTGTGAGTCCACAAAAACCCATGCCAACTGCTAACACGGAGGCTCACAAAACAGCACATTCAGGCTTATGTCGGGACTCCACATGCAACAGAATGGTGGGGAGGAGATGCTACAGCCCTGAGATAGCCTTCTATGGTGCCAAAGGGCAATGGTTCTTTTGGATTTAGAGCAATAAGCACATCCACGGGTAAAACAAATGCTTTTTATTGATAACATGCAAGCAACATTAACATCAAGAAAGCAAACAGGACGGGTGGCATGCATCTGACTCTGGGGTTGCCAGGAGCACTGATTCAGCAAGGAGAGACTCCTAGGCCGTGGTGTACAGACACTTGCATCTGCACATATGCTCACTGACAATAGGCTTGGAGCTACCTTAGATATGCCTGCTATGCCAGTAATAGCTATTGATATGTTTATACCTCCATTAATTGGTAAGAGAGGAATACCACCCAACAAACTGGACCCCTCAAGTGCAGGTGTTGGACCTTGAAGCAATGCCCAGACCTTTCCAAGATGAGAAAGACTCAACAAATGATGTGATCACCTCCAGGGAATAGGGTAAAAAAAATACTCCTCAGAAGCTTCTGCCAAGTGGCATGACTGCTGCAGCAAGCTTTTAATCCTTCAAGGGGCCTAGAGGATCAGAAGGGGCATCAGGACACCACTAACTTTTCCAGATACAACAGTCTTCTCTGATACATCGCTATACCTTCCCATTCATGCAGCTGACTGAGGGCCCAATCCTGAACCTGGTGCACTGGCTCACCACCGGCACACAGTTTTGCAAACATGCCGTAAGGCACACTTGCACCACATACTATGCAGCCAGCATGGGCACTGGCTCAGCACGAGCCCACACTGAGCCAGCACCGGGTAGAGGACGGTCAAGTGCTGGGCAGCAGAGAGGTAAGTGGGGGCATTCTGGGGTGGAGGAGGGTCGGGAGAAGGTGTGGCGGGGGAGGGAACAGGGCAAGGGGGGACTGGTGGAACTCAACTCTGCTGGATCCAAAGACCCGCATCAGCCTTCCCAGCCCAACATGGACTCCCTTACTCTGAGCCAGCTAAATAGCCAGAGTTGAGTAGTCCCACTGCAGGGCTACTTTCCTTCCCCCAAGGAGCCAGCAGCAGCTACGTGGTATGCTTAGGATGCCATGGCAGCCATTTTTGGCACTGTGGCAGCCCTGAGCCAGGCAGCTCAGGATTGGGCTGTGAGATGGCTGTCTTTAGGTAGTACTGCTGCTACTGTTCCTCATTCTCCTACTCCTTGGGTTCAAAAAGGAAGAGGGGAAGAAAATGGAAGTGTGGAAGAGATAAGAGTGGTAGGCTAGAGTGTCTCTGAAAGTGAAGAGGGGAATGGGGTGGAAGTATGGAGGAAATGAAAGCAAGTCCCCCACTCTTCTCTCAGCACTTCCTGTTTTGCTCCATTTCCCTCTTCCTTTTTTTGAAGCCAGGGAGAGGAAGGGCTGAGAACAATGGTGGAAGTGGCTGGCCTGCTGCTGGGTAAGAGGTGGCAGCACCTGGCATACTGCCACTGGTGCCAGAAGGTCTTGGCCAGCTCTGGTTCTGAGATAAGAGTGTGGACTGTACCACTTCACACCGCAAGCTCACTCACCCATGTGAAAAATTCTTTGCAAGAAAACATAACATCATTAGCATCAAACTGAGAGGGTTCACTTGTGGTCTTTTCCCCCTGCTGAGTGTGTTCTTTGCTTGGAGGAGATTTTTTTTTTTTGTATCGCCAGGGTAACATTCAAAGATGGCATCATCCATCAACAGCTGGCAATGGGTACAACCCATTCCACCAGTCCATTCTGTTCCATATGCAGAGCAGGTCTCGTAATGACTGTTGGTGAGAAGCTTTGTTCCAGTAACCTGTCCCACTGTGTTCCCACGGACATTTGGTGCTATGCTTCCCACTGTTTGGCTGTGCATGAAATTCTTTGCAGACACACCCAGCTCACTCAGCTCCAAGGGCTCCAGGCAAGGCACAGTATCTCCCTGCACACAGTATTATAAAGTGTAGTCGGACACTGATTCTCCCAGGAGAGCTGTGCAGAGGTGATTGGCACAGCCAAATCACATTGCCCCAGTCATCCCTCCCATTGCGCAAGGATCACTGTGGGAGCAGCGATTGGACCTTCTGCTGTACTTGCTTGTAAACAGAGATTGCTCTCTCAAATGAGGTTTGCAACATCTTGGTGTGGAGATAATGGCTTCACTCATTCCCCTTCTGGTGTGAAAGTGATGTGTGGGACTTTCTAAAAAGCCCATTAGGATTAAACAAGGAAGTGCCATGATTTTGATGAAATAGAATCAGCTAGAAGAGCCTGTTTTGACAAGTGCACCAGGTGAATGGTGGGTGGTGCAAGAGACAGTAAATAATCCATTCTGAATGAGCTCATCCACCTTTGCAGAATGGTGGGAACCACCAGCGGTGACTTTTACCAGGCTTCGGAGATTTGCACGCTTTTGGTTCTTACCCTTGGCTTACTCAGCAATATTCTTTTTATTGCCATTGCGGTGGTCACTGGCAAGAAAAATCATAAAGATTTTAACTCCTCCAAAATGACCTGGTTAGCCTTGGTCTTTCCCATCTGCAATATGGGAATGATAAATATTATCACTTCCATATTGCCTATTTCTGGGTTGCCATGGCGCACACACCCCAGCACGGAGGTAGACGGCTGTCCTTTAAAGCTGAAATAAGAGGAGAAGCCCTTGAGGAGGAGGACTCCCCTGGGAGACACAGAACCCACTCCTGTACACGTATACACACTCACCCCAAGTTCATGGGCATTTCAAAGTATTCCAGGTGGATCTGCTGGATGGAGAAGCCAAACATGCCAGGCAAGAGCAGGAGCAACATACACACACACACAGGCCTGTGTCTGTAGCCCTGTTGTGGAAGATGGTCCCTCAGTGAACTGAATGGAGGAAAGCTAAAAGAATTGCTCAGTGGAAGGAGATCAAAGTCAGTGGAGAAATGACAGAATGCAAGAAAAATTGTAGGCCTCATTCTCCATGATTTGGGCTAACAACCTAGACACAGTTTCCTGGGAGTAAGCCCCACTGAACACAATGTGACTTACTTTTGAGTTGCCATGCATGTGTGTTGGCAACCTTCAGTCTCGAAAGACTATGGTATCGCGCTCTGAAAGGTGGTTCTGGAACAGCGTCTAGTGTGGCTGAAAAGGCCGATTCGGGAGCGACAATCCCTTCCACACCGGGAGCAAGTGCAGTCTGTCCCTGGCCTGTCTCCCTGGCTATGGGCCTTCCTTCTTTGCCTCTTAGCCTCAGACTGCTGGCAAAGTGTCTCTTCAAACTGGGAAAGGCCATGCTGCACAGCCTGCCTCCAAGCGGACCGCTCAGAGGCCAGGGTTTCCCACTTGTTGAGGTCCATCCCCAAGGCCTTCAGATCCCTCTTGCAGATGTCCTTGTATCACAGCTGTGGTCTACCTGTAGGGCGCTTTCCTTGCACGAGTTCTCCATAGAGGAGATCCTTTGGGATCCGGCCATCATCCATTCTCATGACATGCCCGAGCCAACGCAGGCGTCTCTGTTTCAGCAGTGCATACATGCTAGGGATTCCAGCTCCTTCCAGGACTGTGTTGTTTGGAACTTTGTCCTGCCAGGTGATGCCGAGGATGCGTCGGAGGCAGCGCATGTGGAAAGCATTCAGTTTCCTCTCCTGTTGTGAGTGAAGAGTCCATGACTCGCTGCAGTACAGAAGTGTACTCAGGACGCAAGCTCTGTAGACCTGGATCTTGGTATGTTCCGTCAGCTTCTTGTTGGACCAGACTCTCCTTGTGAGTCTGGAAAACATGGTAGCTGCTTTACCGATGCGCTTGTTTAGCTCAGTATCGAGAGAAAGAGTGTTGGAGATCGTTGAGCCAAGGTACACAAAGTCATGGACAACCTCCAGTTCATGCGCAGAGATTGTAATGCAGGGAGGTGAGTCCACATCCTGAACCATGACCTGTGTTTTCTTCTGTGTGACCTATTGCCATGCATAGGGTAATACAAATGGGAGTAAGCACCACCCCTTTTTCTCTCTCCAGTAGTATAGCTAAAGCGGTGCAACAGGGCAAGTAGTGCAAGCTCCAGAATGCCAGTGTAAACAGCCCCTCCCATTTGTGCTCCATTCAGGCAGCAAAAGCATGTGGGAGGGGCTGCTTACACTTGAGTTCAGGACTCTGCACCAGTGGCGTCACTAGGGTTTGCATCCCCGGTGCAGGAGGCCAGTGCATCACCTCCATGATGGACAGCAACCCAGGTGGTGGGCATGGTGATGTACCATTGACCCGCCCCCCCCCACTGGTTTTTTGGCTATACCTTGTAATATAAAATATAAAATATTTTATAGAATATAAATATTTCACCGTGGTTTGTTTCATTGCATTCTGCATGAAATTACACATAGATTGACATGATGGTATTATTCCTACAAACCATGATTTTAGCAATTTTAGTCACTAGTGCTGTCACCCTACCTCCCACAGTATCACCTAACTAACACCTTATTGGTTCCATGCAATAGCATCTCATTGTTCAAACAATCAGTCTCATTGGTCCATTTTGAATTAAGGAAATTTACTTTTATGTAGCAACTGTCCTTTTTGTATTTTTGTTTTCTCTTTTTGGGGGGCCATAACTATTGATAGAATGGAGATATTTTACTCTGGTTTGTTTCATTGCATTCTGCTGTAAGTTACGCATCAAATTGTACATAACGTGATGGTATTATTCCTAAAAACTGCAATTTTAGTGATTTTGGTCACTAGTGGTGTCACCCCCTGTGCGTGTCATCCCGCCTTTGCATGTCACCCAGTGTGACCCACACCCCCTAGTGATGCCACTGGTCTGCACTACTTACCATTTTGCACTGCTCCAGTTGCACTGTCTCCCTCCTGCAGGATCAAGTGCTGATAAGAGGGGTCCACTGGCTGTCCTAACAAGGGGCTTCTCCCTCCCTCTTCTCTCCCCCAGATCCCAACTAGACTCACAGAGCAAGAGATCAAGCAAAAGTCACTTTTGCAGCTGCCTCTCCTATTCGCTACAAGCAAGGGAGCAGAGACGTTGACCTTTAAAGCCAAAATCAAGGAGAGGGAGTGCTGTGGCGAAGGGAGGCTCTGCCAAGACCCCGCCTGTGGTAAGATCTCACCTCTTCTAAGGAGTCAGACGTTGAAAAACATGTGAATTATCCTATCATACATTCAAAACCCACATGGAAGATTCACACCTCACAGCAAATAAAAAGCAAAAAAGGTGCTTTGATATTCTATGGGCAAAACTCACCAGTAAAGAAACCCAAGTGAGTCTTCTGTAGAAATCGCTCATTTCCATGTGGGTTTCTGCATGTCTGGTCTGGACCAAAGTGCTGCAAACCAGGATTGCTACACCAGCTTCCAGGCAGAACAGTGATGATCTCCATACTGCACAGAGGGAAGACTAAAACAGTGCAGCTCACCTGAGGTCACCTACGGAGAATTTACCACAGAGGTGAAATGTGAGCTTTCAGGCCCAGGAGCAGCAGTTAGGATCTGGCGTGCGCGGCCACTGCCAATGCCGCCCCACTCCTGGGCCCACTCCTCCACCAGCCTGCCCTCCCCACCACCCAAATGCCTTCCTGCCACTGTCTCCTACCCGTCACAACACTCACCTGCTCTGGCCTGTGCCGGCATTGCTGGCTCTCAAGTCAGCGCAAACGGGCCTGACAGCACATCTGTGACACTTGAGAGCCAGCGCAGGGGCCTGCTCTGGTGGAGCGTCATGCTTGGCTTAGCTTGGCCTGCCCATGACTATAACAACTGTTTGCTCCGCTTTACCACTATCTCCCGCAAAGAAAAGACAGCTCATGACGTCTGCACCAATTGTCCTGGCAGATCTGTGCCCATTCTTGTGTCGTTATTTCATAAGCTGCCCCAGTAGGGGTAAAAGGGCAGGATATGAATTTTTTTGGAATAAATAAATCATATGGGTCTACCTAGATCAGCATTGTCTACACTGCAGTAGGCTCATATTCAAGTCAGGAGGTCTCTGGAAACTGAGTTTGAGATGAAACCTGGGACTTTATGCAGGGCTAGCAGTCTATGAATCAGCAGCAGCCCCTTCCCCACCCATCTTATAACAACAACAACAACAACAACAACAACAACAGGTATTTATATACCGCCTTTCTTGGTCTTTATTCAAGACTTTATTCACGGCGGTTTACATAGGCAGGCTTTATTTAAATCCCTTATTAAATAGGGATTTTTACAATTGAAAGAAGGTTCTTTCTTTCAAGAACCACTACATTCAGGTGTTTCATTCCGATCTGGCTTCACATTCTGTCCTCCATCCTCCCACGCTCAGAGCAGATGGAATAGATCGGCTTCAGCTTGTCAGCTGCTCCAAGGTCGCACGGTGCCGGTGGCCTCGAACTGGCGACCTTGTGGATTATCTTCAGGTAGACGGAGGCTCTACCCTCTAGACCAGACCTCCTACCCTCTTACATTGCATGGAATGCATCTTACATTGCACGGAAGTCCAGAAATCTCTTCAGGATGTGAAATAACAGGCATTTTCTCTCATTTTTCTCTTCTTCATTCTATCTGAGCTAGAAAGTGAACTCAGCTTCGTGAGAAAGCAGATGTGCCAAGCCTCGGGAGGCTTAGAGATGAACTGCCACATTGCCTGGGCTTCCCACCTGGCCCCTTCTCCGGCTGTGGATTATCTTTCTCTGTAACAGAAGTCTGGCCTCCGCCGTTTGCAGAGGAAAAGAACGAGCCATTAATTTGGGTGAGCGGCAACAGCTGAGCCACAGTCCACAGAGAGGTGTGTATATTATTAGAGCACCTCCGAGGCTTAAGCAAAGCCTTCGATTCAAAGCAGGTTCCAGGCGCTCAGGGTGGACATAAAAATGTTGCTTTTGTTTGCTGCTTGGAGGCGCTCTTCAGGTTGGCTTTTGAAAAGAGAGAGGGACGGGCGACAGAGAGAGCTTTGGCAATGTCTTCAGAATGTTGAAAGAAAATCTGAGCACTTTTCAGGCAGCTTTGGAGGGAAAAAGGAGGGAACGGCAAGCACTGCCAGACTGCAGCCCAAGGAACTGCAGTACTTCCTAATGTTTGCATTCAAACATTCAAGAGCTTCAGGAGGGTTGGGGCAGAGTCTGAAACTAGAGCTGGCTCTCATGCCCAAGACAACATGGCAGATGAGTCCAGAGTCAGAGACTCTCTAGCCCAAGGGTGCTCAATAGGTGGATCGCGATCTACCGGTAGATCGCGAGGCAAAATGAGTAGATCATGGAGTGCTGACCCCCCCTTCAGGTGCCTCTGGGGGGAAACGCCGGGAGTAAGGCCCATTGTACTCAATGGGGCTTACTCCCAGGTAAGTGTGGCTAGGATTGCAGCCTCACAGCCTAATCCTAGGCATGTCTACTCAGGAGTAAGTCCTGTTATACTCAGTGGGGCTCAAGGTACACCAACATACATTGTACACATAAATGTTATGATGGCGCGAACATTGTAAAAAAAATTCTGGTAGATCTCCGGGCCTTGCTGGGTTTCAAAGTAGCTCTCGAGCCAAAAAAAGTGTGAGCACCCCTGCTCTAGCCCAACACTCTCCTCCATGTTTCCTCTTCCCGTTCCCCTCTTTCTTTGTGAATCCAAGGAGCAGGAGGAGCCCAAAACTCAAGAAGCAGCAGCAAATAGGCCCAAAAGCAAACATCAGATTATCAGAGGGCATCAATTGAAATGCTCACTGAAACCATTATGTTTTTATCTGATGCCTAGAAGCACACAGAGAGGAGAAAAACCAGATCTCCCTGGACAGTCAGGGTGCCACCACTGAGAAGGCCCCACCCAGCATGCCTACTAACTGCACCTTGGGAGCATAGAGTAAGACCTCCCTGAAGGCCGCAGGAGCACCAGGTAGGACCACCCTGAAGATGTGAGCAGACCATCCTTGAGGTATTTTGGGACCCAGCCTTGTTGGGTTTTGGAGGTCAAATACAGCCGAATGAATGGGGCCCAGAAACAGAGTGGGAACAAATAATGTTGGTGTTACATTTTGAGAAGTAGTAGGCCCTTCTGGCTGGACAACGACACTGCATATTTTCGCCAAAACCATTTGAGAAAGGTCCACTGCACCCTGCCTAACTACAAGAGCTCAGGTGCTCCCAAACAGCAGGCTCTCTTTCTGGATTCCACAATTTGTGCAGTGACTGTGAATCACAGCTGTGCTCCTACCAGAGCATGCTGCCCTTCAACACTGCCTGGTGGGTGAGATTTTAGATGAAAACCGCTTTGGAGTCTCTCCAATGCAAGATGGTGTTCTATAAATGGAAGTAATGATTAACGTGATCAAGGTGTACCCCCACTGAGAGCTGACACTGGGGAAGGAACCAGAAGAGGGCTGTTCATATACTGAAGCAGGGTCTTCACCTTGCTAAGAACTGGGACCCATCTCAAATCCACAACCTACAACTAGGACCAGGGGACATCCACTAAAATTGAGTGTTGGGAGAGTTAGAACAGACAAGAGAAAATATTTCTTTACTCAGCATGTGGTTGGTCTGTGGAACTCCTTGCCACAGGATGTGGTGACAGCATCTGGCCTGGACGCCTTTAAAAGGGGATTGGACACGTTTCTGGAGGAAAAATCCATTACGGGGTACAAGCCATGATGTGTATGCGCAACCTCCTGATTTTAGAAATGGGCTATGTCAGAATGCCAGATGCAAGGGAGGGCACCAGGATGAGGTCTCTTGTTAACTGGTGTGCTCCCTGGGGCATTTGGTGGGCCGCTGTGAGATACAGGAAGCTGGACTAGATGGGCCTATGGCCTGATCCAGTGGGGCTGTTCTTATGTTCTTAAACTACAATTCCCAGGAGGTCTTGCAGGTCTCTTTTATCTGGTCTGCTCCCTGGGGCATTTGGTGGGCCGCTGTGAGATACAGGAAGCTGGACTAGATGGGTCTGTGGCGTGATCCAGTGGGGCTGTTCTTATGTAGGACCCATCCTCAAGAGCTTAACAGGTTTGAGCAGTGGGATAGTGAGGATCACAGTTCTTCTTTTTCCCCACCCAGTCAGGTAACCTCCTGAGGTGGCCTGCCAAATGCTGCCCCCCAGTCCAAGATGTGAGAGCTCCTCTCACTCTCCAGTGTTCTAGCTCAGCCCTTTCCTCCCCATCACCTCTTCCTCCCGACCCCCTCTTCTTTTCCCAAGCTAGGGAGTGGAAGGAGAAGCAGTGGAGGCAGGAAGGTGGACAGAGATGGGTGACCCCCTCCCAATCTGCTGCTGGAGATGATACTCAGCTGGCCTCATGGATGGGCCTGCCAGCGGTACACCTGGTCACCAACAATCAGCGCAAGTGCTGCTGAATTGTCCTGCCCCCTTCTTTCCTTTCAAGCCAACCTGAAGGAGAGGAAGGGCAGAGAGTGGCATGACGGTAGCATACACTCAGCTTTGGAAGTTGGAGGGAGAGGGAGAGGAAGTGAGGTGAGGCAGAAGGAGTGCAATGGCAGGGGAGAGCAGGTCCGTTAGTAGGAAACTGAGGAAAGGACTTGATCAAGGCTCTCCATCCAAAGTCAAAGTCTCTGGTGGGATTTACCTCAGCCCCCTAGTCTTGGCTGCTGCTCAAATTTTGCAAGGCAGGTCTCAAAACAAAATGGTGGCGGCAGCACCACCCAGGGATGGGTGCACGGAGCGCATGGGTGGTGGGTGCTTGGGTGCCTCCTACGGCAGCGGCGCATTTCAAAGGACTCAGGTGGGGAGGCTCTGTCTCACCTGCCTCCCCACCCACCACACATCCCTGCCCCTTCGTGACTGTGTGTGTCTCCATCACGTCCCCCCAGGCGCCCGCCACCCACGTGCTCCGTAAAGATGGATAAATTCAGCTCTGGATCAGCCAGACACCAGTCAGCGCCATCATTTCCAGACTGGAAAGCAAGCTGCTCTTGGTCAAGAGGAACATCTGGAAGTTGTGTCCTTGGGCTGCACATTCACACATTTGTCAGTTTTTCACATCTCAAAAGTCTCCACCCACTCTATTATTCTACGGTTCTACTTGCAAGTAAAGAACAACTGCGCCACCTGGATGGAGGTCCTGGAGGTTGCTTCCTTGTCAAGCCGCCCAACAGTAGCCATGTTCTTTTCCAGGGTTTCCGCTTCAAGACATAAAAATCTTGCTAAGGTGTGATCTTGTAAATAGTTTTATTAAAACAACAAGCCCCTAAATCCCATAAGCAGCATAAAGGCATTTTTGCAAAGGGAGGGACTCTTCTCAGCAATTACAAAACGCTTTTGTGCTCTGAAGTCGAAGAAGAGGCTGGCTGCACTCCCACGATAAACAATTACTCATCATCAGTGTTCACAATATACACTCGCAGGTTGGCTTCTAGTGACTGTGGAAAGGCTGACGGAGCAGATGAGTTCTTGGACCATGTTGTGATTTATGGCATGTGCTAGAGGACCACTTCTGACATCCACTGTGGCCCAAATCTCACACCTTTCATACAATCCTTGTCATCTAAGCACCCTTGTGCCTCCTTTCTTGCTTGCAAAACTCTTCTAAGAGCCCAGTGGCCATCGGTGCAGCCGACAACACACCCCGCGTTCCTTGAAATTCAGGGAGTGGCATGTTTGTGTAATTGGTGGAATGATTCACAAACTGGAATAACTTTCGCATTGTGAGGACAGCACTAAAAACCAACAGCAAAGGCTGAAACATTCAACATGACAGAACCCGGGATCCCTTGGGGAAAGCAGACTGGATAGCAACAGGTGTGTCCTCAGAAGCAAAAGTGTAGGCTGCGTTAGCGCCATCCTACCTGATAGGTGTAGTTGCTCAAGAAGCTGCCTGACCCAAATGAAATCATGGCAAGTTGTACCTGGGTCAGGGGCTGCTTCTGAGCCAACTAGGATGTCTCTCAGTTTTCCCAACACTAAAGTAACAGCTCAGAGGCCTCTGGGGCATCTCTCTCTCTCTCTCTCTCTCTCTCTCTCTCTCTCTCTCTCATGCTGACAAGACGGAGGGACTGTCTGACTCAGAAGTGGTTCATGACCCTTTGATTTACTGGGCTGGGCCTGCTACACCCCAAGACCTGATGCTTGACGGAATGCGTCAAATACTGCCCCATTACTTGGTGATGCACCAGCTACTACCTCTCCTGCCCCTCTTCGTCCTGCTCCCTCGTTTCAGAAAGGAGGAGGGGAATGGAACAGAAGCATGGAGGAAAAGAGAGTGTTGGGCTTGAGTGTCTCCAATGCTTTCTACTCTGTCTCTAGCTTTCCACTCTATTCTCCTCTACACTTCCTCCTCCTCCTCCTCATTCCCCTTTTCCTTTCTGAATTCAGGGACTAAAAGGAGAAGCAATGGAGGCAGGCGCTTCTCACCAATCTGCATTCTCATGTGACCACAAAAGTCAATCACATGGACAGGCCAGCCTTGGGTATACTACTTCCCAGGAGACTGACTCCAGAAACCAAATACGAGCCATGACCCAGATGAGAGCCACTGCAGTGCAGTGGTTAAGAAACCAAGCTGTGAATCAGGACATCTCTGCTATGAAACTCATCTTGTGCCATGAGCTCCGCAGGTAGTGTTATGCCACTCCCTCTCAGACTCAGTCTTCCCCACCTGCAATATGGAGATAATAATACCTGACAGGGTTGTCATGAGGATTACACCTAGATAGCACATGGGAATTGCTTTGGACGCTCAGAAATGCTAAATATTATTATTATTATTGCTGTGACCTGGACACTGACTCAGAGGGAGAGGGGACAGTAGTTGGCGGAGACACTGGATCAGGGCCCTGAGCCCAAGTCCAGCAACTAGTGATCCCCCCAAGCCAAAGACCCGCAGACTAGAAATCCCCCAAGCCAGGACTTCCAGTGACTGCAGCCCCCCATTGAGGGGCCACCATCCTCGCCATCAGGCTACTTACACTCCACTACAGCCACTTGCCACCATAACAAGCAGAGTTTGAAGGAGTTTGGTGTGTGCCAAGAGCGGTAGTGTTGCTCCATACCAAGTTACTCAATGCAACAGATCTCGGAACTTGTAGCTGATGGTATGGGGTGGACTTGCCAGCATCTCCTGATTCCCTGGGAAAGTGGACTGGTAGCATCTCCTAGCTCGAACTACCCTACAGATCCTCTTCCTTACTATTGGTCCAAGAATGGCACAGAGAATTATGTCCCATTATGTGCCTGTCTCATAGCACACCTGGGTCAAGCCCTGCAGTGCTGCCTGACTCCACATCTACCCTATGTTTGGAGGCTGTTTGCTATTCAGGGGATCCTGCTGTAGGATAGTGAGAGGTTGAAGACCGACTGCTCCCATGCTGGATTCCATGATGAACATACCTGGGCAGGGCGAGATGGATGTGCAGCAATTGCTTCACCTGAGTCCGCTCCTTCACCTGGTTAGACTCTTGTAAGGTCAGGCCGTGTCTCTCATCTTGCTCCTCCTGAGTCACCCAGGTGGTTGGTGGTGTTCACAAAGGTGTGGCTGCCCTTCTGCCATTTCCATGGTAACCAGGGTGCAGTGAACTAGCCTTAAGTCAAACAAACAGGCTTTGTGAAAACCAAAAGCAGGGAGTGCAAGCCAATTCTCTCCACCCCCACCCCGCGCAGAGTGCCAAACTTTCATTAAAGAGCCTAATGATATTTGACGGAAGAAGCTGCCTTCCACTCCCTCCCTCTCTGGCACCAAAGACACCGGCTGGTTTGGATGTCTCTGGAACGCAGGGCAGCGATGACAGGCAGCAAAGGAACTGCTGCTCACCTGCAGCAATCACTACTGCCAAATGCAGGGTGCTCAGTTTTCATTTTTTTTAAGGGACTCCCTACAAATTTGTGAAGGATTAGCCTGCGTTAGGTGCTCTGAGGCCTGATGGCTAATTTGGAGCACTCGCTTCAGAGGCAGCGGCTCCCATCTGTTCAGGAGAACCAGCTGGCAAAAGCCATTGCTTCAATGCCATGCTTCTCAATGAGGGCCAGCACATCCACAGGACTGACTGGCAGTGGCCACTGCTTCAGGGAACAAACGGGTGGGGGGTGCCCACCTCTATCTACCCACTTGTTTCCACTGTACCTCCTCCTCCTCCTCGTACTGGAAAAAGTGAAGAGGGCAGGGGAGAAGAGCAGGCATGGAGGGCAGGAGCGTGATGGGCTCTGAGTGGTGGGCTAGAAGAGCCCACCATCTTCTGCTCACTCACCTCTGCTGCTCCTCCTCTTCCTCCCACTCTCTGGATTGAAAAGGAAGAGGGGCATGAAGCAGAACAGGAAGCATCTCCAATGCTCTCTAGCCGACCACTCTATTCTTCTCCACACTTCTTTGTCTTCCTGTCCCAGTTCAGGAAGTGAGAGAGGCAGAGGCGGGCACATCTCCAGGTGGAGGAGAGGCTGCATTTGGCACTCAGCTGCCTCCAGCTCCAGAAGGTCTTAGGCCAGCTGTTCTTTTTATTTCTGATGCCTTTTTGCACACTCTTTCCACACTAGACCATTATGGAACACACACACAGAGGCACACTCCCCACAGGACTGTTCTTTGCAAAGCTGGACAGGGATAGTCTTTATCTTTAATGTACAATTTTTTTTACACAAAATTGACATCTCAGTTGTCAAGGCAGCATGAGGTACATATAAACACATCAAGCTGCCTTATTTTGACTTAGGCAATTGATTCCTGAAGTATTGTGGCTATTCCAACAGGCAGCAAGCCCCACCATTTATGGATGTATTTTGCCAGTCCATTTAATGGGACACCTTCCTGGCTTTAGAGCTGGGAGAGAGGGACAAAAACTTCTTTTTCTCAAAAAAAAAAGTTAGTTTTTCTTTTCAAAACTAATTTTATAAGCCCAGTAACCCATTTTGTCCCTAGTCTTGCGTTTTGAAGATGCCCCGATAAAATTTTGTTCTGGTGAGGTGCTAGAGTTGTGGATCTTCAGGGTTCAGTTCCATCCCCAGGATTATGAGAAGTAGAAGAAATCTCTTTACGGAACAGATGCATCTGTGTAGGGTCAAGTCCAGTTTGCGGGGCCCTTGATGGTGGTGGGGGCAGTAGCTCCTCTCAGTGGGATATAGTGATTGCTCAGAGCAGGGGTGCCCAAACCCTGGCCCGGGGGCCACTTGCGGCCCTTGGGGGCTCCCAATCAGGCCCGCAGGGAGCCCCCAGTCTCCAATGAGCCTCTGGCCCTCCAGAGACTTGCTGGAGCCCGTGCTAGCCCAACGCAACTGCTTTCAGCATGAGGACGACTGTTTGACCTTCCACCTGAGCTGTGGGTTGAGGGCTCCCTCTGCTACTTGCTGTTTCACATCTGCGATGCAGCAGTGGCAGCAAAGGAAAGGTTGGCCTTGCTCTGTGCAAGGCTTTTTATAGGCCTTGAACTATTGCAAGACCTTCATTCATTCATATAGGTTCCATCTCTAATATATTCATTTGGGTAAATTTATTCAAATTTGAAATGTAAATTAATTCTTTTCTTCCCGGCCCCCGACACAGTGTCAGAGGGATGATGTGGCCCTCCTGCCAAAATGGTTGGACGCCCCTGGCTCAGAGCAATAGCTCCTCTCAGCTCCCCTTTCTCCTTCTAGTGGAAGGATGACAGGTGCAGGCAGAAGAAGAAGGACAGACTCCTGCACCTTCTTCCTGCTAGCAGAAGAAGAAAGACAGACAAGTCATTACTATAGCCAGTGGTTGTCACACTTTTAGCACTGGGACTCACTTTTTAGAATGAGAATCTGCCAGGCCCCACCGGAAGTGATGTACTAACCAGTAGTGACATCATCAAGCAGGAAAATTTTTAACAATCCTAGGCTGCAATCCTTCTCACACTTACCCAGAAGTAAGTCCCATTGCCTATTATTGTTAAAAGCATATACACAGCAGCCTGTTAAGATATGTAACATTTCCCCAAATGTAGTCACGTACCATGGTAGAATCAAGCCTAATATATTAAAAATAAAACATTGAAATTAAAAAATAAAACACCTGAAATTGGCTCGTGACCCACCTAGTGGGTCCCGACCCACAGTTTGAGAAACACGGCTTATAGACAGTTCCCCTTGAAACACAGCTACGGAACCTGGAAGAATTTTTCAGCAGTTTTCAGCTGCCATGCTCCAGACCCCTGGAGCACATCTGCACATTTGGAATAGTCACTGTCAGCAGCTGAACATCTCTGCAACTGGCCCAAAGTAAAACAGAACCAGAGGCAGATCTCACATTCGGTAAGGTGAAACCACTGCCCCAGGGAGTACATTTATTTATTTACATATTTTACTCCTTGGTTTATTACTTACTGGTCTCACATAGACTCAAGATGGTAGAGACCCATAAAAAGCAACACTAGAATCAGTAAAAAAAAAACAAAACCATTTAGACATAGTAAAACCTTCCAGAAAGCACAGCACCATTTTAAAAACATCACACAACACCAAAACCCTTCCAGAGGTGGAAACTCTCCTCAACATGGCTGCCAGGTTAACGATTTGTGATCCCTGCAGCACAACCCTGTGCATGTCTGCTCAAAAGTAAGTCCCATTATGTTCAGTGGGCTTACTTCCGGGAAAGTGTCTACTACAGGATTGTAGCCTTAAGGGTTTTCTGAATTTGGCATTCATACAGTGCAATTCCATGCAAGTCCACTGTGTTCAAATGGGGCTTACTCCCAGGAAAGTGTTGCTGGACTGAAGGCTTTTCCCCTCCTGCACTCCCCATGCTTTCTCTCCCTGTCCGTTAGGCCAACTGAGGTGGTCTTCACAAGTGGCAGACTGGCAGGGTGTGCCCACTTCCATCTGCTCACCCATCTTCTTCCTTCCACCCCAGGAATGAAGGGGGGAACAGAGGAATTCATGCCAATTTGCCACTGGATGGGACAGCCTCATTTGGCCTCACAGACAGACTGGCCAGTGGTATTCATTCATTTATTCATTCACATTTTTATACTGCCCTTCCTCCAAGGTTCCTCCCCTCCTTTTGTCCTCACAGCAAGGTGGTCCAAAGTGAGAGAGAGAGAGAGAGAGAGAGAGAGAGAGAGAGAGAGAGAGACTGGACTAAGGTAACCCAGGAAGCTTTATGGCTGAGCAAGGATCAGGATCTTGAACCTGGATCTTCCACATTTATGTCCAAGTCCTGAACCACTACAGCATCCTGACTTTGGGTGTGATGTAGGACAATTGTGTTTTTCCAATATGTCTTCACTATCTCACAGGACAATGCTCTCATTGCTTTTAAATTTAAAGAGTACAGAAAGTGGTAACAGCTGTCACCTCTTGTGACTGACGAGCATGGACAGTGATTCTTGAGATGGGGCTGGCATAAAATAGTCATGGTTATATTTCCATCCCTCAAAGCAAATCAGAACAGCCTGCCCAGATCAGTGGCCCACCAGAGTCGGTGCCAGGCTCATGGCTGGGCTCCAGGCTCTGTCTTTCCCTATCCTCCACTAGCTTCATTCTCCACCTTCCCAGTCTGCCTGCCTCACCTTGTTTTCCCAGAACCCTGACTTGGCTCACCTCACCCCAGTTTGCCCAACTCCCATCTCAGAGGCACCTGCAGTTTAGCTAGGGGCCAGGGCCCATCTTCACTGGGTGGGAGCATTTCCTTCCCCTCCCACCCTTTCCACAGGTAGCCCCCTTGCCTCTCAACAGTGTACTGGTCCCATTGGCCTGTGGAGAAGAGAGTGCTAATAAATGGGCAATTTCTTCTGTGTTGGGGATCAAGAAGTGCAGTCCCCCAAGGATCTGTATGGGGACTCATTTTCTTTAACTTGTTCAGAAATTATCAGGCGTTGGGGTTCACAGCCCAAGTTTGCAACTGACACCAGACTACTTAGAGTGACACAAACCAAAGCAGATTATCATAACATCGGAGAGACTTGCGCAGGAAAATGTCCCTGTCCATTGCACCACATGTTACTTGGCAGAAATAACTAAGGGTGGGTTCCATTGGCTTTTTTTGGCTCTGGCACCCAAATGGCTTGGATGGAGCAGCCAATCAGCCCTGGTTTTTTATATTACTTGACAAATAAGGGTGTGCCCTCCAAAGTAAAGCTATGTGTGAAAAGAGGTGGGTGTGGTGCTGGCAGTTGAAAGCATCTGGAAGGGCTATGCCAGGGCATGCACTTCTATCAGCACAGGGCTGGCAGACCAGAGGAGGCACAGGGCGTTGAGCACCTGTTGTATCATACACCTATGTTTTTATCAATATTGACTCTGCAGTTCCAATAGCCATCCAGCAATAAGCTTTTACAAATGCCCAAAGTGAACATTCTTGCAGGGTAGAAGTATCAGCCCTAACCCTGTTCATGCAACATGTGCATGGCTTTGAATGCACGGAGGGAGGGGAATACTGGAATTGTAAGAACATAAGAACAGCCCCACCGGATCAGGCCATAGGCCCATCTAGTCCAGCTTCCTGTATCTCACAGCGGCCCACCAAATGCCCCAGGGAGCACACCAGATAACAAGAGACCTGCAAGGCTTCCTGGGAATTGTAGTTTAAGAACATAAGAACAGCCCCACTGGATCAGGCCATAGGCCCATCTAGTCCAGCTTCCTGGATCTCACAGCGGCCCACCAAATGCCCCAGGGAGCACACCAGATAACAAGAGACCTGCAAGGCATTCTGGGAATTGTAGTTTAAGAACATAAGAACAGCCCCACTGGATCAGGCCATAGGCCCATCTAGTCCAGCTTCCTGTATCTCACAGCGGCCCACCAAATGCCCCAGGGAGCACACCAGAGCACACCATTGTGCCTGCTGGTGCCACTTCTGGCCACCACACTTTCATGCAAGGATCTCCATAGAGCAGCCATTTTCGACCACTGTGCCGTGGCACACTGGTGTGCCACAAGTGGTCCACAGGTGTGCTACAGGAATTTGGGAGAATGTCATTTATTAGTAGGGCCAATGAGGGTTGTGAGTTGGCAACATGGTGTGCCTTGTCAATTGTCAAAAACCTGATGGTGTGCCTTGACAATTTTAGTGCCTTGTCAGTGTGCCATGAGATGAAAAAGGTTGAAAATCACTGCCATAGGGACTAACTGTTGTACTTGCATTGGTGTTCTCTCTTCATGATTGGGACCCCTGGCATTTGCACATTCATGCAATCATACATGTACAGATGTATGCACATAATTCCATCATGATGTATGTGTATGATTTCCTTCTGCCATTATTTATATCCTGAACCAAATATAAATCCGGAAATTTATATCATATGTTCTGGAACCACTATTCAGAGCGCGATACCATAGTCTTCCAAGACTGAAGGATGCCAACTGCCTATTTATATCCATGCATAGGATAACTAAAGTTGAAAAATAAATGGATAAATGTGGCTTCCTTTCTCAAGGAAATGTGACTCACTTTCTCCAGATACTGATCTTCAGTTGGGGGTAAACAGTGAGGTGAACAAGCTTGCCAATTACACCAAGCTATTGAGGGTGGTTAAAATCAGAGCAGGTTGGAGCCCCAAAAGGATCTCTCCAGACTGAGTGAACAGCCCAAGGGCAAATACTGTTCAATGTCAATAGTGGAAGGTGATGCACATTGGGGAAAACTCCCAACTTCACATATGCACTTATAGGGACTGAGCTCTTGGTGACCAATCAGAAAAGAGATCTTGGGATCATGGTGGAGAAGAACCCCATGAGAAAGCGTCAACACCAAGGGCAGCAAAAGGGAAGAAAGCAAATTCTATGCACTTGAATGGAGTGATGTTTCTGCCACAAATGAAGAACTTAGCTGAACCACAAAACAGTGCCAGCACGTGCATCTAGAAGTGCAAAATATCTTTTTCAGCCTGGCCAGGGTTAGGTTCCAACAAAGAAGCAATTTGCAGCAGAGCCTCTCCAGGGGAACCATTTAATGAGAAAACAAATCCACAGCTCCAGTGGAACCTCTGGCTTAATGCCTCCGTTCTCATTCCCAGCTGAGATGAAGCCTTGCTGTTCCATCCTAGGCATGTTTACGTGGAAATCAGTGGCACATACTCCGAAGTCAACATGCTCATATTTCCAGCCTATACTGTATGCGTGCAAATCTGTTTGCTTCAATCCCTTGTTCCCCTGCTCTGTCTTCCTCTCCCCTCCTTTGCTAGTTCCCTTCCCCACCGTCCAAATGTATATTCTTCTTCAGGACACAGACCTGCCTTTGCCTACAGAGTGGTGGGAGGAGGAGCAGGTGGGCAGCACAAGTGCTCCCTGGGAAGTTTCCGCCTAAGGCAGCCACACCAGCTGGCCTGATGGACGGATGTGCCTCACTGAATTCCAGCAAGACTAGGGCTGCCACGCTGTGCACACGTACCTGGGAATAAGCCCCACTGGATACAGTGGGGCTCATTTCTGAGTAAACATGCATAGGGTTGCACCTCTTATGGTTGTTGTTGCTTGTAACTTGCTGTTCCAGATATTGATTACAAGCTAATCAATGAAATAATTATTTTGAAAAGCTAGAAAATGGGTAGAAGATTCTTGTAGTCAGTCTCTCTCATGGACACGCATGCACGCACGCACACGCACGCACACACACAGAATGTAACATATTTTAACTTCTCACATCTAGTGAGACACTAGATGACACTAGATGTGAGAGCTCTCATGTGTGGATGGGATGGCCAGGAGAAAGTGGCAATGGAGTCCCCGTCACATAAGAACATAAGAACAGCCCCACTGGATCAGGCCACAGGCCCATCTAGTCCAGCTTCCTGTATCTCACAGCGGCCCACCAAATGCCCCAGGGAGCACACCAGACAACAAGAAGACATGCAAGGCCTCCTGGGAATTGTAGTTAAGAACATAAGAACAGCCCCACTGGATCAGGCCATAGTCCCATCTAGTCCAGCTTCCTGTATCTCACAGCGGCCCACCAAATGCCCCAGGGAGCACACCTGATAACAGGAGACCTGGATCTTGGTGCCCTCCCTTGCATCTGGCATTCTGACATAACCCAAAATGTCACAAAGGGGTTCACAACCAAAAAGAAGATGGGAAGAACAGGGAGAACAGCCAACAGGGAAGGGGGTGGAGCCCACTATGGACCCAGTCCTATCCAATTTTCCAGTGCTGGTGCAGTTGTGCCAGTGGGGTGTGCGCTGCATCCTGTGGTGGAGGGGCAGTCACTGGGGCCTCCTCAAGCTATGGGAACATGTGTTCCCTTACCGCAGAGCTGCATTGTGGCTACAATGGAGCTGGAAAGTTGGATAGGATTGGGTCCTGTGCTGGCAGAATAGGGACAGGGGTTACTCTGGCTAAATATAAGAGAACCTCCACTTGAAAAGATGTCTCTTTGCTTACATCCAGGTTTGGACCCCAAGTGGTGAAGATGCGTGTAGAGTCAGTGAGATCTAGATTCAAATCTCAGCTTGGCCATGAAGCTCCCTGGGTGACCCTGTGACAGTCACACCTTCGTATATTCAAAAGTTTCATTGTCTTGCAAAGGAAATGTAGAGTGAGTTGCAGTATTAAACTGGTGCAATAGTTTTTAACATAGCTTTATTAGTACCTTCATTTATTCTTTCCTGCAGCCTGTCTTAACCATGAACTGTTGTCCTGGTGCAGAGCCTGAAAAGAAGGAACACTCTATAAATTGGACCAGCAGAATCCAAGCGAAAGGTGAATCACAATAACTAATTTGACAAGATCTTGGTTACAAATTAACTCCATGAGCCCTGAGTGCCAGAAGGCTCAAACCCCGTGTTTGCTGCAGGACGGAGATCCCATTTTGGAACTTTGCGAGCATGCCACCTTCTATCTTGGAATGCTCAGCATGGAAATGTTGGTATAGAGCAGGGGTGACCACTTGCGGCCCTCGAGGCCTCTCAATGTGACCCTCAGGGAGCCCCTAGTCTCCAATGAGCCTCTGGCCCTCCGGAGATTTGTTGGAGCCCACACTGGCCCGATACAACTGTTGTCAGCATGAGGGCAACTGTTTGACCTCTGGCGTGCTGTAGGATGAGGACTTCCCCCAATGCTTGTTGTTTCACGTCTGTGATGCAGTAGCGGCAGCAAAGGAAAGGCCAGCCCTGCTTTGTGCAAGGCCTTTTATAGGCCTGGAGCTATTGCAAGACCTTCATTCATTCATATAAGTTCATCTTTAATATATTCATTTATGTAAACTTATGTAAATTTATTCAAATTTTAAATGTAAATTAGTTTTTTTCCCCCGGCCCCCAACACAGTGTCAGAGAGATGATGTGGCCCTCCTGCCAAAAACTTTGGACACCCCTGGTATAGAGTGTAACTTGGAAGCTAGGGGAGGGTGGGATGGAACACCCTGTATTCCAAGTAATTTTGACAGGAGGAGGGGCTGTTCCCCTCCAATACTTTTGGGATGGGGGGCATTTTGAAATGATAAGAATTATATCAATAAATAACTCTTCAGTTAAAAACGCATACATTTTATTATATATTATTAAATTTGTTCCCAGTGCTCCTCCAAGGAATTCAGGGTGGTGTACTTCTCCCCCTCCATTTAAATCTTCACAACAGCCCTGCAAGGTAGGCTAGGCTGAGAGATGATGACTGGTCCCAGGTAATACAGAGAACTGCATGGCTGACAGGGTCCTTGAATTTATGTCCCTCTGGGCCCAAAACATGCTACATCACACAGAAAAGGGACAACTATTAAACATTAAGTTTAACAGTGTTCACAGAGACTGCGCTTCCTGTTGTCCAGTGCAAAGCACATTTTCCTCTTCTTTGGAGGGCTTGGTAATGAGGCACCTGCTGAAGGAGTTCAGCAAGCCCACCTGGCACCATTCCATAAGAGGAGTGGCAACACCTGTGTCAAAGTCACTCCGAATCAGGCCACCCTTCCAGCCTCTGACTTGCTGAAGCAAAGGCATTCCCCAGGCAGAATCAGGTAGGTCCATTTTCCTGAGGCCTGCAGAAAGCATGCGTCCAGGCATCTTTCCTACTTTAAGTAACTTTAATCCTCTCTGCAGAATTTCTGGGTCAAACCCTCGTTGCGTTTGCAAGTTCCCGGATTTGTCTCAAGGGGGGTGGGGAGTGTTCCCCTTGTTTTCTGACTTTGCTCCCAGTCATGTCTGAACTGCTTTCAGAGACCATGATACTTATTTTTTTATGAAACGTCTCTTACAAAACAGCCACAGGAGTACACAATATCAGAGTAACACAAGCGCAGAAGCAGGCACACCAGCACAAGTAGCAGGAACAAAGGATCAGCAAAAAGAATTGGGCTGCAACCTCAAACGCACTTGCTAGGGAGGAAGGCCCATTGAGCATAAGTGGACTCATCACTAAGTAAATATGCATAGGATTGCTCTGCCAGAACTTCGTCCAAGGCCCCATGGAAGTTTTTCATGGCTGACTTTGAAGGGGCCAGGTAGGCCTCACGAGATGTTTCTGGAGAAATTCCAGGGTCAGAGTCAACTTTTGGGGGGGCCCTGAGGCAGAATCCCTGTGGGGTTCCCCCTCTACATGCACACAGACTTAGAAAGTAGGCAGGAGACGGCAAAAAGTCTTCTTTCAGGCCACTGCTACAGTTGCTGTGACACCCCCCCATAAGTGTTCACCTGGCATACCAGGCAATGGGGGGGGGCAGCAACAAAGAATCCTCCTTTTTCCTGTGTGTCATTTCAAAATTCCTGGATGCCCCAGTCCCTGATGTCTGGGTGGGGCATCCACAAATGTTAAAATAAGACAGAGGAAGGAGAACAGTTTGCTACACCTGCCACATCATCCCTCATTGATCCATAAGTTTAAGGGGATGCTTCGCAGGCGATGGGGGGTGGCAGTAGGCACACCCTACTAGTTTCTGGGGTGTGGCAGGGTCCACCCTTGGCATGTCTCTAACCAGGCCCCATCTGTGATGCTGTCCCTACAAACTCCTAAAAGAGCATTTCATATGTTGTTAGATTTTCCAAGAGCCTCTTAAATCACAGCAAGTCTCCACTATATCTTTTTCTCACTATGGCTAGGCAGAGGCTGAAAGCAAGGGCCAAAGGTCAAGCACTTTCCCACAACGTTTGCCCCATTGATTGCAATAAAACTCAGAGGTAAACTGCACCTGAATCTGGAGGTTCCCTTTTGTGATCATGGTTAAGAGTAATGTGCATCAATAACACCTTGCTCTTCATTTGTTTTATCCCATTTTGAAGCCATCTCTATATATTTATAACATTTTTATCTAAGGTTGTCAGGTTGAATGCATCCCTAAACTGGAAATTCAGGAGACACAGGGTGGTGATGTTATAAGGCAGGGCTTGGTGATGTCACACAGTTGCACATTCAGCTCTGCAGCAAAAACTAGGAGAACTGGAGGCAGAGGGAAAATCCTGTTTTGTTGTTTTTTAGAACAAATTTTCAAAATATTGAAATATTTTTCAGATTGACGACCAAAATTCTTTGTAGATAATTTTTTTCAAAATAATATTGTTACAGCCACTCCATTTCTGCCTCCTCTCCTTCCAGGACAATGGGAAGAGGTGGAACAATGCACATTCCACATTTTGAAGGGCAGGGAGGTGACACTTCAAAACCTGAGTCTGGGCTGAAAACCTGAAATCCAGCAGCTCACCTAGACAGCTTCAAATAGCCCTCCTATCTGGCAACCCTATTTGTAGTTTTTTCTTCCATCATGGAGCTCCAGGCAGCACATGTAGCTGCACACGATACCAGGGGCATCACTGTGTAGAAGGCAGTAGTAGGCAACCTTCAGTCTCGAAAGACTATGGTATCGCGCTCTGAAAGGTGGTTCTGGAACAGCGTCTAGTGTGGCTGAAAAGGCTGATTCAGGAGTGACAATCCCTTCCACACTGGGAGCAAGTGCAGTCTGTCCCTGGTCTGTCTCCCTGGCTATGGGCCTTCCTTCTTTACCTCTTAGCCTCAGACTGTTGGCCAAGTGTCTCTTCAAACTGGGAAAGGCCATGCTGCACAGCCTGCCTCCAAGCGGGCCGCTCAGAGGCCAGGGTTTCCCACCTGTTGAGGTTCACTCCTAAGGCCTTCAGATCCCTCTTGCAGATGTCCTTGTACCGCAGCTGTGGTCTACCTGTAGGGCGCTTTCCTTGCACGAGTTCTCCGTAGAGGAGATCCTTTGGGATCTGGCCATCATCCATTCTCACAACAATACCAGGGGCATCACATAATAAAAAGAGGTGGACATAATGGGTCACCATGATTGCCAACCATTTTTTCTTCCAGGGCTCCTGCGTCTTTATCAGTTGCATGACTGACAAAGGTTCCCTATCACTTCATATTCAGGAAAAGATTCACCAACTACATTTCTTCTTACTGCAGTTTTAAAAACATAGGAACCCTACCAAGAAAAAAAAAAAAGCAACCTTATAACTACTCCTGGAATGAATAAGAAACAGGCATTTTATTTTTGCCACCAGGGTTTTGATTTCAGGTGGGAAGCCCTTCTATGTCTGTGGTCAAACCTAGACCAGTGGTTCCCAAACATTTTAGCACCAGGCTCCACTTTTAAAAATGACACTCTATCGGGACCCACTTAACTTTAAGAGGCATTTAAAAAATTCACTTTTCCAGCTGCTCAAGCCTCTAAGTTTTATCCTTTTTACTATGGTGAGGGGGGTGGGTCACTTTCTGAAGCATTTATTGAGCTCCATGTTTGTTGGAGCTGGACCATTCTGGTGGTATTGCATTCCCATTCAAAGTGGACTGAGGGATGTTCACCTACTTGCATGTATACACACACATGCTGCTTTGTTCCCCTTTCCATAGGGCTCAATTCATTTTCCTTGTCAGCTGTCAGCTTCACAATTCACCAGAAATCAGGTTGTGACCCACTGGTGGGTCCCAAGCCACAGTTTGGGAACCACTGAACTAGACCATATGCAGAATACACCACTGAGCAGCCCCTAGCAGCTTTCCATACAACTATAATTAGCAGGATTGCCAACTTTTGAGCTTTGTAGCTATTCCTTAGATAGCAGTTTGCTCTGCAGCAACAAGCAGGTCATCAGGTCATGCTTTGCCTGCAGAAAGGACCCAGGTTCAACTGTGGGTAGCATCTCCTGTGAGGGCCAGTAGTCCCCAGAGATCCATTGCCAGTCAATGCTTACCTAGATGAACCAAGAGCCTGACTCAGCGGACAGCCACTTCCTGTTCGCAAACTTCTCCTACTGATTTTAGCATAGCATTTCTGTGCTGTAGGAATGAAGCAGGATAAGCCATTTTTGTACTGACCTGCTAACATGATCAACTGAGCAGCTAGAGATATGAGTTTTAAGGTGACCAAATAAAGTATTTATAGTTGTGAAGGGAGGGGAATTTCAGCAGGTGCAGCATATCAGGTAGGAGTAAGAATAGCTACATCTGCTGAAGTTCCCTCTTACAAAGCTCCTGCCGATTAATGCATGCATTTTTTTTTGCTTATTTATTTATCATAGGTTGTTTGTGGACTTATCCAGATGAAAAGAGATTAATAAATGCACAAAATAATGAATAATGACGTTTATGTAGACGTATCATGGTGTATGTGATATACAACAGTCTTTGGCCTGCATATTTTCAAGCCTGTGCAGTGATTTCCACTGAAGTCAATATGTCTTGGGGCATCTGGGGGGGGGGGGGTCAGCTTACAGCTGTTTTGGTATTACCAAATGGATTTTACATTCTGTATAGTGAGTGATTGTGCAGGGGCAAATGTCAATGACTGCAACCCTATACATTTGTACAGTTGAAGATAATAGCGTTTCCGTACATAAGCACTTCACATACATTGTCTTGGTGTTGTCCTTATTACAACCCTGTAAGGGAAGTATTATCCCTGTATTGCAGGTGGGGAAGAGAGAGTGTCTTGTGCAGGCCACTTAGCAAGTTCCTATTCAGAAGGCAAGGAAAGTTCTGATTCACAGCTCAGTCCCTTAGCCTGCTGCACTAACCATGTTAGTTGTTACTCTGAAGTCTCACTGTTCAATGAGGCTGGCTCCCTGGCACAGCATGCAGCCTTACTTGGGAGTAAGTGTAGTTCAGCAGGGCTGAATTCTAGCTACAGCTGCAATCCTATGTGCCTTAACTGAAAACATTAATTAATGGCTTACTTCCGAGCAAAACTTCACACCTATTGGGGAGGAAGATGCATCCAATGCAGTGGGACGTGCTTCCAAGTAAATCATTATTTCACAAATCTGGTAGGCCACCTTTTTCCCACAGGACCTAAGACAGGTTACAAACACATATAGAGTATCAAAGGAGGCAACACTAATCAAAACAATCGATACAACATAGGATTATTCACATAGAATATCCAGCTGCAGACAAGCATAGGGTTGCCACTTGTGGCCTGATGCTGTGTGCATTCACTCAGAAGCAACAGGATTGATTTAATTCTGCATAGGGCTGAACTGTGCGGGTAGCTATAACTTCCAGAGGGGAAGCCAGCAGTGCTTGTTTTCTGCAGCCAGAAAGGCAAAGTACCTTGTGGCACCTTAAAGGACTAGCCCAGTGATGGTGAACTTTTTGGGTTCAGTGTGTCAGAAATTTGGAAAATGCCTCACTTAACTCTGCTGCTGTGTCATTTATTTAAAAGATATAGTCCAGTCCTGTGTGTTGCCATGCATGATATAAAGGAAAGTCAAATAATTCCAAAAATGAAATACAAGTAAAACAAACTCAGCTGTTAGGTGTTGGCAAATGCTGGTGTGTCACCCAAAATGCTGTGGTGTGTTACCTTTGACATACGTGTCATAGGTTTGCCATCACTGGAATAGCCCACTGATTTCAGCAGAAGCTTTTTCAGAATGTATTAAGAATGAATTTTCAAAACAGGGCAGATGGCAAATCACAAAGAGAGCCCTCCTGAAGGGTCGCCTTTTTGAGCTCCAGCAGCCCAAACCCCAACCCCACAAATGTTGTGACACCCCAAAGACTTACCATTTATTTCAGCGTAATCCTTTGGGGCCTACAGACAGCACACAAAAGCTGATGCTGAAATTAAGGGGTAAGTCTGCAAGGTGTCACCAGACTCTTTGTGTTCTGATCTGGAGTGTGTGAGGGGCAGCTTTAAACAATGAAAGGATTCCAAAGAAGGGGATTTGCATCCAGGTGGCAAAAATGAGCAGGTAACCTGGGAGAGGAGAACTGCTTTGCAGAGGGCTTCAGCCTGTTAAGTCTGACAACTGCCTGTAGCCTGGGAGGCCCGCCTGGCTTGAGAAGAAATGCTGCAACTGTAACATTCCTGATAAAGGAAGTTCCTGATAAAGGACTCCTGGAAGGGAAGGGAAGGAGAAGGAAAGAAACACCCTGAAAGCAGGTTAAGGCACTTCCTGCAGTAGAGTTAAAACTGGGGAAGAGAAGGAGGAGTTGATCTCCTCTCCCCCCTGATCTCTCTCTCTCTCTCTCTCTCTCCCTCCCTGGCTCACCAACCCTAAGCCCCCAATCAGGTAGGCTCCAGCAGGCGTTGATCTTGCTCCAGGTCCCTCCTACACCTTTTGCAAGGGCCCAATGGCTTTTGCCCGTTGGGAGGCTGACTAGGGTCACATGGTCTCACTCATGGGCAGGTAACTTGGGAAAGGAGAAGAGGAGGAAAGAGAGAGAGGAGTGTGTGGATTTATCCTTCCTCCAAAGCAAGGCTGAGTTCCTGCCATGATGTCAGAGGGAGAGATACCTGCAGCTTGTTAATTGCATCTCCCAATCAGAGGCAGGGCGAGATCACCCAGAGCAGGTACAAGCTGCGAAACTTCCTCTCCTTAGCTGGAATCTGAGGTCTCAGCTCCCTTCTTCCCCTCCCCCTTCTGGGTCTTCCCATATTGTCCTTTTTATTTGTCTCCACCTTGATCACCTGGAGGAAAGGGGGTGAACTTCTTATTTGTGGGGTTTTTGTGTGCGGATCCCTCTCTCTTTCCTCCTTCTGCCTTATTTTTTGTTCTCTCTCTCTCTTTTTGTTTTTATCTGTTGCTTCTGATTGTAGCTGCTTCTCCCTGTGGTCATGACGGCTTCTTCGCACAGTGACTCTGTGGTTGTCTTGTTTGGGGCGACAGCTGGCGCATATGGGGCTAAGCTGGGTTCCGATGAGAGGGAACTAATTCTCTTGGTGTGGCAAGTTGTGGACCTACACAGCAAGAAGGTATGGCTATCCAGACACTTGGTAGACTCTTGGGTGACCTGCACAAAACAAATGCCATTCTCTCCCTGCTTACTTCCGAGCAAATCCGCCTTCACCCTGTCCCAGCTCCATGGGACTGATTGCCCAGTAAACATGCACACGATTGTGCTGAAAGATCCTCCTTGTCCCCAGAGGATTGTCCTTCCCCCAGGGAAACCTTGGGGAAGCAGGGAGAGAAGTGAAGAAGTCTGCCCAGGCTCAGAGGAAGAGACTTGCTTATTTCTGAAATCTTGAAACTGGCGCAGGGAGGGGATGAAAAGAAGATCCCAAAAACATGACTTCCACCCACTCATCCCCATTCCAACTCCCATCCCGAAGGCTTCCAATGGCTTTTGCTTCTTCTAGAAGTCGAGACTTTTCCTAATTTGGGATGTTTGGTGGGTTTTTTGTTTCATTTTAAAAATCAGGCCTGCATGCTGCTTCTGGGACCTCTGGCTTTATTGGGGAATTGAGTCCTGGGGAGGACGGGAGCAGCTTCTCTCTGTGATAAGAGCAGCTCATTCAAGTCTAAATTTAACCTTTTTCTGCGAAGGGAACTCTTGTATTTAAAAACAATCACAACGGAGCACGTCTATGGTTGAAAGCATGCCTGATCCATAAATGTGCCACCTGATTTTTGTCTTCCCATGGAAGTGTCTCATTCTGATGTGTTAAACCAAAGCTTGTCATCAGGATTGTATAAGAATTGTGTGACCAAGTCCCTTTACGTTGAGGGGCAGCTCCTCCCCTGGAGAAGAGGCTCTGCCAAACAAAAAAGATCTTGTGAAATCAATCAATGCATCCTTTAAACAAGCAACAGGCTGCATTCTCTAAATTGTAGCAGTGGGAATCCTCCTGTGTTTCAAGGTTCTTTTAAAAAACCAACATACTCTTCTAGTTTCTGACTTTATTTTCCTCCCCCCCCCCCACATCCCTTCCCACTCTGTTAAATATTTTCAGGTAGGGACACTGCACAAATGTTTGGTGAAGGCCGACAACTTGGAGCTGAGCGACCAATGTCGAGAGGTGACAGGCTTAACCCCTGAGGGACTGAGCAAGGCTGAACCGCTGGATCGGGTTCTCCAACAGGTAAGGGCAGCTAAGGGTTAATGCAGAGAGCAGAATTCCAAGTGATGCAACAAGACAAACAGGCTTGCTTTTGACTTTCGCTTTGAAATCATGGTGGCAGTGGCGGGGTGGGGTGGGGTGAGGACCTGTTCCTCCCAGCGGCGATACAGCAAGCGAGGAAGGCTTATCCTGCAGAATGGCCATTTGGGGTGGTCCCTGAATGAAGTCACTGAGGTTTAGTCACAACAGACAGTGGTACTTAGAGCTAGTGTCATATGAGTAACCAGGGGTGTGAACTGTGAGCCAAGGAGTCTGATTCAAATGGTGTTTTTTTTTCTGTAAAAGGCAGAACCATTAATACAGTGTGTATAAAACAAATATAGTGTTATACATATTTTACATATTTAACACAGAAATTTAGTAAGTGTCAACAGTCAAAGAAACAATTCTTGGGTTAAATATCTGTAGACATTAACTAACCAACACTAAATTATCCACAGTAACACACTCAGATCCGCCATACCAGGAAAAATAACTGCTAGGGAGCGCTGAAGAACATGACAGAGCCCTGTAGCAAATTCTGGAGATGCAGGGCATCTGATTTCAGAAGATTGGGTGGGAAGGAGGGGCCTCTGCGTGCCACATGTGAGTTGCATTGTGTTGGGCAGTGGTGTGCCTTCAGCATTGCCACTTTCTGATTTATGGCCATTGCACGGTGGCTTCTGTGTTTAAAATGTCTTCACCTCTGCCTTGAATTCACCAAATAACGATATGCTTTGAACTGATGTGCTTTGAACTCTCAAATCCACTATACATGTGTAATCTTCATTGCCCTTCTGTGTGGTCTTGTTTGGCCAATTCATCTGACAGTGCACTCAGTCCAGCAAGGAACATGCATATGTTGGGGCAACCTGAAAGTTCGTAGGTGGTTGAAAACCTTCTAAGGTGATATTTGCGTGACGCAAAGCTCTCCAGCGTTGTGGTCAACCTGGGATGGGTCTTGGCTGAAGTTAAGAAGCATGTTTAGTAGCTCTGTCATCTTCTAAAATGGTGGTGAATATTTGTGCTGTTTGTTTAGCCCTCTTTTTAGGGGAGAGCTTAGCAGTTGGTGGTGTGACAGTTTGCAGTTTTCTCAATTCCCTGTCTACCATACCATAAAAGATGGAAGAGGATGTTCAGTCTCTCTTCCCAAGGCTGGCCTAAGACCTCCCCTCCCAGTGCCTGAGCCAAAACAGTGCAGGAAAGGAGAGAGGTGGGCTAGATGGTCTCAAGCTTACTTTCTCCTCCACACTTCTGCTCCATTTCCTTCTTTGTGTTTTGAATTCAGGGAGGAGGAGGAGGAGTTGCAGAGATAGGCAGGCAGTGGGCACTCTTCCCAGAACGATCTTCTACCTGAAGCAGCTGGCTCAGTAAGCCTTGGGGATAGTCTGAACCTGTCTCTTTCTCACATGATAAAAAGCCACTGTCCAGAGCCTTTTAAATATGGCCCCTGACAGTTTTCAGACAAAGTGAACACAGAACATTGTCTTTTGAATATGCTAAAAAAGGATGTTAGTCAGTGGGCAGGTACTTGTTAAAAGGACGGTATGTGCACATGACTCGGCTAGCAGGCTGAGCTGGTTTGCCTTAGAGCAGTAGGATGAGGGGAAAGTAGCTGGTAACTTGAGGTAAAAGAGAACCCAATGTGTGGAGTGTCCCATGAGAGTCTCTTGCCACAGACGCTTCAGGAAGGAGGAGTATTTGAAAGGAGGAGGTGGTGATGATGATGATGATGCACAAGTGTGCCATGTTTCCGACAGAGTGTTGGATTGGGGATAGAGAGGTTTGAGTTCAGATGTCAAGCACAGTGGGTGACTTTCAGCCTGGCTTGAAAGCAGTAAGTGTGTGTGTGTGGGGGGGGAGAGATTACTGTGTGTGAAGCTCTGCGCTCCTTGGAGGAAAGGTGGCATAACTATTTGACTGTGCACCAGTGCACTCAATATCAAGAGTGAAGTGGCACCTCGTTTCTCCCGCTAAATTTACCGATCTATTTTGACCTTATTCTTGTCGCAGCCCCGCAAGGGAGGTTAGGCAGGGAGTGATCTGCGCAAAGTTCTTCTGGATGTGCTCTGTGGGATTTCGACTTGGAAACCTCCACATCTGAAAACCAGGGCTTGAGTCCTGAAGCTGCTGAGTGTGAATGAGCTGGAGGATGAGGCTCCTCACCCAGGAGATGCTCCTGGGATCCACATCTGTGGCCTGTTAGTAGCACAGACTCCTCTGGCTTAGAGGAGGATAAATGCCAGGCCAAGGTGGTGGGCAGGGCGCCATGGGCTGGCCTGGAGACTCCTGAAGATTTGCAGTGGGCCCAGAGCTGTAGATTGCTCCAGCCACCATATACCTCCTGTTATCCTCACAATGGTAGCCACTGCTGCTTAATTAATTGATTAATTAATTAATCCCCAGGCTGTTTGTTCAGCTATACAGCTCTGCAGAGCCCTTTTCAAACTGCTGCAGTGTAAGCTGTGAGTCGGAACTTCCACAGTTGAAGGCTTAGATCTGTCATGACTTGTCATGACCTTAACACAAGTCGGTCCTCCTTGGCCTCAGTCTGCTCCATCTGCAATATGGGCTCAATCATACTTGCCTTTTACAGGGTTATTGTCAAAATTCCAGCAAGTGAAGTGCTTGGAGCCCTCAGAAAACGCTATACAAA
Source organism: Tiliqua scincoides (assembly GCF_035046505.1). NCBI lineage: Eukaryota > Metazoa > Chordata > Lepidosauria > Squamata > Scincidae > Tiliqua > Tiliqua scincoides. Next base: position 46,401,790 of record NC_089829.1, on the reverse strand, counting down.
TGCGAAGGTTTGTATTTATTATAACAGTCAGGTGAAAAATAAGAAGGAACAATTTTTAAAAAAAATCATAACAGAGCTGCATGCAATTGCCAGGTCTTCTGCCTGGTCACAGTTTGTTTTGTTTGAGAAAGATGAGAGAGCAATTTTTAAGAATTGAATGAATTTTTTTCATTCAAGTCACAATTGCTGTTCCTCCTCCCTACCCCTCCTCCCACGGACTCTTGTGCTTTTATCCCTCATCTTGTTTTCCCTTCTAGAGTCACTGGTGAATCTCCAGTGTTAGTCTTCCAGTGATGGAGGTTAGGGATCCTGGGCAGGTTGTATATATCAAGCCCGAAAGCCTAAAATGTGGGTGCAGGAAAAGCATTTCCTGGGTGGTGTGACTTCATGCATTCCTGGGCTGATTCCCAGTGTTTAAAAAAATCTGTTCCAGGGTTTAAAGCAGCCATTTTCAACCACTGTGCTGTGGCATACTGGTGTGCCGCAAGTGGTCCACAAGTGCACCACAGGAATTTGGGGGAAGGCGATTTATTAGTAGGGCCAGTAGGGGATGTGAGCCCCCTCTGTCAGTATGGTGTGCCTTGTCACTTGTCAAAAATCTGACAGTGTGCCTTGACAATTTTAGCACCTTGTCAGTGTGCCGTGAGATGAAAAAGGTTGAAGATCGCTGGCTTAAAGGATGCCCTACTTAGCGCCAGTATGTGGTTTAGAGGAACAGGAAAAGTCTGGCCTATTACATTATGGCTGGCCTATCCATGAGGTCACCTGAAGCAGGTTACATCAGCAGCGGATTGTGAAGGGCCAGAGGGGATGGTGGATTTGGGGATGCCTTTTGCCCTGTCTGCTGTCACTAATGCAAACTGCGATGATCTCACTTGCATGAAGAAGCAGATCACACACCCCTGCCATGCTCCTGAAGCATTGCATTCATGCTGTTCCTGTAAATGGAACTGGAAGTCATGCACTTTTGGGTTTCATGGGAATGATGAGGAATATGGTAAGAATTTTGATTTTTAATGGTTTTTTTTTTTTGGTAGTACAGCAGTGGTGGACCCAAGACAGCATCAGATGGTGTTCCGGGTCATGCCACCCCTGCTTCACTTCCCTTGCAACTAAGATCATCTCTTTCTGTGTTCCTTAGTCTTGTTTCTGGAACTCCCTTCGGGGGCGCTTGGGTTCCCGGCCTCTGATTTGTATGCTATGCTGTGTGTTCCCTGCACTGTCCCATCCACCCCCTGAACCCAGTAATATTCTGTAACGAGGTAATCCAAACTGAACACTGAGGATGGTTGACTTCTGCAACCTGTTTTGTATTGTATTGGCAACCTTCAGTCTCGAAAGACTATGGTATCGCGCTCTGAAAGGTGGTTCTGGCACAGCGTCTAGTGTGACTGAAAAGGCCAATCCGGGAGTGACAATCCCTTCCACACCGGGAGCAAGTGCAGTCTGTCCCTGGTCTGTCTCCCTGGCTATGGGCCTTCCTTCTTTGCCTCTTAGCCTCAGACTGTTGGCCAAGTGTCTCTTCAAACTGGGAAAGGCCATGCTACACAGCCTGCCTCCAAGCGGGCCGCTCAGAGGCCAGGGTTTCCCACTTGTTGAGGTCCATCCCTAAGGCCTTCAGATCCCTCTTGCAGATGTCCTTGTATCGCAGCTGTGGTCTACCTGTAGGGCGCTTTCCTTGCACGAGTTCTCCATAGAGGAGATCCTTTGGGATCCGGCCATCATCCATTCTCACGACATGACCAAGCCAACGCAGGCGTCTCTGTTTCAGCAGTGAATACATGCTAGGGATTCCAGCACGTTCCAGGATTGTGTTGTTTGGAACTTTGTCCTGCCAGGTGATGCCGAGGATGCGTCGGAGGCAGCGCATGTGGAAAGCGCTCAGTTTCCTCTCCTGTTGTGAGCGAAGAGTCCATGACTCGCTGCAGTACAGAAGTGTACTCAGGACGCAAGCTCTGTAGACCTGGATCTTGGTATGTTCCGTCAGCTTCTTGTTGGACCAGACTCTCTTTGTGAGTCTGGAAAACGTGGTAGCTGCTTTACCGATGCGCTTGTTTAGCTCGGTATCGAGAGAATGAGTGTCGGAGATCGTTGAGCCAAGGCTCAACCTGTTTAAACTTGGCTCAACCTGTTTAAACTATGCAGATCAAAATAACATGTGCAGTCTAGGAGGTAGACAAATTGACCAGTAGCCATGAGGGCTAGAATCTTGTGCTAAATGCTGACATTTGTCACAAAATTGAATTCTGTGTCCAGTATACTATATGTGTTGTCTGTCTGTCTCTCTCTCTCCTCCCCCCCCCCAGTATGGGGGTGTTCTGAGCTTCTACAGAATTGGAGAGCCAGCACAATGTATCTTTTGGATTGCCAGCCTAACAGTACAACTATATGCATGATTATTCTGGAGTAAATCCCATTGCATTTTGTGGGGCGTTTCAGGGCCTTAGAGAGGAATTTTGTCAAGGGATACAGCATTTCTTTTGGACCCCTTCCCTTCTCAATTGGATCATAATCTCTATCAATTATTATATATAAAACTATGTCGGCGTACCCAAAGCGTGAATGCCAGTCTTCACACAAAATATGCGAACATTTTATCGGGGGAAATTTCTGGCTGCTCTCCTTTGGCTTCCAGGTCCCCTTTTTGACCCCATGCCTAGGGACAATTTACTCCCTTCTCATAGGCCATGGGGCTTCCTCCCATGAAAGTGTGTGTAGGATTGCAGCCTAAGGCTGGCTTTTGTTACTGTCTTATAGTGGTTGAGGTACCACAAGCAAGATTTAAACATCCAGACGTATTTTTTTATTCACGAGTCCTGCCTTGGGCCTTTCTTCCTCTTCTCTCCTCCTTCAGGCTCTCTTTTCCTCCCTCTTTCTTCCACCACTGTCTCCCTTTCTCTTCCTTCCTCTGGTACAAACTTATTTGAAACCAATAGGGGAGGAACTGCAACTATGTGATTCAACTACTGAGTCGGTCTGAGTTCAGATCCTGCTCAGTCCTGAAAATCTTTGCATGATCTTGGGCAGGCCAGTCACACTTGCTCTCTCAACTCCTCCTGCCTTGTGAGAATAAAAAGGGGGAGGAGGAACTATGTGCGCTGCCCCAAGTTCCTTGGACGAAGGGTGGGATAGAAATGGAATGGGAGGAAATACACACACTTGCTTGTGTACTGCAGTTAATGTGTTGGTGCAAGGGGAGAGGAGAGTTTTTAACATGCAACATACAAGTGTGCTGCTTGTAGTCTCATTTTTTTTTTGGAGTGGCAGTTAGACAAACTGAAGTCAAATGGAAAAATACAATAGTCTAGCTTTGTGGAACGTATGGAACTGGTTCTGCCTATCTTCTTGAAATCGCTCGGAGGGTGCTTGTGGGAGAAACTTGCTTAGGCAGTAAAACAGGTTTGTGTTGCCACTTCTCCCAGTGCCCACGATCAGTCCCCCGAGCAGCCTCTGCCTGCAGTGTCACCTGGGGTTGTGGTGTTTTTCTCCCAAACTGAATTCTCCTTCATCTTAATTTTGAGCCAAGGAAGGAAAAAATGATTCCTGTGCGCGCATGCGCGCGCGCGCACACACACACACACACACACACACCCCATTGGGTGTGGCTTGGGTATTTTTGATTTTTGCTGCTGCTGCTGTTTTCCCCCTTAGTTAGATTTCATGCAAGACTGGTTAAGGCTGCAGAGCAACTTCTGGGCAGCTTGGAAATGGCTCTGAGACGTAAGATCTGGGCAGCAAGTTAGATCTTGTCCTGCGTCTTGCAAAGCAGAGACATCTGAAACAGCTTAGCTAAGTACACTTTGCTGTTTATCTTTTTAAAAAAGGACTATAATTATGATCACTACTTCTGTGAGGTTGTGCCCCTGCTACCGCAGATTGCAGCTTCTGGGCCAGGTACAAAAGGCACATGTCTGTCTCGGTGGTGGGGAGACGTGATGGGAAAAGATGCCTCCAACAGGACTGGAAGCTGTAGACTCAGTTAAGTGCCAGCACCTGTGAAGCTCTGCACTAGGACACTCCCCCTCTCCTGTGGCCTCATTCCATCCTGGTATATGGGGTGCTGCCGCTGGTCCGGTGGCCTAGTTGATCCTATCAGCAGCTCAGCCCAGTTTGAGCCTTTCTTCCTGGTTCTTGTGGATAAGCCGTTGAGACGCTCCCCACCCCAATCCTATTGAACTGTTGAGAATTTGAGCACAAATTTTAATGCAATTTTTTTCTAGTCCGCAATCACTGGAAGTGTGGCTTGGTTGCTTCCCACCCCCACCCCAACCTGCAGTCGTGTCGTGTGGGGTACTTAAGCCTGCACTAGTTCCTGCTTGTCATACAGGTGACAAGAACTGGTGTGTAACCAGCACAGTATGTAACACGTGCCCAGCTGGGTCCCTGTGGACAAAAACAGGGTCACATTAGGACCGTTCTGGCGCTGATCCCGAGGATTGTTGCCCAGGCTCCACACATCCACCTGCTCTCGCTGAAGTCTCTGCTCTGGAATTAGCTGGTCTTCCAGTTCCCTCTAGAATTGACAAACTTAGCGACTCTTGCCAAAAAGAAACAAAACAAGGAATCCACTGGTGCTGGCCACAAAGGCAGAATAGATAACGATGGAGCCAGAGGTGGGGGTGGTTGTCTTCCTAAGAAGCAGAGGCAATGTGTTGAGCCTGGGAGGGAGGAAGCTGCAATGTGGTGCACCCCTCATGTTTGCAGAACTAAGCTGGAATGACAGGACTGTGTTGGGGGTGGCTCTGTGACCAGGGGACAAATGGTAATACCGGAAAAGCAACTGCTGGTGCTTCTGGCCTTGTGCGTCGAACCTCAGAGCATTGCTAGTTAAAACACATCCTTTTGCTCAGAGGTGCCATATGTCTTGTAAGTGGAGATGGGGCCAAGAGAATTCAAAGAGTGGGTTCTAATATACGTATATTCAAGGTGAAATTGCAAAAAGGTTGTGTACTAGTAGCTAGCTTTGTACTGTACTCTGCTTTGTGATAACAGCAAGATCGTCTACTATTTTCTTAAAATCAAAGAGCTTTGCATCTTGCTGCAGTCAATACAGATAAACCTGCTTGCTGAAACCCTCCCTACAATGGGACTGTTCATAAAATGTGACTGCTTTAAGACTGGACTTTCATGTAGGTTGTTGGCCAACAATGAAAGGCATAGTAGTTGAGATGGAACTGGTCAAAACAGGAATAGGACAGTGGATTTTCTGCATAAATGTGCCCAGGGAAAGCGGTCCTGACATATGTTTGCACATTCCAACGGTCCCTTTCTGGTCCCTGCCAAAGTACTGTCCCAGTTTGTCCCTTTGGAGGGTGCCTAGTTAAACATTTTGGCTAAGTGTGAGCAGTGTGCCAAATCATTCACCTCTATACCTGGTGGTGTGCCAGCCTCTGCTCCTCTTGCTCCCTGGATTGCAAAAGGATGAAGGGGGATAGAGCAAAAAAAAGTGTGGCCAGCTGGGTGGTGCTATCATTGGGCCAACTAGTCGACTGCCCAGGGTGCATTCCTTAGAGGGACTCAGTACTGACCTTTGAGGGAGGGGCACAGTTTTATACTTATACTTGCAAGTTAACAGTTTCAAGTTTTGTGTTTTTCATATATTTCAACAAGACATCTGTTTTTGAAAACTGAAGTTGGCAATTTGGGGAAGGTGCAAGTAATTAGTCTTGCCTAGGGCACAAAATAACCTGGTACTAGCCATGGGGGGCGGCGGTGGTTAGAGTACTGAAGATGCTCTAGCTCCCCACTGTCCTCCATGCTCTCTCTTCTGTTCTGACTCCCTCTGCCTCTCCCAGTTCATGAAGTGGAAGGAAGGGGAGCAATGGAGGCAAGTGAGCTGCTGGAGGTGGGTGCCTCCTACAAACTGCTGCCTGAAGCAATGGCCTCAGTTGGCCTTACGGATGGACCAGCCCTGATATGGAGGCTTTTTTCTTTCCTCCTTGATGGTCAGAAGTGTAGTGTTTGAATGGGGAATGGATTGTCTTGCGCTGAGTGTTATCTGCGGTCTGCCTGCCATTTCACATTCTGTAGCTGCTGAGTTACATTTTGAGCCACTGATAATATATTCTTGTGCTGATTTCAAATCAGTGAAGGACAAGCTATTGCAGAGCATTTAAGCTGATGGGGGGGGCTATTTAACACCCTCCTTTTTCTCTCTCTTCTCTCTGCCATGTGAGATTTTTTGCTTGGCCAGAGTAGTGTGGTTTGTGGTACTGCGGTGAGGAGACCCAAAAATAAGTAAGTTGCCCTTGATTCTCTTCCTGATTAGTTGTGGGGGCTCCATCTTGCGACTCTCTCTTTGGTCCATCCTAGACATCCTGGTAGTTGGCGTAAGCGGGTGACCCCGGATGTAGTTTAATGTGAGAGGGGTAAGAACCTCTCTCCCCACTATATTTAATATTATAAGGGTGGAATCCTATCTTGTGCAGGAACAGGCAAGCCAAGAGGGGCCCAAAGTGGCTCAGCCAGAGGTAAGGGGAAACTTTCCCCCTGAACTCTGGGTAAGGCTCCCTGGCCCCTATGGGTCTCCTCGGGTTTGCACCACCTCCTGAGGTGGCACGAGTTCAAAGGAGAGTGGAGTGGCTTGAAGCTGCTCCAAACTCCCCCGGGAACAAGGGTTGGGATCCGGCATAACTACTGGGTCCCAGCCCCACGCATCCCCAGGGCTGCCCACCCTGGAACTCCTTCCTCCTGCCTCCTCCCCTCCCACCCCAGAGTCTTGGTCAGCTGACCTCAGCCAATGCAAGACTCAGAGCCTCCATCGGCGCAGAGGCTTGTGTCAGCCTCCGCAGGCTGGCATGCCTCTGCGTGCCGGCCTTGCCAGCTCCCGAGGAGGCGCAACGTGCCTTACAGCACATTTGCAACCCTCCTGAGCCGGCGCAAGGGATTGCACGGCAGTCTGCCATGTCCTTTCTTGCCTTTTTTCCGGAGTAGAGCAGCTCGATGTTTGAGGCTTTTCTCGGAAGCCATTTGATTCCTGCAGCCTGATTTAACAGGTGGTGATTTTATGTTTCATGGGAAACCAGTTCTGCAGCCTTCCCTCCCCCTCCCCACCAGAGACTTGGAACTGGTGTGCTCCTTTGTGCCTCCTTAATAGCCTTGCAAACAATTCTGATCTTATCACACTTCAAGAAAGGGCCCTGCAAAGATGGTTATGATAAGTGTTTGGGGGCTGGTGGTGGTGGTGCTTCTCTTCCAATGCCAGGGCTGCCCTTTCTGTTTGTTCCATGTGCCTTTCCCCACTGCCAGCAGTAGAGGACACGGAGCAGCTGAAATGCTGATTCAGCTGGATTCCTTGACTCCTGTTTTGAAATGCTGATTTGCTCTGGGCAAAATGCTGTTGAACGACTCTTCTGGAGGACTGAGACTCTGCAGTTCTGGTTGGAAATGAAGCCAACTTTGCCAAATGTCTTTCCCACAAACATGACAGGCTGGGGTGTCCATTTCTCAGTGGCCTGGAGGGCTTCATTTCCTCCCTGCCCCTGTAGACTTTCACTGGTAGATGTAGCTTCAGCATCAAATGTTCCCATCAGGTCTACAGTTCTCATTAGCACTATCAGGGCCTAAGCTGGGAGTTTCATAGGCTGAGCCAAGGCTGGTGTCCAGCCCAGTGGGAACTCTGTCTGCCCAGGTCTTGGAGTTGTTTGCAGGTACAGAAGGGATAGAAATATTCAACCTTGACACTTCTGATTGGCAGACAGTGTGATGCCTCCAGGCTGGCTCAATGTGACCTGAATACTTTCTGTCCTGGTTGGGTCAATGAAGCCACATTTTCCAGCTGCTATGCTTCAGGTTGGGTGCAAATCCAAACTCTGAAGTGAAGACAAGCTTTTTGTTTGAGCTGATGTCTTAAGTGTTTGGCCTCCTCGCAGTCTTCGGGGAAGGAGCTGGAACTTGGTGTGTGTGACCAGAAGTGCAGGAGAAGCATGTTTGCAGGTAACTCCATCTTGTGCCATCAGGCTGAATTTCTGCAAGCGTCGGTCCAAGACCTCCCAGCACCAAACACAGCATAGCAAACGTGCCCCCTTCCACCCTTCCACACCAAAACCAGCCTCCACCTATTTCTAGGGTCTGAAAGTGAGGAGGAAGTGTGGCAGTGAGTACAGTAGTGGGCTAAAGCATCTTCTCTGTGCTCTTTCACATTTCTTCTTCCTTCACAAATTCCCAGGAAGAGGAAGAGTGGGTGGAGATATGCAGTTGCGTTGGTTGGTTTCATGGACGGGCAAGCCTTGACCTGTAAGTCACTGGGGCAGCCAGGCACTGCCTTTTGACCCACCCAGTGATGCCTCCTGTCATATGCTTCCATGCTCTAATTTTAGGGTCTGAACCTTGGGAGACCTGGCTAATCCAAGCAGTTTGCCCGTCCCAACCTGAGAACTTATCCGATCTAGCATGTTGTCTGCTGGCCTCTTCACACAGCCTTGCACAGATGTGCTTGTGTCAGAGCCAGATGCTGTGCACAAACCCTGTGCCCTTTTGATTTTTGCAAGCCACATGGCCTCCATAAGTGAGCCATGGCTAGAAGGTGGAGGCACCCCACGTTGCACAATCTTGAGAGTTCCTTCCCTGGGCGTGGGGCCTGACTGCTTAGACATAAAAGGCAAATGGAAAGTATCCTCAGAACTGCTCAGGGGATCCTCCTCTGTCTCTTAGAGTTTCAGTATAATTCAAAGGTAGCCTGCAATTCTCTTGGCACCAGGCTTCTTCAGAATGCAATTGTGCCTGCTCTTCCACAGCAAACAATTCCTGCATGTTAGCATTTGGGAAGCAGGGGAGGCTAAAACCCTGACATGCTAAATTTCCACAGCCAAGGTGTTGATATGGGGAGTGGTGCAGGCAGTACACCACTGAGTAGATGTGTTCATCATGACATTGTAACCACACCCACTAAGACTACAACAACTAATCTACCCCTGCTAACTGAGTAAGAGGCACTTTTATTTAGCGGGGGGGGGGGGAGAATAATTGGCCCACCTCACCCCAGCACTGTCTTTTCTAGTGGCTGTCTGCTGGTATTCTTTTTGCATCCTTTTAGATTGTGAGCCCTTTTGGGACAGGCAGCCATTAGTTGTTTGTTTGATTTTCTTTGTAAACCGCTTTGTGAACTTTCTGTTGAAAAGCGGTATATAAATACTGTTAGTAATTAATAATAACAGATCAATTTTAACTGTCTTATTGGAGTGATTTCTTCTGCGCCTTAATTCTGCTTCATGGGACTTTTGAATCTGAGCTGTATCTTGGCAAATAAATGCAAAGTCAGAGGTCATAATGCTTCTAAAAGCATTTTGGAGAAAACAAAACCCAGAGTCTCCCACATCTGCTGTGTGTTGCTAGAAACTCCCTCGTGTTTTCATCCCCTGCTGCTCATCATTTGGGAGCAGGATAAGTTTGCCATTTGCTGTGCCCTAATGCTATGACTTGTAATAACCAATAATTTTAGTCACCTGCTGGCATGCACAACTAAGCAGGCAGCCTCCCTGGGATGCAGGTGGCTGAGATATGCCAAGCTCAGCTTAGGTGGTGGGGGATCTGCCAAGTCATTAGTGATCGGTCGCAGCAACCAGAGAACTTGGCCATCTGGGGAGAACATCACTGGAGTGGTAAGGACATGATTCTCAGCCGCATGGTACGTGCAAGATGACTAATGGGGAGGGGGGATTCGCAAAGAAATAGTGGCATAGACTGTGCAACTTTTCCCCTTGCCTGCTGTCTCCCCCAGTAATCTCTCTCCCCAGCGACCTTTCCCACAGCCAGTACAGTAGTGGGAGAAGAGTTGCAAGCGAATAACTGCAGACCAAGAATTTGTTAAGCACTCCTTGAATGCACTGCTTTACTCTAGCAAATAAATAAATCCCCCCTTTTCCATTGCATGTTCTCAACCTCACTTTTCCTGAGAAACTTGTCTTTTGCTGTACAATGAGTTATCACCAGAGCTCAGCGCCTATTTATTTCTTTTCCAGAGGTCCAACATCCAAACTGATGTTTGGGCTTCTCATCATAACTATAAGGTGTTTAACTTTCCTAGCTGTTGAAGCCAGCCAAAGTTTATCTTCAGGGCTATTATCTATGTGCATCATTGGTTCCTTCATTGGTGCTGGACTGCATGCATTCCCCCCACTCTGTAACAGCATGTGCTGGGGGACCTGATCTGGATTGGCAGCATGGCAAGTAGAAGGGATGGTGGGGGGGCTTTCATTCTACTATTCCTATTGTGATTCCAGTTCCGATCCTCCCACACGGTATTTACCCTGGAGGAAAGGAAAAAAGCCTACATTGAACCCAGTGGGAATGATGTATGGCACAAAACAGTCACTGGGCAGAAGATCTGATCGCTCTTGGTCCTGTTCCTGTCTCTGACTTCCAGGATGGTGCAGGTAGCAACTGGTTTCCTTTTGACAGGTTCAGCTTTGCGCTACAAATAGTGAAATGTTGGGTAAATACCTTGGTGCCCTGCTTTGCAATCAATAGCAGCAGTGCTAAAGATCGTGTTGCTCCTGAGAGCTTGTCCTTGAAATCATTTGGTGCCACACAACCCATATTTGGTATGACTGAAGTAAAATTGAATATATCATTAACTTAAGCACAAGGTGTTGTTGTTTTTGTCCTTGAATGAACACTGCTCTGCTAGAGGTGCGAGTCTCCTGTCATCAAAATGTGAAATCTGCAAGATACAACAAGCAATTGATACCACTCCTGTGTTTGGTTCGCCAGTGGCCCCGTGAATCTTGGTGGGTTATTTTGTAGGTTTGCCAGCACTGTTGGAGAAAATTGGTATGATGGGCATTTTAAGGTACTGTAAGCACTAGGCTGCATGGTCTACCATGGATGGCATTGTGTGTGCTTGCTGGGGTGTTTTTTTTCTTTCTTTCTTAAAATACCTCTCTGGTGACTTTGGAGTGTTTTGAGGGCAGCTTCCAGTTCTGGTTTCTGGACTGTGTTTCAAGCATTGTTTGTGCAAGTGGCTCATGCATGAACTTGCACCCTCCACAAAATGTGCCTCTCTTCATACCAGTATTCCGGCCAGTGCAGGTGTGTCATGTGTGCAATCATCGCACAGCTGCCTCTGGCCATAGGCCATCAAACTGGCAGGCGGTGCGTAGCGAAGCATGCACAAGAATGAAAGATGTCAGGGGGAAAAGAGGTGGAGGGGAGAGAGCTGTACAAGATGGGATCTTTTAATTGAGTATTGTGTGTATGTATTTTCATATTATAAGCTACCTCAAATGTCTTGCTTAGGAGGGCAGATATAAATAATCCAGTGGATTCCTATGAATACATCTGCTACATTAGATCTTCCAAGTGTGATGCGTAGGGCTAAAATCAGCAAGCAACTCTCTGCTCAGCTCCTGCCTGGCTGTGAAGGCTTCTGCTGACATGACAAAATGACAAAATATTGGTCGGCTCTCAAAATGTAACTTTTCTATGCTGGTTTTCTGCAGCTGATGAGCACAGCTGCCCCGCTGGAACTTGCTGTGCTGTTGGCTTTATTCTTTACCTCTCCCTGTGATTTAAAAGTTGTCTTTGTGCTATTTTTCTTGAGCGTTCAAGTAGCCCGTGGGGACAGTAAGATCAAGTGACTGGGTTGGTGCCCAGTTTTGGGATCCAGTGGGAATTAATAGAGATGCTATTAAAAAATGTGCCTATAAACTACGTGTTGATTTGCCAGAAACCGGGAGCCCTGTGTGTGAGAGAGAGGAGTAATTGGCACATAATTTCAGTTGTGGGATTCACATGCAAGATGTAGTGATGGTCACAGGTTTATATGATTTTAAACTGGGATTATATCTATTCATTGAGTAGACTGTTTTAATGCCATCAGGGCCTGCCCATCCATGAGGCATACTGAAACAATTGCCTCAGAAGTGAATTGGTGGATGGCATCTGCCTCATTGGTGGTTCTGCTCCCTGGCCTTGAAATGGGAACACAGCAGATGAAGTGTGTGTCTGACCCTGGAGATCTGAGGGCTCAAACTTCCTCCTTTTCAGAATGGGGAAAGGTGTTTGCTTTCATTTTGAATGTCTTGTAGAAGTCTGGAGTACTTCATGGTTTCAGATCTTGGTTTTGTTCTACCTTAATTGTGGTTTGAAGAAAATGCGACATGGAACTGTGGTTTACTTCAGAGTGAAGTTTTTTTTTGTTCTCCCCCAGCAACTGCTATTTGGTGCCATGCTGCCTGTGTAGAACTTCTCAGGCTCATGAACATCTCTTCCCCTCCTTCTGTTGTCTCCCCTCTCTAGATCTGAAAGACCCTTGGAGGTTACAGCCACCAGTGTATGCAGGGGGCCTTGCCCCGGTTCAGGCTGCAGTGACTCCTCTCCCAGTTTTCAGTTCAGTGAAGAGTTCTTGATTCTTTGCTAGAATCCCTTGGCAATTCTCAAGGAGTACTATGGCGTTCTCCCCACTCCTCCAAGTGTGTGACCTATTCCTGTGTTTATGCTATACCACTCTGTACAACAGAGAAAAGCAGGAGTTCCAGTCTGCTGGCATGCTAGTTCTCCAGGTGCAGGGAGATTCTTTTGTATAGGGGAACATTCATTTGTGCAAGTCCAGGGGTACAGTCCAGACATAGGTGCGTTGTTTCATTGAGAGCCTTTGACGCAACCTGCTTGTAATGGGACTACACCACTAGTGTTCTTCACATGTTCGACTGCATGGGTGGAGTGGGATTGTGTCTTTGTGATGATGTGAGAATGAATGCATGTGGGTTGAGGGTGGAGCCTGCCAGTACAGTTATGAAGTTGAACTGTTGGGTCATCCAGGCCTGGCCCATCCATGAGGTCAATTGAAGCAGTCACCTCAGGCAGCAGATTGATAGGGGGTGCTCATCTCTGTCTGCCTACTTTATTCTCTTTCCTCTTCCTTCCACTCTCTGTATTGCAAAAGGGAAACATTGAGGAAATTGGGGGGGGGGGATGGATGGATGCAGAGCCAGAACACAGAGTGGGAGGAGCAGAGAGTGGCATATCATTGGGTAAGGGGGTCAGCATTTGGCATGCTACTTCAGGTGGTGAGAGGTCTTGGGCTGGCTCTGGGACCACCTATAACCCAACAGTGCTTGCCTTGACTGGTGGTGGCTCTTTCCTAGTCCTGCTTCCTGAGGGAGTGAACCTGGGATCTCTAGTATGCAAACTTGCACTGTTCCACTGAAGTATGAGCCATTCTAGGTGCGTAAACGTGGCACGAAGACCTTTTAACTCTGTCTTGCAACTGCCTCTGGAAAATGTTAGGAGCACCAAAATAGTCCCCCAGCTACTGTGCAGCATTGGCAGTTTTTGTCCTCCTTTGTGCCTCTCCCCTCCCTCCCCTCCCCCCTTAAAACAAAACAAATGGAAAAGGTACGCAGTTCTTAAAAGACCTCGGCCTTTTCGCTTACAGAGTAAACAGCAGCCGCGGCAGAGTCAATAGTCCCAATGCCAGATAGAAAGTAACCAGGGAAGGTATAAGTCTACCTAGTGGGGGAGGGTCCTGTTCGGGAGGGCTAGAAGTGACTTTCTTTCATTCTTGCTCTTGAGAGCTCCGCTCTTGCATGTGCATAGCTCAGTCTCCCCTGGAAGGCTTTCCTCCTCCTGTATGTGTGGTCAATGTCCCCAGTCAAAGTCTTCCACGCATTCTAGATTTGGGAAACTCGTCCTCCATGGCTGTATGACTCTGCTGTCTGCTGAGTCCAGGGCACTGGTCCATCTAGCCCCGTGTTGTTGTTCCTGCAACTGGTTTCAGATGGGGGACTCTTCTAGCTTGACCTGGAGATGTTGGCAGGGGTTGAACACAGGAACACTGAGCTTTAACCCTTTGCTTGCTCTGGGAGTTGCAGAGTTTTATGGAGAGCATTCTCTTGTGCAGAGCCAGCTAGTCCATGATACAGATAGAGGAGGCACCTTGGATGGTGAGATCAGTAAGGGCTACGCTTCCCCATTCATTTGCATTTGCTGCTGCCTGGCTTCAGAAAGGAAGAGGGGGAAATGGAGCAGGAAAGGAACTGTGGAGGAGAATGGGGGAAAGATGCTCTCACAGATGCTCTTCTGCTCTGTTTCCATCTTCCTTTCTATTTTCATGTAGTTTGTGCTTGAATTCAGGAAGTGGCAGTGGCTGGCACACCATTTCTTGAGCCAGGAGTTCTGGGACTGACCCAGACTTGGTTCACACAGGCTGCAATGTTCCTCCTGGTGAACTGTGCTCTTCAGTGCAACCAATGCTGTTTCATGATGGCACCTTCTTGTAGGAAAGTCCGTTGTGGTGGGAAAGCTGCTTTCCAGGGGAACTTGCCTTTAGCATTACCAACCCATCAGGACTGACCTGGAAGTCTCCAGGAGTCAACGTCCATCTTCTAGGAACTCCTGAAAGCAATCCTGCAGACTTTAACAGGGCCTCTCTGGCTAAATGGCATTATGTCATGCCAAGGTAGGGGAATAAAGATCTCCCAGAATAGCTTCAGTCAGAGTTGGCAACCCTACTTGACTGTCAGGACTAATCTCATTGAAGAACCTCTGATAAGTGTCTGAGAAACTCCAGGGTTTCTTGGAACATGATCTGAAAAAACTTCCATGGCCAAGATTAGTCGCTTTCTGTCTCTAAACAAAACAGCCAGAATTGTTGTATTGCCGACAGGGTGTGCAATTTTGGCAGCCTCGTGGGCCGACAACATAATTTGCAGAGTCATAACATTCTAACATGACTTTATTGCGAAGACTTGGTTTTGGAAAGGAAAATGACTTTTTTCAAAGTAAAGTTACACTTCACATTAGTAAGTGTGACTTGTGGCTTTTCCAGTTTCTCTGTGTGTGCATTTTCCCCCAGACTTGGGGGGTGCAAAGACTGCAGTGGCTGTAGTTCGGCCCATGCCAGAGGTCTAAGCATTCAGTAGTGGTAGCTTTTTGCATATTGCCAGAAGCAGAAAGAAATTAGCTATAGCTTGATGGATTGCACTTGTGGCGTGTGGTGGTTTTTCAGTACAAGGTCACTCTGATCCCATTATCAGCCATGTGGAATAACAGTTGAACAGAAGGCAGGCCAGGCCAGGCCAGGCCCCACTGAGTGGGTTGGAGTGGGGAGGGCTTCCCGTTTAAAAAGTTACCTTGCATTTAGCACGACTGCAAATAAAATTGTAAACGGAGACATTCCTTTCCTCTCCTCTCAGTGGTATTTTGTGTGCGTTAGATTCCTTCTAGCAAGGCCAGGTCAGAGATTGTAGCAGTGCTGGATTAAGCAGAGAACAAGCTGTTAGCTTTTTAAGGGGTGTTAGTATGAAACAGTGATTCAGTTCAGACTTGGTGCCACACTATGGTTTAGGAAGCCAAACTGATTTGTGGTGATGTCTGAATGGAGACATGGAAACTTGCACTCAGCCAGCAAACTGGAAAACCCAGTGCTTTTTTTGTGTGTTAAAAAAAAAAAAAAAAGGTGCAGGAACTCATAACTTGTTAATCTTTTATTTATTATTTTATTTATTTTTATTTCAATTAGAAAAAAGCCCTGCATATATACATACGTGTACATATATATGTATACACACACACAAACATACACACATATATACACACACATACATGAACATACAAACATACACCTCCAAACACATACAAACAACCCAACCAGCCCCTCAGACGTCCACCAGCCCCCCCCACCCCGAAGGAGACGGCTCACACCCTGCTCGTCTTCCTGGGCGGACAGATTTCGTCCATAAATCTGTCCAATCCCTTGTAAAGGCATGAGGCTATCTGCCCCATCTCATGGTTTATAGTGGATTAGCAAACTGTAGCCAACCTTCAGCACTGCCCCTGACACGGAGTTTTATAGTTGGCACACAGTCTAACTGCTGGACAGCCACACTGACAGCCAAGTGCAGTCCCATAGGCTTTATATTTGTTCTGGTTTCTTGCAGATCAGAAGCACTGCACGCTGGTTAGATTCAGACTGAAACCATGTGCTAACCATAATTAGGCATCTCAAACCATGGTTTGAACTTCCCGATGAACAACAGGCAAGCTGTGGTTTTGACTTGCTATTGGTTAAAAAGATGAATCCTCTTTTTGCTTTTGGACGAATGGTTGAAGAGTAAACCAATGCAATGGGTAGGAAATAGTCTTTGGCAACATGTCATTGTGGGAGGGAGAATAATCTGCCAGTGATTCTTGGGAGAAGCTGGGTGTCGCAAGTATACAAGCCAGTTTGCATCAATGAGCATGTCCATAGCAATTCACTTCCAGGGAGGGCAGGGGAGTGAGGTTTTTGTGCTTATTTAGTGATTTTTGCCAAGAGTCAATGTGACAACACTTGTTGTTCTTAATATAAATGTCAAATATAGCTAAATGGGTTAGAACTCTCCCTTTTACCTTCCTTTGCCCCGTCTTTCTTCCACATGCATGCAGTCTACACAGCCTCCACTACATTGCAATCAATTTTTAAATGAGTGGAGTGTGGCTTTCAGATTGTCATGAAGGATGTTTAGCCAGGCAGCTGCAAGAACAGGAGGAGAGAGTGGGGCTAATCTCTGTTAACACATGGTCAAGCAATAGTTTATTCCCACACGTGCATTTTCATTGTTGCTTAGTACTCTTATGGAACATTCTATCTGTTTAAGAGTTGTATCCTGTCTTGGTAGATTAAAAACCTGCAATTTACAAAGTTTAAAAGTGTCATTTAAGGTTTTAAAACTTTAATCTCATTCTGTAAGCACTGCCTCCTGGGATTGTGGTTATGCCCATTTTATGTATAAAGAACTGATATTGAAAGACTGTTGGTGCATTTATTGATGCTGCAGTGTTGGGACATGTGGAATAGCACAGGGTTGTACTTACTGCCCCTGCTCCATGACCTGCATTCAGTCAGACCTGTGCACAAGATCTGAAGGCATTCAAATGATCACACGGATGGTAAACACAAACCTGTCTTCCCTCACTGCACATGTTCCTGCCTACATAGGCTGTGAGCAGGCCTTGATTGATGGTGAGCAAGCCAAGGCTGGATGGTGGCTGAAAACCAACTTTCCCCCACTTCTGTTTTGTAAAGAAATACAATGGTTTTTTTTTTGCTTCCACTAAACTTGTTTTGCAGTAACTGATTATGTAGTGGAAACATGAACAAATGAAGTAGTAGTAGCCCAGTGAAATATTTTAGATGATGATGATGATGATGATGATGATGAACTATCCTCAGTCTTCCTTCTTTGAGCACCATGTCACTATAACTAGCCTTTTGTGCCTGCCCTAGTGCAGTAAGTATTTTGATTTTTGGAAGCCTAGACATTAGGGTGTGATAAGGAAGTGCCAAGGTCCCTTTTTGAAGCTTGCTAGCAGTGGTGTAGCTAGAGGGGGTGGAAAAGCACTAAGTTTTGCAGGAGCCTCACCGTGGCGTGCAAGTGTCCTCTCCCCTTTGGAACTATTCAGGGCATCCATAAGTTGACTAAATACGTTCTAACAAATTTCCACCCTCTGATTGCTCTTTATTGTATTGCAAAATTCCTTGATGTCAATGAATTGGGTGTGCTTGTCAATTAGGGGTTTCGTCATATCCTCCATATTATTGGTTATTGCAGTATGCAGCAACTGTTGGCATATGAGCAAACAACATGCAGAAGTCACAAAGGCTGGACATTTTGTGGGCAGGATCCCTTTTTTAAAGATTATGTTTTGCATAACTTTTATGCCTGTGCTGTGTATTTTATGCCAATTTATTATGTAATTTATGCACCAATTAAGCCTCATGTGCAGACAAGGGAGAACTAGCTTGATGTGTACAAATAAACATATATTGTTGAAGCTGCTTTGAGTACATGCATATCAAATCTAGTGTTCCCTTATTGTAGAGTGTTTCCACATGAGGCTTAATTGGTACATTTCTTGCATCTGTAATGAAACATACATATTCTCTAAACCAGCACACTTTTCAAAGGCTTCTCTTTCACTTTCTGACCTGAGTAAGCATCATTTAAGCATTGTATATGCTAATACCCTTTGGTGCTGGTGCAGAGGGCCAGGAGGAGAGAGAGGTCACTAGTTATAGGCAGGATCCAGGGTTCACACCTGCAGTTTCTCTTAGCTGCAGAGCTTTGCTGTTGTAGGTCGAGTCAAGTTAATAAGAACACAAAGGGGTTATATTCTTTGTTGCTTGGAGGAAAGGAGAGCAGGCAGAGCCCTGGCACTCTGCCAACAGGTGACTGGTTAAACGAGCTGTGCTGCATCCTGCGCTGCTCCCAGCTAAATGGCCAGAATCCTGTTCAACCGGTTTTCAAAATCTGCTGTTCAATCACTTTTCTTCCTCTTGGCTTGAATCTTCCACGCAGCCGAAATGCGCCGAGTGAGGCAGCCATGCTTTAAAGCAGCAGGGCTTTTGGACGTTTGCATTCTCTTGTTTGCCTTCACAACAACCTGGGAAGGACTTCACTTATAGTGGTAGATTGTACGCTTAGTGCATGGAAAGTTCCCAGTCCAGGGTGTCTCATCCCAGGTCTTGGGTAGAATGGTTGGGTGGGAAAGACCTCTGAGATGGTGGGGCTCTAAAAAAAAAAGATGGTCCTGATCTGGATGGATGGTGTAAGGTAGCTGTTTATATCCAAACCCAAACCAGTGGATTTCTCTAATTGTCAGACGGATACACCGTTAGAAGACTATCTGGAGTTGACTATAAATCTGATCTTGGGTTCGCATCAACCAAGTTCACGTCTGGGCTACTTTTCCCATTGTTGTTCTTGCATTCTGTTTCAGGAATTCCATGGCTATGTGTCTGATGCCATCTCTTCAAAAGCCAGCATTCCTTGTCCATGGGTTTTCCCCCTCCTCATTGCAGCACCTGAGCGCTCTTGCTTGTGAAGGGGCTGTTGTCAAGCTCTGAATTTTGTGCTCTTCTTGTAGTTGCCTATCAGGGCTGGCCCAGGTGCAGAGTTGTCCTTTGGGTAGGGCAACTGGGATGACTGTCCTGGGCCTTGCATTTTTTTTACTGCTATATGGCCCTAAAGGCCCCCCCACACACTCACACAATGGTTGAGTCGCCTCAAGCCCACACCCTTCTAGGGACAGCTCTTCCCAGGAGTTGTGGTACTGCAGGCAGGAGGCCAAATGCTCCCTCCCTTGCCAAGCATCATGACCACCACTGCTCCTCTTCTCTCCCCCCCCCCCAATCTCTGGATTAGCAAAAGAATGGAAGAGATGAGGAGGGTGGTGGGCTAGAGTGTTGGAGCTTATGCAGCAGTTGGGGTGTATCTGTTTTGGCTAGAACCTCTCTTATCTGTATTTGTACTGCTAGCTAAGGTGTTAATTTTTTTATCAACTTTGCTTTAGCCTAGTATTGTGTGGGAGCAACATTGACTTCTAGATTCCAGTCATCTGTTCATTGGTTGCAGTCTTATAATGAAATAAAGAATAACTAGTTCGGTGTTTCTCAAACTGTGGTTCGGGACCCACTAGGTGGGTCGCGAACAAATTTCAGGTGGGTTCCCATTCATCTCAATATTATATTTTTAATCTATTAGACTTGATGCTACCATGGGATGTGACTGCATTTGGCGAGATCTGTACTTTTAACAGGCTGCTATGTATATGCTTTTAACGTGATAGTTAATGGGGCTTACTCCTGAGTATGCGTCGATAGGATTGCAGCCTAGGATTGTTATTAATTTTCCTGCTTGATGATGTCAGTTCCGGTCACGACGTCACTTCTGGTGGGTCCTGACAGATTCTCATTCTGAAAAGTGGGTCCCGATGCTAAAAGTGTGAGGACCACTGAACTAGTTCATTTTGGCAGGCGCTTCTTGGACTGCAGGTCCATCACTTCCTGCATCTGGCGAAGTGGGCTGTGGCCCATGAAAGCTTAGCCTGAAATTGAAGCTCCACCTTCTCTGCCTTTCCTGCCCATGGCAGGCTGCAGGTGTGAATGAGCATTGCCAGATTCTGCCACACACTCTCCAGACATTTTGCATGTAACCAACATTATGTTAATCGACTCTGTCGCATTAATTAACGGAGCATTGCTAGGAGATTGCTGTTGCCAGTTGTGACACCAGGCACGTCTTGTGTATTCTTGAGTTTAGGAGGCCGACCTGATTGCATTTCGTCTTGCAATCAAACCTGTTGTGTTCGGTGTGATGTGTGTGCATATGTCCTCTAGTAGCCTACTACCCTTCTTTCTTCCATGTTTCCTCTTACAGTCTGTTCCCCTTTTCCCTTTAAAACCTGGGAAACAGGAGGACCATGGAGTTGGTGAGTCAGAGTTGGGGGGGGGGCTTACTTTGGGTCACCAGCAACTTTGTTTGCTCCAAGTCGGGAAGCTCCGGGCATGTGGCTTCTGTTCACAGGTTCCAATGGGCTGTGCGAGCAAGGTGTGGCTGGTCGTGAAATCTCCCCAAAGAAATGAAGGGTAAAGCAGGACTTCTTGCCAGCCCGCCAGAGTGAGGTGGAGGTGGGTCTGAAACCAAAGTTGGGGTTTTGCTATAATTCTGGATCCTACTTTCCTGGCGCCCCCCCCAAGTGCCACAAACAAACACGTCACTGATCAATGTTTTTAAAAAGTGTTGGACGATATGATTTGTTATTTTGCATATTTGTTCTCCTATTTTGTTTCCACTTCCCTTTGTCTCTTTTAGATTGGGTCCCAATAGGGAACGGTTTCATTCCTCTGAAATTCCTTCTTCATTAATTTGGATACTTCTTTTTTGTTTTGAAATGCCTGGCGATGCATTTATTGCAACCTACTCTTTGGGACTGGACCTCTTCCCCAAATTTGTTTGTAAACCCCCCCTTTTCTTCACAGGAGCTTTTGAACCAATCTAGTCCCCCGTTCCCTATCTGCCTGCGGCATCTGTACTCAAATGCACCTTGGGCACAGCCAAGCCTCTTGCAAAGCAAACTCTTACTTGATCTCTCTTGTGTTTGTTTAAGGAACGATCTCATTGCCAAAATGGCCAAACTCAAGTGCTCCACAGTGAGGTGGGTCTGAGAATGCCAGTGTTGCAGGCTTTCCAAAAGCCTTGTTCCCTAGAAGAAAAAGGACACGCACTGTGAATGCTGAGGATTCACTTTTTAAAATGTAGTGTGCTTGCATTGTTGCTTTTCTCTTGGTATAGCAGGCTGTATTGGAGGAGGACTGGGTCTTTGGCATAAACCCCGCTAGGGGAGAAGGAACAATAGGTGGGTGGAAATTCTGCTTTTTGCAGCACTAGTGGTAAAAGAGCTGCTTCTGAGAGTGTGATATGAGCAGTAGCCAACAGCACAACTGCTGAAAAGATATGGTGAGTGTGAGTGTGATGGAGAATCTTGTACTGTTTGAAATCAGTAACTGACAGCCCCCAGGCCCAATCAACCTTCTGAAGGGTGCCACTTGTTCCATTTGCAAAAAACTGATGCTTTCGAAGGAGTGGTGTGCCCCCTGTTGCTTCTGCTTGTCCAGGCTACTGATGGTTGGAGCTGGGTGTTCTTCCCTAGCAAGGGGGGGGGGGCAGGCTCCTTGCTGTTTTCTTTGGTTTGTGAAGTTTGCATGGACCTCCCAGTGGCCTTTAGCTCTCTGGCTGCAGTCAGAGGCCAGGGAAGGCTTTGCATTGTTGCTGCTAGTCCATGAAGCTTCAGTTAAGACTTGAGGCAGCTGGGTGCTTTAAGAAGATGAGGTCACCTCTGCTTTCTCGGCACCCTTCCTTGGCTCAAGAGAGGCCCAGTGACTTGGAGTTGTTGGTCACTGTCTGTTGGAGTTTTGTCTCTGCCTGTCACGTTGATGGGGAGAAACTTCTTAGTTACAAACACTTTGATGTGTGCATAACTGACCTGTGTGTCAGCAGACACAGGAGTGAAAAATTTGTGTTGTCATAAACTGGGTTTGAAAAGGCATCGGTTAACATACAGCTGTGTCAGGCTGAGCAGCCATTGACATATTTCACAACTGGAGAACTCTTTCTTTAAACCAGGATTGGAAGAATACATGTTTCAAATGGCGCAGAGTGATGTGCTTGAATGAGCCATCTGTGCGTGTGCCATTATTTTAACTTTGGGAGTCCTCTTTCTGCAAGATCCTTCATGCAATACAGCACCAGACGTGCAACAAAATTAGTACAATTGGTGCTAATTGGCACCTTGCCCAATTGTGAAATACCAGAAGAGTTGTGAGAGAAGGGGTGACGTGTGAAAAGCTGCTGCAGGGCACTTCTGGTCCGCGGGGGCACCAGGGCCTGGACAGGGCTCTGCCTCAAGGCTCAGCGGTTCGAGGTCTCACTGCCCAGTCAGGCTGCCTTAGACCTTCATGGGGCTGACAGGGATAAGCTGTGCCACCTGAAAAGGGGCAAGGCTTGGCGTCTGGGGCGCGTCCAGGCCGGGGTGCCAGATGCTGGTATCTCTCAATGGTCCAGCCTCCACACCACGGGTGCCTTGCAGGTCTCAGGCTCTCTTTTGGTATTTTCTTTAACTTGCTCATAAAGTGGCCCTTTCTCCCACGACTGTTGTCTCGAGCGTTCATCAGGTGGTGCGCAAACAAAGCTCCCTGCCCCACATGCCGGCAGTTCTGTCTTCAGTCAAAGCAAACAAGTTCTCATGCCTGGAGCAGGGCGGTGTGTGTGGGACAAGGTCATCTTGCAGGGTGTGTGGAGCCTGGGGCTTGATTGTTCCCAGCGCGGTGCCTGAGAGGGTCACAGCTTTGAGTCTTCCTAGACTTAGAGCCTCCTTCTCCTGCAGATGGCGACTGTTTCATTTCAAGCATTTTTATCCAGGCCCCTTTCAATGTGAGTGACAATTTACATTTGTAAGACAGTGGATCGGATGACAACTTGTTAATGTGATTTTTTTTTTCTCTTGCCCTTTTCTAGTTTAGTCAGCTGGTATCTAATGACTTGAAGGCTCTGGGAAGAAGCTCTTATACATTCTGCACAGATGGCCAGTTACTTATTCGGCAGGTCCTTCATCCAGAGGCTTCTAAAAAGGTAAGTTACTGCTGTTCAGAGGCCTGCTGAGGTAGGTTGCACCAGTGGCAGACTGCGAGGGGCCTGGGGATCTGGGTGCCTTTCACCAGGGTCTGCTGCCACCTCACTCCAACTCACCACCAAAGCACGCTGCAGTGGTCTGCTTGAGCGAGAAGCAGATCATTTCCCTGCTTACTGTACTCTTCATATGCTACAGTCAAATCCAGTCAAGTGCAGGACTTCCAGTTTTATTGACAGGAAAAGCTTGGTTTGCACCATCCCTGCAAATAACACCAGAAGTCCTGCACTTCCGGGCTTGACAACAGTATGCATGGTAAAGATCTTGGGTTTTTTTGTGGTGCACTTGCGATGGCTTCAGATGGCATTTGGCGTCGGGCTGCCCCTGGTCCTTGTGGTAGACTGGAAAAGAACACGAGTGCAACCTCTGGGTGGTGGGAATGGTATCTTAGAAGGTCAGCTGGGAACTGCCCCGAGGCCTGGCAATCCCTGGTGCGGAAAGAGCAGCACTTGTTCTTAACTGAAATACAAACACGTGTGCTTGAGAGCTGCAGGTACAGCATTTCCATGGCAGCTTCTGCCAAAATTAGCCACTCCCCCCATGTAGTCAGGGCTGTAGCGAGACTGGAATGGCAGCTGGAGCCACGTAGGATGCAGTTTTCTTCACAGGGGCTCAGTGGACTGAGAGAAACGGCTGTGGTGTTAGCTGGTGACCTTCACACAAGCTGCTTGTTGGGGAAAACAACATTCTTCTCTCCTCCATGCTTCCTTTTCAAATCTAGGGAGCAGGAGAAGATGTGACTGGTGGGTGGACAGAAGTGGGCACCATCTAAGGCTACCAGTTCAGAGCCTAATCCTGAGCACTTGGCGCCGGTCCAGAGCTGGTTCTAGCTCAGTGCCGCTGGACCACCACTGCTCTGCCAAACCATGGTTGCCCAAACCTCCGGGTGGCAGAGCGATGTGTGGGGGGAGGCAGGGAGGATGCATTCCAGGGTAGGGGAAAGGTGGGGAGAGGGTGGGGAGGAGGCATGCTGGGCGAGGGAGTGGGTTGGGAGGGATGCGGGACTGGAGGAGCTCTGCTTCCCCACATCCAGAGCCTGTGTCAGGCAGCTGGCTACTTTCCTTACTTGGGGGAAGCGGACAAAGATCCCCTTCCCCCTGAGGAGCCAGTGGTGGCGGCCCTGTTGTGTGCAGGATGCCACGGCAGCCGTTTCGGCGCTGCGGCAGTCCCAGCACAATGGGCAGCTCAGGACTGGGCTGCCGGTTGGCCACATGGATGGGCTGGCCCTATCCTACTCTTCATGAAAACTATTCTCAATGGAGTATTGTATTGCTTACTGGAAGGTCTGTGTGGTGACTGGAGTTTTTCATTAAAGCAGTTGTATTCTATGTTGAACTTAAAGCCTCATCTTCATTCAATGTTAGTGTACTAGTCAGGGTTTCCCATTTGCACCCAAAAGAGTCTTGGGTACTGTAGTTTTGTGAGGGGCCTGAGAATTCTTTGTTGATATCACACTTTCATACTCTTTCCCCCAGTAGGTCCAAATCCCCAGGTTTCTAAGGGTTGAGGCGAAACTGTGGCAGTTGCAGTTGGCCATCTTGGCAATGGAATTGTGACCTAGGCAATTAGAAAATGTTAACACCTACAGTGATTTGCCCCTGCCTACAGTTTTCATCTTAAGTTTGGTATAAAACTGGCAGAAAAGTTAGTTGGTGTTTGATTTTAAAACAATGCAACTGAGCAGAAGAAACGGTGACTCGGATTCTGTGTTTGCATTAAATCTTTTAATGGACCCATTCTGGAGAGAAATCAGGTCCTTTGTTGGTCCAAAGGATCTGCATGAGAGTTTCTCATGCAAAATGTGTGTTTTCTTCATTGTAGAACCTCTTGCTGTCCGACTGTTTCTATTCATTCTACGATCTCCGCAAAGAATTTCACAATTTCTATCCCAACTCAGCCCCCGTGAAGGATCAAACTATTCAATCCATGGCAGAATGTATCCTTTCAATAAATATGTTTCCTCAGAGGCTGACTAGATTTCTGGCATTCTAGGACTGGGACAGCTAATTTATGGCCTTGCAGCCAGACCTAGCCTCATAATCACACTGATCCGACCTCTGCTGGCCCCAGTAAATTTCAATCGGGGTGTGATTTAGTCTAAATGTAAAATGTGTTCTAAAGTGGTAAGAAATAGAGGGTGCCTATCCTGCAAAGCGGTCTGTCGCTCTCTCTTAGACTTTGCATGTAGTGTCTCAGCTTTTCCAGGCTGCATGGAGTCTAGCGCCCTTGGCCAACTAGTGTCTGTGGCTCCCTTACTATGTGGTGGGACCCAAGAGAGAAATATTAAAATCTTATATTTCTCTATTTTCTTTGTAGCTGGTTAGAGTAATGGGGGGGGGATGTTATGGGATGGTGTGCCTTCCCCTTAGCTTAGGGGCTCCAGTTTGTCTTAAATCTAGTCCTGAACTGATTGCATGCAAGAGAGTTCCTTCCAGGACTGGGCCTGCTTTTCGTAGAGAAGGTCCCAAGCTCAGTCTCTGGCTTCTGGTAGGGCTGGGAAAGGTTCTACCTGGAGAGCCACTTCCAGTAAACGTAGGTAGGACAGAGGTAAATGTGCCCTGATGTGACTAGTGCTCAGATTCCAAAACAAAATGAACAGGAGGGCTTGAAAAAGAAACCTCACTGTGGACTACTTGGAGGAGGAAGGTAACTACTGCAAATGTGTCTGTTCTGCTCTCCAGCAGGGTAGCTTACGAAGCAGCCTGCATAGCCAAAGAAATGGCCTGTATTCTAAAGCAGGACAGAAGTGGTTTGGTCCTGCATTCTTTGTCCTAAAAAAGCAGGCCTTGGAATGCAGGCAATGTGTGTCCAAACCACAGCGCTTGGAGCATCAGTCGTCCACTTTTCTCTCCTAGCCACTGTGGTGCATTAGCTCCACTCCACATATTGAACCCTTGGCAAATGCTATGGGCCCCATGTGAAGCCCCGTGGCATGGACTTGGGCTAGAATAACAATTGCCCGTGGCCCTTACACAGCACGTTTTGCACTCATCCCAAATCTGGCAACACTGCAACTGTGTGCTTGTCTTGCTTGCAAAATCCATTATTTTGTTTTCCTGAACCCGTGTTTCAGATACAGGTTTTGGGATCGATGAAACAGAGGAGGATTTTGGAGTGTGGCAAGTGAAAGCCATGGTCACCGTTATATTCCACATGCTTTCAGACACATGCAGTAAGTGACAATCCTTTGAGGGAGGGACTGGGACGTGTTCCTTTTAGGGAAGTGGTTCCCAACCTTTGGAGCCCATGGGTCTCTGAGGCTGAAATTGAGATGGTCATGGACCACATGCAACCCCCACCCCTGCACACAAAAAATGCAATTAAATTTATAATAATCAGAAGAAATTTATTTATAGAGATCTGTGGGTTGCTGCTTTTGTGGCCAGCTACAGCTGCTGGTGGTCCATTCTCTGCCCTCTCTGATAGTTCATGGGGGGAGGGCTCATTTGGTGAAACGCTGGAAACGTTCAAAAGCAATTGTTTTCTGAGACTTTGTTTTCTGAGACCACTTCTCGGGATCTCAGGGAGCACAGGCTGGGAATTGGTGCGTGTTCCAACTGCAGTCCATCACTTCTGTGTCACAAATCACATTTATGCTTACATTTCAACTACTTCTGTCTCTCTCAGTTGCAGATCACAGGTTTAGTGAGCCTGAAACGGTGAAATATAAGTATGAAACTGGACCCTGGTAAGTGGTTTTCTCCTAGTGCAACAATGAAGATGGGAAAATGTCCTTAAATACCAGGCTTTTTGTGGTGGACACAAGTTGTTCCATGTCTGCATCTTGCAGAGGGTACTCGAATGCTATTACTTAGGAGAATCAACTCATCTGCAAGATGCAGACATGGAACTGGACATGGAACATGCAGAAGTGGAGACATGTCTGCATGGAAGTAGGAAGAAGGGAATGGAATGGAAGCCTGAAGGAGAGGAGAGTGGTGGGCTAGAGTGTGGGAGACGCTCTAGACCACCACTCTTCTCTCCTCAATGGTTTTCAGTTCTGTTCCCAGCTTCCTTTTCAAGTTCAAAGAGGAGCAGCACTGACGACAGGCATCTTCTGCTTCAGGAGACAGTTTCAATTGGTCTCGTGAATGGACTAACCCTATGGGTGATAGTAGATGTTTCAGCAAGATAATTTCATTGACCTGGTGTGCTCTTGAGTTGTCTGACCCATGCCAGGTTAACATGTGGTGACTCTTCAGCACACACGTGTTGGGAAGTAGCACAGTTTCTCATTGCCTGTCCCCTATTCTTTTCTTTCAGTCCAAAGGGATGGGAAAAGGCAGCAATTTGACTGTAGACTGTATTGCAAATGGCAGGTGGAGGTGACGTAAGCAACACAAGACTCACTGCGCCAGACCTTGGGGAGAGTTTGGGGCATGCTTGGGAAAGTGGGGGTGGGGAACAACTAGCACCTCTCTAAAAACAGGAGGGAGACAGAGGGCTGTGTGGTGGGGCAACATGGTGTGTCTCGGTGCCCTTCCTGAGTTCCTTGGAGGTCTTTTCTTTTGCAAGGTGGTCTGATTTTGACGACTGCCACATAAGCAAAGGTTGTTGATGGGCGTGCACAGGCTTACTCCTTGCTGGTCCTCACTCTCGTTGTTGGTGTCTCTCTGGCTGTGCCTGTTTCATGGGGGTGAAATGACCTGGAGTTGGGGGGTGTGGCTACGTTGAATGGGTGAGCAGCTGGCACCCTAGCCAATGTCTGGCACTTGCTTCAGGGGGAACCCGTGGGCTTCCTCCCCATCCTTTCTTTATACTCACTTGCTTGGTTTGGTTATGTGTCTTTTCTCCCTTTTGTTTGGCAAAAGAATCCACCAAGGACCTAATGCTGGCATTTAATATGGAGGAAGGCATGGTTTGTATTATGCAATGCTGCACCTTAGTTCTTGCATGGAGGTTCTGCTGAGGAAAAAGTTGTGACTTGTACGTGGGCAATGCTTCTCTTGAAGCAGCTGTATTCAGTTGTCCAAAATCAGTTTCACACCATGCACCTGTCCACCATCACTGGATGATCTACGGCCATACTATTCTGAAAGCATCTGATCTCAGAAGCTAAGCAGAGTCAGGCCTGGTTAGTACTTGGATGGGAGACCGCCTGGGAATACCGGGTGCTGCAGGCTTTTAAAATCCTTGGGGCATTTGGTGGGCCGCTGTGAGATACAGGAAGCTGGACTAGATGGGCCCATGGCCTGATCCAGTGGGGCTGGTCTTATGTTCTTAACTACAATTCCTAGGAGGCCTTGCAGGTCTCTTGTTATCTGGTGTGCTCCCTGGGGCATTTGGTGGGCCGCTGTGAGATACAGGAAGCTGGACTAGATGGGCCTATGGCCTGATCCAGTGGGGCTATTCTTATGGATGGGAGCACTGCAGGAGGAGAAGCTGGCTCCCAGCTTGCAGTCTCTGCACAACCCTTTATCTTGTTGTGGGATAAAGGCACACACATTTTATCCAAGCAGGGACTGATCCAAGGTCACTTCAGTCTCCTTGTCTGACTCCAGCACTTGGTTCACTCTGCCCTTCTGGCTGCTGTTATTCACTTCTTTCTAGGCATATGAAAGGGCAGTTTATGAGAACCTTAATGGATTGCATGGCCTGATGTCTGCTCAAACAGTCCCTGTTGGTGGGAACAATTTTCATGCTTAGCAAAGACTAACTAAGCAGGAGCTGTACCTAGATTACTGTAGGAGTTTTTTCCCCAAAATACATACCTTTTTTGCATGTTGCATGCATAGTGTTGAGTCAGCACACAGTTTACACACGTTGGGCAGGGGGAAGAGAAAGTATGAAGTGGCCTGTGCATGTTGAATCAGGTTGTCACTGAGGCTGGCCTCGTATGCAACCCTGAAACGCGGTTAGATTCATGCTGGAATGGGGTATTTTAGCCTGTTGCTGTCCATCAGCCCCGTTTTACAGTTGGAGCACCTATTTTTCATGCAGAAGGTCCCAGGTTAAATCCCTGACATCTCAAGGAAGAGCAGAGGAAAAATCCTGCCTGAAACCTGGGGGGGATGGGGACTGCTGCCAGTTCGTGTGAATGATGCTGACTTAGATGGAACAAGGGCCTGACTCAGTATTTCAACATCCTGTGCTAGCTCAGGAATGCCTGGTGGAATTTTTGCCTTTGAATGTGAGACCCTCTAATCTAGCACATTGCAGGCTTTTCAATGTCTTCTTGGTTTCAAAGCAGCAGGAGGGTCACTAGAAATGCACCTCTTGTGGGTGTGCTGCTCCTAGTTCAGTCCTTTTGGATCCTGGTCTTTGTTCTCAAAGGGTACTGACCTTCCTTGCAAATCTCTGGGTTTGTATGTGTGAAAATTGCCAGATGACATACTCCTCTTGTGTGTGTGTGTGTGTGTGTGTGTGTGTGTGTGTGTGTGTGTCAAAATGTTGCATTGCCTTGCATTGAAATAATCATCCCAACTAATGAAGGAGAATTGTAGATTTTTGGATTGGCAGCTAAGCTGACTTGCCTTTGTGGTGTGTTTTTCTTTTCACAGTAGTAAATCGGAAGCAGTAGACAGTGAAACAGTCATACGTGCCAGAGGTCTCCCCTGGCAGTCTTCCGACCAGGACATTGCTCGATTTTTCAAAGGCCTGAATATTGCCAAGTAAGAGTGCTAAATCGGCTGTGCAATTCCACTTTCAAGGATCTCCTGCTACAAGTCCTTGGGCTGTGCTGACTCGTGTTTAATGCATTCCTGATGTTTGACAGAAAAGGTGGCCTTCGCACTGACAGTCTAGGCCAGGTTTTAACTAACTGTTGTGTTAATCAGAGAATTCAGTATTTAATATCAAAAGTTCCTGTCTGTGTTCAATAAGAAAACAAGCTTCTAGTCCAGTGTTTCTCAAACTATGGGTTGGGACCCACCAGTGGGTCATGACTTAACTGTCTGTGGGTCATGAAACTGGCAAGCTGATAGCTCACAAGGAAAGCTGAGTGAAGTGAAGCTGAGCCACATGTGTGTGCTTACTCGCAGGTAGGTGGCCATACCTTTGTCAGTTTTGAAGGGCAGGTTGAGAGGAGCACAAGGCCACCAGGATGGTCCCAATACGACGAATGCAGCCCAGAAAAACACTTGAAGGAAGTCTCCCCCCCCCCCCCAGCTCACAAGGAAATTGTATTACGCCATAGGGGAAGCAAAACTGAGCCACACAAGTGTGTTTTCTTGTGAGTCAGCAGATGTACCTTGGCTCCTATCAAAAGCCGGGCAAAGGAGAATGCAAAGCCATGAATGGTCCTGATCCAATGAAAGTGGAGCTCAGTCAACAGTCCAGAAGGCAGGGGCCCACCACAGTAAAAAGGATAAAAACAGAAGCTTGAGTGGCTGGTAAAATGAAACTTTTTTTTTAGTCTTGTAAAGCTAAGTGGGTCCCGACAGAGTGTTGTTTTTAAAAGTGGGTCCCGGTGCTGAAAGGTTTGGGAACCACTGTTCTATTCCTTAGGGTTAGAGAAGAGTGACTGTCACCTGCCTAATTTCTAATATTTCCTTGTTCAATTCATTTTCTGAGCACTGGCAATAGAATCTTTCCTGCAAATTAAAACGTGATAGGACAGTGATTCTCAAACTTTTTAGTACCAGGACCCACTTTTTAGAATGACAATTTGTCGGACCCCACCAGAAGTGATGTCATTAACCTAGAAGTGATGTAGTGGCTGGAAGTGATATCAGCGAGCAGGAGAAATAACATCCCCCATATGACTAAATCAAATCAATTAATTAAGCAAGTAAATCAAAAGTTTACAATAAGCATAAGTTTAAAAATTTATTTAGAATAAACAGGAACCCTTCTAACCCTCCCAAGAAGTTGCTGATCTGTTAAAAAAAAAAATTCCCCAACCATCACAGAGGCTGCAATCCTATCCACACTTACTAGGGAGTAAGCCCCATTGACTATCATTGTTAAAAACATATACATAGTAGCCTTTTAAAATACAGATCTGTAACATTTCACCCAGGGCAGTCACATACCACGGTAGAATCAAATCTAATATATTGGTAATGAAATACACATTGAAATGGATGGGGACCCACCTGAAACTGGCTTATGACCCTCCTAGTGGGTCCCGACCCAAGTTTGAGAAACACTTTGATAGGAGGTGATGTCTTCTCTTACCTTCCCCATTGATGGTGTGGGGAGCTTTGGGGGTGACCGAAATGCCTCCTTTCCCACCTACCAAAGGATGTGTCCCCTACAGCACTCCCAATTAATGTAGGTGCCTCCTAGGGACTTTCCTCTGCTAACTGGGCAAAGAGACACTTTTTTGTGTAGTACTCCTCTTATATTTACCATGGACAGAGTAACTGCCCCTCTTCATCCCAGCACAGTGACTTTTCTAGTGTCTGTTGCTGGTGTCTCTTCTGCATCTTTTTAGATTGTGAGGCCTTCTGGGACAGGGAGCTATTTAATTATTTGATTTTTGTCTCTAAACTACTTTGTGAACCTTTTTGTTGAAATGTCATATATAAATACAATTTCTATTTGTAAATTGGGGGGGAGGAATTGCAGTGCTGGTCTCTTGACTGACTTGTGCCACCAGAAGGGGGGGAGGGCAAGGTCCTAGAGTTGGCCCAACTGGATAAGTCTTGTGCTGGGGTTGGGCCCTTGGCCAGGGCCCAGTCATACCAACTTTGGTCGCTACACTTGCTCACACATTCTTTTTAAGTAAGACTCATCTCTGAATTCTTTCTGGAGAATAAGGAATGTTCTTTGCAGCTCATGTATTTGATCTTGAAACACACCTGAAGTCCATCCTGTTGGGTGATTGTGGTTTGTTTTCTTTCTAGAGGAGGAGTGGCTCTCTGCCTGAATGCCCAAGGAAGACGGAACGGAGAAGCTCTTGTCCGATTTGTCAACTCTGAACAAAGGGACTTGGCCCTGGAGAGGCACAAACACCACATGGGGAGCAGATACATTGAGGTATGTTCACTTGGGCAGATGTTGAGGAGTCTGCCAGATGCTGGTTACAGTACTGTGAAGAGCTTCAACAAACTGGAATGGGCTGGAAATGACTGGTGCCCCTTAGGCAGCATAGAGGTCCAGGTGTGGCATTTGGGCACAATGAATTGGAGAAACCTTGCTGCTGACCTCTGTTTAAAACCCGGCATGCAGCTGTATGAAACCCCGTTTAATAAACCTACTGTGTTACTAATGACTGCAATGAATCTGAAATTGGTAGCCAAAGATCAGGGAGCACTATCAGTCGCATCTGAAAGTCAAACCAAAGGGCTTCATGTCTTTTCTGTATTCAGCTGCATGCAACTTGCATTCCTTACAAGCTTTTTAAACCTTGCTCCACTAGTATGCATTAGGTTTCGCACCATGACTTGTTTGTTACCTTGGACCTAGTGTCAAAAGCAGCCAAGCAATCAGCCGAGTTGTGTGGTACAACTGTTGCTGGGCTATACCACTTCAGATCACTGCTTGCTGTGTCACATGTTTGAGTGCTTTCCGATGCTTGCTGAAAAGTAGCTCTTGATGTCCAGGGGAGAAAGCTGTCCTTAATATTCTTCAAATATTGTATTCTCAATTATAAGCCTGATATTTGTTGGCTTCTTTTGCTTCAGGTTTACAAAGCGACTGGAGAAGAGTTTCTAAAGATTGCTGGAGGTGAGGAGAACTTTAGAACAGCATTTGTCAATGTTTGTCTCCTGCTGTTCACATGGTCCACCTATTGGAAGTGCTGCCAGAAATAACTGGTGATTATGTCATTGCCAGTTACTTCCAGACTGCAAATATGTTCTGCATGTGTAGGAAAAATCAGTTTAATTCCGAAATCCTGTCAGATGCTCACATTCAAGACGAAGTACAATAAAAATATAACAGTCTAATATTTGTATAAGAATAACTACAGAGTTATAACAGTATCTAATGATTCAGTATTCTGCACCAGAGAGTTTGTTTACGGCAAATGTTTGTATTGTCCTTTAGCAATTAATTAGCAGATTAAAAGAGCATTAATTGTAGAGACACTTTCTGGTTAGTACCAGTATGTCTGCTCCAATGTATAAGAAATGTACCCTAGTGAAAGAAAAATGTGGTGCTTCTGTAGTTCCTCTACTTTTATTAAACAAGTCAGTTCTACTATATTTTCAGACTTTTTTAAATGGGGGGGGGGAGGGAGAGAACAGCCATGCTTGAATCAATTAGACTTGAGACTTGGTGACCCCATGCTAGCACCCGAGTATATTCTCTTGGCAAAAGTATTCAGTGATTTTCTCCCCCCCCCCAACTAGGTACATCCAATGAAGTAGCCCAGTTTCTATCGAAGGAGAACCAAGTCATAATCCGGATGCGGGGCCTTCCATTCACTGCCACGCCCGAGGATGTCCTGGGCTTCCTGGGCCCAGAATGTTCTGTCACAGGAGGGAAGGAGGGGCTTCTCTTTGTCAAGTACCCGGATGGCCGGCCGACGGGGGATGCTTTTGTCCTGTTTGCCTGCGAAGAGTATGCACAGAACGCGCTGAAAAAGCACAAGGAGATCCTTGGAAAGCGTTACATTGAACTCTTCCGGAGCACAGCCGCCGAAGTCCAGCAGGTTGTAGCAGTTGTTCACTTCTGGTTGTGTTTCGGGCTTTGATTCTTCATGCCCCACAGATGCACCTGCTGCAGGGAGCTTGGGTTGAGCCGAGAGGCAAGGGACTCTGGTGCAGTGGAAGCCCAGCCTTGCCTTAAAATGGCAAACAGATCGCTGGCTTGGAGCTCAGCTCTTGGCTTGTGGCCACCCATTCATTTCTCTTCTGGGTCACCAGGCAAAGAGCATTCTGCTGTGGGCTGCAGTTGCTTTCAGTTGGGTTCGGTGAATCAGTTTTGGCGATGCAACTAAACTACTCCAGAGTTGCACGTTCCATTGGAGCAGGTTCTTGGAGGGGTCCCTAGTAGCAGGGAGAAGCCTCTACCTCGGTGATATTCTCCAGTGTACACCCCTTGGCTTTCTCTCAGTGCTTTTCTTTTTGTTCCCAAGGGCGGGGAGTGTAAAATAAAGCTTTATGCCTGGGAACACTGCTGCAGTGAAAGGAAAACTTACCTTCCATCCTTCATGCTGGGGAGGACTGGCTACCATTAACCGTGATTATAAGGATATATGAAGAATGCCTGCTGGAGCAGGCCAAAGTGGACCCATTTAGTTCAACATCCTGTATCCCATAGTGGCTCACCAGCTGCCTCTAGGAAGCCTATAGACGGGGAGAAAAGCATCTCCCTCTTTCATTCCTCCCTTGTAGTTGGTTTTCTGAGCATAGTACCGTCGTACCCAGAGGTAAGGCAGAGGCATCAGGACCAACAGGTAAACCTGACTTTCCTGCCTGTGTCCAATCCCTTTTTGAAGCCATCCAGGCTAGTGTCCATCACAGTGCCTTGTGGCAATGAATACTGCAGAACAATGATGTGCTTTGTGATGAAGGACCTCTCTGTCCATTCCAAATCTCCAGCTGTCTGTTTCTAGTAATGACTCCTGGTTCCAGTATTGTGAAGGCAGAGGTCTATTGTGAAGGTCACTCTATGCAGTCCTAAGCCTGTTTATTCAGAAGAAAGCATCACTGTATACGCTGGGGCTTACTCCCAGATAAGTGTGTTTCAGATTGCAGCCTAAGGCACAGTTTGGAAAAAGAGGGTGCAGAGCAGTTGAGAGATCAGGAGGGGACTGGATCTAGAGAATCAACTACCAAACTGCAAGAGCAAGCTCACGGCAGGAACATTACTTGGGGTGGGAAGTGGGAGAGATGCCTACAAAGGTGGCACTCCATTAAAGTGATCCTTGCAAAATAAAAAGCCCTACCATAAACGTTAAGGAACCTTTTTGAATTGCTGTCAGCTGTGAAATTTTAACCTTGCGTAAAGGCTTCCTCAGTCCAGCAACCTGGAGTCAAAAGGGTGGAATTCTCAGGGCAGGAGAGGAGACCAAATTATGCAGGGGATGGACAGAGTGGATAGGGAGATGCTCTTTACACTCTCACATAATACCAGAACCAGGGGACATCCACTAAAATTGAGTGTTGGGTGGGTTAGGACAGACAAAAGAAAATATTTCTTTACTCAGCGCGTGGTCAGTCTGTGGAACTCCTTGCCACAGGATGTGGTGCTGGCGTCTAGCCTAGACGCCTTTAAAAGGGGATTGGACGAGTTTCTGGAGGAAAAATCCATTATGGGGTACAAGCCATGATGTGTATGCGCAACCTCCTGATTTTAGGAATGGGTTAAGTCAGAATGCCAGATGTAGGGGAGAGCACCAGGACGAGGTCTCTTGTTATCTGGTGTGCTCCCTGGGGCATTTGGTGGGCCGCTGTGAGATACAGGAAGCTGGACTAGATGGGCCTATGGCCTGATCCAGTGGGGCTGTTCTTATGTTTATATGTTCTTATGACCATCAAGGCTGAATTCTGAGGAGCAGGTGTGCTCCCCTCTCATAGCCAGACCAGTGGAGTTTTGACCAACCTTTTTAAAAAAAATTGACCTTACTGCAACCGTGCTCTCCTTTGCAATTTAGCTGTGAATTGCAGCCTGCAACTCTGGCCTTGCAGCAGCAGATTCCCCAGGCAAGGGGTCATCTGTTCAGTGTTACTCCTCCATCTCTTATCCTGCTATCCTTGCTATGTTTCATATTGTCATCCACCTTCTCAGCCAAGTTCTCCCTTCCCTCTCTGGGGGGGGAGGAGCAAATGGGGACCGATAGCTTCTTCTGCAAGGTGCAGCACAGCGGCAAGTAGGCTTGCTACATATTCTAAATTTTTAAGCTTTTTTCCCCCTTGAAATTTGGAAATTTTCAAAATTTGCTTTTTGAAACTCTCCTTCCCCCTCTTTTGGTAGTTAATTTGTAGAACTCAAATGTTGCCGTTGCCGAATGCCTTGACAGAGGGACCACTGTATTTGGAAGGAGACTTTCGGTCTGCTCCATGCTTGCCTGTCTGCACAGGATCAAAATGTGTTTGGACCCATATCTTGCTACAACAGACCAAGCAACATTTCCTTTCACCATAAGCAATCAGAGAGCAAAAGCAGCAGACATTTTAAACTGACTATTTTCCTCTATTTTTTTTTCCCCTGTCTGCTGCCTGGTGCATAGCTGAAGAATTACTGTATGCCCTGATCTAAGTTTGGGCTTCTTTAAGGCTTCAGCTTAGCCTGCTCTCCACCACCAAATCCCAGGACGGCGTTGTGGTGACTACATTGTCCTTTTGAAATATGAATGTGTTGCCTCCTTGCTACCCCAAGAGCTTAGGGTGGGAACCAGCCATTTCATGCAAAACGAACAGCTTCATTCCGCAAAAAGGCTTTCACCTGGAGGGAAGCACACTTGATTTTCCAGTGCTGATCTACCTATTCAGACCTGGCTGTTAGGCTGCCTGAGGTACATCTTCCATCCTGCTGTTACCACACCCCTTCTCAAAAAATCCTGCACATCCCTTACTGCCCCTTCCTCTGCAGAAAAGACTGATTGCAGTGGGATTACTCCAACATGCTCAGCACATCGAGCCAGTGCGGAGGAAGGAGCAAGATTGCTGTGCTCCAAGAACTGGAATGCAGCAATCTGAACCCTGCCTTCTCGCCTTGCTCCTTCCACTGCCCAACCTGCAAAGGCGAGAAGGCAAGAGGCGCGATCCACGTGCTCTCAGGATCAGAACACAGTGGTCTTCTTCCGTGCAGCTTTTTTCAAAGTAGGAAGCGTGGAGCACATGGGGATCACTCCCAGCATATTTCCTGCTTTCTTTAAAGAGCCTGTGCGAGGGGGGGGGGGGCAGGTCCATTGGCAGGATGTGGCAGGTGGGTGTCTGTTGGCCTCTGCCACCTGATACAATATATAGGCTAGTTGGCATTGTTTAATAGTCTTTGGGGGGAGGAGAGGGGAGAGAGGAATGGTCACAGGTATTTGGGCGTGTTTGCTTGTACTAATTATGCCTGCATTGAAAGGATTGTACAGGTGTGCTCTGACCACTCATCCTTCCCCCTTTGCCCACAGGTCCTTAACAGATATATGTCAACTCCTCTCATTTCCACCCTCCCCACGCCTATCATTCCCGTCATACCACCGCAATACACAATTGCCGCCGGCAGCGTGCGAGACTGCGTCCGGCTCCGAGGCCTGCCGTACACCGCTGGAATTGATGACATCCTGGAGTTCATGGGAGATGCTACAGCAGATATCAAGCCACATGGAGTTCACATGGTTCTGAATCAGCAGGTATGGGAATTCCCGATTGATGCCGTAAGGTTCAGGTTAAAGAAGAGGGCAGATGACTGATGCTGCCTTGGGAGCTACTGAATGAAAGGCATCTCTAGTGTGCGTGTGTATAAAGTGGTAGAAGGACCCCCCAGTTGGGGCCAGCCCAAGACCACCTAACGCAGTGCACGAAATGCTGCATACGCAGTGGAGCAGCAGCTGACCCCCTCCCCCACACTGCTGCTCCTCCTGGATTTGAAAAGGAAGCAGGAGATGGAACAGAAAAGGAACTGTGGAGCAGAACAGAGTTTTGCTACTGCTCTTCTCTCCAGTCGTTCTCTTCTGGTCGGTTCCCCTCTTGCTTTTTGAATCCAGAGAGCAGGAAAAAGAGGAGCGGTGGAAGTGAGTAGCAGGTGCTCCCTGACACCCTACTGCCTCAGGCAGTCACCTCAACTGGCTTCCTGTATGAGCCAGGCCAGACCCATAAAAGTATAGTCAAAGCGAGGTGACATGGGAGAAATATATGGGAGTTTACCTATTACAGGAACATATGAATCCCTTTGCTTACTAAGTGTGGCAGAACATTTCAGGCACTGGGTTTGGTCCTCTGTGAATGAGAAGGCATTCACTAAGGGGCGAGGCGGCCAGAATTTCTTGTCAGGTTTGTTTCCAGATGCTTTCCTGGGACCTCTGTGCACTGTCTGGCTCCTTGTTCTCCAGGGCCGGCCATCTGGTGATGCTTTCATCCAGATGAAATCTTCCGATCGGGCTTTCCTGGTGGCCCAGAAGTGCCACAAGAAGATGATGAAGGACCGTTACGTGGAAGTGTTCCAGTGTTCAGGAGAGGAGATGAACTTTGTTTTAATGGGTGGCACTTTAAATCGTAGTGGCTTGTCTCCCCCACCGTGTAAGTTACCATGTAAGTCTTCCACACTCTCTGCTGCTAACGGCTGATGCCTGGTAGGTGCTGTGATGTGCTGTGGGCTTCTTGCCCTCTTGGTCTTTGGGTCTTACCAAGTTCTGTAATCGTCCCTCTGGGGTTAGGCTGGGATCAGAAGCTGAGGTAACAAACACACTTTTCATTGTCAATTATCCTAAGGGGTGTTTGTGGACTTAGTTACTCAGGCCTGGGCCAAGGCCTCCTGGCACCTGAGACAGTGTGCTAAATGCCAGCCCTCTTGCCTGATGATGTCCCAGCCTCTGCTGCTCCTAGTTTCTGGTTTAGAAAAAGAAGTAGAGGGATGAAGTAGGAAAGGAAGTGCAGAGGAAAGTGGTGGGCTAGGATGGCAGTCTCCAAAGTGGTGACCACTGCATGCCCACAATGGCTTCCCAGTGCGGACAGCACTTACCGTTCCACCAGGGAGCCTTGACAAAGCATCTCCATTCTCCCCATTCCTCCTCGTGTCCAGCTGCTCGTGCCCAGAAACCTGGACGCAAAGCCTGGAGGCTGGAAGCGGCTGGAAGCAAGGAAGGATGGAGGCACTTTGTAGAGGCTCCCCTCAGAATGGTAAGCACCCTTCTTGTTGGGGAGAGCTTTGGAAGAGCACAGGATTCCGCCTGAGGGCCAGAGTCTGGAGAGCCCAATGCCAGGGCATTTGGTACTCCCTCTTCCTTTTGCAATCCAGAGAGCGGGAGAAGGAAGAGTGGCAGACATGAGCGGGCAGGTGAAGGTGGGGAAGTCTTCCTCCAGTCTGCTGCCTGAGGCGACTGCTTTAATCAGTTTTCTGGATGGGCTGGCCTTAGCCTTAAACGAATTAAAATGGTCTATTACCAAAACAATGAATAAAACATAGCTAACGTTCGCTGAGGAAGCATAAGAGCCCTTAAATTTTTGGAGCTATGTTGCTAGAAGGAAAAGCTTCTCTGAATATCTTTTTCTCATATGATGTTAAAAGTATAGTGTTTTCTGAGTGTGGCAAACACTTGATGTAGTCTTTGCAACCACCCTGCAAGGTAAGTGTTCCTGTATTAGAGATGGGAAGACTAGGCTCTTAGCCCACACACACCCTGATACGGCTTCCTCGCTGATGCTAAGTAGGTTTGGCTCTTGTCCGTCAGCACCCAGAGCGCAGCTTCTTTGAAGGATCTTAATGCACACGTTGATGCCTATGACAGAAGGCAGTAGTCCTTTAAGGTACTGAGAAGCCAAGTTGTATCAGGTCTTAAAATAATGACCAGCATCTTGAATTGAACTTGGAAGTGAATGGAAGCCAGTATAATTTGTGCAGGGTGGGGATAATATGTTCCCACCATATGGACACCCCCCACCCCACCCCCACACACACTATCAGCAATTTGCTTGCAGCATTCTGAACTTGTTGTCCATTCCGAATATTTTTCAAGGGCAGCCCCACACAGATCACACTACAATAATTCTGTCAAGATGTGACAAAAGTATGGGTGGCCTGCCAGATCTGCTTTCTTGAGGAAGGGCTGCAGCTGGCATGCCACCCATGTCTGGGCAAAAGCACTTTGAGGCGGGATACCAACCATCTATTGTTGAATCTTCTGAACTACTTATATCTCATGTTTTCACCTCCTAAGTGGCCCACAAGAGAAACCAAATTAACCAGGTAGTGAAAGAAAACTACTGAGCGGGCCAGCAGAGTCTCCAGGGAGAGGGAATTCCAGGTCCTGGGGGGCTGCGACTGTGACAAGGTCCTGTAAATTTGTCTTCTCTAGATTATACTCTCTTCTCTCTGCCCCCCCCCCCCGATAAATCACCTAAAGCTTTAGATCTTCTGATTAATAGCAATCAATGCTTGCAGACCTGGTTCTGTATCAATCTGGAGGGCAAGGGTAGGCAGAGATGCCCCCTCCCATTTTTCCATCTGCTTCTGTTCAGTCTGTTGTGGGATGTGTGTTTTCCAAACTCTGTAGTAAACTTAATGTTTAGCAGAACTTGCTTGTTCTAATTGAACTGGAGACCAGTTCTAATGGACCAAAAAACATGCACGAATTGCCCCATGTTCATGCTTGTAGGCAGCACTGAGTACTGCTTGTGTAGTGAACAGTGACATCGGATGCTTGACTTACTGTTTCAGGAAGGACAAAGGGGCGCTGATGGCTTAAGACTACTACAGGTGTTTTTATACCAAGACCTGGGACTTGGTAGGAGTTGTTATGCAGCTGTGTAATGGTGCATAATTGAAGGTGGTTTTAGAGAGAGAAAGCCCTGGGAATAACAGAGGTGATCCTTCCATGAGGCAGTTGCCTTGAGTGGCAGATTGGTGAGGATGCTCCACCGGCCTCGGGGGGCTCCTCCTTTTCCCTGGATTGGAAAAGAAAGAGGACAATGGAAAGGAAGTGTGGAGGAGAGGAGAATGGTGGCCTAGAACACCAGAGACTCTAGTCTTTCTCTCCTCCACACTTCCTCCTCTTTTCCCACTTCAAGGAGGAGGTGTAGCAAAGGGTGCAGTGCCATCAGGAAATGGGGCAGTAACATTTGGCACCCCACCTGGGATGCCCAGAGATCATGGACCTGCCATAGAAAACCAAGCGCCATGAGGGCAGCTGAGAATTTGAGTTGCTTATGAGCAAGCGCAGACCAACTCGTAATACTTTTGGAGGAACACACCTTCCCACCTCTCCTTCATTCTAAATGTATGAGGTCAGGAAACATACTCTTCTTAATAAATTGCTGCAACTTTGAGGGAACTGTGAAGACACTGGAGTTGAGGTTGCTACTCTAGCCAGAGATGCCTTGATCCTCTCCTCCCCTTTCAGCAGCAGAGTGTTGGGGAGGAGCTTCCTTGCCTTGTGGTCTGGTGGGAAGCACTGGACTGAGAGAAGTTGAGCAGGGGGACTGTAGAAGAGAAGGGGAGAAGTGCTGGACCTGTTTTTAAACCAGGTTAGCTGTGAGGGATATTTGCAGTAGCTGTTGCTTGAGGTGAGAAAGGGAAATTGCTGAGGGACATGACAGTCCTGCGAGTCCTCTTTCTTGGGGTGGGGGCTCGCCGCTTAGGGGTGCTGTAAGGAAGCAAAGGCCCAAGCTTTGTATCCACGCCATAGCATTGTGCTGCGAGCAGACAGTCCTGGGCGAAATGGACTGATGACCTGACTTGGGATTAAAGCTCTTCAATGTCTTTCTCTTTATTCCTGCTCCACGTAACTGTGAGTTCCGTGCATCCATTTTGGACTTTGGTCGGAGCTGTTCCAAGCTGGATAATTGGGCAGCTCCGATAACCTGCATTTCTGCTCCTCTCTTGGAACTCCCTCCTTTGGTGTGTCTTGTGTCCCCCCCGCCCGCCCCCGGCCACTGCTTAAGAATTGACAGCATCCCAGTGGCCGGTTTCTTCTTAACTTGAGAGATGGTTTGTTTTGTTACTTGATTTGCAGGTCTCTCTCCACCAGCCTATGCTGCTTTCCAGACAGCAGCTGGTACTGCTGTGATTCCGGCCGAAGCAGCCATTTACCAGTCCCAGGCGCTCTTGCCTCCAACCCGGTCCTCACAGGCTTCAGCTGCCGCCGCCGCCGCCGCTGCTGCCGCCGCCGCCGCCACTCCAGCTGTTACTTACTACCCAACTCAAGCAGCTCAGCTTTATATGAACTACACAGCCTACTACCCCAGGTAGGACCCAAGTGGCAGCTTTGGATGGCTGAACCAACAACTTTCAGTGCATGTTGGGTTTTTGCACCAAGATTGGCACCTGGAGAAGAATCTTGAAGGTAGTGTGTGCAAATTCTGCAAGCCACAGCAAAAGCTGCACTGATAAGCCCTGCAGAATGCAGCAACATCTGCACTGGTGTAGCCCAGTGGCTGAAGACTGAGCTACGAAGTGGGACTTCCCAGTTTGCATCTCCCCTCTGCCGTGGGCAAACATTTCCCTCTCGGTGGTTCCATCTGCATTATGGTGATAAGAAGAGTTGCCTGCCTTGTTGTGTGGCTGACATATAGATGTGGAATGCTTTGCACGCTCAAAGTGTTTAAGAAATGCTAAGTGGTTTTACTATAATCCTCACAGTCCTTGAAATATCTTTGTAAGAGGTTCAAACACCTGTCCTTGGCATTGCTTCTTAGCTTCCCCCCCCCAGGCTTTTGTTGGACAACCCCTTCCCAATCCTTCCTCATTTGTCTTTCCTCATTGTCAAAATGTGGATGGTAATCTGCTTGTTGCTGAGATGTTGCTGGTGCTGAGTGTTGTGTACATTGACGGTACAATTTTTAAATTTAATTAATTTTTTTTAATCTAGTAGTTGGCAACCTTCAGTCTCGAAAGACTCTGGTATCGCGCTCTGAAAGGTGGTTCTGGAACAGCGTCTAGTGTGGCTGAAAAGGCCAATCCGGGAGTGACAATTCCTTCCACACAGGGAGCAAGTGCAGTCTGTCCCTGGTCTGTCTCCCTGGCTGTGGGCCTTCCTTCTTTGCCTCTTTGCCTCAGACTGTTGGCAAAGTGTCTCTTCAAACTGGGAAAGGCCATGTTGCACAGCCTGCCTCCAAGTGGGCCGCTCAGAGGCCAGGGTTTCCCACTTGTTGAGGTCCACTCCTAAGGCCTTCAGATCCCTCTTGCAGATGTCCTTGTATCACAGCTGTGGTCTACCTGTAGGGCGCTTTCCTTGCACGAGTTTTTTAATCTACTGGTAATTAAAAAGATGTAGGGAATGCGGTGACTCAGTGGGTTAAACCACTGAGTCAATGAGCCTGTTGACCTCAAGGTTGGCAGTTCGAATCCATGCAGCAGGGTGAGCTCCTGTTGCTTGTCCCAGCTCCTGCCAACCTAGCAGTTTGAAAGCATGTAAAAATGTGAGTAGATAAATAGGGACCACCTTGGTGGGAAGGTAACGGCGTTCCTTGTGCTTAGGCATTTAGTCACGCCGGGCACATGACCACGGAAACTGTCTACGGACAACGCCGGCTCTTCGGCTTAGAAACGGAGATGAGCACCGCCCCAGAGTCGGAAACGACTAGGCTTAACGCCAGGGGGGAACCTTTACCTTTACCTAGTTAAAAAGATGCAACAGACCTTGTCTGTTGCCCTCATCAGCCTCAGTGTTCTGGTTACAATTTCCATGTGTTTCATTATTTAATCACTGCAATCTTGATTAGCTGTTACCAAAGTGCATGCAAGAACATGCGTTTGGGTAGAATGGAAGTGCACTGCAAAATGATCCCTTGCAATGCCATGCCTCCTTACTGTTTGACTGCTGCAATGCTGCCCTTGACCAGAAGGAGGCAGCCTCCCCAAGTACAGTCTTTGCCACTGCAGACATTGCTATTGGCATGGCCTGAGGTGTGGAGTGGCTTGGCGTATGTTGGCATCAGAGGTGGGCCTCGCCCATTTGTGCTCTGGTCCTTCAACTATATGTTTCTGTACATGCTCGGGTAACATCTGAATCAGGTTCACAACTCAGATGTGTGAGTGAACCGTTGCAGATCTAATGCTGTGAGTGTGACTTCTACCTGGAATCCATTCATATGCTCAGCTGCCAGTCTTCAGTTGCCTCACCTGCATGCGTGAGGCAGCCCCCAGTCCAACACTCTTTTCCTCTCTCCTTCAGCCCTCCAGTCTCCCCTACTACAGTGGGGTACATTACTGCTCCCCCAGCGGCAGTTGCAGCTGCTGCCTCGGCCACCCACACTCCAATGCTGCCCCAGCCTGGTGCTCTCGTCCGGATGCAGGGATTGCCCTACAACGCGGGAATGAAGGAGATTCTCAGTTTCTTCCAGGGATACCAGGTGAGTGTTGGGCTTTTGCCCTCAGCCTTTGGGTCCCAGGAGTCTCTCTCAATGCTGAGCTACCCCTGGAGCAATTCCACATCTTGTGGAGTGGGATGTACCATAAATCTTCAATGCATAGTGGATACTTGCAAGGGAAGGCGCATGCAAGGTTGCTGGGTAACACTTGCTTCCTCACCTCACATGGTTGAAGAAGTCATGTCTCCAGTTCCCTGAGCAGGAGCAGATCTACCAGTGTGCTTTTTGAGAGTTGCTCGCACTAATACTCCGTCCTTCTGCGCAGCCTTTCTCTGTTACCACCTGATTATTCTTGCACTATTGGTGGCCAGGAACCAGCACAGAGGAGTTATGGGCAGGTGACTGGACAACATGTTGGTGTACTTTGGCTACTGGAGGTTTGGGGCAAGGCTGGACACACCTAGAATCACAGCATGTTAGCATTGGAAGAGGTCTTGGAGATCATCTAGTCCAGCCCCTGCTCAGTACTGGGAGTTGCTACAGCACCGTGAAAGGCTGGTGCTCCAACTGGGTGCTGCATTCTAAGTGATATCTGACTAGTGCAATATTAAAGTGGAATTCTAATTTTTTTTGGGGGGGGGAACTGGACTCTATGACTCTACTAATGGTGCAAAAAGATTGCTGGTGAGAGTTCAGACACAGCATGGTGCTTGACACTTTTGCACATGGATGTGTTCGTTTTTAAGGTGCCCTCTTGTGACAAGGTCTGGTATTTCCCTTGTGAGGGATGTCCTTTCCAAACTGCCTTCACCCTGCCGTGGTTGGGCAGCAGCTCTTTCCACGTGGGGGCACTCCCTTGGGTATTGGTGACCACTGAGAAATTGACTTTGTAAACTGACATTGTGGTGATTTCACTCTGTGACAGCAGAGTGAGAAATGGGCTTTGATGCTGGAAAGTGCTTGATTCGT
Source organism: Tiliqua scincoides (assembly GCF_035046505.1). NCBI lineage: Eukaryota > Metazoa > Chordata > Lepidosauria > Squamata > Scincidae > Tiliqua > Tiliqua scincoides. Next base: position 46,357,082 of record NC_089829.1, on the reverse strand, counting down.
TAATAAATCGTAGAATTGGGAAGGACCCACAAGGTCACCTAGTCTCTGCCTGCATCAGGAAATTCTCTTAGAGCATCTCCAGCAGGTGCCTGTCAAACCTTGCTTGAAGTGAATCCACCCCCTCCCTCAGCAATGGGTTCCAAAACCAAATATTTGGTTTTATAGTTGGCAGTGATTATTTAATGTACCATTTAATTTGCATCCCACCCTTCCTTTAGTAAGGTTAGGGCTGTGTACATTGAGCAATATTTTCTGTTTTAACACTCACAACAGTCCTGTGGGGTAGGTTAGGCTTAAAAGACTTCTTCAAGACTTCCTCAAATTGTAGAGTATCCTGCTTTTAATTCCCAAAGTCTCCCCAGAATTTAAAATAACATAAAAGTAGTTAAAAGAACATAATAGAGTAGAAGCAGTCAGAATATCTCGGTGATATAAAATGGAATTTCAGAAGATCTAAAATGCTTGGTCTTCACCTGGCACCAAGAAGATACTTGATTTGGTGCCAGGTGAACATCACTGGGCAGACCATTCCAGAGATATGGTGGATCTGCTGGAAAAAAAGCTGTATCCTCAGTTGCTGTCCATGGTTCCTCAGAAGGTGGGAGAGAGAGAAGGACCTCTGAGCATGTCCATAATACTTGGACAGACTTGGCGCCTTCCAAGAAAGGAAATCTCTTCTCCGTTCCGTGTATGAATTTTAGTCAATGAAATCTGCATATTTACGTATGAGAAGCATGTTTGCTTTGCAGGCATCCTCGTAGCGCAGGAGGTAGGCAGACTTCCTCCTTGCCAGCTGCAGTTCAAAAATATATATAATATAAAAGCTGCTGCAGCTTTGTAATCGGGCAAAATGGTTTTTAATTGAATGCTTTCAATGCTTTTAATTGAAAGCAAGATTTATTGTAAACATAGAAAATATTTATAAAGATGAAATTTGTTTGATTTTTGCCAGTCCCTCATTCTTGCATAGGATATTTCTGTACTTCCATCCTTTCTTCTTCTTTTCATTGTTCCCCTGGGGAGCATCTCTGTGAATCGGGGACCTGCCCATCTTAATTGGTTCTCAAGCAGTCCAGTTATACTCAGGAGCCTTTAGAATGAATAAAACCATTAACTGTTCTCAGTCTATTCTTGATCTTGCCCTATTGCAGGTGCCTAGTTGAATTATCCTCTCGCTGTTTGTCATTCAAAAGAACTGGAATCTATATATCTAGGTGTTTTGTTGCAATTGGCTAATGTGGGTCTGTGCTGTCTCTTCTGCTCTATTCCCTGTTTTATTTTCTAACTTTAGGCAGCAGGAGGAGCGGTGCAGGCAGGTGGACGGTAGCGAGTGCCCCTGCTGATCTCATGCCTGGGATAACCACAGTTGACCTCATGGACAGGCCAGCCCTGATAAATAGGACTGGCCTACTTAAAGCCACTATTCCCTGAATCACATGGGTTCTAGATGACTGATCCTGCATATGTTGGCCTATATAAGAAAAATAGGACTATCAAACACAAGAGCATACTTGGTGTTCCTCTACTGAGGACTGGCTCACAAGAGCTGTTGCCTGTTCTCTGAGTATTTGCTGTATTTGGCCCCTGCCTGCAACATAAAAACACTTTTGCAGTGAACTTGTGGCAGTATCTGATATAGATTTTACATTTTACTAAATGTTGTTCATTTGACCAAACAGAGAATATCTTTGAATCGCATGATCCTGCTAACTGGGCCAAGAGATACCTTTTCAGGATGCAGCTCACTTATATTTAGCAGGAGGAGAGCAACTGTCTCTCTTCATCCCAGCAGCTGTTGCTACTGTCTCTTTTAAAACTGAGTGTCCTTTGGGACGGGCAACCATTTTTCATTCCTTTGGCTGTGTAAACAGCTCTGAGAATGTTTTTGCTGAAAAGCAGTAAATATATATTTATAATGGCATCAAATTCTGGGCAAAGGGGGCAGGGTCAAATTCCATCCGCAGAAATCGCACATTTTTGAAATGTGAAAAATGGTCATGTTCCATAATGTGTGCAGAATTTCAGCTGCAATGGTGAAGGGCGATAAGAAAGCTTTGTCTCTGATGCCTGGTCTGTGATGGCAAGGAGGGAACTGCTGTCACTCACAGCATTGCATGCTCTCTTTCTTGAGCAGCCAAAGGTAGAAGAAGGAAGTTGGTGTCTTTAGGATGCTTTGCTTTCTTGTGTGTTCTGTCTTTGTTGCCTGTTTTTCTGCAAGGGAGGGACAAACCTCTTTTTTCCCTAGCTCTTTTTCAGCATGTGCTTTTCCTTTTCATGATAGTTTGAGTGCTGGAAGAGCAGACCATGGTCTTAGCATTGCTGCCCCTCTTACAGCTTTTACCTGCTCACCTCCTTGTTATGCAGTTCAAATACCATTTTTTCCTGCCTGCTGTGTCTCAAGAGACGGCTCTGTTAGATACAAAAACTTAATGCTGCTGATAAGATTAAAGTACATGGAGACATTCCTTCTAAAGAATGAACTTTGGTGCAGGTAGTATTCAAGGGTAAATTGAGTAGCTGCCAACCAACATTTGCACTGCTTGGTGCTTTAGTTTGGAGCCCATGGAGAACATTTAGCAAAGTCGGGGTCCAGAATGCATGGGATGAGAGAGAAGCTGTCATTCTCACCCAATTGTGACTTTGTGAATGACATGAGGCTGTGAAAGACATGAGGCTTGACCTTAGAGGTCAGGGGGGAAAAGCCCAAACTTCAGGAACCAGCCATTAGTCATGACTTTTTGTGGATGCAAATAGGAGTGTCACAGAATCCCTGCATCTCTGCAATGTTGGTTAAAAATTAGTTTTTAATAGAATTGTCAATAAGGGACTTCATTGGGACTGGGACTCTTTGGAAATTAACCTTGGGGCAAAGCGGTAGTAGCAGTCAAAACTACTTTCATCATCCATAATATACTTGAGTTGTCTGCAATTAAGATGCCTCCCTGAGCCATCTGGTGGTCTGCTGTGAGATCCAGGAAGCTGGACTAGAAGGGCCCTGGGCTTGATCCAGCAGGGCTGCTCTTATGATCACAAAAGCAACTAGTCCACAAGAAACGTAGCCAGCTTGTCTACCCACCCAAACCAACGTGGGTCATTTGTGACAAATTTGACAACCTGAAAGGCAGAATGGAAGCCGTTCTCTTCCATTTTAAAGCAAGCTTGTTGCCTGGATTCAGTTTCTTGCTCACCATACAGGTGATAGTCTTTTTTTTTTTTAAGCCTGAACTGCTGCTGAAACTGTCTTGCCCTCAAAATTCTCTATGGAACATGATTGCAAAACTGGTCATACATTCACTTGGGTAGATTTTGCAATTTGTATCCAAGTATATTTTGATGTCTGACGCGTTGAAAATTGACGTTTGACAGCATTTGGTAGACACACAAGTGTCGATTTAGGAGATTTCATTTTTTGACACATGCTAGAAAATGCCCAATATGTACATATTGGCAAACATGGCAACTCTCATCTGATTGCCCAGTTAGTTGGGAGCTCCTCCATCTGTCTGTCCATGAACCTTTTGTCTGACATCCTTAGACCAGGCTTAGTGAGGTCTTGTGTCTTCTCCTGTTTCATTTGCTACCAACGTGCTCTCAAGAGCCAAGAGTTGAAAGCACAGCTCTACTCCCTGGTGTGCAGCAATGTGCAAGGATGATGATGTAAGGCAATTTGTACTTTATACTCAGAGGTTTATTTGGCTGTTTTTTTTCAGCAGGGGTGCTGCAGAAACGCAAATACCTTGATTTAGCAAAGGTGCTTCATGCTTGATCCCTGGGGAAGGGAGTGGGGTTGCACCAGGACAGAACCTTGGCGTGACCACTGGGAAAAGATGGTAGTTCAGCAGCAGAGCATTTGTCCATTCCTGGGGCAGCATCTCCAGGTCAGGCTGGGAGTTACTCATCTGAAACCCTAGAGAGCTGCTGCCGGTCAGGGTTGGCGATACTGAATTCTGTGGGGCAGTGCTTCTCAAGCCAGGACCCACTTTTTAGAAGGACAATCTGTTGGGGTGTCATTAACCTGGAAGTGATACCATGGCTGGAAGTGACATCATCAATTTAGGCTCCAAACCTAAGCTGCAATCAGCCAAAGGTTCCTTTACTAGCATGTTCATGCTGTTTTGCTTGGCTTGGAACGCTCTTAAGTCAAAGCAGAATGCAGACTTGGAGCCTTCCCCAACCACAGAGCCCTCCCCCCTTTTCCACTGTCCCATCTTCCCATCTATTCACCTTCTCATCTTTTCGGGTAAAGCACCCTGCCTCTCCCACTGGGAGTCTGCCCTGCCCAGCAGCTCTGAACCCTGTATTTTCAATGGCAGCTGAGCTATGGGCTCCAGCTGAAATTGGTTTGCAACCCACCTGGTGGGTCCTGACCTACAGTTTGAGAAACACTGCAAGTATGGAGTCTAAGCCAGTGATTCAGTCCTGGGCTGTATGCATGCAACAGAGTTAGGTGGCAGAATGAATTGTACCCTTTCATGTGAGTGGGGAATAGGGTTGAAATGCTCCCATTATTTTAAAAGTCCATAAGTGGAAAACTAGCTCAGCGGAGATGCAAATGTTTGGTGTGCTAACTTTTTAAAAACGCCAAAAACTCTGTAAGTAAAAAAACAAGTCCCCCCCTGTCTGCAGTGGTGCAGTCCAGTGCCGCTTCAGGATTTAGCCTTGGGGGTAGACCAGACCTCTGGCTGTGATCTCAAGGGCTGTGTGTGTGTCGGTGGCACCACTAGAGTTTGCATCACCCAGTGCGGGAGGCCGGCATGTCTCCCCATGATTGCCCTCCTCCCATGCAGTGGGCGTGGTGATGCCCCTGCTGGTGTTTTGGCTATAACTTTTGAGAGAATAGAAAATTTTGGCCAGTAATGGTGTCACCCCCCCACCATGCGAATCACCTGTCGCGGCCCACACCCCCATGACGCCACTAGTGCATGGTAAGTAAAGTGCGTACTACTGTACCTCACCTGGCTGCCTTGAAGGCAGTTATCACTTGACTAGATGTACGCACTGCTCTCAGCCAGGCTGCGGACTAGCCTATAAACATCTGCTCTCTCACATATGCACTCCAGGGGAGGGTACCTTTTTCATGAGCTTAGCATGCAGATGATCTCCACTTCAGAAGATCGCAAGCTGTTTCTCCCCAACGTTGCATATACACAAGAGGGACCAAATGTGTACACCTGTGGGCCAGGCAAAACTGGGTTATAATGGAGCCTGGGCAGAACTGGGAGTCCTGCTACCACCTGGGATAACGGTCCTGGGCTAGAGCAGTAGCCCTCAACATGTTGAGAGCCGAGGTCCCAACCTGCAAGATCCCAGGGGGCAAGAAGGGTGGCGCGTGAGCAGCCACTGTTCCTTTCTCTCCCCCCCTCCCCGCCAAATGTGTGTGCTGCTACTGTGTCGTTCTGCTTCTTCTTTCTTTCTTTCAAGGCCAAGGAAGGGGAAGAGAAGGTGAAAGTGGCTTGTAAACTGTGTGGGCTCAGTTTTGAAAGGTGGGGGGGGGGAGAGAACCAGAGGGGGTGGATGAGTGGTAGAGTGAAGGGAATCCCTAAGGGTTTGAAAGGATCGGCTTATCAAAGACTCCAACAGGATTTGCCTCTTCTGGGTCATCTATCCCTGGCTGTTGTTCAGACTGGGCAGGCCTGGGTTTCAAAGCAAAATGGCGGCAGCCACACTGCCACGAGACCCACCTTAGGTTAAGTTGTGACCCAGCTGTCTAGAAACTGACCCTGGGCTGGACAAACCAACGGTCTGACTCAGTACAAGTATCTTCACGTGTTCTTGTCCTCCATGGATGGATGACTGCAGCTTCTTCTTTTGGAAATGATGTTTGCTGCAAGGGCTAGTCTGTGACTTCTCCTTCTCTTGCTGACCTTGTGTATCACACTTGTACTGTAGTATGCACCTGACGACTACAATGGCCTTATTCAGCTCAACGATCAAGGAAGGAGTGTGTTACAAGCGCCGAAAGAGTGGGTCTGTTTGTAACTCTTTGTAACCTCCAGTGAAGGTAAGCTTGGCCTGGCAGAAGCGGAGCCTTTGGTGAGCGGAGTGGGGACAGAATGATGGGCCGGGGGTCATGGACATGATTTTTTGCATCCCCCCCTTCCTCGCTTCTGATGGGGATTCTGCTTGTTAACACCCCCTCTTGCTTTTGTGCCTTGCATGAGTTGACTAACCCCAGTGGTGGTGATGATGACGGGACTGTCTTTGTGCCTTTGGTTTAAAGGAAGGGTGGGGCTTCTGTGGCTGCCTGACTTCTCTGCTTCTGGAGAGGCGTTTCTGCTTGAACAATCATGACTGAATTTAACTGCTGTCTGGAAAACATGTTTAACTGAAGAGTCCCGTTGTGGCTGTTGCACATAGGGCAGAAATAAATGCAAAGCATTGTATGTTTGACCTCATGGTACAGGGGGCTGGTGTTATCATTTTCAGTAAAGACTTTTCTTTCAGTCATGCCTTGTAGTGATATGTAGAGAGCTTATATGAGTGTTTAATTGGCCTTGATTGCTCTTGATCAGTTCTTGCTCTCCAAGCTGTACTGTGGGGAAGGAAAAGATCTTTGGACCCACTGACTGTCTTGTCTCCTATGATCTTACAGCCTCTCATCCCCATCACCCCTTCAAACACACGTCCCCTTTCATGCTTTCCTTACTTCCTTAGGAAGCTGTTGTATCCTTGGTGCCCAACATCAGCCACAGATGCTTGTAAGAACATAAGAACAGCCCCACTGGATCAGGCCACAGGCCCATCTAGTCCAGCTTCCTGTATCTCACAGCGGCCCACCAAATGCCCCTGGGAGCACACAAGACAGCAAGAGAACTCATCTTGGTGCCCTCCCCTACATCTGACATAGCCCATTTCTAAAATCAGGAGGTTGCACATACACATCATGGCTTGTAACCCATAATGGATTTTTCCTCCAGAAACTTGTCCAATCTCCTCTTAAAGGCATCTAGGCCAGATGCCGTCACCACATCCTGTGGCAAGGAGTTCCACAGACCAACCACATGCCAAGTAACGAAATATTTTCTTTTATCTGTCCTAACTCTCCCAACACTCAATTTTAGTGGATGTCCCCTGGTTCTGGTGTTATGTGAGAGTGTAAAGAGCATCTCTCTATCCACTTTATCCTTCTCATGCATAATTTTGTATGTCTCAATCATGTCCCCCCTCAGGCGCCTCTTTTCTAGGCTGCAGAGGCCCAAACGCCGTAGCCTTTCCTCATAAGGAAGGTGCCCCAGCCCAGTAATCATCTTAGCCGCTCTATTGCACCTTTTCCATTTCCACTATGTCTTTTTTTTGAGACGCGGCAACCAGAACTGGACACAATACTCCAGGTGTGGCCTTACCATCGATTTGTACAACGGCATTATAATATTAGCCGTTTTGTTCTCAATACCCTTCCTAATGATCCCCAGCATAGAATTGGCCTTCTTCACTGCCGCCGCACATTGGGTCGACACTTTCATCGACCTGTCCACCACCACCCCAAGATCTCCCTCCTGATCTGTCACAGACAGCTCAGAACCCGTTAGCCTGTATGTGAAGTTTTGATTTTTTGCCCCAATGTGCATAACTTTACACTTACTGACATTGAAATGCATGTCCCTGTGTTTGCCATAAATTAGCCACATTGAATGCTAAAGAGAGTTGCATAGTCCAAGTTAAAATTCTAGAAAGTGTCTCAATGGCATTGTTCTGCGACTCTCACCCCACCTCTTTTCTCCCAACCCTGTCTTTCAATAGATATTGTCAAGTGACCTAATGAAGGAGGTTGTATCCTGCCATTTCCCTTCTTCCCTGCCCTCCTCGGACTTAGAGTGGGACTTGGAATAGACTTGGAGCCTACACTTCTGTTTTTGTTTTTTGCTGAATGTCAATATACCCACTTTTCCACTTTGCACTGCAATGTTCGAGGCGATCGTTGGTTTCCTGAAGCTGCCTGGTGGCAGAGGGGGATTGGCCCGTGGTGGTCAAGGTGTATTTTAGGGAATTGTGTTGCAGTTATTTGAGGAGTCCTTCCTGAATGCTCACAGAATCCCAGGCTTTCCTGGATCGCAGTTTGGAAACCACTGCTAAGATATTTGGGTTCAGTAGATGGTGGGTTGGTTTTGGGCCTTGTTTAGCCTTGGAGTTGCTGAAACAGCCAACAAGTGCTGACATCTTTTTCGTGGGTGGGTGGTGGGGGTCCTACTTTGCACCTTCTTGGAGATCACAGCTTAAGCAGCATTTGGGGCTAAGAGAATGAACTGTAGATCAAAACTTCTTGGAAAAAGTTTTGAATCTCACCTCTTTTGTGAACTTGCAAGATAAGCTAAAGAGGTCTAGAACTAAAAATGTTTCTGAAAGCAAACCACAGAAATCTGTGATGGTGGTTGCTGGATAGGTACATGGAGGTTTGCTTCCTTCAGTACAATCTGAGGAAGGAAGTCCAGTGGGGACTGTCTCCCAAGGTGGAGCAGTGCATTTCTAATCAGAATTAACATTTTAGAACCAGGGTGGTGTAGTGGTTTGGAAGGTAGACTTGGACCTGTAAGATCCAGGTGCGAATCCCCCCTCAGCCATGAAGCTTCCTGGGTGACCTTTCTCTCAGCCTCACCTACCTCACAGGATTGTTGTGAGAACAAAAGGAGGGGAGCAGCTGTGTATATTGCCCTGAGCTCTTTGGAGGAAGGGCAGTATAAAAATGTGAAAAATAAAAGTAAATAGAAATTCATTGAAGGGTTGCAAGGCCAGGGTTGCCCCTTAGTCACCACCGTCTTGGGCACAATGAAGAATATTAGATGCTGTTGATGTGATATGAACCTGTTGTAGGATGGTAGTTGCTTCCATGACACGTACAATTGTTTGCAAGGCCCACTTGTCTGTCAATAGAGGCTTCCCAACATTATTGTGGAACTGAAGCCTCTCTCCCACTGGGGCAATGGGGAAAAGACAGTGGGGCAATGGAGAAAAGGAGTGTTGGGCAGAGGAAATGGACAGTCCTGGCATCTGGATTGGGAACAAGTGGCATATAGCAACCTAGAGAATCTGGAAAGTTGCACACAGAAGGTCCCTGGTGCAATCTTTACTATCCACTAGTGAGCACAGACAGTGCTGACCCAGACATACCAATAGGCTGACTGGGGATAAAGGCAGCTTCCTATGAGGTGCATTTCCTTCTGGTGGTTTTCTACTCATCTTGTTCTAGGAATCAGTGGCTTTGGTCTCTACTGGAGTGTCTTTGAGAGCTTCTTGCACGAACAGTTGAATCCATGTAAGGGGCCAGTGGCAAGGTTTGGCTCTAATGTGGTGTCAACATGACAGCATCAACCAAAGTGGTGTATCTTACCAACGCATTGGCTACCATTGCATTGATGGAAAAAGAGATGGCAGCAAGGCCTGCATCAGCTATAAAGACGGACACTTTAAAATACCTTAAGCAAGGTTTGCCAAAGGCTGTTTGGGCCTGAGGGGTTTTTGAAGTAGTTTGTCAGTTCATAAAGGAGCATCTTAGCCATGGACGGCCACAGGAGTTGCCTTGTGGGATTTATGCAAATGAACATCTGACTTTTTGTCTACAGGGTTTTTTAAGGGCTGTGTTTCAGGACAGTGCCCCCAAGAGAACTCAGTGGACACTCCTGTGGGGGAGCTTTTAATATTTTGAACTGTCCTGGTGACTGTGGCCAGATACAGAATTTATTGGGCATCACAGACAGGTTCCTGGAGAGTGATCTGCTCAGAACCCCAATCTTCCTCAAAGCATTCCAGGAAATGTGTGTGGCTGGGTTTTAGCTGTTGGAAAGACTGTTTAGATGTGAAGGGTTCAGGCTCTTGATCTCGTTGCTAGAACAGAGACAGCCTTGGTCAGGCCTGCGTTGACAGTGTTGAGAAGCCAAGTCCCGTAGGAGCGTTTCATGCCTTCACTGTTTGCCCTCCTCTCTGCCAGATGATCTCACCGCATCATCAACAGGCCCTGGACCCCCTAGGGTAGTATTCCATCTGTGAGGGCACTGCCTGAAACAAAGTCCTAAGGATCAGGGAGTCTCAAGCTGACACCTGGGGAATGAGGGGCTTTGATAAACATGCATCTGGTGGAAGTGCTTCTGGCTCCTTCAGAAGGCCTGTTTTGAATGCTCTTTTCTTTTGGTGAGCTGTTGTGTTTGCAATGCATTTTCTTTGAGGATCTCTATTCATGCTCACTCCCCCCAACCAGCTTTAAGATCTTTAGCAGTGACCCTCCTATGGTACTCTGAGTGCATGGATGGCTCATCCATGATATGAGATCCCCAGGTCCTTCCTGTGTTTTGCAAGGGTTTTGCTATAGGTCCAAAGGTTGATTTTTGTCGGAGTTGCTGATGAGTCCTCTCTGCTCCCTCTTTGGATGGGATGGATTGCTAGTGTCTGTGGCCTCTATATGGAGAAGGATGGCTGTAGTAGGGGTGGGCTTGATCTTCAAGTGAAGTGAAGGTGGCAGCCCCACTGAATCACCCATAGGTAGTGAATGGTGTAAAAGCAATTCCATCCATCAAATCCTCTAATGCAGCAGTTCCCAAAAGGTGGGTCTGTGGCCCACCAGTGAAGCATGACCCAATTTTGTTGGGTCACAAAACTGACAAGGCAGATTCAACTCTGTGCATCAAGCGTTGAACAACCTGCTACTAGGGGGAGTCCAATCACCCTTATAGCTACAGGGCTCGAGTGGCTGGTAAAGTGACACTTTTTTTTAGTTGATGCTAAAAAAGGTTTGGGAGCAACTGCTCTGGTGGGAAGACACAAAGGATGCTGTTGGAGCAGTGCATCACTTCAGTAGCCTTTGTTGAGGTTGCAACTCTGCAGGCTGGAGGGGACACTTCAAGTGTCTCTTTCCATTAGTGGTTTGACAGCTTGCTGAGGATGTGGCTGCAGCATCGCTCCCGATCTGGTGGCCCTGAAGTCTCTCTCTTTCTCACCTGTATGTCGGTGTCTGCCAGAATGCTGCTGATGTTCTAGCATGGATGGTCAACTGAGGATTCCCCAAAGAGGGCAAATGCAGACGTTGCATAATGAAGGTGCTTAGTCATCCACTTCAGCTTCTGGCCAGATTTAGTGGCCTTATTGCGTGCCATTGTGGCTACCCAGTAGACAGACTGGAAGGCATTTTAGAGGTCCCTAAGAAAAGAAACTAACTTCTTTGAAAGAAAGAAACAAAGGGGAGAAAAAGCCCCTTTCCAAACCTGGATAGGAGAGAGGCAGAAGTGGAGTTCTATTTTAAGTAGGTCTTGAAGGCCAGGGGGCTCTTTCATGTTAGTTTTTCCCTTAAGAAAGGTCAGAGATGGAGAGAGCTCCAAGGGAGTGTCTCTGTTAAGAGCAGACAGGACCAAACATTGGGGGGGGGGGGCTTTCCTCTCAAGGAGCTTTTAAAGCCTTTGCTGACTGTCTTGTAAGTCCTGAGCGAGTGGAAGGAGACGACCCACTCTGGCTGCCCTCCTCCACCTACAGCAAAGTGCTGATTTCATTTGCACAACCACTAATTGCAGTTAACATGGGTTTTGTCCATGGGGAGTGTAAGGCAATAAGTGGGGCATGGCCCTGTGGAGTGTTCCATCTCTCTCCAGCCTCTCTCTTTGCACCCTGCCTGCTGCTCTGACCATCTCATCCATCCCTGCAGCTCCATGCGGACTCCATTCTCCCGCTTTACAACTTCAGCGGCCAGCCCAGTGGAGAAGCTCTAGTCACCTTTCCCAGTCTGGATTCTGCAAAGAAAGCTGTGGCCGAGAGAAGCGGATGCCTCCTGGGAAGCCACTGTGTGGAACTCTGCCTGATCTAACCTATAGACTCTCTGTGGGGTGATTGGGGGGGGGAGGGGCTTCAACTGAAAAAGTAGTACCATTTAAGAGTGTGTCTTCCCTTTGCCAAAGTGCCTTCTCATTCTTGTGAAATAGGGCAATTATCATTACGAGTGGCTTCAGTGGACGAGTGGGATGGAACAATCCCCCCCCCCAATGCCCCAGCAGAAATGATGCTTAGGGCTCACCAAGGAACTCTCCACCCTGTCAATTTGGAGGCAGTCTAACAGCACTTCAGCAACCGGAGTCACAATGGAGTTTTTTTTAATTACTGTATAAAAAAATTTGAAGTAGAAAGCTAAGCTGTTGTAGTTTCTTCAAATTTATCATTTTATTTTGAGTCTAATTCTGCCACATGTCTTTTTGGACATTGAGGGGTTAACGCCCTTACAACAGAAGAGGGAAGTTGCTTTCTTAAAATATGCCCTGGCAATCCTGGGTATCTTGTCCAAATGGATATCAGGAGCAACATGTCCTTTTTGTCCAAATCATTTTTTGTGGGGTATAATGCAAATTACTTTTAAAAAGCCATATCTCTGTCTCCACACATTCCAGCCACCAGCTTGTAAACCAAACAAAGAAACCCAGAACTCTTCAGTCTCACCTAGGACAAGAATGGCACATAAACACTGAGGACTACTAAATTATGTATTTTGTTTTATTTAAGCATCATAGCAGAGATACTGTATTAAAAGACTTTTTCTCTAGTTTATGTGCATGCCATTTTGTTTACATTATATTTCATTTGTATATTATGGAGCAACAAGAGGAGTTGAATTCTAAGACTAACTAATGCATGCTGTGTGTGTTTTTTTTTAAATGTGAGCGTCTGTATGTGTATATATACATGTTCAAAGAATTTAGTTCTATGCTGTGTAGTGTATGCTGAAATGACTAGTGTAGCAGCACTAAATGATCTTGTTTTTACTGTGCCTGGATTCAAGATTTTCTCCAAATGTGCAATACCAACAGAGGCAACTGTGGAAGGAGCCCTTTTTTTTGCAGGGTACCTTTGTATACAGGTATCTTATGTTGTTAAGAATACAACTTTTTGTTGTACTTAAAAGGGAACTTGACGCCCCCCCACTCACCCATCAAATGATGATGTCTGCTTCCTTCTATCACAAAAATAAAGACAATGCTTGCAATAACAAGAAAAACCAGGAATGTTGGCTTTCTTGCACTGGTTTGCATCTCAGAACTGAGAAGCCTACACAAGAATCATGCCATCACTGCTCTTGCCAAGCTACTGACAACTTTGTATGGCCGTTCATATTTAACTTAGGGTGGTTCACACCTGCTTCATGTCGCTTGATGACTCAGAGTTCCTCTCTAGGCTATGTCAGAGCCATTGGCTCCACTGCATGAAGAGGAGCAAATGCCAACTTGAGTTGGCCTTTACAGAAAGTTTTCAAGGCTGCTTTGCACAAGATGAGAGTTCAGTTCAGATAAAAGCACACACCCATGTGCTTGTCCGTTTAGCAGTATTCTGTTTTTCCACAGAAGTATTGCCTTCACCAATCTCACCTTCCATGATGTAGGAACAGAAACTTCCCAGCCTGTACTAGCTAAATTTTGTGGCCTCTTGGTCCATTTCCACCCCTCACCCTGAAAGCTTAATATAGCACTATGCATATTCTTAGTGCTTTGCAAGTTAGGAGAGGCCAACTCTTTGGCCCAAGATGTGTGTTGCAGGGAGATGTCATCACAGAGGTGCTTTAAGGCAGCTGCAGGAGGAAGGAGGGAAGAAGGACGGAGGCATGGGAGGAATGAGGAGGTCTTCAGACAGCTGTGGGAGAAGTACATTGCAGGAAGGGGGTAAAAGTCACGGAGTGGATTGAAGCTTATGTAGGAGCTGGCAGGAAGCTTTAGAAGGAGAGGTGTCATGGTCAAAGAGGATTTTGGCAGCAGCTGTGTGGGGGAAGCAAGGTAAAATGCTTGAAGAGCAAAACTGCAGTATTCAAGATTAAATGCAGACTAGAGCTTCTGCAAATGGGGTGCAGGGAAGGGTCATATTGTCATGAAGGGAGAAACGTGATCTGGCAATGAACTGAATATGCAACATCCTTTACCTGCGTACAGGTTAGGTTCTAGGACTCTGCATGTAAATTGGAATGTATGTAGCTCAAAACCTCCAGCTCTTGCTGGCCCAGTGCTATTATGCCTGTGTGAAAACACCACCAATGGATTGGTGTACTGCTGTAAAAGGGCTCCTACAGCCATCCATAACTCAGGGAGCAGAGTGTGGCCAGGGCCAAGCTTCCCTGCCGTTTTAACAGAGCATAGTGATGCAGGCATTGAATAAAGAGTGAATGAGGCTTTGGAGGGAAAAAGGTCTCTGATCAACTGCATCAAAGGTGGCAGAGAAGCCACGGAGGAGGCGCAAAGAGACTCTTGGAGCTAGCAGTGAGCTTGGCGAGTGGGGTGAGGAATGTTTCAGTGCACTGGAAGAGGAAGCCCAAGATAATAGGAGTCAGCAGTGCATTCCAGGGCAGAGCAGAAAACTGGGTGATAACTGAAGAGGAAGGAGGGGGAACGGTGGCATGTCTGAATGTGGCATGGACGGAGCCAGAGGAAAGATAACGATTGGTGGTGAGGGAGGCTGGCAGCTGGAGAGATGGCAAAGTGATACGTTCAAGGAGGCATGCTGAGTGACTGAATTGGGATAGTGGGGAATGCATTGAAATGAAATGGGAAGGACTGGAAAGGATTTTGGGAGGTATGAGATAAGAGACTGGTGGAGCAACATGGGTACTGTCAATTCAAGCACTGAGAACATCAGAACAGCCCCACTGGATCAGGCCATAGGCCCATCTAGTCCAGCTTCCTGTTTCTCACAGCGGCCCACCAAATGCCCCAAGGAGCACACCTGATAACAAGAGACCTGCAAGGCTTCCTGAGTATTGTAGTTAAGACCATAAGAACACCCCACTGGATCAGGCCATAGGCCCATCTAGTCCAGCTTCCTGTTTCTCACAGCGGCCCACCAAATGCCCCAAGGAGCACACCAGATAACAAGAGACCTCATCCTCCAGAAGTGACTGTTGAATGTCATCACCAGTTACTTCTTGTGCCAGGTGACCAGATGCAGTGGAAGACAGAGTGCCTATACCTTTAACCACTGAACAGAAGAGGGAATGTTGGCAGGCGCAACTTTTTAAACCCTTCCATGGTGAGCTGCACCTGCCAAAATTCCCTCTTCTGTTCAGTGGTTAAAGGTATAGGCACTCTATCCTCCATTGCATCTGGTCACCCTGTTCTGACAGTACTTCAGATAGGTGGACCTTGGGAAGTGGTAGGGTGGAGGATAAATGTTGAGAAACTGCTTTAGCAGATGAGATGAGAGTTTTTGCTGAAATAAGGCTGCTAGTCATTAAAATACATACCCCAAGCCATGCCTATATTTGCTGTAACTAACATGGCTACATCTCTAGAACTTGTCCCCATGAAGTGAAAACACATCTTGAAGTTGACTTTCAATGGAAACTCAAAAGTAGTGCACAAAGCACTAGTCAGTATTCCCTGCTTCAGAAGCTGACCATATCCAGACCACACTCTATGCTGTTGACGGTTTGCCCACGTCTTTTTCATGGAGGGCTTGTGCATCTGGAAATCTGCATTATAATCTCTGAAGGAAAGCAGTCTGTGGGGAGCAGTCTTGGCAATTTTGCTCTGATGTAGCTTAGAGGAAGCTGCAGAAACATGTTGCTAATTCATCCTACCACCAGGTGTCCCCTTCACCTTGAAGTTGACAAAGGAGGTACATAACAGTTTAAGGAACATAAGAACAGACCCACTGGATCAGGCCATAGGCCCGACTAGTCCAGCTTCCTGTATCTCACATCGGCCCACCAAATGCCCCAAATCCTTTGAGGTACCGATCAAAGGAGTAGAACTAGGGGGAAGGTGTCTGCTTTGTAACTTTAGTGATTAACAGTCACTGTAACAAAGGCAGAAAAAAAAGCAGCAGTTCATCTGCCCATTGGTTTTAGCTAAAAGTGCAGAAATTTATTTATTAGATGTGTGTTCTGCCTTTCTCCTCGAAGGACACCCAAGGCGGCTAACAATCAAATTTAAAATCTTAAACTTCAGCTGCATCTTGCTTTGAAACAAAAATGGCTGCTCTGGTTCCAGGGGCTCAACATATTTAATTTTATAAATCTGTGCTTACAAAGATTAAAAAAGGGGAATAGAGTGAGGTATGGACCCACCCATCCCATCTTTGTGTTTAGATGCACTTTCTGCCACTAGGGTGGGTGTCACCCCCATGATGGACCTCATCCTGCACCAGTCCATACAGAATAAATTACAATATCATATGCATGATATTGGGGTTGGTATAACCCTCATTAACTTTACTTAGTTAACTTTTATTTAACTATTTATATAACTTTATTTAAGTGCAGTACAGGTCACCCAACAAATCAGTAACCAACAAAAACCAGTGGCCAATTCGATGGCACTCGCATAACTGAATAAGGGCCCAATCCTATCCAACTTTTCAGCACTGATGCAGCCCCAAGAGAAAAGGCAAACATTCCCTTACCTTGAGGAGGCCTCCATGACTGTCCCTATGCCACAGAATGAAGCACGCACCCCAGTGTCACAGCTGCATCAGTTCTGGAAAGTTGAATAGGATTGGGCCCTGAAGCTGCAATCCTATGCACACTTACCTGGGAGTAAATTCCATTGATCAGTGAGACTTACTTCTGAGTAGACATACCTAGGATTGGGTTGTAAAAGTTCTAGTATTAGCTCTGATACATGGAACTGAGAGCTGACTCCTGATTGGTTCCCTGCTGTGTCATAACAACACCTCATTGTTCTGAGAGCCAATCAGTCTCACTGGTCAGTTTTGAATTAAGAAAATCCATTTTTTGTTACATAAGGCAGTTTTCCTTTTCTGGTTCATTGGCATAACATTTGATAGACTACAAATGGTTCAGCATGGTTTGTTTCATCACATTCTGCATGAAATTACCTTTCCCATGATATATAACATGATGGCTACTGTTCATAAATACACATTTTCCAAGAGGTTTCCAAAATTTTGACCACCAGTGGTCATGCCCCTGAGGGTGTCACCCAGTACAGTCTGTACCCCATCTAGTGCCACCACTGTTTGGAGACATCTAATTGTTCTGTTCTGCATGTTATCTGCAAGAGGTGGGCAGTGGTTACTCCTTGTGAATTCTTGCTCACACTACACCTAGGGAGGCACTTCTAGCCCTCCCTCTGGAGGCTGAGGGCTTTTTTCCAAAGAAGTCTTCTTAAACTAACAGTTTAAGGGCAGACAGCCCAAATCTCCAGCCTGGTTTCTGTTGCTGCTGCAGCTCCCACTTTCTCCACCTGCTGCCATCAGAGAGCTGGTGTCACAGCTGTAGCTTAAAGCATTCAGACTGCCTTGTGTTGGAGACCTCTTCCCACATTGCTTCAGCTGTTAAGGTGAATTGCAGAGGATGCTGATGACACAGTTCTTGTAAGACACTGAGCGGATAAAGTGCAGAGCGCCTGGGTTGAGTGCTTGGGCGCCTCACACAGTGGTAGTACTGCTTTTCAAAGGATGCCAGCGGGGTGGCTCTGCCTCACTTGCTTCCCCGCGCACCGCACAACCCTGCTAAAAACACTATCCCTTCTGGCAGCAGTGACAGAAGCAGGCAGCAGTACCTGCAATTGCAAAAGGCACCATTTCAGCACAGCTGATCTCTGCCATAGTTGGGTGCTGCCAACAGAATGTTCTGGATGTCAGCCAGTATTTGTGTTCAGACTCTTTCCTTTGGGGGCCTGTGTGTTAGAGAAGAGGTGCCAAGTTTTGCTCAACCATACAAATCTTCTCTCCGGGACTGAGCTCAGGGAAGTAGGTTTTGCGTAGTTTGCAGCCAAACATGGCTGTACCCTGCTGTGATTGGCTGGAAATACCAACACTACAAAGTCTTCTTCCCTCTCTGGAGCATTCTCTGCTATTTTAGCTCTGTGTGTGTGTGTGTGGGTTAAATTTTATAGATCATTCACATTTGGTACTTAAATGTGTGTGTGTCAGCTTTCTGCTTCCAACAAAGGCATGGGCCAAATCCAACAGTATAGGCATCTTAAAATGGACAACTTGAATTAAAAAAAAACAAAAACCCAGACCAAAACACTCAAAGCAACAAATAAATAAGGCAGTGAAATAGAAGCAAGCGCAGACCAAGATCACATCCACGGGGATGCTCACCCTAGAGCAAAGGGTCATCAGAAAACAGTTGTCTTAACTGGGTCCCTAAAGGAACCCCACAACCAACCTCATCAAGCAGCTGCCCCCCCTTAAGCTGCATCCATTGATCACTTCTGCACATCCCAACACACTCCACCCCCACCATGGCATTTATTCAGTCCCTGCCACTGCTGCTGGCCACCACCTCCTCTTCTCCGCACCGCAGCTTCTGAACAGACAGAGGTGGAAGCAAGAAAGGAGGAGGCAAGAGCAGCAATAAAGCAGCACAGGTGTGCTAGAGTGGACAGTGTAGCCCACCAAAGCTACTCTGCTCTCCCCTCCCTTCTTTCTGCTCTCACCCTTTGTTCAAAAGGCAGGGTGGAAGCAGAAAGAGCAGAAGAAAAAGAGGTAGGGAGAGGAGAAAAGGGCAAATGGGGGGGTGTCAGGCCTACTTGGGGGGTAAAAGCCACTTCAGGGTCTGGAAGGGATGCACTGCCACTAAGGAATAGAGGGCAACATTTCATGCTCACTGGGCCAGGCCTGGGAGGGATGTGAGCAAAAGAGCCTCCCTGAATAAGGCCCATGTCCCAAGCCAGCCTCATCTCCCAATACGGAGGGACACAAAGCGAAGCTTCCTCCAGAAGCACTCAGTGGCCAGGCAGACATCTGTGAAGAGAGTCGGTCCTTCAGAAAGGGATACACTCTGTACTGTGTTACAACACGCAAAAAAGGCAGAAGGGTGGGGGAGAAGGAGAGTGACAACTGATCAGCATCTGTGTCACTGCTAAGCATGTCTGTATTTGCATTGCAAACTCAGCAGGAAGCCAGGATCACATACCACAGGACGGAAAATGCAGTCCAGCTCTGATCTACAGCGTACATTTGTGCACAGCCTCCATGCTGCACATAAATCCACAGTAATCTTTCCAACAGCATGGGCTCAGTGCTGGAGTACGTGAAAAAAACAAGCTGCTATTCTTTCAGGTATTTCAATATTGGCCTTGAAAACAGGAATTAAACTCTGCCTGCACTCACACTAGTTTTTTGTTTTGTTTTCTCTGCAGGTTTTCAGCATTTCACACAATTAAATAGGACTCCTTTCAACTCTAGCTAATCCCCCAATCTCTGCAATTATTCTGTGTCTATTGGGTCAATGGACACAATGTACTCTTATTGACATACTAAAGGAAGGGGGGAAAACATTTCCAGTTTTTTGGTGAGTGCCCTGGCATTTTATTCTAAGTACAATTTGTCCTCATGCAGGGCCCATGAAGAACCTTGCTAAATGCTTGGAAATGTATGAGGTTTCTTGTTACATACTGAAATACGCATTTAATGGATGTTGCTGATTGAAAGCAGGGGGGCTGGTCTGGGAGGTGTCAAGGGAGGCCATGGAGGATGAGAACTTGCCTCTGTTAGCTGTAAATAACTCTGTCACGAAGCTGAAGTCACATGAGGAGGGGGCCTAATGCAGAAAGCAAAACTATCGCTGTGCTTTGACACTAGGAGGGTTTCATATGCAAAAAAATTTCATTTATTTCTAAAATTCACAGCCCACTCACTTCACAGTTCATAGGACTGCCATAGGGGTACAGAAAGAGCTGTAGCTGCTTACTTTGGATTTGGTAGAAGACAAATTGTTATCCAATAAATCCAGAGTTAAAAGCCATACAATTAGAATCCTAGGCAATGGATTCATGGAGTTTCAGCAGGCTTCAGATGCTCTTGATAAGTGTTGAAAGCAGGCAACGGAGCATCACTGCACAACATCTTCTCAGCACGGCTGATGCACCCCCTTAAGTCCCAAGCAGCAGGCAGGTTTTGAGCTGAAAATGCCCTTTTTGCATGTGGCCACAGAATGCTTTTAGTAACTGTATTTATATCCTTGTATTGCTTGCTCCTCAGCTATTTGCTGCTCCTGTGGGGCAGGGCATTTGCTGTTCAGCAACATTCTTAGTCATGGTTGTTTCATGTTCACATGGGATTTTGTTTTCCCTGTCCTCATAAGGTGTGTACAGAAAGGCAGGATTCTGGGCTCAGCTCTTGCTCTTCCTCCCGGAAAACTGAAGCTAGGATTCATATGCTGTGTTGCACAGCTAAGTAGCCAGTGCAGAAACAACAAACAGGATGGTTCTATGCACGTAGAAGGCAAATGAGTTACTGGCTCACAGATGAAGGCCTTTGGTTGTCTGGTAAAATAGAGGAGGCATTTGGACATAGAGGGAGGCTTCTCTCTCCCAGCAAGTTGTTGTTGGCAACCTTCAGTCTCAGAAGACTATGGTATCGCGCTCTGAAAGGTGGTTCTGGAACAGCGTCTAGTGTGGCTGAAAAGGCCGATTCGGGAGTGACAATCCCTTCCACACTGGGAGCAAGTGCAGTCTGTCCCTGGCCTGTCTCCCTGGCTATGGGCCTTCCTTCTTTGCCTCTTTGCCTCAGACTGTTGGCCAAGTGTCTCTTCAAACTGGGAAAGGCCATGCTGCACAGCCTGCCTCCAAGCGGGCCGCTCAGAGGCCAGGGTTTCCCACCTGTTGAGGTCCACTCCTAAGGCCTTCAGATCCCTCTTGCAGATGTCCTTGTATCGCAGCTGTGGTCTACCTGTAGGGTGCTTTCCCTGCACGAGTTCTCCATAGAGGATAGATCCTTTGGGATCCGGCCATCATCCATTCTCACAACATGAACAAGCCAACGCAGGTGTCTCTGTTTCAGCAGTGCATACATGCTAGGGATTCCAGCTCATTCATATGGTGCTTTCTAAGGGCGCAATCCTAACCAGCTTTCCAGCACTGACATGACTGTGCCAATACGGCAGTCAAGGAGGCCTCATCAAGGTAAGGACATGTTTGTTACCTTACCTTGGGGCTGCATTGCGGCTAGGTCATTGCTGGAAAGGTGGTTAGGATTGCGCCGAGTCTCCAAAGCCCTTCACGTGTACAGTATTATCTTGATGTTGACTTTGCAGTAATCTATTAGTGGGGCTTTGTCTTATTATTCCCATGTTGCAGCTTGAAGAACTGGCGCTAAGATGAAGTGGCCTGCCAAAGGTACAAATTCATGGTAGAGGAGGATCTAAAACTGAGACTTCCCAATTCACCACTCATACTCTTGGCCACTGTTACACCTACATAAGGGGGGGAGGGATTCCATTGTTTTAAAAGGTAACCATGAGCACTCTGAATTTGGACCAGAAACGTTCTTGGCCACACAGTGCAGTCAGTAAAGTCCCAATGAAACCAATGTAAATAAATAAAAGCCTGGTTATCTCTCTATCTATATCTCTAATGCTTTGAACACTCTAAAGTGATTGACCTACATTCTCAGTAATCTTCACAATGACTCTGACAGGTAAGCCATCCTCATTTTGCAGCTGGTCCCGTGTGTGTTCACACCTGTACTCTCTACTAACATAAAATAAGTTAGCAGAAGAAACAAATAATGGGTAAAAAATGGCTTCTTTAGGACCAAATTCTATCCAGTTTTCCGGTGCTGGTGCAGTTGTGCCAAAAGGGCATGCGATGCATCCTGCAGTAGGGGGGCTTTCACGGAGGCTTCCTCCAGGTAAGGGAATGCTTGTTCCCTTTCCTCAGGGCTGCATTGTGGCTGCACCAGCATTGGAAAGTTGGATAGGATTGGGCCCTACACTAGTAAAGGTACTTGTGTCCTGGCTGTCAGCCCATACAAGAACGCCCTCTCGATGACACATACGTAACAGAAGATTTAAAGCCAAAGGGAAAAAAAACCCTGATGAAATAATAACACTTGAGTGTGCAAATTACTTCATATAGATTATGCAAATTGAATCTTTACAAAACCCTGTAAAATGAGTATCATTATCCCCATATTGCATATAGGGAAGACTGAGGCTGAAAGAGTGGCTCGTGTAGGGCCACAGATTACAGCAGAAGTGAAATTCAAAACCAGGGAAGTCCCGATTCACTTTGGCTTCCTAGCTTTTATGCTACATCAAATGTCTGAAATGTCTTGGCCAAAGGTTGGAAAACAATCAAGTAGGGGAGGCCAGGGGGGCCTCCTCGGGGAAGAAATTTCACTTCCTAGATGCTGTGATCCAAACAGCCCTTGGCCTAAGCTGGAACCGCACTTGCAATTTCCCCAATAATGGAAGCTGCCTTGGGAAACCTCTTCAGGGGCAGAAGAGCAGGACTTCAATTGCCAGATAAGTTATTTTATTTTAGGTAAAGTTCTGCTGTCTTAACTGAATCATCTGTTCAAACTCCGTGTCCTCTGGCTGTGTTTTTCCATCACAGGACACTTCTAGAGATAAAGCCATTGCTGCCAATTTGCACATTCCTGAGATGCATTTTGTGTGGTTTTTCTCTGAATCAGTGCTTTGCCTGTTTAAATGGTTTGCAGTCTGTTCCACTTGACATCTTTTTCAGGCTCAAGTGAACTGTGCTAATATTAATGAGCTGATGGATTGCAGTGGAAATTGGGGCAGGGTACATCAATATTGCACCAGCCACCACCTGCTTGCCTGGGCAGGGAGACTCCTGGTGCATGCCCAGTGTGGAGCACAGCCTTCTTGACCCTCCAACAACTTTGTCTGAAAGCCTCTGGAACTTATGGAGCCAAACAAGGGAGGCCAAAGAACCTTCCCCATTCAACAAGGAAGCTTTCTTCCCACTAAAAATTGTATATGGGCCAGGTCACTATTGGGATTAGACCGAGCAAAGTAATAAAACCCACCACCACCAGTTTCAGCCTGTTTCATTCCCCACTCCCCCACACACTATTTCCTAAAAGACAAACCCACCAACCACCACCACCCAACCCAGAAGGCAAACCTAGATGTTTAGGGCAGTAGCTTTCTACTGTATCATGACAGGAGGTCCCTCTCATGACCACTTACTTGAGATTCTTATTTGGTCATGTTGTGAGAATGGATGATGGCCGGATCCCAAAGGATCTCCTCTATGGAGAACTCGTGCAAGGAAAGCGCCCTACAGGTAGACCACAGCTGTGATACAAGGACATCTGCAAGAGGGATCTGAAGGCCTTAGGAGTGGACCTCAACACGTGGGAAACCCTGGCCTCTGAGCGGCCCGTTTGGAGGCAGGCTGTGCAGCATGGCCTTTCCCAGTTTGAAGAGACACTTGGCCAACAGACTGAGGCTAAGAGGCAAAGAAGGAAGGCCCATAGCCAGGGAGACAGACCAGGGACAGACTGCACTTGCTCCCAGTGTGGAAGGGATTGTCTCTCCCGAATCGGCCTTTTCAGCCACACTAGACGCTGTTCCAGAACCACCATTCAGAGCACAATACCAGAGTCTTTCAAGACTGAAGGTTGCCAATACAGATATTTAAATTAGAGATACCAAATATTGAGCCTGGGAAATTCCATGCAAAGCAGGAGCTCTACCATGCACCATATAAGCAGGTAAGCAGGAGCTCTACCATACCCCCCCCCCAGGTGTACAACCTGGTGTACAACCTGTCAGCATTAACCAGATTGTACCTATGCTATTGGGACTTAGGAAATTCAGGGACTCAGGTGAGTGCCCCATTTCTCAAAATCAGGTAGGCTTCATGGTCCAATCAGCTGGTTGAATGCCAGGTCCTTATTTACCTGCCAATTGAGGAAGAAGAAGATCCTCAAACTATCAGTCCCACCACAATAAGGTAAACATGGTTACTATCTTCACATGATTCAGTAGCCCCTTCAGGATTCTGAGATGACAGAAAAGTCCAAAAGAGGTGAAATCAGGTTTTTTCACTATTATATCTTTGAATATTTCTATTCATTTGTATTTTTTTTTAATACAATTGTTGTGGTGTTTTATTGTGTTAACCACTTGGGAGTTCCAACAACAAAAAGTTGTCTATACTTTTTAGCAAACAGACAAAATAGGGCATTATTAAGCAAGATCAGGTTTAAACCAGGGATGTCAAACAATGGGGCTTACTCTCAGGCAAGTGTGGTTAGGATTGCAGCCTCAGGCTCTCCCAGCACCACCATCAACTGCTCTCAGCTGAACTGCAAAGCAACACCTCAGCAGAAGTGGCAATGCTAATAGGGCAGCCTGTGTGATAACTTACCTCTCCTGTATCTTGAAAATATGGTCAAGAGTTGCATATTTTCTCTTCTCTTGTTTGCAGCAAGAGTTCCTTGGTGCGGAAAAAGTGCTTATTTCTTGTTATCACCTGCTTAATAATGTCACTTCCTGCTTGACAATATCACTTCTGGTCCTCAGCAGGTGCCATGAATGCTATTTAGCCCACTGTATGAAACAAATTTGACACCTGTGCTAAACCATCCAAGTGAACTCTAATACTTCGCGGTAAACCCAGTGATAAAGCACTTTAAATGATAAAGTTTTAGCAGAATGAGCAGTGATATCATGAAATGGGTTGCTTAGAAGCCTGGTTACTCATTTCCCTCAAAGATTTTAAAAGCACAGAGGTATCATTTAATATTTAAAAGTGACAACAGCACTTTAAACATGTTCAGAGTATTCCACATACAGAATTTTGGTAATCATTACAACCACCATGTAATATAGATCAATGTTCTTCCCATACTACACATAAGACTGAGACTTAGCAATTTGCGTAAGATTTGAAGTGGGTGCTCTCATCTTTGTATACACAGAGAGCTGGTTTAGTACAGCAGCTAAGATATTAAACTAAGAATCAAGCCTTCCCTGAATGTTGCCTCTGCCATGACCTCAGTAGGTAGCCTCTTAGGCAAACCACTCTCTCTTAGACTCAGTCTTCTCCATCTGCAATGTGACTATATTTTTCAGTGCCTCCTTCTGGAGCTTCAGACTGGAGACCAGGCATGCACCACTGCCTGCTGAAGATTTCACTTCATGCATCCAATAATATGGACTGTCTATGAAGACTTCTGCTGCAATAAACCAGTCAGTCTTCAGGATGCTACAAAAGTCTGCCTGTTATACCACTTCAAGTCTTCTTTACAACCCACACTTGAGCAGGTCAATTTGCACAATTTCCTTTGGCTCTGTCTTGTTCCACAAGATGCAGCATTCCTTCCAAGGAAGGCAGACAAATGCACCTACCTAGTTGAAGGGCAAACTGCTTCTGACACAGCTTTGTCTTGAGGTCATGCTGCCTAGAATAAATTATGGACTAATTGCCCATGTGACATGCCAGAGGTATGAGATGGGGCTTGAGTGGCAGTTTCACTCCATGGGGGTTAGTTATATACAGCACTTCTCAACCTCATCAGTTCATACAAGCACCAGCTGATTACAGAGGACAGTACAAACCAACAAGCAAATTATCGTCCTGTCAATTGATCTCTGGCTCCAGCATTATACTCCAATTACCTCTCAAATGCAAAGCAAGACCCTGGAACAGGGTTCAAGCCTCTCACGTTATATTTAGAAAACCTCAGACCTTGCTGCTTGATATGAAATCACCAGCACTTCCATCCACCCCCCTCTATTTATAAGCACAAGAGCCATCCATAAAGGCAGAGATCATCAAGAGGATGAATCCTAAATTGGTCAGGGCTCTAGCTAAGTCATGTATTTCAGATTCTGGCTCTCTCATCATATGGGCAGATGGAACACCACCAACCTTCAGGCCTATAGATCTGGAACTTCTGAAACCCGTGTCCATACCAGGCTAGTTTTTGTACCTTGGACAATTATAAACATGGATTCCCTAGATGCCAATAGTCTATCTTGCCAATGTGGCCTCCTCAAACCAGTAGTGGATCTCCAAAGTCTTAAGCAAAGAGACACTTTCCCCAGACCTGCTACTTCAAATCCCTTTTAAAACAGAGATGCCTGGGATTGAACCTCAGAGCCTTTGCATGAGAACTTTGTGCTAAACTACCACACAATAGTCTTTCCAAAAGTAGGCTACCTATGAGGAATGAGGTTCTTCCCTTTCTGTCACTATGCAGCTTGAGAAAGAGGATGGACAGCAAAGTAGCTTCCATCAGCCAACCTGGGACTTAACCATTACTGACCAAGACTAGTTCCCTCATAGGCAATAGGACAACAGCCACTAGCATTGCAAATGAGCTTGTAAGGAGAGGTCACCACATCCTGACCCTGTTCCTTAAAAGAAATCTGTAACTGATCACTGGCATTTCCTCCCAAACCAAAAACCTTATAAAATCTACCCACATCCCAAAGAAATTGGTCAAGCAATGCATCAACGGAAAGAGCCAGAGTTCAGTTTGACTTTTCCACACCAAACACGCGGGACTTTGTGTGTGCCTGCACACTCCTAAGAGAATTGCACTTCTGCATCAGGAGAGTTGCATACATGCATTTAAATTCGTAAAATTTTGTGCTAAAAGCATCTTGTGAAACATTAACACATAGGGCACACCCTAAAGAGTGCTATTCAAATGATACCACAAGAGCTGCCTAAGTGGACCTTGTTCTTCAAGCGGATTCTCTATTTTCAGTTTCTTAATGTGGAGCTTTTAAATTGAACATCTTAGCATAGCTGAGGCAGACTTTTGTTTTTGCTCTTCAACCAACAGTCTGTTGCATGTTTGTTTCACCTTATTTATTGTGCCTTCATGACTCTTTACAAAGTCACATAGGTAAAAGATATCGTGTTCTGGAAGCTGGAGTTCATGCCTCTTTGCCATTCAACCAGGCTAGGAAGAAAGAGGTGCTGTCCATATTCAGCCTAGTGCATTAGGGATCTTGTCAACAGAATCCAAGCGCCTATTTTCATTTTCATCTCCAGGTAATTTTGATCTGCGGTGTCATCATCCAGTTATGGGCAATTTGCT
This sequence comes from Tiliqua scincoides, assembly GCF_035046505.1. Classification (NCBI taxonomy): domain Eukaryota; kingdom Metazoa; phylum Chordata; class Lepidosauria; order Squamata; family Scincidae; genus Tiliqua; species Tiliqua scincoides. The sequence continues at coordinate 46,330,352 of NC_089829.1, read as the reverse complement.
TCAAAATAGCTGTCTGAAGCTGCTGACAAAAGGTAACATGGATCAGCTTCTTAAAAGCTGCTGTGAGATTAGCTTTTGAAGCATTTGCAGCAAGGTGCCAAAAACCCAATCTTAGAATGAGCTCCCATGGAATCAGCACACAAACTTCTGCTAAGGTGCCAATTCATGGGACTGAGTCCTGCCCACATGGTCAAGTCACTGAAATGTTACTCCAGACACATAAAAGTTGCAATTCATGGAGAAGTAGTTCCCATGTGGCTCAAGCAAGGGGCACAAACAATCAAGCTACTGCACAAAGAATCACCACAGGGTGGCCTGGTCATCTGTAAGGGCACAGGGGCCCATTTAAAGTCTCCCAGGCATCAACAAGGTCATAGGGGGGGGGGGGGGAAATCACATGCTCTCATAGAAACTATGACCCAGCATGAAAAGTCTCCCAAAATAGAATATACACATCAAAGGAGACACGTCTTTATGCATTTTCTTCTTTATTTCAACACTATGATTCAAGAGCCTAAAACACAAGTTCTTCCCTTTGTATTTCTCTGCATGTAGCACGGCAATCATAACTTACAAAAGGTTTAATACACAAAATGTACATGAAATTACAAGGCTCTGTAAACATCTAGAATGTAACCTTTAGTCTTAAATCATTGTCCCACTTTGTTAAATATAAAACTTCAATTTGAACAATCTCCAAACCTTAAGGAATGACATTCTTTCTGTGTATAAAAAATAGAGTTTTCAAAGCTTTGTTTGCATCCGAACAAAAACTTGTCGTTTTATTTCCTTCTTCAATCTTTGGTTTTTATAGAGGATGGCAGTTCCATTTCTATGATGAAGAGATTATGAGAATGAGTGCCAGATTGTGGTCAAGCTTTGGTAAAACCAAACTACTATTAGCACCCATATCAAATGGGCCACAGACTGCCCCCTCAGTTGATTTACAAAACATCTGCTCTTTTGTGAGTGTTACTTTATTAATGCTTTCCATAAGATTTAAAGATCTGGACACCAGCATGGAAAGCAACTGGGGAGATCTGGAGCTAGCAAAATAGATGCCAAAGTGCCAGTCACAGGCTGCTGCTGAACATTGTAATTTGCATAGTCCAATGGAGATCGTGTGCTTTTATTTCCACTACATGACACAAGATTAACAGTCTTATCTATAGCATCACACAAGCAATAAAATAAAATTAAGACCCTTGTACTGAAGCTTTGACAAGGCAAATGCAACCACTTATAGTACCCCCCAAAAATCTATATTTTTGTTTTAAATAGGAAAGCATTTCTATATCTACAGGCATCAAGGTATTTAAAGGCATCAGAAGGTCTTGTGAGCAATCTACCAACTTCCCAGCTGCAAGATCTCCATGCATTTCAGTGGCTTGCAAGGGGCAAGCCTTGCTGAAGTGGAGAGAGGCTGTCATGCTGCAGTACTTGGTGAATGGCTCACATAGTGCATAGCGACTCAGAACTGTTTGGGTTCCTGCATTTTAGGTACAATATAAATTCAAACTATTCAAGAGGACCTAGCAGGAGAATAGGCTGTGCCACCCACCATCAAGGAGCATAAAAACTCAAAAGTACAAAAAGCTCAGAAAATTGAAATCTCCCTGCAATCATTCGCAACCTGTTATATGAATGAAAACTGGAAAACAGCCAAACAGAGAGCTTACCCTATTTTAAAAAATGTAACTTCAGCTTCATTTAAAACTACTTACCATCGGCGAAGACAGTTTCACTTGCAAGAAACATGACAGAGGGACTACCTTCTCTAAAAGACAGAACTATCCTGAAGTTCTTTTTAAATATTTGCACATGGCAATGCAGTAATTTCACCAGAATGTTGCTTATTTTAGGAATTAATTAAAATGGACCTACCATTGGGGACACAACATCAATTTATGAGCCACCTACTACAACATTTGAGGTAGCCTTCCATATGGAAGACTTCTTCTATTCCTCTACTTGAAATGTGGATCCTAACAAAATGCAGATTTGTTTTGATTTTCATCAAAAGTTTACCATGATACTAAACTCTACTGGAACTGTTTTATGTTCACAGGCATAAGCTTTCCCCTGCAGCTGAGCAAAAATTCCTGAATGTATTGTGTCTTACTTGATAACAGAGTGGCAGGCAACTTGCAGCCTAAGCAACAAATCTGGTCAGCAGACAGACAATTGCTCCCTGGGCTACCACTTGTCAATGCCTTTGAAATATGACACAAGGGAGACAGCAGACAGCTCTGTCTTCAGGAGAAAACGGTTAGACACTCACAAGGCCAGTGAAGGCCACTGCTTCAGGGGCGCACTGGCAGAAGTCTCCAGCTTCCACTGCAGAGACACTTTAGCCTGCCATTCTCCCCACCTCCAACCAGTTTCCTTCTGCAATGTTCTCTTTTCAAGTCCAGGGCATAGGAGGAGATGGAAGAGTGGCAGTGTGCACTGCCAGGTAAAGAAAGAGCAGCATTTGACATACAGCAAGTGCAGGAAGGTCTTGGGGTGGCTGTGCATCGAGCTTCCTCCTCATGCTTCTAGAGCATTGTTTCTCAAACTGTGGGTTGGGACCCACTAGGTGGGTTGCGAGTCAATTTCAGGTGGGTCCCCATTCATTTCAATCTTTTATTTTTAATATATTAGACTTGATTCTACCATGGTATGTGACTGCATTTGGGGAAATGTTACAGACCTGTACTTTTAACCAGCTACTGTGTATATTCTTTTAACAATGATACTAAATGGGACTTACTCCTGGGTAAGTATGGGTGGGATTGCAGCTTAGGATTGTTAAAGATTTTCCTGCTTGATGATGTCATTTCTGGTGGGTCCTGACAGATTCTCATTCTAAAAAGTGGGTCCCAGTGCTACATGTGTGAGAACCACTGTTCTAGAGGGTTTCCAAGACAGGCATTTCAAGCCTCTGTCAGTTGGAAGTATGTTGGTGATGCCATGAAAAGTGACTGCATTGTTGAGCACTTTGACAGGAGATTTAAACTTCTGAAGTTGCGACTTATAATGAAAGTTGACTAAAAACAGGAGGAAAATCAGTTTTATCATCAACCTCATGGCTTAACAAATCCTCAAAGGCTGCACTCATCTCTAATCCTACACACACTTACAAGGGAGTAAGTCCCACTTAATTTAACAGATCTTACTGCATAGGGTTGCAATTTAGAGAGTCTCATTCTGCTTGGTTAGCTGAAGATGAATAATGCAAGATTTTCATTTTTATTTATGCACAGAATAGAAATCCAGATACTAGGTCTTTCTAGTGAGAATTCTGATCTTAAGTGATCGGGTTTTACATATCCCTGCATGTTCCAAATCAGACAGGCCAATGCAACTTACAAGCTGTATGCTGTACTAGCATGGAGTAGTATCATTAGGCAGTTTCCGCTTCACTCTAGATATTTTATAGTCAGAGAGGCCTGAGATTTCAAGTGTTGTAGTGTAAACATTATTACATGATGGAGTGGGCTGCTGTAAATACAATAGGAGTAGCACAAGGACATATGAGTAATTTCAATAGTACTTGCACTAGACACATACCCTTGATCACAGGTAACTGCTATAGGAAGCCATTGGGTTAGCCATGTTAAGCATATCTTGTATAGCATGAGGACCTAGAAAACTTTCCAAAATTTGAAATATGTTCCACTCATCAAAATCTGTTTTGTAAATAGAACTGCAGTAGTAAACTGTTACCACTACATAAGGAGATTAATCTGACTTCTTAGAAGCTGAACTACTATGAACAATAAATGTTACAATGCCAGCAAAATAATTTTTAAGTTGCAAATGTGAACAACAAGATACATCACCAGGTCTACCTATTTATCTGAGAGCCATGGACCAAATGAAAAGTCCTGCCTGGACTACTCTTGCTTAGGACTACTGTGACCAAAGAATCTCCTTAAAGAGAATGGCATTTAAAATTTGGGTATGATACATCGATAAAATCTTAACAATCTCCTTAAAAATGAGCATTTCTAGAAATTCTGAACAAGTACAGCAGTTTCAGATAGAAGGGCCTGTGCCAGCAAGAGAATCATCTAAAAAGTTATAAAAGTTATATTTTGGAATGTCATCTCTATCCCAATATTTCCATGATGGAATGGTCTCTGCAGCCTACTGAAGCTTTTTAACGTATAAAGAACACAGATCTACATTTGGCTTTGCTTCCTATAAATCCAAAGAAAATGCTAATATATTGTTTTATGCACAAGATTTCCAAGGCATTGGCTTAAGATGACTATTGCACTTCTGCCTCTGGAAGATATCATTATAAAAAAAGTTTTTTAAACAATAAAAGCTTAAAGGCTCTTCAAAATGACCCTCCAAAGGTATACAAATTTATACTACAGTCCTAATGTCTCTAAGGAAAAGCAGCATATGAAGATGTGTATTTAAAAAAAATTCCCCACATTCAGTACTGTGCATATTGAGAGCAAAACTATTTCTCCATACATTAAGCGCTTAATATAAAAGTATTCTATTAAATGCACAAAACAAGCAAAGCTCATTGGTATTTTTTTCAAGGTTAAAAGTATCTTGTGTTGCTTTTGTGTCCATTTTTACCAAATAGTTTTTACAGCATCGTAAGAAACCAGAATTAGACTGTTCTGTCTCTAAGTCAGAAGAGTAACCCCCCTGCCCCATTCTCCCCCATCCACCCACCATGAACAACTATGCAAGGATCCAGTGTTCCAGATCATCAAGGCCACAAAATTGGAAGCACAGTAAATCTAAGGAGGAGACGAAGCATTATTCAGAGGAAAAGTGCGAAGTTTTCTGGATTGCTTAATCACAAGTTTAGTTGTTACTGAACTCCATCAGATATTCCTGCCTCCAGAGATGCAGGGCATGCGTGTGGAGAATGAACAGCCACGCCAGCTCCATGGGACACAGAGATCTGAGACATGTCTCTTCCTATGATCTCATTCACTGAAACAAGAAAAAAAGAGGAAGAGTCAATATATCTTTCCAATCATTATAAACCTTGTTTTCTGAAAAGAGCTCAGCCATACAACAATTACCACACATCACTTTGTACGATGATACTTGAAACTGTCCAAGTTTAAATGTTTCTCTAATACGTACTAACCTGTTCAAACACATACATGAGAATGTGCAACTGCAAACACTACACACCTGCCTGGGAAGAATCCCCAACAAACGCACTGAGCTCACTTTCAAGTAAACACACATAATGACTTCACTGCAGGTTTCTAAACTCTGTAGCAGAACCGAAAAAGGCAGCTTTCAAAGTCTGAAGATGGGAGATGCTCTTTACACTCTCACATAACACCAGAACCAGGGGACATCCACTAAAATTGAGTGCTGGGAGAGTTAGAACAGACAAAAGAAAATATTTCTTTACTCAGCATGTGGTCAGTCTGTGGAACTCCTTGCCACAGGATGTGGTGATGGCGTCTAGCCTGGATGCCTTTAAAAGGGGATTGGACAAGTTTCTGGAGGAAAAATCCATTACGGGGTACAAGCCATGATGTGTATGCGCAACCTCCCGATTTTAGAAATGGGTTATGTCAGAATGCCAGATGCAAGGAAGGGCACCAGGATGAGGTCTCTTGTTATCTGGTGTGCTCCCTGGGGCATTTGGTGGGCCGCTGTGAGATACAGGAAGCTGGACTAGATGGGCCTATGGCCTGATCCAGTGGGGCTGTTCTTATGTTATGTTCTTATGTTTAAGTAGGTGATAGAGCCTCGAACCTTATGGAAAGCCAGATGAAAGGTAATGCAACACCACCAGAATGGTCCCAATTCAATGAACATGGAGCTCAAATGCTCCAAAAGGTGGTCCTTTCCCTCCATAGCATCTCAGAGCTGGTTCTTCCTTGAAGGACTAGCATCCTTTGAGATGGGGTTGCACTGGGCTTTAGGTGTCTTTAGAAGGATGGTAGCGTGTGGTATTTGGCCTCCCTTAAAGGTTCAGCTGCATTTGGATTTCAGCATTCAGGGATGTTAGGCTGCAATCCTAACCTCACTTTCCTGGGAGTAAGTCCCATTGAACACAATAGGACTTACTTCTGAGTAGACCTGCTTAGGATTGTGCCCTTGATAGTCTAACACAGGGGTGCTCAAACTTTCAACTTTAGGGATGCTGGACCTTTAACAAGTGACTAGAAGAGAGAATTTCAGCAGGTGCAGCTTGTCATCTGTGGGATGACAAGTTGCACCTGCTGCAAATCTCTCTTCTATACACTTGTTAAAGGTCCAGCATCCCTAAAGTTGAAAGTTTGAGCACCCCTGGTCTAACATTCCCCACTGTTGCCCTGTGTTTGCTCACTCCCTTCACTCCTGTGTTTGGTTTAAGTCAGTTAGTGCTTTACTGTTTTGTATTTTTGTCCTTATGGTTGCCGTAATTTTGCCTTCTCTCTTCTTTATAAATAACTGCGTTCATTTCTTCTTCATTACTTTCCCTTTGTTGTGGAACACCTGGGGACAGTTTTGTTTGTGTAGTCTTTTCTTTCCCTTGGTGGTTTTCTCTCCCAAGGAATTTGTCATTTTATTATTTGCTCATTGGCTTCCCTTCCTTTCTTTGGGGCAATCTGAGGGGCTTGCTGGTGTGTGCCTCTCTCTCTCTCTCTGTCAAGGTTGGATATTTTTTGCTGGTTCTTAATTTCGTAGAAGCCTTTTGCTCAGCCCCATTTTACTTTTGTTTCTTTCCCTTTCACTATTTACTCTGTTTTATACTGACTTACACTTATCCCTGCTAACTGGGTAAGAGGCACTTTTTCAAGTGACTGCTCCTCTTTTTAGCAGGGGGAGAGTAACTGGCCCACCTCACCTCAGCAGTGTCTTTTCTCGTGGCTGCCTGTTGGAGTTCTTTTGTATCTTTTTAGACTGTGATCCCTTTTGGGACAGGAAGCCATTAGTCATTTGATTTTCCCCTGTAAACCGCTTTGTGAACTTTTAGTTGAAAAGCGGTATATAAATAATAATAAGTCAACCGATTAAAAATAATTTAGTTACAATTTCTAGGCTTATAATAAGTAAACCGAAGGAAAATTTTTAGGGCTGAGGTCTTGCGCATGCCTTCCTGGGAGTAGGTCCCACTGTAATAAATGTGCCTTGCTTCTGGGTGAACATACATAGGTCTGTGCTGTAAGTTTATTCTGAGACAATTACATAATCATGACTAACATATAGTGAGTGGAGTTTTGTAGAAGCTTGTTGCTCAGCCCCATTTTAATTTTGTGAGGTAGAAGTCTTTTTCTCTAACTGCCCCCCCCACTCACGCTTTCGTGGCATGCCCAAGATACAAAAGCCTAAAGGTGGCACATGCCATAAAAAGGTTGGCCACCACTGGTGTAGAGGCTGGGCAGGGGGAGATACTGTCTGATTAGGCCTACTTGTGATCCTAGGTCAAACTTTAGGTGGAAAAAAAGCAAAGCGGGAATCCTGTTTACATGAGCTTGAGAACATGGAATCCCAGACTACTTGATTACCTGCTGACTGCTTCAAAATTATTTTGAGGGAGTATAGTTGCAAGCAGAACAGGTGGCAAGTGACATCTGATAAAGTTTCAGGAACGAACTGCTTTGCCTTTTGATCTTTAACATAGAAGTCTATTGGCAAGCCATACAAACCTGCCTTTAAACTGGAGAACTGTTGCAACACAAGTAAATCATAATATTGGAAGGGAATGAGAGGAAGAGGAGACAAAGAGATAGGACATTCTGATTATCAGATATAAGTGTCAGTAAACCCAGATCAGAAATTGCAATTCAAAGATTAACTAATATTGAAGAAAAAACTGTGCCATTCATATGTAAATATTAACAGCCCAAGAGTGTTACAAATGACAGGTCCAGAGTTGCCCTTTTGGCTGCATAGTTTCTTATCCTCTTAAAATATTGTTTTGGGGAGCCGGGCATTATTGTACATTGGCATTGTACAATGGCATTGTAATAATGCCATTGTACAAATTGATGGTAAGGCCACACCTAGAGTTTTGTGTCCAGTTCTGGTCGCCACATCTCAAAGAGGATATAGTGGAAATGGAAAAGGTGCAAAAGAGAGCAACTAAAATGATTACTGGGGTACCTTCCTTATGAGGAAAGGCTACAGCATTTGGGGCTCTTGAGTCTGGCAAAAAGGCACCTGAGAGACATGATTGAGACAAAATTATGCACAGGGTGGATAGAGAGATGCGATTTTCCCTATCACACAACACCAGAACCAGGGGACATCCACTAAAATTGAGTGTTTGGAGAATTAGGACAAAAGTCAACAGTCAACAAAAGCTTTATTAGGTGTAAGTGGACAGACAAAAGAAAATATTTCTTTACTCAGCGTGTAGTTAGTCTGTGGAACTCCTTGCCACAGGATGTGGTGATGGTATCGGGCCTCAGTGCCTTTAATAGGGGATTGGACAAATTTCTGAAGGAAAAGTCAATCAGAGATTACAAGCCATGATGTGTACGTGCGACCTCCTGACTTTAGAAATGGGCTATGTCATAATACCAGGTGCAAGGGAGGGCACCAGGCTGCAGGTCTCTTGTTGTCTTGTGTGCTCCCTGGGGCATTTGGTGGGCCACTGAGATACAGGAAACTAGACTAGAGGGGCCTATGGCCTGATCCAGCAGGGCTCTTATGTTCCTTTTCTCCTCACAACTACTCTCTGAGGTAAGTGATGCTGAGACACAGTGATTGGCTTAAGGTCACTCAGAAAAGTTTGTGGCTGAGCAGGGATTTGAACCTGGATTTTCCAGGCCTCAAGTCCAACTCCGGAATCACCACACAACCTCAAATTCAAAAGTCAGTCCTAGGTTGGAGCTAAAGCTAATATTCTTTGTCTTTATATTCCACAAACAGCATTTTAACCAATTTTAGAGGTGTACCACTACATATTTCCTGGGAAATAAGATTCTCACCACCATAATACATGTTCTATCACAGGCAGTCTTTGAAGTGTTCTCTAAAGTAGCATCCAGTCTCCATTCTTGGACATGGTAAAGAAAGTATGCAATACCTATCCTGAAGGAGCTGCACAAACTGCCACTTGTTTCTTGTTCAGTTTGAAATATTGCTTTTAACTGGCGATGGGCAAAAATTCAGAATTGGGAGTGTGGAAAGCCATTATGAGCCAACTCCACATCCAAAGATACATTTGAATCTTGGAGTGAGAGATATGCAACTGCCAGCAAATATGGTTCACTAAAGACACGACTGTGACTTCCTCCCACAGGGTACTATGAATTTGCATGGCCCTATATTTCCAGATTGAGCAGGAGAAGAAAATCATTCAAGGACACCCTCCTCCACTGTGACAGAAAGCCACCCCTCATATTTGACTGAAAGTTGTGTTCTTAAGCATATATGCTGCATTTTTCCACTAGGAAACATGAGATTGTAGTTTCCTCCATCCCCCAAACTAAATCAGGGAAGAGGAAAGGACAACCCCAAACTCTCCAATACGAAGCATCTTCTGTGCATATTCAGGAGCTTCAGTTTCTGTTAAGAATGAGGCCTGTTCCCCTTCTACTTCTAGTGAGTCCTCTTTGCCAACCCCTCTTCCTTCAGGGGTAACATTTTTGTTTGTAAAAGGAGACTGCAACCCTCAGCCCCTTTTCCTGAGTGTTCCTGGAAAAACTGAAGGAGAGGAGCTCTCTCTCTTTCTATTGCTCTATCTCTTTTTAAAAACCATTTCCTATAAGAGAAAGGAACTTATTTTAATATTAAGCTGAAGAGAGTTTACTAATCAATAGTTTTCAAATTAAGTGGATTCAGAATATCTTGAGGAACACTGCTTCTCATTTGTTCTCTCCTTGTTCCCTATGAGTTGCCATGGAGTTGGAACAGCTTCTTCAGGTGCACTATTTTCAACAAGAAAATGGCAGAGAAGTAAAGGGCTAGACACAACTCTGGGTAGTTGCTGTGTGGTAGGAAAAGCAAGCCCCTAACACAACAATATGTTTGACGTCATGTGGTATCTGGCCCAAAGGTTGGTGGGGTAGGGAGAGCTACAGTCTTCTCAGGATGATCTCCTACCTTTGGAACCCCTTCCTTAAGAAAACCTGGCTGACCTTCTATCTTTCAAAAAAATGGCTTTTAACAAAAAATTTAAAAAAAATTAGGAAGGCTTTTCACCTCTGATGAGTTTTTAAGATTTACTGTTCTGCTCATGGTTGGTTTCAGGCCCTGTTAATTTAAAACATTAAGCAAAAGGGTAAATTTAAATAAAGTGCTCAACTGAGATTTCTACTAGGTAGATGCTTTTAACCTTAAATCATATCTACTTGCAATTAAAAATACAATCAGGATAATAATTTGAAATTTCTGGTTATGTAGCTCACATCCTTTTTACTTTACAGAATAATCATCTACTTAGGGAAATAGTTGTGAAATTAAAGGTTTCCATTAGAGTCTGTTTATACACATAAGAATTAGAATTGGGAAAGGGAGCTGAAAAATATAGGGAACAGCAACAGGAAATAAAACATCTGAGTGCAAAAAGTCTTCTAGTACACACATGGCAATTGGGTAAGTACTGAGCATACAGACCTATTCGGTGCTAGGCCAGCTAGATTCAAGGGCAGGGACACAACCACATTGGTGCTGCCTAATCTTCAGAACCATGAGTATTTGGGCCCACATGTGAGTGCCCCAGACTGGGATAGGGAAAAGGACACTGTTACGGGAAAGAGTCAAAATGAGACTCCTCTGTATGCTGATGGACTGGTTCCAAGGTTGACTCCTATTCTGTAGAGCAATCAGCTTCAAAAGAGAGTTCTCCCTTTGACTGAGAATAAATGCATAGCGCTATTACTTGGCTTTCTAATCTGCAGCTTTATGTAATGGGAGATACAACGGATAAGGAAGTGAAAGAAGATTAGCAAAAGGTCATCATAATCTGATTATGAACATAACTCAAGGTTAACATAACCTCTTTACTGGTTAGCAGATTGCATACATTAGAGCTATACTATTGTTGGCGACCTTCAGTCTCGGAAGACTATGGTATCGCGCTCTGGATACTAAGATTTCATATAAAAGAATTCTCCAACACATTAAGAAACTTCTCTTCAAAACTTACAAATTTTCAAAATTTGTTTAACTGTGCTGTTCATTTTTTATTTAGATCCTTTATCAACATGCAAGTTGAGTGTATCAGGATTCAAGAGTACTAGCAGACATATTTCAGTCAGATCAATATTTACAGAAGGAACTGCATACATAATTTTTTTGTAAAGCTTCAGCCCTTTTCCCCTGGCCAGGATCCTCTCACCTCTATGTCAAGAAGTGGACAGACTTTAGTCTGGTCAGCTTCTTCACAAATTATTTAGGAGCTTCCTGGATCTTATCTATATTATGGTTTACTAACTATTCATGCTGCTATACAATGACAGTGTGACATTGTATACCCACTTCAAACTTTATTTTATTTGAAATATGAATACTCTACTTATTAAACTTAAGCTTGAGGCAGCTTACATGATATTAAAATATAAAGCCATCAGGATATTTAAATTCTTAATTGAACAAGGCTTCCTCAGTCAAGCTGCTGCTGCCAATTCCAGCAGTTCCTGGTACCCAGCAGCAGACACAAGAGTTGCTGGCAAAGGATAAAGGTATTTATGAGCCCACCCCCACCCCACCCCTCAGTTGTTCCAACTACCAGTCTGCTGCTGCATTTCTGGGTCATAAGAAATAACCTGTTCTTTCTCAGAGGAAATAACCGTGACCCAGAATAGCTGTCAAAGCAGGCAGATTTTAGAGGCCTCCATGGGGTGGGCTTCCTCACCTGGGTTGCCGCTTCCTCTTCCAGCTTCTGACATCAGACACAAGAGGCAGAGTGAGTCTGTTTACAAAATTCCTCACCCCCCCCCCCCCAGTTGTCAGATGCTCCACCCTGGAGGATTTCTTGTGGGGTAGATTAAATGTTGTAAGGCACAACAGCTACATATCTTCAGTCCAAAAGGTGGTCAGCTTTCAGTGGTAATAGCCCAAAACATTCATAGTGTCAGGGTTTCAGGGCACACAAAGGAAGTATCTGACTTGTATCCACTCTACTTGTTTAATCTGTAATTATTTTTTCAGGGGTATCATAAGAACAGCCCCGCTGGATCAGGCCATAGGCCCATCTAGTCCAGCTTCCTGTATCTCACAGTGGCCCCACCAAATGCCCCAGGGAGCACACCAGGTAACAAGAGACCTGCATCCTGGTGCCCTCTCTTGCATCTGACATAGCCAATTTCTAAAATCAGGAGGTTGCACATACACATCATGCCTTGTAATCCGTAATGGATTTTTCCTCCAGAAATTTATCCAATCCCCTTTTAAAGGCAACTAGGCCAGATGCCATCACCACATCCTGTGGCAAGGAGTTCCACAGACCGACCACAAGCTGAGTAAAGAAATATTTTCTTTTGTCTGTACTAACCCTCCCAGCACTCAATTTTAGTGGATGTCCCCTGGTTCTGGTGTTATGTGAGATTGTAAAGAGCATCTCTCTATCCACTCTATCCTTCCCAAGCATAATTTTATGTCTCAATCATGTCCCCCCTCAGGTGCCTCTTTTCTAGGCTGAAGAGGCCCAAACGCTGTAGCCTTTCCTCATACGGAAGGTGCCCCATCCTAGTAATCATCTTAGTTACTCTCTTTTGCACCTTTTCCATTTCCACTGTCCTTTTTGAGATGTGGTGACCAGAACTGGACACAATACTCCAGGTGTGGCCTTACAATCGATTTGTACAACGGCATTATAATATTAGCTGTTTTGTTCTCAACATAAAGGAGGAGAATTGGTATCAAACATAAGGCCCGTGGGCTGCCTGCAGAAACTCTTTATATCGCCCTGAGGCTCTCCCAGCACCAACATCAGCAGCTGATTTGCTGATATGTCACTGCTGAAAAGGTAGTCTGCATAGTAATTGGGTTCTCCCATATCTTGAAAATATGATCAAGATTTGTCTATTTTTTGTCATTTGCAGCTAATGGGTCTAAGTGAGGAAAAAAGTGCTTATTTCTGGTCATGAACTGTTTAATGACATCACTTCTGGGTCTCAGAAGGTGGAATAGCATTATGAATGCTATTCCATCCGCCGTATTAAATGATTCTGACGCCCTTGTAAAACCATTGTTATTCTTTGGTTAACATCATTGCCAACCCATTCACATTAGTGGTTTAAGAGTTGATTCCCACCTTATCTCAGCCTTACGCAGACTTTCTGTATTTTAAAGAACTGAAAGGCTCGCCTATCTAGTGTGAACTAGCAAAGAACCATTGCTCTAAGGCAGGGGTGTCCAAAGTTTTTAGCAGGAGGACCACATCATCTCTCTGACACTGTGTCAGGGGCCAGGGTAAAAAAAGAATTAATTCACATTTAAAATTTGAATAAATTTACATAAGTTTACATAAATGAATATATTAAAGATAAACTTATATGAATGAATGAATGTCTTGCAATAGCTCAAGACCTATAAAAGGCCTTGCACAAAGCAAGGCTGGCCTTTCCTTTGCTGCCGCTGCTGCATCACAGACGTGAAACAGCAAGTAGTGGAGGGAGCCCTCATCTCACGTGAGAGGTCAAACAGTCACCCTCACACTGAGAGCAGTTGCATCAGGCCAGTGCAGGTCCCAGCAAGTCTCCAGAGGCTCATTGGAGACTGGGGGCTCCCTGACGGTCGCATTGGGAGTCCTTGAGGGCTGCAAGTGGCCCCAGGGCCAGGGTTTGGGCACCCCTGCTCTAAGGGAACAAACAGAAGAGCAAGCAGGGGATGGATATCAGTAGATTACACAGATTTACTATAGGGTAAATTGAGTGGAACCCACTGTTGAAACTGATTCTAGCCCAGTGTCGAAAAGCAATGCAAGAGAACTCTAGTGTCAATTTCATTGTGGATAAAGACTTTTCAGAAGAGAGGTGACAAAAATCCCAATTAATGAAAGTAAATGCGATGAATTGTCTTTTCAACACAAAAAATCTTCATATGCTCATTATAATTGCAAAATACTAAAACACAGAATCAGAGCTGAAAGGGAACTACAAGGTCATCTAGTCCAACCACCTGCCTGTAGCAGGAAATTCTCCTAGCGCATCTACAGTAGGTGCCTGTTGAACTTCTGCTTGAAGATATCCAGTGAGGGAGAATCCACCACCTCCCTCGGCAAGCTGTCCCACTGCCAATCCACCCTGACCATCAGGAATTTTGTCTCTTGCAGCTTATACCTGCTGGATCTCATTCTACTTTCAGAGGCAGTTGAGAACAAATTTGCCCCTTCCATTTGACAGCCCTTCAGGTATCTGAAAGGCATGATCATATCTCCTCTCAGTCTTCTCGTCTCTGGGCTGAACATACCAAGTTCCCTCAACCTTACCTCATAGGGCTTCTTCTCCAGCTCTGTGATAATCTTCATTGAAAAACAATAATTCTGATTTTATGTCTGAACTATAAACTACTGAAAAGGTGTTGGAACAGGGTTGGAATGACACAACTTGCAGGCATCAAGAATTAAAATTCTTAAATATAGAATTGGGCTCAGACCATAAGTACTACCCTTTTCTAATAAAAAAAAAGGCATTTTCTCTACAAAACTGCACCTTCTGATTAAAATAAAAAGATGCATGCAGATACATTTTCCTGTCCAAAAAAACCAAATTTCTTTCCCTCAAACACATCAAAGCAAGGGTATCGAAAGGTTTAATCATTCCACCTGTCAAGTAACCTGTGGCACTCAACTTTTTTCTCGCTCTGCTGATTGTAGGAATGCTGTTCCTGAAATCCTTTTGTCCCACCCCTGAGATGGGTGCAGCATGCCCTGCCCATGCACAGCTGCATTCTATTCTCCATCTCCACTGCCCTGATTATACTGAAGCAGAATCAAGTCTTCCTCCCTAAAACTGATGAAGGGCAGCAAGAGGACACCTAAAATTCCACTTGCAGAGGTCTAAGAGATCATAGCGATCTGTGAATCCAAGAACTGGTGACTGGAGGGAACAGCACATATTTAAGGAAGTAACAGGATGTATGGTTTTATTTGTGAGCCGCCTTGAGTGCCCTTTGTTGGGATAAATAAATAAATAGCAGTCCCTTCTAGTGAAATGCGTTGTGCCGATAAAGGCACACACGTCATGCATTTGCCTGCTAAAAGGTTGTTTCAGCACTTGTGGGTTCGTAAGCACACACTTTAAAGTTTGGGCAGCTGTAGGTAGCAAGACAATCAATGGAGTCGTATTTGCCATAGCAAATAAAGACAGCTAGATTGCTAGAAGATTTTGTAAATATATGCGTCCAAAGGTTTCAGTGTTCTTTAAAAAATCCACATTATTCAAAGGCATCAAACCACCCTTAGCAGCAGCTGTCCAATGCAATCCACATAAAGTGCAATATTTGTGTGGCTGAGTATTTGAAATGGTAATGCACAAATCTGCATAATTTATTCATAAAATGAACTATGCATGTAGTTCCAAGTAGTGTCTCATCACTGTTATTTTAACTATATTTTTACTGTATGCTGCTTGCACATTCTTTTATTTTATATATTTTTAAAAATAGCAGAAAAGCAGCCTAAACACATTTTAAAATGAGCCTGTTGTGCCACATATGTAGACTTCTATCGGGATCCTTTATTATATTGTCCTTTCAGAGTCAGCAAGCTATTCAAACCAGGGACATGCGGTTGATGGGGAGGCAGAGCCTCCTCTCCAGAGTCCTTCAAAAAGCACCACTGCACGTGAGGTGCGTAGGCTGTGCATGTGGGTTGTGTGTGCTTGCACATCTCACATGGCAGCAGGGCTTTTCGAAGGACTCTGTGGGGAGGCTCTGCCTCACCTGCCTCACCACCCACCACACGTCCGATTCAAACTTACAGCACAACTGTAATATTACTTACCATCATCTAAAGTGATGTCTTGCAGTCCTATTGTCTGAAAATTCAACTCTGGATCTTCAGGTTCAGGTTTAATATTAACTGCTGCCCCCTCTGGTGAAAATGGAGATGTGTCACATAAGTTATGATGTATCAAAGATGAAACCACAGCAATTCCTCCTAAACCTGAACTATGTGCTTGAGGGGACTGTTGTCCAGAGTGACTGACAGTAGTTGGAGGAGGGGGAGGAGGAGATGAGGCAGGTCCTGAGCTTGGAGTCTGGTAAGGCATAGGTTGCAACTGAGGAGAAGATGATCCAGATCGTGGCGAATGGACGAGAGAATGAGAAGATTTAGAGGATGACGATGAAGTATTACCTGGATTTGATGGGTGATAACTGACTTGTTGCAACTGAGTAGAAGGGTGTCCAAGGGACTGAGTCATTGGAGAAGAGATAGTGGTCTGCTGAAGATTTGGACAATGGTATCCCATTGATTGCAGGTGAGGTGATGATTGTCTAGGTTGAGCTGGATGTGCTGATGGATGTTCTCCTCCTGCAGCCGAAGATGACACTGAACCTGGATTTGAAGAATGATACGGCATTGATGGTAGAGATTGGCAGCTAAGGTTTATCAGTGGAGGTACAGCTGCATCTTGTTGAAATGAAATTGCATCATATCCTTGGCTGGAGGAGGCAGAGCTCACGGGAAGACCAGACTGTCCGTTGAACATAACATTAGATTGCATAGGCTGGTAGGAAGGCCTCACATTAGGCGCTGATGTTACCTGAAAAGGCTGGTGAACCAGAGCCGAAGACAACACGGGATGCTCTTCAGCCGGACTAATGTTCCTACCTTGGATGTGTGACAACTGGGATACTGTTGAGGACACCATGGGTGTATAGGTTTGCTGAACTGGGCATAAAAGGCTCCTAGGTGAAGTAGAAAGTAAACTATCATGTGAAAGCCCTGGGTCTGATGAAGGCAGCTGAGTTTGGAGAGATGAGTGTCCTTTAACACCTGTACAATGCGTTAGGGCCAGTGATGGAACTGAAGACAAATCCATTTCATCTCTGTTCTCTTGTTTCAATACAACTGTAAAGTTTGAGAAAAAGTAACAGTAAAATCAATAGATGACCATAATCAAAGGAAGTGCAGTGCTATCAAGTCAGAATGGCATATCCATGTCTGCAAAGCCAACCCTAATAATGGTCAGGAATGTCCACATAACTGTCTTCACCAGCCCTATTGTCCAAGATAGTTATTTAAATGGAAATGCAAAGACTGAACTTGCAACCTTTGACACAGGAAAAATGATCTATGCCACAGTTTAGTTTTATGATTGCATTTATTATGATCTTAAAACCACAGCAGCCATAAACATAACATTTCAATAGTTTTTATATATACACACAGTATATTAAAAAAACAAAACCCAGTTTTATTGTGTCTGGTACCAGGATATTAGCTTGAGGCTGCAATTCTAACCACTCTTTCCTGAGAGGAAGCCCCATTGAACAAAATAGGACTTACTTCTGAGTAGACCTGGTTAGGATTGTGCAATTATTTAAACTCTTTCTTTTCTCCTTTCCATCTCAGTTGGGCTGATAAGGATAAAATTCAATACATGTTGAGAGGAACTAATAAGGTGTTGACCAAGAGAGTGTAGTTTATTTATATTCAACTTATCTTGCAGATACGTCATTATCAGCTGGGATCTATTTCTGGGACTTAGCGGTGTTAACGCTTTTGCTGTTTGCCAGTTATTGTTGATTTTGTGTATTATCTATTACGCCAATAAAGGTTTTGGGATGGATTGGAACAAAACCCAGTAATATTGTACACACAAATACTGTGATTTTACCTGGCATTGATCACCGTGATCATCATATTCTGCATAGGCTGAAGAGTTTATTGCTCTTGTCAGCTTCCAAGCAATGCATCCAATATGTATACTGAAGGGATCTTAGGGCAAAATATATACCATCTAAGTGTGTGAAACTGTGTGTGGGTGAGAGAAAACTAAGTGGGTGACTATGCTGGGAATTGCTAAAACACAAGGAAATGCTCTTTTGGTGAAAAGAACCACAACCCTAGGCAATCATACTGTACATTGGGGCGAAGTGTGCATACCAAGAGCATACCTTTGTTTTCACTACAGCTGGTCATCCAGACTGACAGCCGCAATTAAAGTTCTGAACATACTCGTTGGCTACACACAAACCTCTCCCACTGCTTTGCCTTTGTTACAGCTGTCTAGATAGCAACCCCAGTCAAAACCTCAATATCCAATAAAAGAATTCTTTTAAAGGGAAGAGGAGAAAAAAGCATCAACCTAAATGTTTAAACAACAAAAAAGTCAAGTACCCAAAAATCAGATTGAGTGCCATTTGAAAAATACAGAACATTCTGACTATCACTCAAACCTAAAAAGATATATACCTGGAGTGTAAGTAAAACGCTGAGACTGGCTTTTTTTCCTTTTGCCATTGCAAACATAAAATTGCACCTGGACAGCAGCTGTAATTGCTTTGTTGTGGTATGGAGGAACTTCAAGAACAATTGTAGCCTGAATGAAAAGGAATAAAATTACATATGAACTGCAACTATGAACCCCATAAAAGTCCACTCACCCTCAAAGCCATCCGGGAGAGACACGTACTTCATGTACAAAAGAGATGCTTGACAGCCTGACCTTTAAGTGATGGCACTTCCTCCTAGAACTGCCTTCCCTGGGGAAGTCCACCAGGATTCCACATTGTTCCCTCCTATAGCTTCTTGTGCCCTTCAAAAGTCACACAACTACAATTTTTAATTGCCCATAACAAAGGCAATTGTCTTGGTGAACAACATTCCCATGTTGGGAAACACATAAGTAAAACAATCAGGGATACTTCTCCAGGATTAGTTTACTACTGAAATATCCAGACACAGTGTTGCTGCAAGCCACCAATCTGCAGGGATGCAAATACCCACCTGCTTAACCATAACAGGTACCTTGCTGCTGAAAAGGGCAAACTGTCAGCGACTAGTACTCTGTCCATGTGTGCAGCTAGCTGTGCATCAGACCTAACTGCCACCTCTTCATCTAACTTTTTTCCCACATAATTCTCTCCCTTGTCATTCTCCTCCTGCAACATTATATTTTCCCCACATTTCTGCCCCCTTAATATATTTAAGATCCCAAGTTTCATTTTTCACCCCACTTCCACTTAATTATTCTTTGACCCCAATTTTTAGACTTCTGTACCTCTCTTTTTTTCTGACAGTTTTTTCCTCTTAAAACAAACCCACTCTTCCTTTTTTCCAAATTGCCTGTCCTGGAAAGACTAGTACTACAGGTAGGGCCAATGTATCAGCAGGGGATCTGTTCTCGGACCCACCGCAGATATTGGAAACTGTAGATAAGCAAATCTGTGATTTTGGCCCCATAAGCCCTCCGAAGGGGACCAGAGCTGTGCTGAAGCCCTCCAAGGCAGCGCATATCCGTCCGCTGCCTCTGTGGGCTTCAGAATAGCTGTTTCAGGCAAAAAAGTGTCTTCCGGTTTCCTGGGAAAAACGGGGAAACAGGAAGTAATGGTTTTATGCTATAATAAAGTTTCTAGGGAAACTTCCCTGGGCCTCAGAATGCCTTATGGCATAAAACTATCATTTTCTGTTTCCCCTAGGAAACTAGAAGTCACGTTTTCAGACTGCCATTCTGAAGCCCGCAGAGGTAGTGGGCTTCAGAAAGCCCTCTGGAGGACTCAGGTGGGGCCAAAATTGGCTCAAGGTGGGTTTGGGGACCCATGTTGAGCTAGGTCCGCAGATACACAATCCGTGGATACAGAGGCTGCACCTGTATTATAAGAAAGGACTCCATGTCAGAGATGAGGTCTTTGGGGTGGGTTTAAGCTGTGCTACCCCTCACAAGCACTGCCTGGAGGGTACGGTGGAGGGGAGAGAGATCAGGACACATAAGGGAGAACTGGCACCCTTCCTGAAAGCTGCTTTGCTCCTAAGTCCTGGAATCTTTTTTTGCACAGTTCTGATTCAACAGCAACAATTGAATCAGTTATCTTTCCTTAAATTCTGTCACTCAAAACCAAAAGTGTATGACTAGTCATGTTATAATCCTTTTGATATGTTACTTACAAAGCAATGGCATTTTTAAAAAGCCCATCCGATTGCAGCTCTTTCTGGTCCTTTCATTAGGAGGAAAGAATATGGATTATGAGATCAACTGAAAGGATCAGAAGATACTCCATAACTCACTTCAATGTATCCCTAGTATTTGCTACCTATTTTTGGACCAACTGTAAGCTAATCTTGGCTAAGAAGCAAAAAGGATAAACAAAATTAATTTCTCACACATCAGAAACATTCTCACCTCTTGACTCCTTTCTCTAATTATCTTTCCTTCTACTTCCCACTGAGGTCTTCCATCTATTAAGATAAAAATATTAGTTATGTAGCACGATATTCAATATCATCCAATCATTGAAACAAATATAGACTGACTTTAAAATGCTTAATATTTTTCTTTTAAAAACAAGAAGTTTCTCTCCTTGAAAGAAGTCCTCAATATTTGTACCATGACGATGCGTAGTAAAGGACAGGTATAACCTAATTATCCAGATTTTTTACCTGTGGTTTTATCTCAACAAGATGAGAAGGGCCCTTTAAATTAAAGCAAAAAAAGTCATTTAACAATAGCCTCATTAATGCAAGAGAGGGCAACTGACTGACCATCAATGATTCTCTCTCCAGGCACTTAAAACAGCTTCACTCCAAGGCAAGTGAACCCTCCCAACCCCTGAAAAAGTAAAAGAAAGATAATCACTTTGCATTCCTTCCCAGCACTGCTCTGGGTGAAGAGAGGGGTTGCTGCTTCAGAGTGAAGCTTTTCTAAGCATCTGAAGAAAGACTGATTGATGGATTTTCCACCTAATGACTCTGTCTTACATCACAAAGGTCAGCAAGGCCGTTTTTAAATCACGAGCAAAGGGACATTGTTTTTTAAATGGATTTGCTTTAATGCAATTTTTGCCATCCATGTGAATACTGGGAAGGGAACCCTCACAAATAATGAGACTCAACCTGTAGCATCATCTCAGTCTGTTGTACAACCCTTGATTATTCAGAACAAAGGTGAAAGGGAATGAAAGGGCTTGACTGATTGCGTAAGGGAAGGCTTAACTGGTATATGCACACAAACTGTGTTTCAAAGAAGAGTTTGTAATCAGGAAGGAAAGCCAGTTGCCACAAAGCCACAACCGTTTTGGCACAGAGCAAAAAAAAACAGTCAAATAGTGGCTGATCAACACAACCAGAGGTGGAAAGACTTATGGCTGGGGTGTTGGAAAATGGTAAATGCAAAATAACAATGGTGCAAGAAGCTCCTGCACACAATAACCTGCCTTGGAGGCAGCATTACTTGAAAAAATTGATGCACAAAAATGGTCGTCCTTGCAAAAAGAAAAAAATTGAAAAGCCCTAACTATGAATTTTGTGTGAACCATATCATGCCCACAAACTGGTGTCTTGAGGCCAACAAACCAGGATTTGAAGTTGGTTTGTAAACTATAGTTTGTGCTGACTGTGATTTCATATGTCTGAATTCAGAGACCACTGATAAACTGCTGTTGAAACAGAGCCATGGATGCAAGTGGCTACTGCAACATGAAGACAAGAATAAACCTACAAAGTTGAGTCCTGAGTGCATGAGAAACAAAGCAGACAAGCAGCTCTAATCTACTGATTAGATATACCCCTGGATGATTGCACCATTGTTTGAGTTCTTAATCACCATTAGTAAAAATCATGATTTTGTATTAGGCCTGAATCCCATCACTCACTATCAGAAGTCTACACAAATCTATATCATCCTAAGAGTTATAACAGTAGTGAAATCATTACTAGCCTTCACTAAAACCAGCATCAACGTTCCTAATATATCCACCACTGCTATAGACTTAGAAACAGATTCAGAAGAATTTTCCAAGGGCAAGATGCCAACAGGGAAACACAGAGACAATCCAACATAAAGGGAATGTGGAGCTGCACTGGGTTGAAATGAACACGGTTTTTAAAACTATCAAGATGTTGGTTTATCTTCTTACTAAAATGCTTAGGCATCACTGAGGACAGCAGGGCTGCTGCCCTGCAGGCTGGATCTGGCACCTACCACGATCCTTTCCCCAGGTGAACGGAAATTACTGTTCCGCAAGAGGTCCTCCATTTCATGCCACAGATTGCCCCCAACCTTCACACTGGCCAGCCATGCGTGCCCAGAAATCCAGGCACAAAGCCTGCTGGGGCAACAGACCCCAGAAATGACCTATGACGCAAAAGGGAGGCCTCTGGGAGGAACAGTAAGCTCTGTCTGCACCTGAGATGCCTTTATTGGCATGCAGTGATCTCCACTTTGGAGACCACTAACTAAGACAGCTCTAACAACTGCCCTATGCCAGGGGTTCTCAAACTTCTTGGGAGTAAGCCTCTTGAGGTAAGTTTGTGCAGCAACAAAAAAGGCAGCAACAGGATCCCCAGGATCACACTGCTGTGGGGGCAGGGGGGCCTTTTCCCTAACAGAGCTTACCTCCTACCAGGGTTCAGAGGGTGCAGCCTGGCAAGCCATGCAGCCTGGCGGAGCTGGACTGGGTTATCAGCTAAGGGCTGGAAACAACTACCAGGAAAAGATGTTAAATAATACTGTATATTTTATATATACTGGCACAAAAATAAAATATAGTGGACCTCTCTACACCCAGGTTTCAGTTTGAGGTAGCAATTGTCTTCATGCTTAAGTGAAGACAGAGTCAGAGGTTGTTATCTTTAGCTGTTTCACTTTAACCCTAGAAACAAGGCATTTTCATTATCTGAAACATGTTATTGACATACCTTGCCCTTTCTCAAGAAATATTACTTTTGATTCTGGAAGGAAGTTAGATCCAGTAACAACCATTTCATGGCCCCCGTTTACCAAGCAACTGTTGATGCTGTATTTCTCTATTTGAGGAAGTTCTTGAGCTGATCTCTGAGCTTTGTAAAAAAAATATATATATATAGAACATGTAAATATGCTGAAATTGATGTAGCCACTCAGAAATTATGACTAAGCTAGTAAAAGTAGCAAAAATCTAAATTTACTGTGTCATAGAATTTGATTCAGTTGTCTACTGTAGACAGTTACTGGTAATTACTCTTAAGGAAAAGGCAAACAATGAGAGGGAATGCACTCTGCATCAATGTGCAGTTATACAAATATTCTATTTTATACACACACACCCAGAATTAATACTCTACAATAATTCTTTGCCATTTCAAATCTGTGTAAAACCTTTGCTTCGTAGCAGACTGACCATATATTTAAAGTGATTTGGGAGGACTAGATCTAAAGTATTGCTCTATCTTCCAGATTCACTACAGCCTTTACAATTAGTTTCATCCCTACAGCAACCTTGTCATTAAAGCTTAAAAAAATCATTTGCTCATTAATGGTGATGGCTGCACTTTTTTCTTTCATCATTGTTTTTTGTACCACACCTGCTCCTGCTGGTTGCGATTTGCATGCATGTATAAATGATCCTGTGGCATGCCATAAGGTCATTTTCTGGTGTATTTTAGGGGGAAAACTAAGCTCCTAAACAGCAGGAGCTAGCTGCCAGGATCATTGTCTGCACTTCGAGTGCTGCTGAAGCTGTCACTGCCTGCAGAGACATGACAAAAAACTGTTTAAAAGTTTGAAAAAGAAAAAAGCCTCACCAACACCACAGCACAGATTCCAGGACAACAATGGCGACTAGGAGAGGGGTCAAAGGCAAGGCTACCTTTAGTGTTCTTGCCGAATCAGTCACAAATTTTAAGTTCCATAAAAAGAGCTAAAATTATTCGTATTTTGTTCTCAAAAGCACTTTCAATATTTTCAATTCCCTGTATTCAAAAATACTTAAACTTTATAAATGCAGTTTGATTCTTTAAGTTAACAGCCAACGTACTAAGGATAAGGGAAAATAAACTTACAGCATTCAACCGGTATTGAAGCTACTTGAAGGGACAACACTTTTCCACTAGGTTGTGGGATGTGTACTCGAAATACAAGTCGCACTCTTGTATTTTTCCTTCCAATATCTGTCTCCCCTTTACGAAGTTCTATATCTGAATTGCGGAGTTTCAGAATACCTGCACAATCAATACTGTAGAAGACCAGAGGGTCGAATTAAAAATTACAAGCCATTTATTGTTTACAACATAATGCATATGTATTTATCTTACACCACCACCCAAATTGTTCTTGCTGGTGTTTGAATACCAGTCCGAAACAGGAAAAAACAAAACCAATTCCAAAATCCATTGACTTTCTTCATTCATTTATGCTATGCGCTGCAGGACTTGGTTGAGTTCTCAATACTCCATCCCCATACCGTAACACACAAATGAAGAAAAATGAAGTGCTATTTGTACCCTATTTAAAAAAAATACCACTGACCAAGTTTAGTTATGGGGCAACACATAAGACACATAGTTATGCTTGTAACACATAAGAAAATGTGATATGTTTTTATATTTGCATGAAAATAGTATTATGAAGTAGAATGCACATGTAACAACATTCTTGCACTGTTCAATTTATTATGAAAAATATTTGCCCATTAACTGGACACTGTGGAAACGCAATGTTCTACAAACATGTAGTGGTACAACAGACAAACTGAGCACAGGCATGGCCTGGTATCCAAGGGGGTTCTGCAACAGAACCTCCACGGTTACTTGAAACTGTGGATACCAGAGAAAGCTCCCCAATCCTCCAGAGGCTGTGTACATTTGTCTATAGCCTCTTCTGGGCTCAGACTCTTAGAGCAAAAAAGTCACTTCCCCAGGCATCCTTATAAGGCATAAAAAAATCACTTCTGGTATTATTTTGTTGTATTTGTAGTACAGGGCAGCCCACACATCCTCGGATTGGGTCTGTGGATTGTGTCTGTGGCGCCCCACATAAAATGATTTTTTTCCATTCTAAGTTTCAGTCTGAGCCCGGCAGAGACTCTGAATGGACCTGCACAGCCTCTGCTGGGCTCAGACAACCTTTCAGAGGCAAAGGGAGCAGAGCTTGCCTCCAGAGGGGGTGTGCAGGGGGGGCGCCACAGAACCAATCCATGAATAAGTGAATCCAAGGATATGGGGACTACCCTGTACTACTAATACAACAAAATAATTTTTTAAAAACTAAACAACAAAATATAACACCACCACTAAAATTTTCAAAGACTGAGAAGTTTAGGAAAATAAGAAGGTCTTAGCACTGGAAGGATAGTAAAGTATGTGCCAAGTGAGCCTCTCTGTGGAGAACATTCCATAATAATATATATGTAATATATAATGATTGTATGCCAATTCTATGCTTGGGATCATTAGAAAAGGTATTGAGAACAAAACGGCTAATATTATAATGCCGTTGTACAAATCGATGGTAAGGCCACACCTGGAGTATTGTGTCCAGTTCTGGTCGCCGCATCTCAAAAAAGACATAGTGGAAATGGAAAAGGTGCAAAAGAGAGCGACTAAGATGATTACGGGGCTGGGGCACCTTCCTTATGAGGAAAGGCTACGGCGTTTGGACTTCTTCAGCCTAGAAAAGAGACGCCTGAGGGGGGACATGATTGAGACATACAAAATTATGCAGGAGATGGACAGAGTGGACAGAGAGATGCTCTTTACACTTTCGTATAACACCAGAACCAGGGGACAACCACTAAAATTGAGTGTTGGGAGAGTTAGGACAGGCAAAGAAAATATTTCTTTACTCAGCGTGTGGTTGGTCTGTGGAACTCCTTGCCACAGGATGTGGTGAAGGCATCTGGCCTAGATGCCTTTAAAATGGGATTGGACAAGTTTCTGGAGGAAAAATCCATTACAGGTTACAAGACATGATGTGTTTGTGCAACCTCCTGATTTTAGAATAGGGCTATGTCAGATGCAAGGGAGGGCACCAGGATGCAGGTCTCGTTATCAGGTGTGCTCCCTGGGGCATTTGGTGGGCCGCTGTGAGATACAGGAAGCTGGACTAGATGGGCCTATGGCCTGATCCAGTGGGGCTGTTCTTATGTTCTTATTGTATATTAAAATATGCAATATGTTATTTTTAATAATAATAATAATAATAATAATAATAATATAAAGGGAACCACGATTGAAAAGATGGGGCACCTAGTCCCTCATCACCATCCGCCTGATCTCAGATAGCTGGGTGCCTGGAAGAGGCCCTGCAAAGATGACATGGTGCTTGGGCTCATATAGGTGGTGGCAGTCCTTAAGCCATTTCTGCCCAACAATGCATATCATGCAACAGAGACCAAATGTGTATACCTGTGGGTTGGGCAAAAATGGGTTAAGGTACCTTGGTCTCAAGCAGCATAACTGAGCACCAGCAGTCTGAAGTGAGCTTGGAAATACACAAGAAGCCAGTGGAGCTGTTTAAGCACCACTGAAATGCATTCCAGTCAACCACCCAGAGTCAGCAACATTAAGATACCAACATTA
Source organism: Tiliqua scincoides (assembly GCF_035046505.1). NCBI lineage: Eukaryota > Metazoa > Chordata > Lepidosauria > Squamata > Scincidae > Tiliqua > Tiliqua scincoides. Next base: position 46,303,993 of record NC_089829.1, on the reverse strand, counting down.
ATATCAACAAATTTGAACTAACAGGCTTCAAGCAGTTTTCAAAGGCAAACCCATGTATAATGTGCTACTGTAGCTTAATATGGAGGCTGAACTGTTGGCAACCTTCAGTCTCGAAAGACTATGGTATGGCGCTCTGAATGGTGGTTCTGGAACATCGCCTAGTGTGGCTGAAAAGGCCAATCCGGGAGTGACAATCCCTTCCACACTGGGAGCAAGTGCAGTCTGTCCCTGGTCTGTCTCCCTGGCTATGGGCCTTCCTTCTTTGCCTCAGACTGTTGGCCAAGTGTCTCTTCAAACTGGGAAAGGCCATGCTGCACAGCCTGCCTCCAAGCGGGCCGCTCAGAGGCCAGGGTTTCCCACCTGTTGAGGTTTACTCCTAAGGCCTTCAGATCCCTCTTGCAGATGTCCTTGTATCGCAGCTGTGGTCTACCTGTAGGGCGCTTTCCTTGCACGAGTTCTCCATAGAGGAGATCCTTTGGGATCCAGCCATCATCCATTCTCACGACATGACCGAGCCAACGCAGGCGCCTCTGTTTCAGCAGTGCATACATGCTAGGGATTCCAGCACGTTCCAGGACTGTGTTGTTTGGAACTTTGTCCTGCCAGGTGATGCTGGGAATGCGTCGGAGGCAGCGCATGTGGAAAGCTAGCATGAATAACCACAGTAAAACGATCCCTAGCTACTATCCTATGAACTAGCTATCACTGGCAGAAGGTGCTCCCATCATACAGCATAGCCCACTTTGACCTCCTGTGGGAAACCTGAACCCACGAGCATTCCCATATTGCAGATATCAGGGGGTAATGCAACACCATCTAGATCAGACTGAACAAAACCTGTCTGGGCAAATGATTTACCCATTACCACCACTTCCATATTTTCTTGATATACCTATCACCCCCCCCCCCACTCCATCCCCAGACCTGAGAAATCTGAAATACAGTTACTTGATGAAAGAATCTTCTCACATACCTGGCTGACATATTGTTTTCAGGAAGAAGTGGAATTTCCAAGACCTTTGTGCTCGTAATGATTACTTCTTGACTAGCAGTAGCAACTGTTTTCCCAGTGATTCTGTGCACCTGGTAGAAGGCATGTGGTCGTAAGTAACGATCATCTGCTGTTCCAATGAACATCTGTAGGTTTACTGGCTTTTCACTGTAACCCAGGAGCTGATGGAAGAGAAAGATGGAAGATACCATTCTTGAACATTAAAATACCCAGTTATAGAAGTTATTTGCGCAAAACAAACTGCAAAAATATTTTGTACAATACAAAGGGTAAAACAAACGCAAAACTTTTTACAAAAATAAGAATCTGATAGCCAGAGAGACACACCAAACAGTATAGTCTGCAAGAAGCTGAGTTTAAGATTTGTTTCAGTTTTAATTTCTAGGAAAGACTGTTCTATTTTCTTTTTTCAGCTCCAACTGTTCAAAGTTTTTAATATCTATTAATGTATTAAATACACACACACACACACACACACACACACACACACACTCTCACTCTCTCTCTACAGAGGGAGGGACTGTACTGTGTCAAGCCCCGCTTGGCAACAGGGATCACGGTTCCGATCCGTCGTTAAGCGGCACACGACTAGAACTCTGAGGTAAGTCACTATTTTAAGCATTCCTTTTATTGTAATCTGGATGGTCCAACATGTGGCCTGCAGGCTGCATGCAGCCTGTGAGGTCTCTTTTGGCAACCCTCGAAAAGCCCAGTCACAACCACCAACTTCCCCAGCTTCAGCAGTTTTTCAATCTCCCTGCTGCACCATTTCCATTTCTCCTTGGAGAAGGAGCCTCCTCCTCCTGATTCTCCTGTTGCTGCCTCCTCCAAGTAACTTTGGCAGCTCAGAACCCAGAAGAAATTGGCATCTGGGCCCTCAGGGGGTGACGCCAGGGTCTTGCACCTCCCTTAGCATAAAAAGTTGAACCGCCCTGTTTCAGAAAGTGAATAGGGAGCTAAAGCAAAGAAGAGCAGTTTACCTACATCTCCTAGTGAGTTCACAGCTGAAGTAAAATTTGAACTGGCTCATAGAGATTAAAAATTATGTCTATTTAATAGCAACCAATATATTACCAAAACTTTTTTTAAAAGAAAGTGAAGTATCCCACGGATAAGACATACAACCTTATTATACAGGTGGGCTCGGACAACCCAATAAGCCATGGTTTATTCATGCAGGAACATGGCCTGAACCTATACGTGCCCGCTCTCCACATCTCCATGACTCTTCCAAACTATGGTGTACAAGCCACTATGAAACCAGCATTTGAGGCCAAAATGTAACTCTAGTTTTAAATGGTTGGTTAAGGATTTAGACTGGGGAGAAAGAGCCCCTACTTCGCAGGCAAGCTATCAAACTGAATGGGCCTATTTAAAGAGGGGCAGCATTTTGACTGCTTAAGAAATGGCCTGGCCTTACTACCTCATTATTTTCTGCAAATTCTAAGAGCTGCTGAGAACATGATGTTATAAACCAGGATATTTTAAGGAAGCAGCAATGTGCTGTATCAATGTACTCATCTTAAATTAACTGCCTTTAATACAATGTGCTTTTGAAACTCACTACGGTGTGAACTATTTACTGTCCATTATTTTATTTTTAAGATGCACTGACTGACAGAAGTTGGAGCTGCCCTGGAGTGAACAACCAAAATGGAGCAAGAATAGAGGAAAGGCTATAGTTCAGTGACAGAGCATAAGCTTTGTATACAGAAATCTTAGGTTCAATCCATTTCTAATAAGGCTGGAAAAACCTGGAGAGCCACTGCCAGAGTAGGCAATACTGAGCTAGATGGACCAGTGGTCTGACTCTGAAGAAGGCAGCTTCATTTATGTTCATAATGGTGATACAAAACTGCATTTCTTAAATGTTCCCAAGTTTGTAAAAAGCACTTTACATATCCAACACGGTGACCAAATAGACTCCAACTTAGTCATACTCTAACAAAATGAACTTGACAAGGAAGTTGATTTTAAAAAAATGTTTGAAGTCATATTTTAGAATTGCATTCACAGTACATGGGTACCACAGTTCCCAATATTGTATTCCTTCTTCCTTCACCTCAAAGCCTCCTGCAGCTCTTAATAAATACAGTATTAAATACTTAACACCTCTTGCACTGCTCCACCACAGTTACTGCATTAACTGAGTGCCAAGTTGGGATAATTTAGATCCTGCCCAGTGCCTCAGGGGGTAGTGTTTCATTTCCTCCCTTTACTCTAACTGGGGTCTCACCAGCCTCCCAGCTACCTTAGTGAAACCATCAAGTTTTAAACGTATTGGGGGGGGGGGGGCTTTGAACTGCCACAGAACAATTAAGGGCGCAATCCTAACCCCTTATGCCAGCGCTTTCCAGCACTGGCATAGTGGTGCCAGTAGGACATGTGCTGCATCCTGCAGTTGGGTGTCACTTATGGAGACCTCCTCAAAGTAAGGGAATGTTTGTTCCCTTACCTCGGAGCTGCATTGCCTTTATGTCAGTGCTGGAAAGCACTAACATAAGGGGTTAGGATTCCGCCCTAAGTCAGAGGAAGGATTATATTTTTACACCCTTCTGTGATCACTGAAGATTCCAAATGTGGTTAGAATATCACAAAAGTACAGAGCAATAGAATATTGTTCACAAATGACTTCTTGTAAATGTGACTTGCTGCACTGAGGCATAAAATGAAAGTAAATTGTCATGGCAGACTTCAGCAATAGAAAACAAAAAATGCAACACTATTTTTAGATACTCTAACAATATCTAAAGTTGGATCTTCAAAATAAGGTTAATTGGATGATAAAATGCTTCCTACAAAATTCAACCCAGTGAACCAACTGCTGACGCATGACTCTCTCACTTCTACACCAAACACTCTCTCATTTCTATACCAAATCTTAGGGCAAAACTACATGTTACAAAGCCTGCAGCGATATAAGAGAGCCACCACTTTAAAAGATGACCCTCTGCCCAGTTAGTAGGAGTTAATTACAAGTATTTTTCATCCCAACCACATTCTATGGGGTCATTGCCCATGTGGATTCTGCCAAAGGAATATATTTCTTGTGGAAACTTTCCTTGAAAAAAACTGATACTAAAACTTATAAAAATGTACTTTGCTTTTACAGCTGTCATCATCTGCACAGCTAGCTCTGTTTAAAAAAACCCAATACAGAAGCAACTCTTAGTTCATCTAGGAAAATGAAATATTTTTCAAGCCCTTATCAAATACTGAAATCAAACTAGCCTGTACATTTCCCCCCATAAGTAAGTGCACATTAATACTGTTTAACACTCTCAATGTCATTCACAGCACACACTTGCCTACTACAAAACGCATTCTACCACTACCTTGAATAATTTCTATGAATGCATGTTGAGGACAAGTGTTAAGTTTTATGACTCAATTTAGACAATAACCCAAACCAGGCTTTGAGGATTCAGGAATGTGCTGTGGGTTCATAAACACCTTTTCCTCCTATGTGCAAATTCTTTTATCCAGCCCATGTTACTCCAACAGTCATTTGCTATGCAAGACCACTTTAGACCATGGTTTAGAGCAGGGGTGTCCAAATTTTTTGGCAGGAGGGCCACATCATCTCTCTGACACTGTGTTGGGGTTCGAATTAATTTACATTTCAAATTTGAATAAATTTACATAAATGAATATATTAAAGATGAACTTATATGAATGAATGAAGGTCTTGCAATTGCTCAAGGCCTATAAAAGGCCTTGCACAAAGCAAGGCTGGCCTTTCCTTTGCTGCTGCTACTGCATCACAGAAGTGAAACAGCAAGCAGTGGAGGGAGCCCTTATCCCACAGCTCACGCTAGTGGTCAAACAGTCGCCTTCACGCTCAGAGCAGTTGCGTCGGGCCAGTGTGGGCTCCAACAAATCTCCGGAGGGCCAGAGGATCATTGGAGACTAGGGGGTCCCTGAGGGCCGCATAGAGAGGCCTTGAGGGCCACAAGTGGCCCCAGGGCTGGGGTTTGGGCACCCCTGGTTTAGTCATGTTTTGGAATTTATCACTACCCACTGTTTTCCCAAATTGGTCTAAATACTAACTAAGATTAGAGCAAACAGAGCAATAGAAGACATTATTTAGGCGGGGGGGGGGGAACAGTGACACCACATTTCTTGCTTCCAATTTTTACTCTGCAATGAAAACCAAAATATCTACATCATAGCTTCTGGTATAATACAGAACTGATCTACAGGTCAGATCACAGCAAACTTAGTTCTGAAGCACATGACTGCTTAAATAATGTATTTTATACAAACAGGTATGATCTTGAAGTATATTATACAATACTGCTTATCTGAAATTCATGATAAGCACCTGCAAAGGCTACAATAAGAAAATTCTTTTAAAAATGAACTTGCAATGCTGAGTTACAGCAGAGCTTTAGTTAAGAGCACATGGGGAATAAACACTGACCCCAAGTGAGCCCAAATGTTACAGTACTCTCTGTACACTTGTACAGAGTCAACATAGGCTAGCATCTAGTTAGGCTAACAGCTAGTTACTCAAAGTTTCATACAACCTAGGGCTTTCTTCTAACATATTGCAGGCAGCATGGAACCATGTCCCAAGTTGCTTTATTACTTCTGAGGCACAGTTCTGATGCCTTCCAATCTTCCTGGGATATAAATACATTCAACTCCAGAGAAGAATTCAGTACAGTTTTGTACAGTCCTCCCCCCCAAATCCCTCAAAACAGAAAGTGTACCTCTACTTCAAACAATAGCAGCAACTTTCTTTGTTACCCTGCCCTAAAATACTTACACATTAGCTACTGATAAACAATGACATAAGTTATATTAGACTGTATGTCAATGAGTTATATTAGACTGTATGTCAACCACATGCCCTTTATACAGAAATAGTAAATTCATCTGGAGGATGAGGACAAGGCAGCTAGCTATAAGTGTAACTTAATAGTACAAAAGCAGACAGGCATAAAAGAATATTTCTATTTACTACCAGCATCTGCTCCTGTCAAATATAAACATGCCCCAGTGCAAGAGAAGAAGTTTTCATTTTGTACACAATCACGCTCTTCATCCAAGGAGTCAGACAGAGCACTGTAAATAATAAAAAGTTACCCCACACTGCCACTACTGACCTCTAAAAACCCTCTGCTAGTAACTGTATACTGTGACATACAACCCATTGCTTGTAGAGGAAACTCTGCCAAGTTGTGTGTCTGCGTGTTTCTGTATCGTTTCCATAGCAAAGGTCAGTGAATGCGCAAGCTAACTAAAGATGGAAGGCTAAAGAGAGAAGGTCATGACAGGATAAGCTACAACAGCTCCCTCTGAAGTCTCCCACTATACTGGTATGCTATAAGCAGAGTTCTACACAAATACATAAAAGCCACAGAATCACACAAACTGAATTTACAGAAATTATTATCTATGCATTTTTCATCTTTTCAAACTCTTAAAAACGTATCCACAACTAATGTGCGCACACACTGAGCAAGTGCAGGCTTGCAAGTAAGCAGGTGCCAGTTTTCTTACAAGGACAAACTTTGGGACACATTAGCATTGGAGCCTGGTGTCTGGAAATTATGGGAAGGAAGATAGTAAGCACAAATCAACAATATGAGAACTCATCTCTTAATCTCCAGTTTAAGAGTCACACCTTCTCATGCAGATCTGCTCCTGTTCTCCAAATTCTACTAGATTCCAAGGCTGAACTGTCTGATTACAGACCACAACAGGTATAATCCAACTGATGGCTCTATGGTACTGCTAATTCAAATCAAATAAACATTCTTTTCCTACTGCATTTGGTCTATTGATCCTTCTATTTGCAACAAATACACGCAACAAAAATAAAAGCAGGAATCAATGGACAAACACAGGCCTTCAAAAAAGGGTTTCGTTACAAAGGATGTTTAAACAAATTTAGGATATTTTGGGGGTGCTGAATCCAAAAGTGGCATCAGTTTTCCTCAACTGGCTCTAGTTTCAGTAGTAAGCCATGGCTTCCTTACAAGGAAGCTGCTTGAATTGGTGTATAAGGTGGCTATGCTGCACTGCCGAAACTACAGCCAGTTGGGCAAAACCGATGCCATTTTTGGATTCAGCATCCCAAATATACCCAAGAATAACTTTTATGACAACAAAATGTGTGTTGGCCTGTATAAGAGGCAAATATTCTGACATATGCAGAAAGCTGCTCACAAACCAATCTGCTAAGATAGACTTCTGGTGTAAGGGAGCTGATGTGTACTGAATCAGGTCATTAGCCCCTCTAGCTCATCCTCATCACATTTGGGCTTTAGAAATTTTTTTCCACCCTACCTGAAGGCTGAAATTGAACTGGAATCTCTTCATGCTCTGCTAATTATAGCCCCACCTCTGTGTATTGCATAGATGTTATGTACATTATATAAGTTCCTGTAAACTGCAAGGAACATCATCATTCTTACAATATTACCACTTGAACAAGCCTAGTTTATTCCTCTCGAAAGCTCCTCATGAGCAAGTGTCACAGTCTCTAGTTTCAAGTGGGAGAACAGCATGCACTCAAACGTAGATCATGCATAAACAACTCTCCAGTCTGTTATATGGCCACTATAGGTCTCCTGGATCCCCTGGGGGCTGGGGATAAGAATTGGCCCTCAGTTTGGCTGTACTTGTCGTAAGAGACGACTAAACAGCCACCGGGTAGATGGGACTCGTTAGCCTGGGAAGGCAGCTCATCTGAGAGAAGGAAAACCCTGATCCCAAACCTCCATTGCCTTGTGGCTACATCCAGTTATGGAAAAGGCTTCAGGAGTCAACCTCGAGGCAAAATCCAGAGCCAGAGTCCCTGAGGCAGTTCATGGCTGAACACAGTCATGTTCTGGCAACTCCTGCAACGCCGCTGGAACCAACCATATTGGCCTCTGCCTTTCCATTGGACCATTTCAGCGACGTGGAGAGGGGGGATTTGCTGCATGGGTAACAGCCTATCCTCCATACCTACTTTACCCAGGCTTCGCGCACTGGAGAGGACGCTCTGTTCCAGAACCGCCATTCAGAGCGTGACACCATAGTCTTCCAAGACTGAAGGATGCCAACAACAAGGTCTCCTGGTCATAAATTACTCCTGTATTATTTTAGCATACATTCTGCAAATGCTTCAAGAGGAAAGGAACAATGAAAGAGAAATGAGAGACAAGGATGTTGACACAGTACTCTAAGATGTCAACTGTCTGAGCTTTTTTTGGTTGAAAAAGTCTTGTGGTCCAATCCACAAACATAGCACAACATAAGATACATACAACTGAAAGACTCAAGAGACCCCCTCCACACAGCTATTCAGACAGTATAACACAATCCAGTAACAGCAAACCTTTTGGGCTCAGCATGTCAAAAATTCAGAAAATGTCTAACCTGAATCTGTTGGTGTGTCCAAACCACCACCACCACCCAGAACAAAAGAGTAACAATTCTTTCCCTAGTCATTTATTCACAGCAATGAAAGGGAAGGGCAGGCGGGTGGGCAGGCAGGCAAATAAGCTAGTAGGTGGGGGGGTGCGTGCGCAATGAGCACCCATGCCTAGGGAGGGAAACAAGAGGCATCTTCAACCCCATTTTGGCTTTACTCACCCAAACTTCATACATAGCCTCTCTTCCTCCATCACAGCTTTTCTCTCCAAAATGAACAGAAGCAGTGGGCACCAAGAACCACATGCTGCTCCTGTTCACTTTACACAGAAGCTCTTGGGAAGAGAATCTGTGCAAGGTGCTACTGTAAGTAGATGAATAGCGGGTACTCTCCTCCATGACTAAGGAGGGGAACAGAGACATCTCCGCCTCACTTTATATACAGCTTGTCTCCCTCTCTACTCGGAGGGAGGGAGAAGTGCAAAGCCTCTGGTAGATCTGCTGCAGCAGCATTTGCAGGCCAGATCTGCAAGCGTGCACGCAGGAGAGGGTAGGAGGACGTAAAAGTGAAGGAGAGGAGGAAACTAAGGAGATCTTCACTCATGCACCCTGGACTTTAATAGTCTCCAGGGCAGACAAGCGATGTGCTGGAAGCGTCGGCCAAAAGCTCATTGATTATCTTGTGTCATGATCCTACCACGGGGCCTCATCAAGGGAGGGGCCTGACTTGGTGCAATCAGTGAAACCGGTTTAAAGCCCACCCTGGGTGCAGGATCACACATTTCTTGTATTTTTGTTTGTTCAGTTTCTTTGGTAATTCAAAACAGGAAGAATAGTGGTCGGGTGTTGATATGTGTCACTCAAAATGTTGGGACGTGTCATCTTTGACGCCCATGTCATAGGCTTGTCATCTTTGCCTATCACATCATAGGTTTGCCTCTATTCTTCCTGAAAGCCAGAAGGAAATCCTTATCCCATGCAATGTATGGCAGCAAAGAATACAGTTGAACTAGATGTCTAAAGTCATTCTCTTTTCCCCAAGAACACTTACATATAACCACACAGTTAGAAATGAGCACCACTTTGTCTAGGTCTCATATTTCTGCAACTTAACCGACATAATTCAAACAAGCAAACCACAAGCCCAAAGCATAAATACACCTGCAAAATTTTAGATCTGAGACGGGTTCGTTTATTGATGCTCTGTAAGCCACTTCATGAGCTTTTTTGTTGAAAAGCAGTACAGGTTGAGTCCCTTATCTGGACTGTTTGGGATGGAAAGATGTCTGGATTTTGGAATAATTACAAAAATATAATGAAAAATGCTTCCTCTTGCTCTTTTCGCTGTTACCCATTTGGGTGTCTGCTGACCTCAACAATGTCTATATAGGTACACACTTCAGAGCAAAGAACAGAACTTATAGCCTGTACCTGCACTGTACGCGGGAATGAACACAAGGCCATCTAGCGTTGAAACTACAGACAGTTAAAAAAAAGTACTGGACAAAAATGTCTGGATTTCATAATAGTTCAAATTTTGGATGTCTGGATAAGACCTGTGTGAACATTTGTGAAATGAGGATGTTATGACTAATAGTAGTAGTAATAATAATGAACATACAGTGAAGAAAATTAAACTCTAATAATTTAAATTAAAATTGGTCTAACTTTGTTTAGATCTGAATTTTTTTTATAAAGGCAGACAAATTTATAAATATAATGCCATATTAGTGTTCAGTATAATCTGAATCTAACCACTAAGACAGCAGGCGGCCTTGAAAGAAAGTAGTGTCTTAAGGATATAAGAGGCGAGCCAGGAAAGGTCAAGCCAATATTAAACATTAGGCTTCAATGTTAAAACTACAACATTTCCATCATCATCACCTTGTCAATTCCCTAGCAAGCACTCCTGTTATCAGGCCTGAGATTTTATAATTAAGGGCTAGTTTCAGAAAGACGGGCAGGGAATTTCAACTGCTTGCGTGGGGAGGGGAATGAAATACAAAGTGGGAGAAGAGGCACGGATCAGATTGCTTGATGTGGAAGAACTATAGGAAGCCTGTACTTTTTCCCACAAAAGGCAACGACTGTTTCAAGAGAGCAATTTGAAAATCAGGAAAAAGAACGGGATAACTGCCCTTCCCCAGCCCCACAGCCCCACTCTAAATCATCTTCCTGCAGCTGCTTTTACGTTACACTGAACATGACAGACAAACTGACTAACAAACGGAGAAGCGTCCTTCAGAAATCAAGACCAGATCTGCACTAGATCCTATCCTATATGACAGGAGAGGCCAAACTGGGGCTCATGCACCACATGGGGTACTTTGATATACAATGTGCAGCTCTTGGAAAAATGATGGCTAAGCTCCCTTTTGCATCACAATTAATATGAAAATAAGAAATGCTCCAGCTCCACTGGATTAAAGCATAAGTTTAATGTTCATGGTGAATAAATATATTTAAGAATTCCTCTTAAATACTGCAGCTCTCAAACATCTGAAGTTTATCTTTTGTGGGTCTTAGTTTGGCCACTCCTATGACTATAGTAAGTTTAATCACATTTGTACCCTACCCATCCCCCCAAAGAGTTTTGGTTACATGAGATTATCCTGTTTCATCCTCACCACTACCCTATGAGGTAAGAGAGGTGATTTGTTCCAAGTTCAGCCAGTGTGCGCCATAGCCAAATGATCTTTCAGTACTTTATAAAACTTCGCTACTTTCATTTTCCCTTCACACAACCCACCCCATACCTATTCAGTCCTATCCAAAGCAGCTGGTGAGTCTTCTGGCGCTCAACTCAACTACTGTATAAAGCTCATGACACTGTTAGCGCTTCAAACTAGTAACTCAACATGGCACACAACCCTTTTTTATACTCACTGCTAAAATGTTATTGTGTAAAAGGCCCTGGGTATAGTGCTTAGATTTCTATGAATCTCACATCACAAAAATATAACTGGGTCTAACAGACATGATAAGACAAGAAAACTCCTGTAGACTTCTGTATCCATTTATCCCGGTTGTACAAAACTCACATGTCTACCAAGCAGCTTCAAGAGTCAGTTTACAGAGACCGTTTTGGAAGACAGCATGCCTTGCAACAGAGAACTGTTGGAACAGCATGAACAGCCACTGCATTATTGAAACAGAGGCAGCAGCTCAATTTGGGTGCACTGCTCCACTTACAAGTGTGCTCTGAACAAAACAGAATTTCTGTAAGTTTTAGAATAGCAGTGCTGCCCTAAAACAGAGGTTGTACAAGGAGGAGGAGATAGAATGGGGTATTTAGCACTTACTAGAGACTGAGAATGCAAGGACAACCCTGATCCACACAGCACAGTAGCCTAAACTGCAGACCAAAGATCACTAGGCCTCCTTACTCATAACCAGATGGGGTGGACAATGAGAGGACAAATCATCAAATTATTCTTGGTAGAAATGGGAAAATAGTAGTGCACCCCTGCTGCAAGGACTGTTGCCACTCTGCACCACTATTTTCCCTTGAGAATAAGTTGTGCACATTTTAAAAGCTGCCGCTAAAATGGTTCCAGAAAGTTAAACACTGGTACACAAAAGCAAGGCTGAAGGTTGCACACACCCCCAATTGCTTTACAAAGCTAGTCTCTAAAACCTACTAAGTGCTAAGTCTTAATGAACAATTTTGCTATTACAGTAGTTTTACTCAAGCATTTTTTCTACCACCGTGAGAAATGAGAAGAAAAAAAAACAGATGTCCTTCCTGGTTCAGCAATCCGTACAGACCAACATTTTTCTACTGTATGATCTGGTGCTGAAATGAATTTATATTTCCCACCTGATAGGGGCAGGAGAGGATACAGTCTAAAGTCAAATCTTACATTGAAAACATTCTTGCCCAATTGTGATTCTGATGAGAAAAGCAGTTTCTTGCTAGTTTTAAACAAAATTAAGGATTCAGCAACATCCATTAAGTGATGAGGTACATTCAAAATGAAGTTGACCTTAACAGTTACTATCTGCTAAGAAAATGTGTTATTCCTATGCTCAAAAAAACCTGCTACTGCCAAGATTCAAAAGTAATCACTTTAAGACTTAAAACCAACAAACTACACAAAGGAGATATTCAGGTTTTTAATTTTCCCATCTGCTATATGACAGTCATATCAAATCACTCATATCAAATGCCAAACATATCTCAGACTTGGCATCTTAGCAACAGATATGATGCAATATGGAACAGCCTGTGTCCACACTAAAACTGTGCACTATTAAAGGCAAAAGCAATTCTCTGTACATAAGAGAAACTCCTTATTTTTTAAAAGTTTCTAAAAACTACACACACACACTGTTCAGAAGTATTCAAACAAGAAATTTGAAAACAAATATTTTCTATTCCTGTTACAGCACACCCCTTATTTTAAAGTCTGACCAAAAAAATTTTCAGATATGAAATGTGGCATAGAAAAATCAGCATAAACAACTCATATGTATGGTGCTGTCATATGCTACATTTTAAGCTAAGGTGACAACACCATAGCATAACATACTTGTACAATCCATCAAGCGTAAAGTGTAGGTATATGTAATATTCAGTATGTCCCTGTAAAATAGGCAGAAGTAAAGACCCAATTCTTTCCTGGGCACCACTCCAGAGTATCCAAAACAATACCATGTCCTGAAGGTTACACATCTGTGGCCTTCACATTTAGTGAGGTACGAGTGCTTTTTGTAGTCTAATCTTCCTACCCAAGACACAGTATAAATACAATGAAAGCATACAGATGTACAGAAAATGGAGAAAATCATCCCTAGAATATTCTGTCCCTCCTGCATACAGAAACCCCTGCACAAATCAGCCAAGGCACACACATGTCCACTGAACTGGACACCAAGGATTCCATTGCTGGGTTCATAAGAACATACTCAGCGATGCTAATTCCTCAACAATGCACATGGCTAGGACAGTCAATCATTAACTACAAAATATTTTATTTCTTATTACGATACACATGCAAAAGGCTGGCCAACAAGCAGAAAATATTCTGCAGAAACTAGGCATCAAGTCTACTCTTACACTAGACAGTCTCAACAAAGAAGTATCTCTTCCCCTGCTTTTCATCTCATTCTTTGAAATGAACCCAACAATTTGTTATATGTAGCAGAAGTAACTACAGGTGGGGCCTCTACATCCACTGATCTGGCTCAATGCAGATCCCTCTGGACCCGCATGGAGAAAGACTTGGCCCCACCTCAGCCCTCCAGAAGTTGAAGGGCTTTCTAAAGCCTGTCAAGGTGGTGCGCTTCTGCCCACTGCGGGCTTCAGAATGGTCTTTTCTGTGGGAAAAAAACCACTACTTCCAGTTTCCCAAGGGCATTCTGAGGCCCAAGGAAGCCCTCCAGTTCCTTGAACATTTATAGACTCTAAAGGGTGGAAAGCAGAAATATTTAAAAAAGCTGAAGCCATCTGATTTGAATAAGACACAAGCATTTAAACTGTTCTTCCCTCATATAAAAAAAATGTGAAGAAGGTTAACAAATATAGCCTCCAGTTACAGGTGGGACCTTGGTATCTGCAGGGGTTCTGTTCCAGAACACCATGCAGATATTAGGATCCATATTTAAAGGGCTTTAAAGAGGAAAATGAGCCAAAATCATGTTTCTTACTTTTGTGCAGTCAAACTGTAGCATTTCCCAGGCGCTAGAGCTACTTTTACAGCTGAAAGACCCACTTCTGTGTTGCACAGAGGTTTTTTTGCTCCTCCCAGGTTTGGCCCAGAATGCACAGTGATGCCTTCTGGGATGAAGCCGGGAGAAAGGAACCTCCATACAACACAGAAGTGGATCTTTAAACACTAAATATAGCTCTGGTCTATAAGCGTGGAAACCATGTGGTTTGGCTGTGTGAAGGTGGGAAACGCAATTCTGGAGCTCCCCCCCCTTTTTAAAGCCCTTTAAAGTGTGGACCTTGGTATCTGCTGGCGTCCATGACAAGTCAAATCCTTGGATACTGAGAGTCCACTGCATTTGAAAGCTGAGTGCACAACAGTCTCATTTTCTTTTCTAGCTTGACACAGTAGCTTTCAGATTAGAATATGAAAATTATATACAGCCTTATCAATGCTGTTCATCTATAGTTCAATCCTCATCATTGGCACATTGTTGATTATGGCAGCATTGGAGATTAAGGTGAACTGGCCCAATGCCATTCTTCTAGCTAATTTCAATTATGATCTTCCACAAAGTTCAAGAGGAAAGGCATTTCACAGAAAAAGACCTATGAAAATGTATTTCTTACCTTCACTACAGGGTGCCCACCAGTAGATGCTTTCACCGCTCCTCTACTGCCTTCAGTTTCATAGTGTGCTCTATGATGAGTTTTTGGTTGCACTTCTATTTTCAGTTCACACTGTCCATATTGAGCAGACAAAGGCCAGTCTAGGGGAGGCAACGAAGATGTGCTAAAAACAAGAAGTTCACAGATTTCGGTTACACATTTAATATGAGATGAACCAGAGCACTATCTGACCAAAAAGATTCTATAGTCACCATTCACATAATAAAAAGTATATGTAGAATTTGCAAGTGGAAACAGATTGCTACAAGAAGAATGACCTATACGGCATTTTCATTATCACGAACATGGATCTGCAAACCCCACCTGCAAAATATGTTGTATAATCAACCCTTAGTGGACCCCCTATACAGATATAGAAATTCTTGCTAACTAAGCAGAGGAGCATCTTAAATGTGGTGGCTCTTATATTTACCAAAAGAAAAGGAACTCCCACTATTAACCCCAGCATAGCATATTTTCTAGTTGCCATTCGCTCATTTGTCCTTTTTTCTCCCCTTTAAGATTATGAATGCTCTGGGACAGAGAATGAGTTTTCATTTATTTTAGAATTTAAGCCCTGTGAACTCTTTTTTGAAAAGCACTGTGTTTTTTAAACACTTTTGAAAGATATGCTTATATACTGCTTTTTCAACTTTAGTTGAAAAGCGGTATATAAACAGATTTTTCCAAAAATCCAAGAAGGTTGGTCCTGCATACTACAGGGAGTATATTTTCCCATACAAACCCAATACAATCCACGGGAGCGTCCTATACCTCAGACAGTTCTATCCCAGAAGTAGTACTATACAATCAAATCAGGTCACATCACGACATGAAAACCAGAGTTAAATTTTCCAGCTTCATATGCACTGTAGTGTGATGGTTAAAGTCGCATTTCTCCAAGTGTGCTCCTAGGAGAGCCCTGGTGCTCACTGAGGCCCTATCGGGGCTCCATAAGCACACCATAAGTGGCCACCATCTGTCCCCTGCCTGGAATGTCATCCAAACCTCCCACCCACCCACCCGCTTGCACTCCTTTCACATTCCCCTTCTGTTCCAGTGCCTTGTCAGCATTCAGCACTGGGCTCTGCACTGCATCATTCTGTGCCTGTGTTGGCACTTTGAGGATCCCCAAGACTCTGTACTATGTGCCTTCGGGGCTCGTCAAGACCCCCTTTAGGAATGCAAAGGGCTCCGGAGACCAAAAAACTTTGAAAACCACTGGTTTAGAGAAACCAGGATGCTGATTTCAGAACTGAGGAAACTGGATCCCCATCCCACTTCCTCAGGAAGGCTTATTCATTGAGTTGGAAACCACTGTTTACCATTATGTCTGAACTAGTCTCATGCGAGAACATTTTAAAAACTTTTTGCCAAAAAGCAGATGCTGTGGTAGTTTAAGAGCATTTTATCTGGCATCAAATGCCACTGGGGAAAAATTTTTAAACCATTTTCTGTTAAACATTCACACAGGGCAATGCTCATACCTCTCTGCCATCCAAGTCCATTCTCTAATATTTCCTTCTTCAATGTTTCTGCTTTGTAGAAAGTTAGCTTTAACTGTCCTAACATCTAATAAAATTTGATAACTTGAATATTGTAACCTTTAGTTCTCATTCATGATTTCCTTCTCAAACTGCCTCCATGAGTCTGCTTCACATTCAGTTTCTCAGCTTAAAATACTAGTTTACAGAATACAAATGCCATTCCTTTTTTTTTTCCAACTCTTGGTAGTTATGTATCTGATCTTCTTTAGCAACATTCTATAGCCTTCAACAGGAACTTTTTCCCTACAATATCAGTGTAGGAAAAGACCACAGATCTTAGTAGATTAGATATAAGGTTAAAGGAACTATTGCATTATCCAAGCTAGAGTCCTTCCTCTCAAATTATCTGGCCCAAAGTTGATCTCAATCACTCTATTTCCTTTGCTGTTCTCACAACCATCAAAATGGTTTCTGCCTAATCCACTCTAATGCTTAATGTAATTTTGTGGCATAACTGCAATACAGCGGGCATGGAAAAGCTAGGCCACATTTCTCATTTCCTTTTATTAACGTTACAGCCTGAAGTTGCTGTTTCCTTCCCATTTTACAAAACATTTGCAACATCTCTGGCCAAATACTTATCTGCTGTTCTGAAAGACTAAAGGGAAGATTTTGAAAAAAAGAATAACCAATCAACTATGAATTAGGCATATCTTGATCAACAAACTTTTCCTAACCAATAATTATTTCCAAAAGTTAAGGCCTCAGAATGTGATTTATCAACAATCATTCATCATTGAGAACTGGTGTAATTTGGGAAGTAATGCAACAGCTATGGACTCAAGTATGACTGGGAGTCATATGATTTCTGTATTGTACGTTTTTGTTTTGTCCAATAAAGATGTATTTTTGTATGATTTATGGGACAACTAAAAAGTTGCCCCATTTGCTAAACTAACAGACTTAATTTGACACAAAGTTTAAACAGGCCTTGCTGAACTTAGTATTGTATCATCTCCATTTTTATATTCACTTCCTACTATCTTCATCCCCTTCATTTGCTCGCCATGAACTGCATTCACCAAACTCTCATCACAAAGAAGGCTTAGAAAATGAACAGCCTTGTTGCATCCCTTTTCTATAAGAATATCCATAGATGGGAATCTACTTAAGAGCAACTTGCCTTTGGCATTGTTATAACAGGTAACAACCCATTCTACCTCCCATAGTGAATGTATTCATTCAAGACGGCATTCATTCTAACCAAGATAACTCATTCTGTCCAAACCAAAGGCTCTCTTGTGATTGAGGAATAGTTATAAATCACTTTTACAAAAAATTCCAGTTTTAAACAGATTCACAATCTTAATAAAATAGAGCACACAAGGTAGTCAACAAATGAGGGACACTGAATACTGAGAGGGAAAGAGCAAATATTGTATGTACATTTACTTAAGCTTACAGTCCAATTCTATGCATGCCAACCAATGGCGACGTATCTCCTGTGCTGGTGCTGACTGCCACAGTCAGCACAAATTGCAAAAGGTGCTCTGACAGTGGCTATGGTGCACACCCAGTGGGAAGGCCTGTGCCTTCCTGCCCACTCCAATGCTTCTCCCACCAACAAAGTCAGTGGAACAGGGCAGCAAGAGGGTGAAGTGGGAAGAAGGTGGATTGGGTCCAGGAAATGGGTGGGATCAGCACCACCAATATTCTATTCCCCCTTCCCAACTTGATTCCATGGTGCATGCCCACAAAGATCTGCACCAGCTATTTAGCTAGCGCAGGTCTCTACACTGCAGAGGCGTGCCCGGATATCTCCTGGACTGCCCCTTCCACCATAGGATGCAACAGTTGCCATTTTGGTGCTGCTGCATTGGCAGTGGGGTTAATGGGTAGGTTTGGGCTATTACAGAAGCCTGTGGGTACTTGGTAGACTGAAGGGGGATTCGGTATCTTGCCTCTTCCTTGCTGCCAGATGGAAATGCTTTCAAAAGACACAGTTCTGTGAAAGGACACATTTGTATAGTTATAATTATATTAATGGAACATTTATATTGTTAGCAACAGCTTTACTGGGTTTCTTACAACAAGAAGTTATAAATATAACTTTATCTAATGGGGCAAAATTTAGATTGCTGTCAAAATAAGACAGAAGCCTAGCAGGATCAGGCAAACATGGTAGAGAGTGTTATATACAGTGGGCCCACAGCATCCATGGATGAGCCGTTACAGGAGCCCTGGCAGATTCAGAGTTCAAGGATAATGAAATCCAAGGTGGGGTGGGGGATGTGCCAGCAAACCGGAAGTTCCTTCGTCACATCCAGGAGGCCTGCTGAGGCATGGGGAATGTTCTGTAATTAAGAACATGCATTTGTGTTCAGTGGAACAAATATTTCATAAATCTAATATTAAAAGCCTGCTTCGTTTAGGCAAAAAAGATTTTTTTTCTGTTTTGTTTTTTTTAAATGGAAGATAGCTGTATCATTTATACACTTCAGGAGATGCGCAACCAATTTGAAAAGATATAGGCCTTGGTGATTAATTTTGTAGACCTGAAGTTAGATGGCCATTAAACATGCTTGAAACTTAGGCAAAACATTGTTTGGAAAGATAACTTTATCCACAATAAAATGTTGGCGAACATACATAAAAACATAAGAGCCCCGCTGAATCAGACCAAAGGCCCATCTAGTCCAGCTTCCTATATCTCACTGTGGACCACCAAATGACCCAAGGGAGCACACAAGACAACAGACACAACCTGCTTCCCAGTGCCCTACCCTGCATCTGGCAATCAGAGGCAGCTTGCCTCTAAAACCAAGAGCTTGCACATACATATAAGATTAGGTTGTAGTTAAGTTCCCATTATTTTCCCTTCCTCCCTTTTGCTTACCATCTCTCGATGAAAACACCTATAAGATTTGAAAGCCTGAGATTTGATACCCTGTTACTTTTGTGTTGATCCTAATGAAGGCAGTACCCCACTTCAAGATGGTAAAATGTGACATGATGTGAACACTGCCTCTAGTACATCGGTATTTGCAACTAACACACTCTGATTCTGTCTTGAAAAAAAAAATACGATATCCAACCCAAACTCTGAAAGTTAACTTTGAAAGCTAGCAATGTAGTAAGCAGAGGAAATTACATATACTGTATTCTTGGTGATCTAGATAAAACATCTCGCAAAACTTGCAAATTCTCATTCTATTTTCTCAAGCAAGAAGCAATCTCCAGTGAAGTTTGGAATTGTTAAAAGAAATACATCTATGTGCATCTTTGTATCTGTAAGAAAATTTTGAGAAAATGGAACTCCAGTGGTATCTGTGTCACTATGGAAGATCTGAAGGATGTACAAAACTGGACCATGCAATTGCTGGTACTGTTACAGCAGGGGTGCCCAAACCCCGGCCCGGGGGCCATGTGCAGCCCTCAGGGGCTCCCAATCCAGCCCTCGGGAGCCCCCTGTCTCCAATGAGCCTCTGGCCCTCCAGAGACTTGCTGGAGCCCGTGCTGGCCCGACGCAACTGCTCTCCGCACGAGGATGACTGTTCGACCTCTCACCTTAGCCATGGGACGAGAGCTACCTTCATTACTTGCTGTTTCACATCTGTGATGTAGCAGTGGCAGCGAAGGAAAGACTTGCCTTGCTTTGTGCAAGGCCTTTTATAGGCCTGGAGCTATTGCAAGACCTTCATTCATTCATATAAGTTCCATCTCTAATAAATTCATTTATGTAAATTTATTCAAATTTGAAATGTAAATTAATTCTTTTTTTCCCCTGGCCCCCTACACAGTGTCAGAGAGATGATGTGGCCCTCCTGCCAAAATGTTTGGACACCCCTGTGTTACAGCAACAAATTTTTTTAAAAAAAAACCTTCAGTGATCATGTTGCAGATACACAAGGAACTGACGAACAGTAACAAACACCCCTGAGATCTTCCAGTTGCAGTTATAACATAGTCTTGGTTCAAGAAGTATTATACAAAATATACACACAAAATATTCATGAGTCACTTCTATGTTTAATGACAGCAATACAATTAGTATTTACAAAACATCCAGAAGTATAGGCTGCATAGGCTGAAAACTGTACGGGACTTGCTAAATTATCTGCTTATTTAAGAACAAATAAACTTCAGAGAGTATGTGTTGGAAACTGGCAATTATTCTGAGGGCTTCTAAGGACTGATTTACACAGTGAGCATGTATTTTTATATGATTTGCCAATTCATTTATAATCTGTATTGAAATCTACAGATATACCGCTATTTTCAATTTGTATTCCTCTTGCATCTGACTTTAAAGAGAGAGAGCACTGCAAAAAGCTTCCCAGAGAGTGAGATGATCAGACACAATACACACGCGTCAACCCGGATTAACAATGAGCAGTCAGGTTTCCTTCTCCAAGGAGCACTATGCTATTGGCTTTGGCTAAATAGCACTGCTGCACTCCTTAAATCCGAGCAAGAACTGCTTTTCTGTCAAACTGCTTGGCATGACAGCAGACCAGCTGCTTTCTGTCAAACAGCAGCAGCTGTTCAAAACCTAGGAGCCAAAAAAAAAAGTGGGATTTAAGTACTGCCTTAAGCTGCAATCCTATACACACCTACCTGGGAGTAAGCCCCATTGGGCACAGTAGGACTTCTGAGTAACTATGTCTAGGATTGCACTGCAAATCTATTCCATTCCTTTGAGATTTTTCTCCCTTAAGCAGCTTTTAAAAGAAGAAAAAACTGCTCTGAATTATAGGAGGTTAAACATGGAATTCTCATTCAAGGTAAATCTGAATGCTTCAGCAACCTACAAATCTGCCCATCTTTTGCCTAGAAGGAAGAGATATATAAACAGTGTTTCTTCCAAACTCACCTATACACATTCTAGTTTCATAGGAAATATCCCTAGAAAACTGTCCATGTTTTCAAGATCAGATGCCAATGTGGCATCCCAGTTTATTTTAAAACATTGGATACAAATGTTTGCCACTGCTACACAACTGGAAATCAGAGAAAAGCAGAACACACACATGCACCTGTATTAAAATGTGTATGTTCTTAAATGTATCTGTACTGTACTTTAAAATGATTCTTTAAATTAATAGTTCCCAACCTTTAGGAGTTCAGGGACCACTAAGGCAAAAATTGGAGACAGCGGGGACCACATGCAACCCCCGCACCCTCACACACAAAAAATACAATTAAATTTGTAATACACAAGAAGATTATTTAATAATAATAAATAATAATAATAATAATAATAACTAGGTATTTATATACCGCCTTCTGGATTACTCCTCTGACTTTATTCAAGGCAGTTTACATAGGTAGGCGTTTCTAAATCCCTCAAGGGGATTTTTACAATCATAGAGGTTCTCTCTTTCAAGAACCAACAACATTTCAGAATGGATCTTCCTGGTTTGGTCTCACTGCTGGCCTCCAGTTCTCCCACGCAGGCTGACAAGCAGCTCCAACTCTCACATGGAGGGCAGCCAAGACACTCTTGCTCACACCAAGAGCAGGTGGAATCACTCAGCTCGGCTTTGTCAGCTGCTTCAATGTCTCGCCATTCTCAGCCATTCAGGGAGCTACCGGTGTTCTCGAACTGGCGACCTTCTGATGTTATCTTCAGGCTAATGGAGGTTCTACCCTCTAGACCAGACCTCCTGCCAATGTGATGATTGTGCTTACATTTGCTTCACTAGCTGTGAAAGACTTGGGTTTACATGGAATACATGGAACACAAAATAATTTCCCCCCCAACTCAGAGGTTTTCACACCCACCCAAATCAATCCAGTCTCCACACCCACCAGACCACATTATGCACAGCCCTTGCCTCTTTTAAGTGTGGAAAACACCTGAAAAAGGGAGAGGGTAAGGCACAAGGGGATTATAGACAAGTCATGCAAGGTACTTAAATGAGCCAACAGAAAGCACACACATCCCTCCACAGTTCCTTTTGTTACACAGCCCTGGTCCTGCTCCCCCCACTTGTGAGTCCAGAGTTCTTAGGAAAGTGTTCAACACAATTTAGGCAGGTTGGTCCTGAAAGAGAAGCACCAGCTCAGAGCAACATCTCAGAATGGCCGCTGCATGTCTCAGAAAGAAAAGTCCTTTTGGTGTGCACTGCAAGGTCTTTAGGGGGGGGAAGCCTATCTTCACTTCCTGTTCTAATTGCTGTCATGCTCTAGCTGTGGGCTACTTTGGTTGGAGCTAAGAGCGTGAGCAAGCCTATAGGTAGGCTGCAGCAACAAAACAACAGCTGCCTACTCTGCCATTAGTCTGTGGAACTCCTTGCCCCAAGAAGTGATGATGGTATCTAGACGAGATGCCTTTAAAAGGGGATTGGAGAAATTTCTGGAGAAGTCCATTACAGCCACAGTGTGACTAACAGCCCCATTCTAGGCATGTCTACTCAGAAGTAAGTCCCATTATAGTCAATGGGGTTTACTCCAAGGTAAGCATGCATAGGATTGCAATCTGAGGAGATAGGGAAACTGGCCAAGTGTGGGTGGGGTAGGGGAGGGCTCCCAATGGACAAAGCTGCTGCTGCTCTCTTAGGAGGAAAAGTCAGGGGTTCCACCTGCTGTACTTGGCTACGGTGGTGCCTGTTCTGCAACTTCTGGAATTGCTTCTCCCCAGGTGGGCAGCTTGCAGTAAGACAGCAGAGAGGCTGCCAAAAAGGGGCTCCAAAAAGGGGTGCAAAAACCTGGTTGCCTGGATCGCTTGCTCCACCCCAGGCATTAGAAGAGCACATCCAGGGGGCCCAATCCTGGCAACTGGGGAGGGGGTCCCAGGGCTGGGTGTTGAGCATATTGTTTCTCCCCTCTCCTGCTGCCACACTGCCTCCAACTCCCTTCCTCTGTGTTCCCTGGCCAGCTGGAGTCTGCACTCCCAGGGAAATCACATCCAGAGAAACCTACTCCCAGGGAAACACCCCCCGCCAGCCATGCCTTTGGGAGCCTGCTCTTTCTCCTCCTCCTCCTCATTACTCCCATTCCTCCCCTTCTCAGGCCCCTCTTCTCCTCCTCCTCCTCCTCCTCTCCCCCTCAGGCCCCCCTCCTCCTTCCTCTCAGGCCCCCCTCCTCTGCCCCCCCACCCGCCCACCCACACACCTGCAAAAGGGATTTCCCAGGCTGGCTGGAGTCCTGATCTGACTCCTGAGAAACCAGGCTGCCAGAGCTCACCTGAAAGTACAGGGTCAAGGAATGGAGGCAGTAGGCTGGAGGCAATGGGCGGCAGGGCACCTCTCCTCTGCATGCAGCTGAGCCATGAGGCTGCACAAATGCGCGCGCACCTTACAAGGCGCCTGCGCTTCACTTTTTTGCTTGTCTGGGCACTCACAGACAAGGAGGGAAGGGAGGTGGAGGAGGGAGGCAGGAGACGAAGAGGCTATGCTCTGATAGGCTCTGAGCGACTGCTGGCGCTGCAGAGGTTTTTTTTTCTTCCTGGAGGGGCATTTTTTTTCTTTCTTCACCAGAGACGTCACGGACCACCGTGGGGGGCGCTGCAGATTGGGAACCCTAGCTTTAAATAAACACTGAACGGACTTTATTCTAAATCTGCAAGGACTTCAAAAGTAGTTGCTTAACTTATGGATGTACCCAGAGGTCAAGGTATTTAAGACTAATTTATGCACATAAATTATTGAACAGCACATAATCAGAATAATCTAGGTATGAAATGCTTGTTCTAGTTTGCTTTCTTATAGGCAGTCACTGGTCTCTTTGAATAACAACCTGATGAGAATTAAAACATCTTTGAATCGCTAACTCAAAATTAGGGTTAAGCTTATAAAAAACCTTTTGATTTCAAACATCTGGCCAGTGACCAAATGTTAAGTAGTAATACCCAACTCCCAATACTCTACACCCTGGTGATAAAGAAAACCTCAAAAGCATTACTTGAAACACTCCCTTTTTCTATCATGAAGATCAAGGAGAACTAAGCATGACATGACAATTCTTAGTACTTGAAGTAGGAGGAGGGAAGCTAGAACCAGAAGCCAGACCTGTCAGCCAAGGTAGACTGGAAGAAGTAACACTAACTAGTAGATCAAATATTACACCAACTCTTCCTAGATTCTACCAGTTTACAAATCACCATTTTAGCAAGATATAAGGTGACTTTACTCTACTTTAAGGAAGAGCCTTGGACCCATTATAAAAGGGACTTCACAAATAGCTAATTTAGAGCTTCTACGTACTCAAGACAGCACGATTATATGCATCTACACAGCAGTTTTCACACTTTCTATCTTGACACTACTCCACTGCAGGGAATTCTGAGACCCATACCAAATATCCTTTGGAGGCTGCACACAGAGTGTAAAGATAAGCATGCAGTTTTAGGGCAAATTGACTAACAATACTCATTGGGGAACTCCAAGATTTCACAGTCCTGTTGGCAACCTTCAGTCTCGAAAGACTATGGTATCGCGCTCTGGATGGTGGTTCTGGAACAGCGTCTAGTGTGGCTGAAAAGGCCGATTCGGGAGTGACAATCCCTTCCACACCGGGAGCAAGTGCAGTCTGTCCCTGGTCTGTCTCCCTGGCTATGGGCCTTCCTTCTTTGCCTCTTTGCCTCAGACTGTTGGCCAAGTGTCTCTTCAAACTGGGAAAGGCCATGCTGCACAGCCTGCCTCCAAGCGGGCCGCTCAGAGGCCAGGGTTTCCCACTTGTTGAGGTCTACTCCTAAGGCCTTCAGATCCCTCTTGCAGATGTCCTTGTATCGCAGCTGTGGTCTACCTGTAGGGCGCTTTCCTTGCACGAGTTCTCCATAGAGGAGATCCTTTGGGATCCGGCCATCATCCATTCTCACAACATGACCGAGCCAACGCAGGTGTCTGTTTCAGCAGTGCATACATGCTAGGGATTCCAGCATGTTCCAGGACTGTGTTGTTTGGAACTTTGTCCTGCCAGGTGATGCCGAGAATGCGTCGGAGGCAGCGCATGTGGAAAGCGCTCAGTTTCCTCTCCTGCTGTGAGCGAAGAGTCCATGACTCGCTGCAGTACAGAAGTGTACTCAGGACGCAATCTCTGTAGACCTGGATCTTGGTATGTTCCGTCAGCTTCTTGTTGGACCAGACTCTCTTTGTGAGTCTGGAAAACGTGGTAGCTGCTTTACCGATGCGCTTGTTTAGCTCAGTATCGAGAGAAAGAGTGTCGGAGATCGTTGAGCCAAGGTACACAAAGTCATGGACAACCTCCAGTTCCTGCGCAGAGATTGTAATGCAGGGAGGTGAGTCCACATCCTGAACCATGACCTGTGTTTTCTTCAGGCTGATCGTCAGTCCAAAATCTTGGCAGGCCTTGCTAAAACGATCCATGAGCTGCTGGAGATCTTTGGCAGAGTGGGTAGTGACAGCTGCATCGTCGGCAAAGAGGAAGTCACGCAGACATTTCAGCTGGACTTTGGACTTTGCTCTCAGTCTGGAGAGGTTGAAGAGCTTTCCGTCTGATCTGGTCCGGAGATAGATGCCTTCTGTTGCAGTTCCAAAGGCCTGCTTCAGCAGGACAGCGAAGAAAATCCCAAACAAGGTTGGCGCAAGAACACAGCCCTCCTTCACTCCGCTTCGGATGTCAAAAGGGTCTGATGTGGAGCCATCAAAGACAACAGTGCCCTTGATGTCCTTGTGGAAAGATCTGATGATGCTGAGGAGCCTGGGTGGATATCCAATCTTGGGGAGAATCTTGAAGAGGCCGTCTCTGCTGACCAGGTCAAAAGCCTTCATGAGATCTATGAAGGCTATAAAGAGTGGCTGTTGTTCCCTGCATTTCTCCTGCAGTTGTCTAAGGGAGAATACCATATCAGTGGTGGACCTGTTGGCTCGGAATCCACACTGTGATTCTGGATAGACGCTCTCTGCAAGTACCTGGAGCCTCTTTAGTACAACTCGGGCAAACAGCTTTCCTACAACGCTAAGGAGAGAGGTGCCACAGTAGTTCTTGCAGTCACCCCTGTCACCTTTGTTCTTGTACAGCGTGATGATGTTTGCATCCCTCATGTCTTGAGGTACTCCACCTTCTCTCCAGCAAAGACAGAGGATTTCATGCAGCTCAGTGACGATGATCTCTTTGCAGCATTTTAGGACTTCAGCAGGGATGCTGTCTTTTCCAGGTGCCTTGCCAAAGGCAAGGGAGTCCAGGGCCACGTGAAGTTCTTCTAGGGTTGGTTCACTGTCAAGCTCCAACAGCACAGGCAGGCACTCAATGTTGTTCAGTGCTTCTTCGGTGACTACATTTTCTCTGGAATATAGCTCAGAGTAGTGCTGCACCCAGCGTTCCATCTGCTGCGCCCGATCCTGGATGACCTCGCCTGTGGCAGACTTCAGAGGGGCAATTTTCTTCTGTGTTGGACCTAGGGCCTGCTTGATACCGTCATACATCCCCTTGACGTTGCCCGTGTCAGCTGCTATCTGTATCTCGGAACAGAGCTGGAGCCAGTAGTCGTTAGCACATCTCCTGGCAGTCTGTTGGACTTTGCTGCGAGCAGCTCGGAGGACCTGCAGGTTGCGCTCACTGGGAGAGGCCTTGTATGCTGCTTGAGCTCTCCTCTTTTCCTCAATGACTGGTGTCAACTCCTCAGAGTGGGCTTCAAACCAGTCTGCCGTCTTGTTGGTCTTCTTGCCGAATATGGACAAGGCGGTGTTGTAAACGGTATTCTTGAAATGTTCCCTTCTGTCGGATGCATTTGCGTCGGCTGGGCCTGGAAGAGATTCCTCAAGCACTTGTGCAAATTCCTCCACTTTTCTCTGATCCCGGGTCTTGCTGGTATCAATGTGAGGTCTTCCTTCCTTTTTCGTGTGATACAGTCGCTTTGTTTGCAGTTTCACTCTGCTGCACACCAGGGAGTGGTCAGTGTCACAGGCAGCACCATGATAACTGCGTGTGATCTTGATGCTGGGAAGGCTGGAGCATCTGGTGAGAATCAGGTAAAGCTGGTGACAGTGCTTTGATCTTGGATGTCTCCAAGAGACTCTATGTTGGGGCTTTGTGTTGAAGAACGTGTTGCTGACACAGACACCGTGATGACAGCAAAACTCTAGCAGGCGTTGGCCATTTTCGTTCATCCTCCCAGTGCCTAACTGACCTAAGCAAGTAGGCCATGAACTGTTATCAGCACCAACTCTAGCATTGAAATCGCCGAGGATGAACAATGGCTCTTTTACAGGGATCTTCCTGATAGTGGTGGCCAGGTCATCATAGAATTTGTCTTTGGCTTCTGCTGGCGACGACAGAGTCGGTGCATAAGCACTGATGAGAGTAACAGGTCCTGCTGATGACTGGAGCTGCAGGGACAAAATTCTTTCACTTCCCACAGTAGGTGGGATGATGGATTTCAGCAGGGTATTTCTGACCGCAAAGCCAACGCCATGTTCCCTGGTTTCGTTTGGTGGTTTTCCCTGCCAGAAAAATGAGAAATTTCTCTCCTTGACAGATCCGGAATCCGGCAGCCTCGTCTCTTGAAGGGCGACGATGTCCATCTGCAGTCTGCTCAGCTCCATGTCGATGACAGCTGTTTTGCGTGCGTCGTCTATTTCTTGCAGGTCATCAGAGAAGCCAGGTGTCATTGTCCTAACGTTCCAGGTGCCCAGCTTTAGGGCAGGAGTTTTCTGTTTTCTGTTGCATGGTGCAGAGTTGTCGATCCGCTTGTCGGTTTTCACCCTAAACCCCATGCACCCCATGAGGTTAACGGACCGTGGCGAGGCAACACCTTACTGGCTGGGGACTGCCCAGCTTAAGGCGGGCGGTAGCTGCCCAATAAGATGCAATGATCTCTCCCACCGTCAGAAGCAGCCCCTGGCGTCATGCTCTACGCCAATTGAGCAAAGACTTATAACCGGTAAACTGCTGCTTCCCGTGTTGTGTCGACGCCGTATGGCGAAGTTGGAGTGTCCTCTCCAGTGCGCGAAGCCTGGGTAAAGAAGGTATGGAGGATAGGCTGTTACCCATGCAGCAAATCCCCCCTCTCCACGTCGCTGGAATGGTCCAATGGAAAGGCAGAAGCCAATACGCTTGGTTCCAGTGGCGTCGCAGGAGTTGCCAGAACGTGACTGTGTTCAGCCATGAACTGCCTCAGGGACTCCGGCTCCGGATTTTGCCTCGAGGTTGACTCCTGAAGCCTTTTCCACAAGTGGATGTAGCCACAAGGCAGTGGAGGTTTGAGGTCAGAGTTTCCTTCTCTCTCCCATCTACCCGGTATTGCAGAGGGAGAGCAATACTTCCGTTTTCCTCCTCCCTGCTCAGCCTCTGCAATCCCTCCCTCTCCCCCTCCCCCTCTGCACACTTCCGTTTGCCTCCTTCCTTCCATTTCCAAATCACCATTTTAGCAAGATATAAGGTGACTTTACTCTACTTTAAGGAAGAGCCTTGGACCCATTATAAAAGGGACTTCACAAATAGCTAATTTAGAGCTTCTACGTACTCAAGACAGCACGATTATATGCATCTACACAGCAGTTTTCACACTTTCTATCTTGACACTACTCTACTGCAGGGAATTCTGAGACCCATACCAAATACCCTTTGGAGGCTGCACACAGAGTGTAAAGATAAGCATGCAGTTTTAGGGCAAATTGACTAACAATACTCATTGGGGGAACTCCAAGATTTCACAGTACACACTTCAAAAGCCACTCATCCACAGACATTTTCATAAGAAGTGCATGCATATCCTCCAAGGAAGATTACCCTATTCGATTACAGAAGCAAAAGTTTTAGAAGTTGATGCTCTGGCCAAAAGAGGTGTCTGAAGTACATCATTTCAATACCACCAAATGAAGTTTCCTGGCAGCCTTTTAGGAACAGTGTATCTTTTTTTCAGGAGGATTCTAGGCAAGGTGGGAAGTTGCTGAAGACATTTTCCAGGAAGATGTTCAAAACAGAATTTTTAAAATATACAGACTTCTTTCTCTGAAAGCAAAACTGCAGTGTTTAATTTAAGCACTCTGGACTAGCACTATCAGGACCTAAAGCAGTGGTCCCCTAACTTACCTCCATCATGCCATTCTGTACCTTTTCTTTGCCATTAAGATGCAAAGGAAAGGGAAGGCATTTGGGGAGAGAGGAAAAGTATATCAGAGCACCAAGTTCTAACTCCCTCCTAAGCATTCCCAAACGGAAGGATCAAGGGAGGGAGAAACAAGGAGAACACACATACAATCCTCCATCTGGCACCAAAATACAGCTGAAGGCTCAACAAAATCTGGGTTTCACTGTCTTGTGGCCTCAGCAGAGCTGTTGGCTCCCAGCACTTGCAGTGAAATTGAAGCCTTCCCCACCAATTGTGGGGGAAGAAAGGGAATGCAAAGCCTCTGGCCTCAGTCTTTCCCATTAAATGTGGGGGGTGGGCAGGCAAAGGACAGGGTCAGCTTCAGTCACTTTGCACAGTAAGCAAAGCCTTCCCCAATGATCATGCGGGAGAAGGGATGCACAGCATGCAGCAGTAACCACTTCTTGTGGTGATAAAGCCGATCCTGCTACCTAGGAAGGGGAGGGTGCCTGAATCAAGGAGCCTGTGACCCAGCATGAAGCTCTGTCAATAGCTCAGGTCTCTTTGGCCTCTCTCAGGACTGATTCTGAGGCAGATGACAGTCCCAGGACCCATTTGCTTTGGCATTGGAAAGGCAGAATATACTTCTTTTCCAAATAAAGATCCAAGATGAGGGAAGGGAAGAGACTAGCTATGGTAGGCTGCAAAGGAACAACGTTTAATTAAGAACTATCAACGAGAGCATGAGTCAAGCAACAGATCCTCTAATCTACAACCTGGCAATATCCCTCAGAGGAGCAAAAGGGTACCGCTCCTTGGGAACCTTCTGGATTACATGACCCTGCCTACAGCCAAGAGGAAAAGTTTTTTACAAGCCACTGAGCCACTCTGGAACCACTGGAGAAATGTACATTAAACTTTAGCAAGACAGCCATGGAAAGCTTCATGCTTTCAATCTTTACCAAACAGAAAAGCCAGTTGCTACTGAGGGAAATATGTTTGGGGGTTTCTACGAAGGCTGCCCTGTAGTGGTTAAACTGTGTTTCCACCCACACTGCAGCATGACAGCTGTGATATTCAGCAAAGGCAGACCTTGTGAAGAAACTGGGTGAGAACCAACAGCAACACTAAGCTCTGCCCACAGTCCCCAGACAACTAAAGGCTTCATTTAGTATTTGTTAAAAGTTAGACAGAAATAAGCAACACGCTAAATATCATCATTAGCTTAGGCTGCAATTCTAACCATACTTTCCTGAGAGTTACCACACTTTCCTGAGAGTAAGCCCCATTGAACAAAATAGGACTTACTTCCAAGTAGAAGTGGTTACAATTGGGCCCTTAGTATGTTAAGTCAGATATCTCTAAATAAATGTAGGTTAGAAAAGGGTCAATTTTTAAGAAGCTTTCATATACTATTTTAGGATGGGATGACTGACCCAACAAATCCTAGTGTGAGCTAGCAAACACATTTAATCTGACTTAAGTACAAATTGCCACTTATCCCATCACATTTTTAGACCTTATGTGGAACAAGAGTAATTTCATAGGTTTAGAAAATTTGCTTCAGTTATGTACAACTGATGGACATCAACCATTTCATATTTGAAAAAGGTATCCAATTTGAACACATGCATATATTAATCTGGATCAAATCCAAATTTGGGGCTGTGACTACAATAAAAATGGTTTTTTCATTAACTGAACTTGCTTGATATAAAGCTTTCCACAATTTCCCAACTATTGCAGGTGCTAGACTCCTCACCACACATTTCAAGACCTCAATGAATAGGAACACCTGGACCACCATTTAAAAGGATATATTAACATTTAAAATACAAGATTAATTCAGCAAACTTTACAAAGGCAAGAACAACACACGAAGTGACTGAAATTAAATAGACAGAGATCTGCAATAATAAATTAAGCTACAGCTGCAGGGTTCATACTCCATGTTCAGGTCTATTTTAGGGACTTTGGGGTACCTTCCAGGTCCAAAAAGGGACCAAAAGGTAAAAACTATGAGAACAACAAAAACATCACTGAAAAGAATTAAAAACCCTTTTAATTCTGTAACCCTTGACAGTTACAAAACTTTTTTAAAACTCTTTTCAATGCATATTATCTCTTTAAGTTCAATTTTCAGCTTGTTTTTTAACTTTAACTCAACTTTGAGTTCATCGACTTTACCCATATTTGGCACTAAAGTGGGCTGTGGTTTGCCCTCTCCTAAAAAAGTCATCTCTGGATCCCACTGTGTTAGATCATCAGCCAATGTCAAACCTTTCATTTTTGGACAAAGTGGTTGAGCAGGTGGTGGCATCTCAGCTCCAGAGGGTTCTTGATGAAGTGGATTATTTGGATCCCATTCAGTCTGGCTTCAAGTTGGGCTTCAGGACAGACAGCCTTGGCGGATGACCTACACTGAGGGTTGAATAGAGGGAGTGCATCCTTGGTGGTCCTTTTGGACCTTTCAGTAGCTTTCAACAATATAGCTCATGGTGTCCTTCTGGGAAAACTGGAGATTGGGGGCATTGTTTAGCAGTAGTTCCACTCCTTGGCTGACAGATTAGATGGTGGTACTGGGGGACTCTGGCACCTTGACCCTTGGGGTGAAGTTAAGAATGACTCCACTGGATCAGGCCATAGGCCCACCTAGTTCAGCTTCCTGTATCACATAGTGGCCTACCAAACACCCCAAGGGTGTGGGGTGCCACAGGATTCTATACTGTCCCATGTTATTTAATATCTACATGAAACTACTGGGAGAGTTTTGGGATTTGGTGCCTGGTGTAAAAAAAAGTTAAGTGGAAGCTCCCAATTTCAAGTCAAAAACTCAGGAATACTTTGTTGTGTCTGGGAAATACCTCCAGGAGAAATGCAATATTGGGCCTGAATTGCTGCAAGTTGCCTCAAAAATTATAGTGAAAATCATAAATATTTACATAAATTGTTCAAAAGTCCAATTTTAGGAACCCATTTTAGGGACTTTAGGGACCGAGTATGAGCTCTGCAGCTGCTATTACTATGGCCGAAAGACTTATTTTCAGACTTAATGTATTTGATACGAGTTATGACTACACGTTTGCATGAATATAATATTTACACTGCAAGACAGTGTTCAGCTATATAGTACTCTATTACCAAAGTTAGACCTGAAAGCATCTTATCTTGCTGTACATTACATTCAGGTCGATTCCAATGGCTGTTTGGATACCATGTGCATGAGTTACATTGCATATAGGCTCACAGTTCCCAAAATGAGCACCATAGCACGCCAGAGAATCACAGCAAACTGAAAGGGCATGCCATGGAATAGTTTAAAGCAGCGTTTCTCAACATTTGTCCCTCACTGTACCATTTTATATTGTCCACCTATTGGAGGTAACACTGGAAGTAACTGGTGATGATGTCATCACCAGTTACTTCTGGATTAGAAGGGCAAGATGCAATGCAACAAGAGATTCAGGATAGACAGGAGGGCTTTTTTGAGCTTCTGAAAAGTGCACGCTGGAGCTCTGCCCACTGAGCCGAGTCTCCTACTGCTGCTTGTCAAGTTGCATTGCTGATCTTGCTGCCAGGCAGTGGGGTTCTGGGGGTCCCATATGGACCACCAGACACCACTTTGAGTACCACTGGTTGAGAAACAATGTTTTAAAGGCTGCACAGGATATCTAACGGGAAACAGTAAGGGGTGGTGTGAAAAACTTACAATTGGCCTAGGGACACCATGAAAAAAAGAAAGTCTGGGAGCCAGTGGTATAGGTTAAATGGTCTCACACAGCATACATGGAGAATTACAAGCTTCCTAAGAAGAAACATACAAGGCTGTATAGCAGTACAGTTCAAGATTCAGAACTAACAAAGTTATTAGTTCACAGCAAAACACACCAGGAATATAACTGTCTGAATGGACTCAATAATGGTATATCTATCATGATATATGACACAAAGGCATTAATTATCCCTTCTTCAGAAAGGCAAAAAACTCCATTTAACTATCCTCGTGTCACTTACCGAAATATAGGCGTATGGCCAGGCTTTGGTTTGTTCCAAGTAAATGGAGAAGGAACAGAAAGAAATTGGTCACCAGGGAGGTCTTTTTTTAATGTATGCTGGGATCCAGAACTATCATCTATTGCAGTTTCAAGAGATGGCGATAGACTACCCTGTTCTTCAGAACAAATCTCTATTTTTCCTGATATAACGGCAGTTTGATCCTCAGAGGTCTTTCTTGTTTTAAGAGGGATGTCAGTATCTGCACAACACTGAAATGGTGAAAGACCAGGAGTCAAACCATGTAGAGAAGAATTTAGCCATGTATCTTCTGTTATACTCCCCCTAGGCGAGTGCCCTGGTGATGGGGTTGGAGAATGGTGAGGAGAGAGTGATCCAACGTAACAGATCTCAGCACTAGAATGTCGCCGCTTCCCACATGGTGATGTAGGCCTTGATGAGGGTCTTGAGGTTGGCCTAGGGCTAAGCCAATTTTCATCTGTGATACTAGTCCTAGGAGAGTGACAAGGAGATTGTCGAGGTGACAAGGCATGCCCAAATCCATAAGACTGTTGCCAAGGTTCATCCACTGGACAGCCTCTTGGAGAACCTCCAGGAGACGTCAACGGTGACCCAAGGGTAAATCGAGCAGCAGCTTCATTCAGCTCTGAATCCACATCATCATAAATATGTGAGATAGACTCACAAGAGGAGGCATCTGAGAACCAGCTCCGAGAAGAAATGCTGCTGGCAGGACTTGGACTAAGAGAGGATTCCCTGTAAGATGGCTCAAGAGGAAGATACAAGTGGTCCCTTGAAGGCCTTTCCATATATTCATTTTGAGGGCCATTTGTGTGCAATTCATTTTCATTGGCTTCTATTCCTTGATGACAATTAGGAGAGATAGATGTAATTTGAATACTAGGACACTCAAATGGCTTAGGACCACCTAATGAACTGTATTTGGATTCTGGGAGTTCACATGTTCCTTCATAGCTTTCATGACCCTGCAGTCCAGTAGGTGAGGACAAAGGAGAAGGGTGTGACTGATATCCATGACATGGAATACAAATGGGATGATTTACAGATGATGAATGTTCTACACTGAAGATACACAAAGATGCACAATCATCAGGTTCAAGATCTGAAAAACAGGAAAGTGCAGTTATTATCTATTTATTTAAACATATTTGTATCCCACCTTACTCTTAAAAATAAAGAACCATGGCAGTTAACCATAAAATACAAAAATAAAGCCAAAAATAAATGAACAAAATGAACCACAGAATCAGTAAAAATGTTTTAAAGAGCAAAAGTAAACTGAAATTAAAAGTTCATTTATACAAATATAAATGAAAACAATTAGTGGTTGTTTAATGAATTACTGTATCAGCAAAGTTTCATTGCTTTTTATGCATATAATCATGCTTATGGCTGACAAATGTAGATTTTTATATAACCCAAGAAGAACTTCACATGTTCAAAATACTGTATTATGCAGTCTAAGGGAGCCAAATGAATATAGCTGTGATCCCAAGTACACTAAATTTCTTGGGCACTTGATGAAACTTTTGGTCAAACAAATTATCTCAAATAGCCAATGTCCATCAATCTTCTTCAGAAAACAGTTCCTCAGAAAGGACTACTTTTCCTACCTCAAATTTCACAGTATACAGTAGAACGCAGTCTTGAATGAACTTGTTCAGGACAGTAAAATACAGCCTTGTGTCCATCAGATAAGCTTCAAACAGCACAAGTTACATCTGGAATGTGCCACTTCTAACATGTCAAGCCTTCCCCCACCCCCAGACAAGCACAATCTGGATCACTCTTCTTGATAGAAACATCAACATGAAAGGTAGCAAGCACCTGCCTTTCCTGCTTTGGTCATGTCTCATTTTATTTACTGCAACCATATTCTCTGACCTTCATCATACCTCAGGCCCCTTACCTTTATCCAGAACTCTACTGATGGAACAGTTCACCTCCTCAAACCCATCCAGTGGTTTCCTGCTCCCTAACACATCCAGCTCAAACTCGTTGGCATATGAACTTATGAAACTGACTTACAACGAACTAGACCACTGGTCTGTCTAGTTTAGTCTACTCTGAATAAGAGCAACTCTCCAGAGTTTCAAACAGAGCACAGTGCTACCTGGAAATACCAGGGATTGAACCTGGGACCTTCTTTCTGTCTGTAAAACACATACTCTATCAGTGACCTACTGCCCAATGCCAGGGTCCCAAGTCCTCATCTAAGCTCTCCATAATCTCTCCAAACCACTCCCATTATTTTTTTGTCCTCAAATTCCAAGATTCCTGCCCATGAACATCACTTATTTATTTATTTATTCAGGTATTTATATACCACCATCTTTTTGGTCGTCAGATTTCTCCTCAGACTTTCATCCAAGGCAGTTTACATAGGCAGGCTGTTCTAAACCCCTGTAGGGATTTTTACAATTGAATAGTTCTAGTCTTTCATAGAACTCGTTCCAGCTGGATTCCTTCCCGGTCTGGCCTCTCTCTGGCCCTTCGCCTCCCACGCTCCACTTGACGGCAACTCCTCTCTGCCACCGAGGGTCAGCTCATCAGTATATCAGCGTGTCATCAGTTCTCGGGTACTTCTGGTTGTTTCGAACTGGCAGCATCAGATCTTCAGGCATACAAGGTGGCAGCTCTACCAACTGAGCCAGACCTCCTGCCCTCCTCCTCCACTTCTCCTATCACTATCCTCAGTTACCCAAAAGTCTCTTGTTCTCTAAAACAGCGGTTCTCAAACTGTGGGTCGTGACCCACTTGGTGGGTCACGAAGAAATTTCTGGTGGGTCGCAATAAGATGGCAGTCGCCATTTTGAAAAAGGGCAAACAGACCCAGGCAGCTCCATTTTGAAAAAGGGCAAACCTTTTTCAAAAGCTTTGAAAAAGACCCTTGGGGAGCTATTATAGGCTTCCAGGCACAGAGTAAACAAACAGAAAGAGTGGCTTGCACATGCGCAGAGCAGGCAGCGTGCCGCTTTTCCCTCTGTGAGTGTGCTGCTGCCCAGCCTCATTCAAAGGAGGGGAGAGGACAGTGCTTGGAGATTTTCAGATGCATGCTCCCTCATCATTGGAGGGTGCAGGCCCCTCTGTTAGGCTCCCTTTTAACCTTCTTTATTTATTTATCAAATTTTTATACTGCCCTTCCTCCAAAGAGCTCAGGGTGGTGTACACAGCTGCTCCCCTCCTTCTGTCCTCACAACAACCCTGTGAGGTAGGTGAGGCTGAGAGAAAGTGACTGGCCTAAGGCTATCCAGGAAGCTTCTTGGCTAAGGGGGGATTCAAACCTGGATCTTCCAGGTCTAAGTCCACCTCTCAAACCACTACACCACCCTGGCTCTCCACACCACCCTGACTCTCCTTAGGCAGGCAAGAGGGAGAGTGGGGTAGCACCCTGGGGTGGGGACCATAGGTGGCAGCAGAGGAGGTTGCAGAGCCCACACTCAAATGCACAAATATTTTGTTCCAGATGTTGTTTTATTTTTATTCTTTTTGCTTGACAGTAATGGTTGCGGGGGAGAGAATTGAAAGAAGCTTCTGAGCTGGAATATTTTCTCTTGTCATTCACAGTTTGAGTTCCTAGGTAAGAACAGTGATGTCACTTCCTGCTTGATGAAATCACTTCCTGCCATGACATCACTTCCAGGTTGATGACATCACTTCTGGTGGGTCCCAGACAGATTGCCATTCTCAGAAGTGGGTCCCAGGCTGAAAAGGGTGAGAACCACTGCTCTAAAAAAACCAATACACCGTGCTATTTCCTTTTCATCCCTCATTATCAAAAACTTCATAGAAAAGAAGGGAGTCAGAATTACTCCTTATCCTCAGCTGGAATGTGGGATGAGAAAGACTCCTGCTAGAACCCTGCAGAGCCACTGAATATAGACAACAGTAAGCTAGGACTAGAAGTCCTGCTCTGTAGAAGACAGCTTCATGCTGTAGATTCTATGCATATAACTCATTCCCATTTTAAAAATCTGCACTGGTTTAAAAGAGCAGTTACTGCAGAGTTGTTTCTTCTTCATATAAATAACTTTCTAGTCCAACGACAGCAACCAGTGACAGAAATCTACTCCCATAACTGTAGTTCTGAGGACTCACTTTAAATTGTCCTTCATAAAAAAGTAATATAGTTTGCATTACCATCTTCTAGGTACAGTAATTCACTGCCAAATTCTTCTGCATCTTCCTCCACTAAGGGAGGGACCTTCCCCATCACAATCTGCAAGCAATACTCAAAAAAGCACCACCTTGCACTTTCATGAACAGTTTGAATTTTGAACCAAGTTTTAACACACAAATAGCTCTGGCTGTTTTGGTGTCAGTCCTGTTTTTATTAGCAGCACCATCATCAACAATATTAGGAACAACAAGGTACTCCACACACTTTCAGTTTTGTCAGTTTCAGTACTGTCAGTTTTGTAACACTGAATTTTGATCTGCTGCATCATGACAGGTACCCAATTATGTATCTTCTGATGACAACTGTCATATTTAGAAGAAGAAGGTACCATGAAACACCTAACTCTTGACAGTCCCTGAGAGTATATACCAGTTTGATCACAACTCTAAAATCCTGGTACTGTACTCATATCAAGTTATTTAGGAATTTGTTTCCCTACAGCATGTCAGATCAACTCTTTAATCACTTCCCAGTTCCATAATTTCCATGCAGACACAGAAAGTTTCTACAGCTTCACGCCATATTCCCTCCTTTTCAATTCTAAGAGTACTATACAGTACCCTGTCCAAACATTAAGCAGATCTGCATAATCTACCCAGATAGATCTTTATTGGCATACATAACAAACACAAACACAACCATACAACAAAGAGAACAACAATAGTGAGTATAAGCCTATGATATATAACATCTAAATAAATCAGGTATATTTGTTCCATGTAGAACATACTGGCCTAGCATATAGAATATACTGGATAGCCTCTCATGGGTCTACTTGCCACCATCAGCTCCAGATGAAGAAATGCAAAAAGCCTCCATACAATAGATGAAAGGCAATTTCAATAAATGATCAGGCATTATTGAGGAAGATTAGGTTTTGCACCACTTGCTAGTTCTAAAGAAAAATACTGCAGTGCAATAGAAGTGCACAAACCTCCCTAACAAATAACTGTAAAACAAGAGAAATCCCCAAGATGGTGCAAGAGTGGAGGAGTAGAAGGTAACAGTTGTGCCATTGGCTGCATCAGTTTCCAACAGATATCTGTAACGCTGGTTCACACTCAGTCCACACAGCAGTTAAGGAGAGGTACAAAATAACTTGTCAAGCATGGGAAAAATGCAAATTTGTGATTGCAGCATCTCAGGGAGGAAGGGACTTGTTCACTTACCTGAGCGGTCACGCTGGCCTCCAGGAGCTCACAAACCCCTCTGCGGGCTTCCACACTACTGCAAACCACTCTGATCAGTGAGTAAACCTCACTTTGAAGACCACCCCTCAGGTAAGTAGACAAGCCTCCTTGCTCCTAGCACCATGGCAATTGCTATTGCACCATTGGGTCACTCATTTCTGAGCCACTCCCCTTAAGGGGGTATAGCCCTCTTCTAGTACCCATGCTGGGTCATTTGGAAACATTGAATTACATAGGACAGGGGTGTCAAACATAAGGCCCGGGGGCTAAATGCAGCCTGCTGAAGCTTTTTTATCTGACCCTTGAGTTCTCAGCTGCTGAGCAATGCTGGTGAAACTGCTGAAAGGACAGTCTGCATGATACTTGGGCTCTCCCATATCTTGAAATATGATCAAGAGTTGCATATCAGTTCAGTTTTATTACGGTCACCGACCAGCATAAAAATAGCAATACAATCATAG
This sequence comes from Tiliqua scincoides, assembly GCF_035046505.1. NCBI lineage: Eukaryota > Metazoa > Chordata > Lepidosauria > Squamata > Scincidae > Tiliqua > Tiliqua scincoides. The sequence goes on along the minus strand of NC_089829.1, from coordinate 46,264,947 downwards.
TATACAACTGGACATACATACGACCCATCACAGCATCCTAACATAGGCTCCTGACAACATAAAATACTAACAATTAATAGATCTAAGTCTAGATAAGATAAGACTAAGTTTGGTCTAGTTATTGTAGATTTAATAGAGTATAGTAACTGAGGAAGGTACTTCTGAAAGTCTTCTAGTCCATATTGAATTAAAAACTTATTCAGAATATAAATACTCCTCTATGAGCAACCTGGAAGGCCACAATCCACTCTCTTCCTCCTGACGCTAACTGCAGCGGCTAAAAATTTAGCCACCCTCCGCATTACCTCTGGATTTGCATCTGATAGAAGAGAATGATGATCATCTTGACCTGGGTATTTGGTGAACTCTTCTAACAGTGGGGAGATAAGGGATAACCATATATCCTTATAAAAAACGCAATCCAGCAAAACATGACTGGTGGTTTCTGGTTGGTTTGCCCCACAAGGACACAGTCGCTTCAAAAAAATGGGACCTTCCAAAAGCATCCTTCCACTACAGCTGAGGGCACACTATCACACCACCCCAAAGTAAATGCCCTTCTGTGGCTTGGGATTTCCAACTGGAAAAGGTAAGGAGCTGGGGCAGTTATATATCTGAGCTCCTCCTTGATACAAAACTTTCTGACATTATTCAGGTCTTCTTGGCGCTCTATGTCAAAGATTCGCTGCTTAATCCTAACTCCTGCCTGAGCCAGTCCCATGTCAAACAAAAATGGCATGGAAAATCCCAGAGAGGACAGTTTTCGTTCCAGCCCTTTAATTCACCTGGATTTATACTCATCTTGGAGGATTAGGGGAGCAATCCCTAATGGGTACAGGTGCAGTCTTAACCAATAAGAGCAAATGGCTATCCAGACACAGACCTCTATCCTAATCAGGCCTGATTCCAGACGTAAAAAAGTGTTTGAGACAGTACTGGATACACTAAAGGCGGCCCTAATAAACTTAGACTGGACACGCTCCATTATCGTGATGTTGGGAAAAGGTCCCAACTACGCTCCATACAATAACTGGGCCATCACCTTCGCCTCAAACAGATACTGGCAGATACTGGGCTCCTTCACATAAATTGGAAAATAGCAGAAGTGGTCTGCTGACCGCTCAACATTACATATTCTCCATGAGCTTTCCTAGAACCATTTGTATGGAATTCCACCCCCAAATATTTAAAGTGGGACACCTGCTCTATTTTATGATCATCAATCCTCCAGCACCAAATTTTTGGTTTACTGGAGAAGGCCAAGATCTTAGTTTTACTATAATTTATCACCAGTTGATTTTCCTTGCAATACACATTCAATTTGTGTTCTACACATTGCCAATATGTGTTCTAGAAAGAGTAACTGTATCGTCTGCATAAAGTAAGATGGCAATAGGCCTCCCAGCTAGGGATGGGGATGGAAGTTGGGATTTTGTAGATGGTCAACCATCAAATATAGAAATTAAAAAGAAGCGGGGCCAGAATATAGCCCTGCTTCACCCCCTTTTGAGTTGGTACCACTTTTGTGAGGTGACCTTGCAGACTGCATTTCACTTTTAGTGCCGTATCTCTAGATTTGCATATTTTCTCTTCCATCATTTGCAAGTGAGAAAAAGTGCTTATTTCTTGTTATGACCTGTTTAATGACATCACTTCCTACCTAATGACATCACCTCCATCCCTCAGCAGGCATCACAAATGCTATCGGGCCCGCTATATGAATGTTTGACACCCTGACTTAGGATAATATATATGTATATCTTATAAGAATTCTCAAAGTTGTTGTGTTTCTTTAAATTATGCAAGAATCCATGGAATACATCTCTAGTTTTCCCTCATACCTGTTTATTCAGGATTACATTCAAGTACTGTCTTAATCAGTTTGGAACAAATACACATACCCTCAAAAACTCTGGGTCTCTTCCCCCCCCCCCTTAATACACTTAGCTTGCCACCAGATCATTTGGGGAAGGGCCATTCAACATCACCCCATGGGTAAAACTAGCTGTGAATGAGACAGTTACATCAAGCAGCATTCTATCTGCTCCTGGGGAAAAGAATTCTTAGAAATGACTCTGCTGTAAGCTGAGGCAACCTCATAAACAGTGTCAATATCCTGGAAAAGCAGGGTGGTGTTCCTGAGATCAGAGCTCTGCTAACACACAACATTCAAGAACCCAGGGCGATTCTCAAGTCACATCAAAAAAATTACAGCTCAATCATGTTTACTCAGAAGTAAATGTTACAGTATTGAATTGGGTTTATTTCCAGATAAGTGTAGTCTTACTAGAGTAAAGGGATCCAAATCCCTTCAATTTAAAATGCCTGAGTTCAAGAAGAACTGCTATAAACCAGTCCAACATATTTGCATCTATTTAGATTAGAGACATCTATTTCCATCTATTTATTAATTCTGCAACAGAATCAGATTCAAAGAATTTTTCTGTATTTTGAGCAGCTCTGTATTATACCAAGGGTTAGTAAAAACTAGAACAAAATTCCTTGCATGACATAAGGAAGTTTCATGCTATTCCAGGTGGGTCGCAACCTGATTTTTAGTGGGTCGTGAAGGGTTAAGCAGAGCCTCCAATGTAAACATGGGTAATGGCAAAATCAGAAAATTAATTGCCTCAAGCCCTGAAGCTATTCAAAAATTACACAGCTGCTAATTACCAGCAAACAGTTCCGCTCCTGGAGTTTGCAAGGAGCTAAAGGCCAGCAGTTTGTAAGCATGTGTAAATATAGGAGATAAAAGAGCCTTAGTTGATAAAGAATTTTTTTAAAAGATGATTTTGTTTTTTTTATTTTTCTTGGAAGAAATATGGGAAAGGAAGGAGAGCATCCACTAAAGTCCATTAGGGCTGCTTCGTGATGAGAAATACATCAAGTTTTTTTTGTAAATAAACAAAAATATTATTTCTTTCTAGATCTTTTTTTAAGTCTCATAAACCTCAGTGGGTCCCAAAAGGAGTGTCATTTCAAAAAGTGGGTCCCGATGCAAATAAGATTGGGTACCACTCTACTATTCTCTAAGTCAACCTGCCTCAAAGGTATCAAGTGCCTGGAGATTCCCAGCAAAAGGTTGACAGTCCTGGTTCTTTCACACACTTGCTGCTATAGTAAGAGGCTGGGCTTATTTATAATTAATCAGGCACGTGGCACTATTGAGAACACACTGTGTGTTTCTCTAAGGCGCTTCAGGGTTCTTCAGTTCTGGTTTTGCAACTTCCCATACTGGGGATGGGAACAGATATTATTGTATTCATTTGGATAAGACAATTTCTTTCCCTCGCCATCACCTTGCTGTCTCCAAATACTCCTGAACAGCAAAAGAGCATTTTACTTCCCAGAAAAATAGCTGTGACCACTGCCCTCTATTTACACAATGAATAGATGGGCCCAATATATAATCTCCTGCCTGCCATTTTTGAAGCAAAACGGTTTGCCTGCCATTTTTCCAATACTTGTACAGAGCTGCCATACACCAAGTTATATTAACCCTTCCCCCACCCTCAGTTACCTGTTCTAAGTAAATCAAACTTCTCCAGAAAACAAAGTCAACATAACTAGAGGAACTCCCAAAATGTCACAAATCTCCTCCACTGCATCATCAATTGACAGTCTGAATGCCTACCTGCTCCCTGGACTCCAAGTTTCAAAGTTTTTATTTTCAAGTACGACAGCTTGATGCTTGCTGCCAGTCCACAAAACACCAACAAATAAATGCTGGTTGGAACGTTCCCAGATCAAATCTCACCAGCTGGTCTTAGATAAACAATCGGCTATATACTAAATGCAAAAGATTACTACTGGATATACCAATATCACCACACAGACTTTTTCCATATGTGAATAAAACTTCACAAATACAACCTGACAGAAAGGAACAGAGTTCTCATAATCTATTCTAGTCAACTTTATGTGGATCAGCCTGACAACAGTGCCGCAGCCGCCACCCCCAAATCTCAAGACAACAAGGAAAGTTCACAACTCAGCAGTGCAGGATATGTTTTACACACACAAGGCCCAAAGTTCAGTTCTCTACAGTTAGGGTCTCAGAAGGCAGGGCTGGGGAAAAAAAGCTGTCTGAGGCATTGGAGATGGTGTTCAAATTATAGCGGAATGAGATGGGGACCCAGAACCCAAAGGTTACACTTTTATCCAAGACTTGGTTAAAATTTAGGGAGTCAGGGTGGAGTTTGTATTTCATTAAATGTCCTCCCCCCATGTTTCCACCCAAAATTCAAGCACAGCTTGGGGAGCCATTGCAGGCAGCAACAGTGGATTAGATGGACCAGTTGTTTGACTCAACATTATGTCATTTCATACATTCAGAAAAATCGAGCTCTCACTCCCAGAGAAGCATGCACTCACTCACCTTCCTACAAGGAGTCCAAAACTCTCAACTTCTGCTAGCCTTTTTGTGAGCTTTTGTGGATCAGAGACCCACAACTTTTTCTTCCAGGGAGAACTTGAAAAACCAAAAGTATGATCCTGTGCAGTTTTATTCAGGAACCAGTCTTATTCCCTGCTCTATCTGTCCTCATTCATATACAGCAGGGGTGTCCAAGCTTTCAACTTTAGGGCTTCTGGACCTTTAACAATTGTGTAGAGGAGGGAATTTTAGCAGATGCTTTGTCTGTGAGACAACAAAATACATTTGCTGAAATTCCTTCTTCTACACAATTGTTAAAGGTCCAGAAGCCCTAAAGTTGGAAAGCTGGCTACCCCTGATGCTGAGTAAAAACAAAAGAGGGAATAGGAGGGAGCAGTATTGTCCAGAGTTCTGTAAGAGAAGGCAAGAGTTTAAAGTTCAGTGGAACTTGCTTCTAGCCACATATATTTTGGACTATAGCAGTCATGCAGCCCAATTCTATGCATGTTTACAGACTTTAATGGATGTCTCTCACAAGTAAGGTCAATTATATGTGTTTTATTTAGAAGGAAGTCTCTAAGTGCAACAAACCAGGTTCTCAAGAAAGTGTGAAGAGTTTTGAGTACCACTTGTAAGCATGTTTAGAGTTGCATCCAGCTGTGCAGTCTGATCCTGCACTGACTTGAAAGCAAGTCCCAAGCTGAACAGCTTTTCCCCTCTGCTTTGTTAACTCATTTTTGCCTGGTCTACAGGTGCACACATTTGATCCCTGTTGCGTTTATGCAATGTTGGGCAAAAATGGTTTAAGTATAGATCACAAACATCACACCCCAATCCTATGCCTATTTACTAAGACACAAGAAGCCACTTTGTAGAGCAAAACCTACATCTAGGTAAGTACCCTGAAGAAGGTAAAAAGCTGTGCAGTTATAACCCTACGTGCATTTATGAGGGTGCATTTAGAAGCAAGTTCTGTTGACAAACCCAGGGACTATTTGATCTGGACATTACACAGAGTGAGAATTTTGAACTGTTCCACTTCAGACTACAAGCAGGGAATCATATTTCTAGAATGCTTCCCCATGCATTTTGTTAACCAACAAATCTGGGAGGAGGTTTGCACCAAGTCTGTCCTCCAATGTACTAATTTACTACATGAAGCAAGGGGGCTGTTTTGCATAGAGCAGCATTCTAAAATAAGGACTCCCACACCTGCAATTTGAAGTGAGCAGTCCAGAATTCTACTCTCAGGTTACCATCTTGCTCTCCCAGGCTTACTTGGAAGTCAGTTCCAAGCTGTACGGGACACAGATTGAGGTGGTAGGCTGAGGGGTTAGAATTCTGGACTGTCCCACTTCAGGCAGTCATATTTTTGAATCTCTCTCTCCCCACCCTCACTCAGATAATTCACTGCATTAATTAACAGTATTTATATTCCGCTTTTCAACTAAAAGTTCACAAAGCAGTTTACAGAGAAAAATCAAATGACTAATAGCTCCCTGTTCCAAAAGGTCTAAAAATATGCAGAAGAACCAGCAGACAGCCACTAGGAAAGACGCTGCTGGGGTGAGGTGGGCCAGTTACTCGCCTCCTGCTAAAGAGAGGAACACTCACTTGATAGAGTGCCTCTTACCCAGTTAGCAGGGGTTGATTAATTAATTAGTTAATTAAACTAACAAACCAGGAGGGGTCTGCACTAAACCTCTTTAAATGTGCAGGCTCACCTACATTTAATCATTATATTATTTTACATGAAAATAATCTTAAATTTGAACTCCCACACCTATCATTTGAAGGGGGGAACTCAGAACTCCACCACAGATTACGCTTATCTCTGACATGTGCTTATTTGGGAATCAGATCCAGTCTATCCTGGGATGCAAAGAGTGCTTAGGAAGCCAAAGTTAGAATTCCAGACACTGAATGACTCCCACCCTCAAGTTGCAGGTGGGGAAGTCTGTATTCAGAATGCTTAAAATGATAATAACTACAACTTCTACTCCTTTATGTAGTTAAGCGTGCACACTAAAACGAAAGTTTAGCACAGATCTTTCTCTCTACTACTTTACTACATGCAATTAAGGCTGCAATCCCACACACACTTACTTTGGTGTAAGTCCCATAGAATGCAAATGGCCTTACTTCTGAGTAGACATGCATAGGATTGTGCTGCAAGTTTTTTTGTTTGCTGTGCAGAGGGGGGAGAAGAGGAGTATTCAAAACTACAAAGGCCTGAAGTGGGGCAGCCAGAATTCTACCACTGCAGCTGACCACCTTCCTCCAGCACGCTTACTTGGGTGTCAGGCGCAGTTTGGATGCAGAAGAAGGTCAGGGGGCTGCCCCACTTCAGACTGCAGCTGCGCAAGTCCATGTTTCTTAGGAAGCTTCACCATCACCCCAAACAATCACGGAGCTCTTTCGCTCTGCTGTGCACCCACCGCCTGGAGTGCTTTGCACACACACCCCCGGCTACGCCACTAATGCTAATTTACCTCTCTGTGTTTTCTAATAACAATAGTTAATAATAATAAGCAGCATAAACGGGTTTTCAGCGAAAAGTTCACAAAGTGGTTTACAGACAATAAGTCAAAAAACTAACGGCTCTAAGCATAAAATAGGTACTAGTACTAGTAACACCAACGCTGGTAGTTAAGCCTCTTGCTGTCGCTAATACAATTATTAGCGCCGGTGGCGTAGCTAGAGGGGGCTCAGCGCGGCCCCTCCCTTCGGAGCCATTCCCGGCGGGGGGCAAACGGAGCGGGAGGGGAGAGCCGTGCGGCTCCGTTTGCCCCCCGCCGGGAATGGCTCCGAAGGGAGGGGCCGCGCTGAGCCTCCCGCCACACTGGCTGCTGCGCCCCCTCCAGCTACGCCACCGATGAGCACCAATCCCAACGACAGGACCAGCCCCGCGACAAGCACTGCCGGGCGGGGGGGGGGGCGCGGGGAGCCTGCGCAGAGGCGGGAGGGCTCCGGCACGGCACAGACTCCCGCCGGGGCCGCGGCCCTCCCCGCTGGAGACGTACCTGCTGCCGGGGAGGCGGCTGAGGCGCGGCCGGGCGGCTGAGGCCCCCCCGGCCGCCCGTCCTCCCCGAAGACGAGCCTGAAGTCGAGGTCGTCGTGGGCGCCGCCGCAGCCGGCCGCAGTCATCGGGGGCCCCGGAGCCGCCGCGCGCGGGCTGCGTGGCCGGCTGAGGCGGGGGGAGGGGCGTCAGCGCCGCCTCATGGCCGCGGGGCCGGCGGGCGTCGCTTCTCCTTTCGCCTCCGCGGCGGCGCCTCGACCTCCGCGCTGCGCCCGCACAGTCCGCCCGTCACTCACGAGTGCCGGAGGGGGAGGGGAGAGGCCGCCGCCAGTCGCCGCCTGGCCACGCCCCTCCGGCTGGGGCCGCGCGCTCGGCCACGCCCCTCTCCCGCCCTCCCTCTTGCTCAGGCCGACGCCATCGTTTCGGCCACGCCCCCTCCGGCAAGCTCCGGGCGCTCGGCCACACCCCTCCCTCTTGCTCAGGCCGACGCCATCAGCGCGCACTCTCGGCCCCTCCCGCAGCCGGCGTCTCTGATTGGCTGGCGAGAGGACAGGCAGGCAGTTCCCTCGCGCGTCCGCACTTCACGTTCCGCTGCAGGCTGGGGTCTGCGTAAGTTGGAACGGGTGATATTTTCATCATAATTTCTTGATTAATCATACATTAATAAAAATAATTTCTTAATTACAAATTAATTAATCAACTACAAATTAACTGAAATTAATTAATTACAACTTTATTAATTACAAAAATGTAATGGGACCTACTCCCGGGTAAGTCTGGGTAGGATTGCAGCCTAGGATTGTTAAAAAATTTTTTTACTTAATGGTGTCCCTTCCAGTCATGACATCACTTCTGGTGGGTCCTGACAGATTCTCATTCTAAAAAGTGGGTCCCAGTGCTAAAAGTTTGAGAACCACTGCCTTAGTATGTTTGTAATCTATGTTAATTTCTGGAAAATACCTGAAACATCAAGATGCGCTGCTTTGTGTTTTCATGTGTTTTTAATAAAAATAAAAACACCCCTAAGTACTAATAACAAAACAGGAATAACAATATGGAAAGAGTAGTGCAGTCCTTAGAATTTGTGGATTCATATTATTAACAACAACAACGATATGGGGTTGAAGCAGGTGTTTCTCAACATTTGTCACCCACCATACCACTTTGCATGGTTCACCTATTGAAGAAGCACCAGATGTAATGTGGTGATGTCATCAGCACTTACTTCCAGATTGAGAAGACTGACTTCCAGACTGACTTTCAGACATGATGCAACAAACACCTGTGAAAGGCTAAGGGTGAGAGGGAGGGGTTTTTCAAGTGCGTGGAAAGTACACACTGTTGGTCTTCCCACTGAGCTGAGCCTCCTACCACTGCTTGTCACATAGAGTTGCTGGGCTCACTGCCAGCCAGCAAGGGTCTGGGGGTCCCGCAGGTACCACCACACGCCACCTCAAGTACCACCGTTGGTATAAGTACCCCTGGCTGAGGCACACTGGGTTAGAGCAGTGCAATTCTTAAGATGCCTGGATTTATGTTAATATTTTAATAAAAATAATATGGGCTATAGCAGTGTGATCCCAAAAATGCCTGGATTGTTATCAGTAATATTAGAAATACTGGTATTCCTAATAAGCAGAGGATAGAGTGGAATATAAATTTCAATAATTATTATTGTTGTGAGCCACCATGGTGTCCCCCTGTGGGAGCAGAAGGGCAGGATAAATAATTTCTTTAAATAATAATTATTAATGTAATATGTTGTTCAGATTGTGAGCCTTTGAGGGATAGGGATTTGTATTCCTAAAAGAAGTCACATTACAGTGAATCAGGCCCTTGATCAGTTAAGGTTTTGTGACTAGCAGTGGCTGGGGTCAGATTAAGCCATGCTGCAATATGTCAAGCCTAAAACACCTCATCTTATACCCCCTCCCCCACCAGTGAAAGGTCAAAGATAATAAAGATATAACAGCTTTATATTTGCATGCATTTATCGGACAAGCTACAACAAAAAAACTCATATATGTCTGCCAAGCTTGTTTGCGTTATGAAGCACTTTCAAATTAAAACACTTTATTGTTGTGATGGTTTGTTAATTAGTTATATCAAAGTTTTAAATCTATAGCGACCCTGAGCTATAGCTTACTTAGCCGGTGCTGCCGTGGATTCAATTTGGGACCTTCTGCATGCAAAATGGAGGTGCTTGTCCTTTAAGTCTGTGACGCCTTCTCTACATTATAGCATGCCCTCTTTGCAGCACAATCCTATGCATGTTTAATCATATCAGCACCATTGTGTTCAATAGTTCTTACTTTCTAGGAACTGTGTTTAGATCCGCAGTCCTAAAACGCAGGAACACACAAACTCAATTTTTAAATTCTTAACTCTATATAGAGCTCCATTTGCACAGAAGACAATGTAAGGAATGGAAATACAAAACATTAAACAAACATCTACACCCACATGAACATAAAATACTCAGAATGAAAGAGCAATGTTTGCAGAAAAAAGAATGCCAGAAAAATCCAACAAAGAACTGGCTCAGCTCTTTTTAGTGATTCTTGGAAGAAAATCCAAAGGAAGGGGTCTTGCTTTCCAATAAAGATTATTAGAGACTGTATTAGAGTTTGCAGGTGATACAGTAGTTTGTGTTAGATGAGTAGGTTATGCCATTTTTGTTTATGGAGAAAGTAACATAAATTAGACTTTAATTAAAATCATAATAATAACTAATAAAAGGTTGCAGCAATTCAGGAAGTGGTAATGGCAACTCAAGAATCAGGCTGTAATGCCACACCACAGGTATATCGGAGTAAACACCGCTGCCCTCAATGGAACTTCTCTTCCCTCTCATTAAATAATGCTTAGGACAGGGGTTCTCTGTTTTATTAATTAATAAAAACAGAGCCAGTGTGTGTGTGACGTAGTCTTAATAGTAATTTATTAATAGTTAATAGTTAATTAGTAATTAATAGTTAAGTTAATTATTCGCTACTACTAATAATAAGTATTATAACAGAACATGTGATAGAATAGAATAGAATAAACATTAATATATCTATTAATTGGTTATTATATTAATATGTTTTTAATTAATTACTATGTTTTAATTAATGTTTTTAACCATTGCTGTAAACCGCCTTGGGTCCCTGCGGGGAGAAAGGTGGAATATACATAAAGTTAATAATAATAATAATAATAATAATAATAATAATAATAATAATATTTATTTATTTATTTATTTATTTATTATAATTACTAATGAACACTAGTAATGAATGAGAAGCAAATGCACAAGGGGCTCAGAGGCGCCCTTCCTGGCGCCCCGCCTGTGCTGCAACTGGAAGCCGCAAGTGCAGCTCCCAAGCCACGTGCTGCCTGTGCATTACTCTGTCGCTCCGCATTGGCCCAGCCTCTCTCTTACGTCATGCCTCTTCCCTGCCATTGGTCCTTGGAAGCCATGCCCATGGTCCATCCTCCCACCCATTGACGAGTCGGTTATCCTCTTGGCCCCACTCCCTACCCCTGTCAACACTTCCCACACAACCCTGCTTGGCCGGTGATGTAGGAAGGACCAGAGCCTTTCACCACGTGACTAGTAACTTTAGCGGCGAGGAGCCACCTCTTGGCTCACGTGCTATGGCTCCACTTTCCCATGGCCTGCTGGGAATTGTAGTTTGGGCAGAGACCTCTGTCTGTCTTGGAGGCCACTAGCATTACTCTGATGAGCTCTCCAAATGCAGTGTATCAGGCAGTGACATGCAGTGGATGGGGAGGCAGGTGAAGCAGCGCCTCCCCCCTGGAATCCTTTGAAAAGTGCTGCTGTGGCCGTGTGAGGCATTCAAGCACATTCAACCCAGGGTTGACCCATTGGGTTGAATTGACCCAGGGTTGAATGTGCTTGAGTGCCTCACACAGCCACAGTGGCACTTTTCAAAGGACTCCATGGGGGGACTCTGCCTCACCTGCCTCACCTCATAGCGGCAGTGCTTTTCAAAGAACTCGGTGGGGAGGCTCTTCCTCACACGCTTCACCTGCCCCACCTCCATAAAATGATGTTTTGCATGATGTCTCCTCTAAACAACAAGGCCTGCAGACTCCCTTTAACTTCCTTGAGGAAAGGCAAGCAAAACATTTATGTTTCAGGAGATGGGGCTGTTTTTTACATTGCAATCTGCATTGCACTTCTCAACCAAGGATATTCTCATGGCCACTCCTAGGAAGCAGAATCTGCAGCTGTCACTGCCCAACAGTCTCAGAGAACCAAGCCCCCTGCCCCACATCAGCTGAACATCAGTGTGCTGCAGACCTGCTCTCCAAGGTCACATATATGCTTCCTAGGAGGTACCCACCCCACACAAGGAGTGCCCTTAAAGGTGCCTCCTCCTCTGCTACAAGTGCAGTGGTTAGACTTCTAGTGAGATTTCAAAGCGTGCACCTGATCCTTCACAGCTGAACAGCTAGTGGCTGGGCAGGGGAGAGAGAGAAAGAAGTGACTTCAAGGTGGTGGGTGTGTCCTGCAGGTTTAGAGGGTTCCTTTGGGGTGTGCATGTAATAAACATCCGACTCCATCTTACAGGTGCCCCAGTCACCACCTTTGCTGCAGCAGGGGGCTTTTTATTGGCACTTGCAAGGAGTGGAAAATGTGTATTCTCACAGTAAATATGTCCAAAACATTTTGCTTCTTCGGTTTTGTTCCCACACACTGCCCAGAGTCTCACTGCAACCCCATTGATCTTTTTATAACTTTCCATAGGATTCCAGGAGCTGTAGAAGACAATAACTATCTGAATATTGAGTGTTATCTTGAGTGTTATCTGGGCTTGTTGGCTAGTTTTACCATGTTATTGTTCCACTCTTGGGCTGCTTCTTCAGCTCATTCATGGACATGGTGAAAGAATGAAGAGGTGCCAAAACTGATTGATGCAGAGAATATGTTCAAACGACGTTTGAGTGAAATGCTTTCACATCAGAAGAAATTCTATTTGATACCATCACCAATTATATTGAATTTTTTTATTGCTTCACTGAGTGTCCTGGGTTGTCTTGAATGGAAGCAAAAGGCAGCCTAGGGTATTTTAAATAAATTATTGGAAGTACAGTCCTAGGAATGGCTACTCAGAAGTAAGCCCCACTGAGTGTAATGAAATTTTCTCCCAGGTAAGTATGCATAGGACTGTAACCTCAATTTTCTGGGAGGTATATTTGGATTCAGGGTCATCCTGGTTACATTTTAAGTAAATGTTATAAATGATTGGGAAAACCCTGCAACTATCATTTTTCCTTAGCACAGGGAACAGCAGCTGTCTCTGTGGCCGAGAGACAGATTAAGGTGTCGCTGTACAGACTGGACATTGGGGGGAGGGTCCCCCTCTAACATGCACAATATTTTATATAAAGAAACTACACACAATTTTTAATTAAGCCAGATACTGTTCACAGCACTTTACTACGACATATTTGAGTTTAGTTCCGAGAATGTTCTTTTCAGGGGCCTCAATCATGAAGAAAAGTGATTTCGTTTGAATGAGAAACAAAAGCGTAACATTCCCTTGTTGATTTACTGTGTAATGTAACACGTTGATATGGGCTGGAAGAACAGCTGCTGGATCAGTTAACAGCAAACTAACTGGTTTAATTAAGGTAGCTGCTGAATGTGATGAGCGGTATCAGCAGCAATGTTGTGCGTAAAACTGAATTTGCCTGTTAGAGTTCGTAAACATCCATTTTGGTGTCATATCTGACTGAAAGGAGTTTCCAGCCTTCCTTTTATGCCTGCCCGTTGATGCTACCATCAGATGCTACCACCACAGAGATCCTCCGATGTCTTCTTTCAGAGCCACAGCAAGCATCATCACATCGTCCCTGGAGTAAAGCTTAAGAGAGATTTTGCTGCTACTGCTGTAGGAGAGTGAAAGGTAACTTGGACAAGACAAGGTCCAAGGATAGTAACAGTATCTATTTTGGCCCTAAACCTGCACAAGAACTCCTGGTTCCTGAGACAGTATTCCATATGCTGCTGCCCTTTACCCAGTGGTGCACCAGATGCTACCTCTGCTTTTTTCCCTCTGTCTCTTGTTCCCTTGAGTTAAAAAAGAGTAGAAGTGTATAGGAGGTGAGATTAGCTGGAGACACTCTAGCCAACCCCTCTCCTCTCCTCCACAGTTCCTTCTGCTCCCTGAATTTGAAGAAAGGAACAGAGCAGAAAAGGAAGTGTAAGGGAGAAAAGAGTAGACACTCTAGCCCACCTGATTCTTCTCTTCCATGCTTCCGCTTCTGCTATATATCAGTTAGACTAGATCAAATGTCAATATCCAGTTCATGCAACCATTCAAGGACAGAGTATCCTTCATAGAAAAAGTCAAACCATGGGTCAGTATACGCCCTCAGTTTGCAGCCAGACACAACATGGTACATGGTTTGGTGGGAGAACCTGCAATCACACTGAGAGGTAGATACTAGCCCCCATTTAAACATTGTGTCCTGACAAACACCATGTAGGGTACGGATCCTATTCAAAGTTTTCCAGCGCTGACAAGGTGAGTTGAAACCTGGCACCTTAAGTGTAGGATCATCTATATATCTACCCGTTTCTGGGCATTCGACTGCCCATTTAGCCTTCCGTTGCGCATTGATGTGCAAATTGTTGTGCGAGTGCCAGAGAAGGCTTCCTGGATTTAAACCTACCAATTGATAGATGAAGAACATCGGCATGCACTGATAAAAGTGGGTTGTTGGTGATTTTTCTATACTCTTTCACTAAAGCCTCTTGTCTCCATAGGGGTGGGGGTGAAATGTGGCTCAGTATGGGGAGCCAACTGACAGGAGTGGGTCTTATACAGCCACTTATGATCCTCATGGTTTCATTTAATCTGGCATCAATTTTGCTAGTATGACAGCTGTTAAACCATACTGGAGCACAGTATACAGCCTGGAAATGTGCTTCCCAATGCCAAGGAGAACCTAACCCAAACAGTGCGCATGAAACATAGCCTGAGGCAATAAATCTTACGCAGCTCAGTCCAAACAGACCAATATGCGCAAGAGAGAAACTAAAGGTATGATCTTGGAGGTTTTCCTGTGCAAGCCCTATTGACAGGATGATCTAATTCCTCTAGAGCAGAGGTTCTCAAACTGGTGTAACGCTTCCCCCCTCCCTTTAAGGGGCAGGGGAAGAGGAGGGAGGCAGTGACACGATCCCCAGGATCGCGTCACTAAGGGGGGTGCTTTGCACTTACTTCAAGAAGGCAGGGCTACAGCAGGCTGCAGGAGGTGCGGGGAGCCCTGCGCAGCCCTGCAAAGTGCTCCCCGAGGCTTGGAACTTTCACTAAAAGCAGGCACAAAGCACAAAGCACCTCATGCAAAATAGAAGTGCTTTGTGCCCGCTTTTAGTGAAAGTTTCAAGCTTCCTTAGTCCCTCCCCTGCAAGAACTTACTGAGGGAGTAAAGCTCCCTCAGAGTTTGAGAAACACTGCTCTAGAGCACTGTTTCTCAAACTGTGGGTCAGGACCCACTAGGTGGGTCATGAGCCAATTTCAGATGGGTTCCCATTCATTTTGATATTTTGTTTTTAGTATATTATACACACACACACACACACACACACACACACACACACACACACACAGGGAGCCGCCCTGGGTCACTTTTAACCGCCCTGGGTCCCTTTTAGGGAGAAGGGCGGGATATAAGTAAAGTTTATTATTATTTATTATTATTATTACCAACATGGTATGTGACTATTTAGGGAGATCTGTATTTTTCAGATTCAGAAACCTTTTTGACTCGCCCTCATCACAATTATGTTCCAAAATAACATTTTATCCCTTGAAGGACAATGACCTTATTTTCTTAGCCGTCTTTATTCCACAACTTCTCATTGCTTTACGTCTATTCTGAAGAGAGAGCTATAGAAGCCACCTCTGATGCAATAATTAATTAAGAACCTTGTGCTTTTGCCAGAGCAGACAACTCCTTCTCCCCAAGGAAGTGTATACCTTGACAAGGAAGCTCATTCACTGTTGACCAGCAGCCTGCCAATATTACACACACACACACACACACACACACACACACACAGTATTAAAACTGTCTGTGTGCAATGTAGTAAACCTTCCCAGCCAAGGCCTTGAACCGAGATTTGTTGGAAACCAATTTGCAATTAGATTAAGCAAGAGGTAGATACAAAATAAAACTTTTTACTAGGCATGCATTCTTGAATGAAAGGAGATGGCCAGCCAATAAACAGTACATCTCATGCCACAGGGTTTCCTAAAAACAATAGGCCACAGCTCCAAAAACCACTTGCTTCAAATCCTCTCGAGCCATTCTTTCTCCATGCCCCCCAAAAGAAGAAGAATCTTAAAGTTTCAGTCTTTCACAACAGGGACAATGACAACCTACTCCGTTCCCTCCAAATGCATCACATTTTGCAACTTGGAACACAACACCACCAAAACAGAGAGATTCCTTACAGGTAGTCTGCTCCCTGTTAGACAACTGAACAATTGAAGACTTTGATGGTTGATCCAGGACTGCTCACTGAGGGAAGGCTGGCTTGGAGGCTCTGCTGTGCTGGAGCCTGTGGTGCAACATGAGCTGTGGCCTTGAGCTGCAGAGATTCATGATGTAGGGAGTTGGTGCTACGGTTGCCAGTGTGCCCCAAATGACAGTTTCTTCCCCCCTTTTGGCCCTTGTGTGGGTAGGCAACAAAGGTTCATCTCAGTCCATTTAGAGTCCTCAGTAAATCCCAGCATCAGATTTATCTCCCTTCATTTTTTCAAGGGTTGAAAGCAGCAGGTGTTACTGTGTTGGCATCCTTCAGTCTCGGAAGACCATGGTGTCACGCTCTGAATGGTGGTTCTGGAACAGAGTGTCCTCTCCAGTGTGCAATGCCTGGGTAAAGTAGATATGGAGGATAGGCTGTTACCCATGCAGCAAATCCCCCCTCTCCACGTCGCTGAAATGGTCCAATGGAAAGGCAGAAGCCAATACGTTTGGTTCCAGCGGCCTCGCAGGAGTTGCCAGAACGTGACTGTGTTCAGCCATGAACTGCCTCAGGGACTCCGGCTCCGGATTTTGCCTCGAGGTTGACTCCTAAAGCCTTTCCCATAACTGGATGTAGCCACAAGACAGTGGAGGTTTGGGATCAGAGTTTTCCTTCTCTCAGATGAGCTGCCTTCCCAGGCTGAGGAGTCCCATCTACCCGGTGGCTGTTTAGTCGCCTCCTACGACAAGTACAGCCAAACTGAGGGCCTATTCTTATCCCCAGCCCCCAGGGGAAAAAGCAGCAGGTGCTGCATCAGGTATTGACTAGGTTGGCTACTGACTAAGGCCCCACATCCATCAGAGGACTCGTCCTGCTAGGCCAACCCCTGAACCCCTCTGTACTGGCGGCAGCCATGGTGTGAATTAGCCAAAAGGCCAGCACCATCACCATGTCCTATAAATTGGAATATGCCCCAGAGACCGCAGTACCATTGCTGGACTGCTAGGAGATACTCCCATTGGCCAGTGGAGAGGGCAGGATAAGGAAGAGGGAAGCTTCAGGAGTGGCAGATGCTCTTTTTTTTCTCCTGTCCCACTCAGTGAATGGTAGTAGTGGTGACTTCCTCCTTTTCTCCAACCATGAGAGAAGAAGGTGCTGCCACCAAAGATTTTCACCTCTATTCAGCAATGAGAAGCTTGGGAGGAGCCATCACCACCCACCACCAGTAAGCTTGAGGGATGCAGGTGCCCAGCACAGAACTTTCCCCCATGGTCCCAGCAACCTGGCACCTGCCCTGGTTGACAGCTTCTTGAAATCACCAGGTTGTACCTCTCAGGCATAGAGATGCATCTGGCAACCTGAGTTAGCATTGAAAAATTGTGGTCGACAACCTGCTCCCTTTCCCCGTCCAACCAGGGCCAGCCCAAGACTTCTTGAGGGACATGCCAAGGGCTGCCTTCTTATTCCATCATGTGCCAGCCACTGCTCCTCCTGCTCTCCAATGTGCTTATACGGTGCCCTTCTCCCCCTCGACACGTCTTCTTCCTCTCTGCCCTCCTCTTCCTTTTCCAATCCAGGGAGTTGAAGGAAAAGAAGGAGCAGCGTAGACAAGAAGGTGGGCCCCAACCAACTTGCTGCCTGATGCAATAGCTTCAGTTGACCTCATGGATGTGCCTGAATACACCCTCCCCTCCAGTAAAAAAATCAGAACAGCATAAAATAGACTTCCCATTTGCTCCACAAGTTAGTCACCCTCTTGGACCAAACTATGCTAATCCAAACTTTGCCCCACTCTGTTTTAATAGCTGTGCACAAAACATCTGGAGGAAGCGTGAGAAAGAAGCTATTTCAGGCTCAGAATAATACCCAGATTAGCTTTTCTAGAATGAAACAATGTGAAGAAAAGCTATTTATACACATGTTGGCAAAGTTCAACATTCAAGGGAGTTTTGCATTTAGTACAGAAGGTCATAGGGGGCTTCTATTTAACGCTTGACATCTGGCTGTTTTAATAATTTCCTTGGCTAATCACCAGTGCAAGGGTGAGCATGAGATTCATGACACAAGTGAATAATACTCTTTTTAAAGAGTCATCTATAGAGAACTGACTCTCAACAGCTGGCCCTGCTAAAAAATTAGAATCCTCAGTACAGTAGGCAGTGGTGGAGAAGCAGACTTCTGCTTTTACTCAATAAGTAGACCCAGTGGACCATTTTGGGGCCAGGAGGTACAACTCTCGTTCATGACCCCAGAATGTATGGGTGACAATTCTCATTCAAAACTACACAAAAATCCTTGTACCCAATGAGAACTTTATGGGGAAGGATTGTGGCTTAGTGGGGGAGCACCTGTTTGGCATGCAGAATGTCCCAGGTTCGACTCCTGGCATCTCCAGGTAGGGCAGAGAAAAAGTTCCCGCTTGAAATCACTGCCAGTATTGGTAGTATCAGTCCAGATGGCCCAATGGCCTGATTCAGCAGAGCCAGCTTTCTGTGAAAGTGCTTAATGCTGTCCTCCGAAAGAGAAGGACAACATCACAATGTTCTTCCCTTGCCATTGAACAACTGGCAGCCTAATCCTATTTGACTCCCTGCATGGTGATGCAGCTGCACCAGTGGGGCAACCGCTGAATCCTGAGTGGGAGTTTTAGCTTCTGGAGGACTTCTCGGGGCAAGGGAACATTTGTTCCCTTGCCTGGGGTAAACCTGCGCCAGGCTGCGAGGTCTGCTTGGACTTGAACCACCTCTATAGATGGCACAAATCCACGTAGAACCAGGACAGGAGATTGAGGCTGGAAAGGGGGTTAGGAGAGCGATGTGTGCCACTACTGCTGATTCCACTGCCTTCCTAGCCCTGATCCACACTCCTCCTTGCCCCCTCCCCATCCTATTCTGCATCTTTTCCACCTCCCTCCAACCTCTTGTGCCAACTTACTGGCACTGGTAGGTGTTGCTGCTTGCAGTGGCAACCAGACCATGCTGTCTGGCTTGTTCCCTTTTGTAACAGTAGTAAAGAGCCTTATGCCACTGGAACAAGCATTCCAGCAGCACAAGGCCCACTTAGGATTGGGCTGTTGGCTGCTAGCCCTTCAATGCCAACACAGCACCAAGTCAGAAATTTCACCCAATGTGTTACAGCCAGTTGTGGTATCTTGAGGTCCATCATTCAGTGTCAAGCACCAGGGTGAAGAGCCAAACTGAACATATGACTGAAATAAAATCTGTTCAGAAACCTGCTGTACCACACAAGCCTAGGTAGGCCTGCTCAGGAGTAAATCCCATTCTATTCAATGGGACTTAGTCCCAGGAGGGAAGAGCCGTCTTCAGTTGCTGCTGCCTCATGAACTCTCCTTCCCTCAGTCATTCTTCTTTTGAGAGTCCCGGCAGCTGCACAGCCCCCTCTTGCTCACTGGTGGGTGCACTGCCACCCCAGCCATCTCCACATCCAGTGGGGTCAAGCCTTATAGAGGCAGCAGGGCTAAGCACCACCTGCCATACATACCACTAGTTCAGGGACGGGCAAACATTTTGGCAGGAGGGCCATATCATCTCTCTGACTCTGTGCCTGGGGCTGGAAAAAAAAGAATTAGTTTACATTTCAAATTTGAATAAATTTACATAAATGAATGCATTAGAAGCAGAACTGATATGAATGAATGAATTTTACTGAGCTTATTTATAATACACATGAGAACTATAATACAGGCACGTAGAACCACATGAGAACTATGAACTGTTTGCCACATACCTCTTGCATGGTGAAAACATACAAGCCAAGCCAGAAACACACAGAGACACAAGCACCCCCATGAATGCTGTTCATAGGCAATGGGGAAGGGGGCAAAATAATGCCCAGGGAAAAGCAGAGAACTATAGCAGAGATTATAAAGGGTCTTGCTCTAACTCAGCCTGCAGCTTGCATCTGGTGGTCATGACTGGCAGTCACGGGCCAGTGTGGGCTCCAACAGTCTCTGATGGGCAGGAAGCTCATTGGAGACGGGGGGTTCCATGCGGGCCAGATTGGGGGACCCGAGGGCCCCAAATGGCCCCTGGGCTGCGATTTCCCCACCCCTGCACTAGCTGAACAGCAGGGTCCCTTTAATGGGATGAGATGGGGCATGGGTGGGCGTGCTACAGTGGCTCCTTGGCCCCCTTTTTTGACCCTGGACCTGGGTACAAATTACTCCCTTCACCCCTCTCATGAGCCTGGCTCCCAGCCTTCCAAATAATTAGCTAGCCAGGCCTACTGGGTCTGCCTGAATTCCACCCCCTGCATTAATGGAATATTAGTTTAAAAGGAGGTTTTTCATAGTTGGATAAAAAGTTCATGCAAGACGAAAGAAAATGCTAGCAAGATGTAAGTGGCCTGAAAGAACCTTTCTCTGGTTATTTGCTCTTTCCTTAAAAACAAACAAATACTGAATTTCCAATCAATGGGAGAATTGTCATAAGGCAACAAAGGACTGCCCACAAAGTGAGCCCGGATGAAAAGGTCTCCCACATAAAAACTCACCGGGGCCTCAGCGTCTCTCATGACCACTTTTATGGCCTTCTTGTAGGAGTTTAATGGCTCCTCAAAAGTTTCATGGGTACGGTTATACCACGATAGGGATATTTTTTTCTCCTCACTATATTTCAGATAGGAAACAAATACTGCTTTTCTTCATTGTCTGTTTAGCATTTTAGCACACAAAGCAGACATTACTTCACAAGCTTCTCTGGCATTTTTATTTCTGTGGTTATTAAGAGGCAGATGAGAATAGTTACCTCCTACAGCCCCCCCTTTTTTGGTTCCTACAGGGCCTGCCACATCTTATGGGTTGATCTAAGAACCAAGAGACCTGATGACAGAGACTGAACAGTAACTGGTCAGTTCTTAATCGCTTAAAATATACCATGCCTTTCCTTCTCATACAAGCCCAAAGTAGCTTGCATTTGATTCTGCACCCCATTAAGAGAAGTGCCTTCCATGAACCTTTGTGCAAATTGTACTATTCTGACAATCATGGATGACATCTCCAACAGGGCACTCCTGCACCAAAGCTCTCTCTCTCTCTCTCTCAAAAAAAAAAAACCCCACAAACACACACACATCATATGAACAACAAATCCAATTGCAATCCCAAAGTGATCATTGCGTGGAACTAAATCCAAAACTAAGATACACAGATTAACTCAACTCAAGGCTTGCTGAAACAGAAATTTTTTCATATTCTTGTGGAACACCAAGAAGGAGGAATAAGTCCAAACATCCTGAGACAGGGAGTTCCATAGGCTGGGCACCTTAGCAGAGAAGGCCCCTTTCATGGGTATCTGTAATCATACATTTTCCAAAAATGGCACCTTCAGTAAGGCCTCCTGAGATGTTCCTTCAGGTAAGTGAACCCTGAGCAGTGTAGGGTTTCATAGGTAGTAACCAGCACTCTGAATTATGCCCAGAAACACAAGGGCAGCCAATGCAGGTGGTACCACAGGGGCATGACATGTTTGTGATCTCTAACACCAGTCAACAAGCTGGCAGCTGCATTCAGCACCATCTGAAACTTCTAGACAGTCTTCACTTGGCTTGCTTCACTGACAAACGTCCCCCTAGACAGTAAGGCCTATTTAACAACTAAAAAAAGTCTGGTCAGGAAAGAAATTATATGCGAAACAGAGGAAGTTTGCACACAGTACAAAGGAGCATTGAAGGCAGAAACACAGGTGGGTTTCGCTTCTCTTTTGCTTCTGGGACAATATGCCAAGAACAAAGTTGTCCATCTCTCCTACAGATGGATGTGCAACTTCTGTACAAAGAGTGCCCCCACACCTCTCTGTGAAGGAGATGCACAACGCCCTTCACAAGTCCCCCAGAATCATAAAAAGGGGAAATACTACTCTGTCTCACACTCTTTTTGTACCTACCTTGTAAAGATTACAAAGCAAACATACAAAGTTGCCTGGGCACCAACACAAAGAACAAGATGTTATTTCCCATAACAGTCACACCAAAAAGGGAGGAAAGAACCAAGAAACATACAACAAAACAAGCTCCAATCTATTGTATGTTTTCAGTACATTAGACATTGACATCAAACCAATAGTTTGTATCAAAAGTTCTCTGTGCATGAATGGAAGGCACTCTCACATGGGTGGATTTCCCACGGCCCCCCTGAGACTCCCCGATACCCAAGGCAGCCAGTCAAATCTGCCCCCTTACCCAGTGATGTGTCAGCCTCTGCTCCTCTCACTCTCCCGTGGGGCTAGCTCAGCACTCTCCTTCCCTCCACATGTCCTCTTCCTCTGTCACCCTCTTCTTTTTCCAATTCAGGAAGGAAGAGGAAGGGGAGCAAAAAAAAAGCATGAAGTAGGCAGACAGAGATGGTTGTTCCCACCAAACCGCTGCCTGATGTGACCACTTCATTTGGCCTCATGGATGGGCCTGGGGTATTTCTGCACATTTGAAGCTGCTGTGGTTTGTTGAAGGGCAGGCTCCTATAAAGCATACGATGGTAGTACAGTCATGAAATGACTACAGCATGCATGTTAAACTGGACAAGTACAGACATCCAGCTGTTGCAATGGGAGGCCTTCTGGCTGGAACTGAGCAGCTTTTTATGAACATTTCAATTTACTCTGCTTCTTCTGTAACCAGAGTATTGAGGAACAGCTGCAGATGGCTTTGCTCTGATTAAATGGGTTTGGAGCCCACCACCTGGAGCTTTGCAGGTTTTCATTCAATTTGTTTTTTCAAAGTTTACTCATTCCTGGTTGTGTTCAGGAAGCCAATTGCATTGCCCCATTTCTATATATTTGTTGATGGATTTCATGCAGTGTCAAGAGGAACTTCTGCCTCAAAGTCAGAGTAGCTGTGGAGGAAGAAGTGTGTATGCAGGGGTGGCCCAAGATGACCTACGGCCCAAAACAGTGCTGATCTCCACCATACGCCAGTATGCACCTCACAGTCCTCCTCCTCCTCCTCTTCTGCTGCTGCCAGTGCTTTTTGTAAAGTGGTCAGCAGGAAGGATTGTGAGAGCTGAACCTCTAGGGAGGAAGGGTGGTGATGGTGGCAGCCATGGCTGTTTTCCAGAGCACTCACCTGGGGAGAAAATGATATGCCTTCCCCCCAATCCTGCTCTTGTGTGCTGCAAGGACAGCATGTGAGAAGAGGACGGGGCATCTCTGCAAGCAGGCTGCACTGCAAGCCAGAGGGGCTTGTGGACAGATGCAGGGTATCCCTGCCAGTTTGCCACCTCCCCCAGCTTGCTGCCTGAAGCAATTGCTTCAGCCAACCTAATCACTGGGCCATATGAAGCGCCCCGCTATATCAACACATAGAAAACCCAAACAGGATTAAATGGAACAGGGTTGTTAGATCATGAATTTTAAGAGTTTTCAAGCTGAGCTAACAGGCCAGCCTGCCACTGAATTGCAAAACAATGTAGATGTCCCTGTATAATTATGATGTTTCCTGCTACTTTTGAAGCATTTGCTTATTGACAAAGTTTTGTTATCTGTAGTGACTGGCTATACTTTAAAATAAATTAAATGCAATATATATTATCTACCATATAGTATGCAGTATATTTTTGTATATATAGTTGGCATCCTTCAGTCTTGGAAGACTATGGTGTCACGCTCTGAATGGTGGTTCTGGAACAGAGCGTCCTCTCCAGTGCGCGAAGCCTGGGTAAAGTAGGTATGGAGGATAGGCTGTTACCCATGCAGCAAATCCCCCCTCTCCACGTCGCTGAAATGGTCCAATGGAAAGGTAGAGGCCAATATGGTTGGTTCCAGCAGCGTCGCAGGAGTTGCCAGAACGTGACTGTGTTCAGCCATGAACTGCCTCAGGGACTCCGGCTCCGGATTTTGCCTCGAGGTTGACTCCTGAAGCCTTTTCCATAACTGGATGTAGCCACAAGGCAGTGGAGGTTTGGGATCAGAGTTTTCCTTCTCTCAGATGAGCTGCCTTCCCAGGCTGACGAGTCCCATCTACCCGGTGGGTAGTATAGTATTTTTGTATAGTAGATAAATAAAACGTACAGTTTGTTTTGCTGAATACTTTGTGATTGTTTCTCCTTTCTGCTTTTTCTGTAAAGTTCTTTGGATGTTTAGGGACTGCTGCGTAAGAGATTCATCATCATCATCATCATCATCAGTATTTGTATACTGCTTTTCAACAAAAAGTTCACAAAGTGGTTTACAGACAAAGAGCGCAATCCTAACCAACTTTCCAGCACTGGCATAGCTGTGCTAGTGGGACATAGGCTGCATCCTGCAGTTTGGGGACAGTCACTGCGGTCTCCTCAAGGTTAGGCAATGTTTGTTCCCTTACCTCGGAGTTGCATTGACCTTATATCGGTGCTGGAAAGTGGGTTTGGACTGCGCCCAAAGTCAAATAACTAAATGGCTCTCTGTCCCAAAATGGACAATCTAAAAAGATGCAGGAGAACACCAGGAAACAGCCACTAGAAGCAACACTGTGCTGGGGTGAAGAGGGACAATTACTAAGAGGAACACCACTTGAAAAAGTGTCTCTTGCCCAGTTAGCAGGGGATTCTTACTACAATGGCTTCCTTGCAAGATCAGACAGGGTCAAATCCAAGCATAGCACTACTCTGGGTACTGGAAGCATTAAAGAACAAACAAACAGAGAGGCAGAAGCACAAGTCTTATGTGTCTCCTTTTAGCACATCACCACAGTGTGCAAAGGCACTTTGAGATACCCATCTAGGGTCCAATTTTAAGGTCCCAACAAGGAGCAACCAATGTCTTTGGTGTTCAACCATATTCACAAGTTAAAATTTTAAAAGTGCCTTATAAGAGTCCAATCCTATCCAACTGCCCAGCACCAATGTAGCCCCAACACTCCCTAACCTTGAGGAGGCCTCCATGACTGCCCCTCTCCACTGCAGGATGCAGTGCGTGCCCTTTTGGCATGGCTACATCAGTGCTGGAAAGTTGGGTAGAACTGGGCAGCCAGGCATTTGCAAACAGACTGCTGATCTGCTGTTCTGCACAGTAAATGTGTGGCACCACATGGGCCTCATCTGCATGAAATCACTTTTGTTTGTGTTAATTTCTACCCCACCTTTCTGCACAAAAGGGAAGTCCAAGACCTACTGAGTCAAGATGCAGTTTGACAATGGTCAAAAATGTGTTGCAAAGTGAACTTAAGTGGTGGATGAACCACTGAAGCAGTGGAAAAACCATGGCAAACCCCGATACACACGTCTCTGCGCACGTGCAATTTATTTTCCCACCCGAGTCTCCCACTGCAATTTGTTTTCTGCTTCTATAGAATATCTTTCATCTTTGGATCTTGAGCCACTTATCACCAATTACTTACACTTTCCTGATAATATTGCGTTTTGCTTCCTTGTTTGTGTCCCTTCATCCTCTCAAGGTCTCTGCTGTTTTATCTTCACCTTCCGTGAACTTCTCGGCTGGCAACAGTATAAAGACTTGCCAACGTCAAGATCAGAAGGAATCACGGACGAAGGCAGGCATTAACGTCGACTATCTAACTTTGTATCATGGTCAGATAGTTTCGCTTTAAGTCCACTTTGATTAAGCGGGGGAAATTGTAGTCTTTTGCAGCTCCCCGAGAGAATAATTAAGAAAATTATATGGAGAATGATAGTCTGCATATGAGTGAATCATACGGTGAAAGATTAAAAAAAAAATCAATGACACAGGACCAGCCTAGCCATAAGGCTGCTTGGGAGGAGCAAGGCGAGGGTCAGGACAGTGGAAACCGACCTTCTACTCCAGGGCTACAGCCAGGAGCAAACTCAAATTGACCGTGTCCTGATGCCTCCCTTTCGTGAACCTTCTGCTTCCACCTTCCCTGCCCAGCAAGAAGGCTAAGCAAGCAAGGAGATGGAGGAAGAAGCAAAGCCGCCCCCCCCACGCCTCCTCCTTACCTTTGCATCTGTCCACTGTACTGTACTTTCTCTCTTCTCCTTTCCTTGGCTGCTTGTCTTAACTCCCTTAAGCAGTCAGGCAGATGAGGAGGAAGACAAGGCAGTGGCAAAAGCAGCAGTGGGGCAGATATGCAAGTAAGGCAAGGGGAAGGAATTTGGGGGGGGCACACTGGCAGTAGTGACTGATCTGCTCCTATTGAGGCAGCAGATCCACTTGGCTGCCTCTGCACTGGCAAAAGATTTATTGGGCTCAAACGTTGGTTGTCTCTGCATTCTGTAGCCCTGCACTTTGGAATGGAAGTTCCTCTTATGTGCAACGTTGATGTTCAGACACTTTGGCCAAATGCAATGGCAGGCGGCAAGTATCGCTCATATACTGTATCCTTATTTTCTTCACTTGCTTCCAGCAAAGACTGTTCCAAAGTCGTCATCTTCTGTTTGTCTTGGGCACCAGCACATCACCATGGGAGGACACTACTCCTATATGGGGGCAGGGGGTGGAGCTCTTGGCTGGCTACTGGGCAAAAGGGCCTCCAGGTGTATTTTCTCCCAACAGAGGCTCACCTGCAGCTGGCTGTCCATACCTGCCAGCGGAGGGAAGCAGAGCTGGTCACTCCAGGGTCCAGGCATAGAGCCTACGGTAAATCACATGTTGAGTTGGGAGCCCAGGTCTGCACGGAGGCTGCCACTGCAGTTGGAGCACATGGAGCTGGACCAGGAAGCAGAGTAGAGGGCTAGGGCAAGGTACACCTGAAGGGCTTATAAAGGGAGTGTGAGGCCCCGCCCCACCACTTCCTGGTTGTACTTGGGCCCTGATCTAATGCCAACACCTGGGCCTGCTTCCTCAAATCCTGGGTAACAAAGTCAGACGTGGGTGAAGAACCCCACGGCCCCTTACTCTCTGGACAATCATTTAAAACCACAGAATGCTGCAGGTAACCTGTAGCCTCTCCTCCTAAACAGGTTTAACGATTAATTTGCTCAGCGGGCAAAGTATTCTGTTGATTAGAAGAGAGGCGTCTCTCAAGGACTGACTCTCCTAAATTTAAAAGAGGGAGAGGAGCAGTCCCGCTTTGTGCCAGCATTGCATCTTTTTCCAGGGGCTGTTTCCAGAGGCAGGCTGTGCAGCATGGCCTTTCCCAGTTTGAAGAGACACTTGGCCAACAGTCTGAGGCAAAGAGGCAAAGAAGGAAGGCCCATAGCCAGGGGGACAGGCCAGGGACAGACTGCACTTGCTCCCGGTGTGGAAGGGATTGTCACTCCCGAATCGGCCTTTTCAGCCACACTAGACGCTGTTCCAGAACCACCTTTCAGAGCGCGATACCAGAGTCTTTCGAGACTGAAGGTTGCCAACTATAATATATTGCTGGTGTCTCTTTTGTGTCTTTTCTCAGTTTGTCAGAACTTTTGGGACAGGCAACAGGCTTTTCATTTCTCTGCTCTGTATCCTGCTTTGGGATCTTTTTGAGAAGTAGGATAAAAATATTCTAAAATTCCACTAAACTCCCCTCCAGCTGTCCCTATTCACCCTGGACAGTCCCGGTTTTCTTGTACTCGTCCCTACTAAATCCTTGTCCTTGTTTTCAGTTCTAGAGAATGGCTTTTAGATTTTTTTCCCTCTGAGCTGTCAAGCTTCAGGGTTCTGTTCCCTCTAAGGCTGCAGTGCTATACTGTATACACTTACCTGGGAGTAAGGCCCATTCAGCAAGACCTACTTCTGATTAGACGTGCATAAGATTGCACTGCCAGTGTTGGTAACAGTGTAGCACAGTGATTTTCAACCTTTTTCATCTCACAGCACACTGGCAAGGCGCTAAAATGGTCAAGGCACACCATCAGCTTTTTGACAATTGACAAGGCACACTGTGCTGTCAAATGGCGGCTCACATCCCCCAATGGTCCTGTTGATAAATGACCCTCTCCCAAATTCCCACGGCACACCTGGCGATCATTCGCAGCACACCAGTGTGCCATGGCACAGTGGTTGAAAATGACTGGTGTAGCAGCTTGCACAACTACAGCAAACAGAAGAGAGTGCTCAGCAATGTGTATTAATAAGAGACGGAGGCTCAGGCAGTGATTCAAGGCTGGGCGATCCATAAGACAGACGGAGGTGGTGTTACGTGAAAATCCCCTTTGGCCTTTTAGTTGTGATTTTCTCTCTATCTGGTTATGTACTATGGACTAAAATATCATGCAGGTTAAACCTCAGCACACAGGCCACAACCAGGTCAAGTCACAAGCTTACACAACCTCCACCTCCCTGTGGTTACACATTATAGGAGAAGTCTGGCATAGTAAATCATTGTTTAAGTGTCTCCTACATTACTGTATTCATTGTATTGTTTTAACCCAATCACTGTTTAAAAACTGTATGCAAAAGTGTCTCCTAATCCAATCACTGTTTATGCAAACTTGAACTGCCTTATTCATTGTATTGTTTAAGTTGCCCCAGCTAGGAAGCCAGCCATTTGACCCCAATGAATTTTGCTGATAACATCCTGATCCTTTCAGTGTTTTACATACCCTGCTGTGTGGTAGTAAGCAAGCTACCATCCAGCTCAGCACTGTCTGAAAACGCTTTTTAAGAGAGGGCTTCCTGCCACATGCTCTCTCTCTGGCTCTCCCTCCAAGGACCAACACATCTGTGTTGTGTCAGAGGGTCCTCTTCACAGCACTCCCCCCCCCTCCAACTGCTCTGCAGGACAGGTAACTATTTTGCGCCTGGAACTATTTCCCTTCTCCCCCCCTTTTTTCTCCCCTTCTCTCCCCATCTTTAGTCAGCAACTGGGTTTGGCAGACCAGGGACCCCTAAAATCCTTCTCTACAACCTCGGATGCACCAAATACTCTTTACATGCAACCACCATAAAAGCTAGGTACACTAGATTCAAGTACTAGGGCCAAGAAACATATACGTATCATTTTTCCATGTGCATTATGTTTACCTTTGTGCTTTTGTAATAAAACTATAATCTTTTATTAAAAGTTATCTTTCTCTCAGTCTCCTCTTTAAGCTAAAGGGAATTTCTCTGCATTACGCCGTCTTGTTATCCAGCCTGCGATCCTAAGGTTACAGTAAGGGCAGTGTAATAATTCCCCTAAACAAAGCAGCCCTTTTGGTAACAGTGGTTGCCTTAAGAAGCGGCACCACCTGTGCTGCAATCCTCCATTGCTCTCAACCATCCTTGCCCTGCCCACTCCTTTCTCCTCCCCTCATTCTCATTGGATTCAAAAGGAAGAAGGGAACAAAGAGGAAGTGAAGGAGAAGAGAAAGATAGCCTAGAGAGGCTTACTCGCTGCTCTCCTCTCTCCCTCTTTTTTTAAATTCAGTGCCCATGAGACAAGGACATTGGGGGCCAAATCCTATCCAATTTTCCAGCACCGGTGCAGCCGCAATGCAGCCCCAAGGTAAGGGAGCAAATGTTCCCATACCTTAAGGAGGCCTCTGAGACTGCTGCCCCACCACAAGATGCAGTGCATGCCCCACTGGCACAGCTACCCCGGCACTGGAAACTTGGATAGGATTGGGCCCTGGGTTGTTTGCATGCTGCCTCTGAGCTACTGAGGAGGGTGACAGCGGCAGCAATAGCAACAGGGGGCAGATGAGGAGAAGCAGCAGACAGACAGGCGGGGAGAGGGGGTGCCATTTGGAGCCCTACTTCAGGTGCCTGAATGTTTGGGCCACCTCTGCAGTGTTTCTCAGTATGAAAGCATGACTCTATTTTCTTCTCTGAAACACTGGAGAGTGCTGGGTTGTCGTGACTGTAGTCCTCCCCAAAAGCATGTGAGGGGCAGATGCAGAGCTAATTCACTCACATCTCAATCCCATTCAGCCACTCGTGCAGGAGGGCTCAGGGTCTGTGGAGGTCTCTTCTGTTTCTGTTTGTCCCTTTCAATCTGAGCCGGCCACTTGATGTTGCTCAGGGAAGTGCATGAAGGGCAACCAGGGCCCATGCTAAGAAGAACACCAGCTGGGTGTGTGGCGGGGAGAGGCTCTTCCGCCAGCAGAACCAGTGAATTCTGCAAGGCAATGGAATCAAGGGGATCTCGCAGCTCTGAAATGATTCTGCCCGGCAGGAAAAATGCCAAAGGCAGCCATAGCTGCCTCCCAGACTGCTCTCGCCTGCAGTTTCTAATCCGCCAGGTTTACATTGTTGTTGGAGGAAGGTTAAAAGCAAGAAGGATTCCGAGAAAGAAATGATGGACAAGACCAAAAAACGAGAAGAGCCCTTCTGGTTCTGGTCAAGGACCCATCTAGCCCAGCAACCTGTACTGCACAATGGCCCAACAGATCCCTCAGGGAGCACAAGATTCCTGTATCCTGGCCAGACCTGAATGCCACCCCTGACTTGCTGCATGTTTTTCTTATAGCTCTGTAGCGCTGCAATCTACTGGGCAGTAAATTCCTTTCTGTTCAAAAACACTTACTCCCCGTCAATTTTCATAGGACTGCAGCCTACATAACTGAAACTTCAGGGAAGGGAGGCCCTTAGAAGCCTCAGGGAGGGCTGCTCTCCTCCATGTTCCACCCCTTTCCTTATTGCCCTGATGCCTTTCTGGACAGGAATATTCCCAGCAAAGCAGCCGTGCACCAGGAAATCAGGGCAGAGCAGCCTCAGCAGATGGATTTCTGGAATGGTTTCAAGTCGATCCATTGCCAGAACATCTCGGTCTCCAGGGAACAGACCCTGAGCTACGGCTGACCCATTTGCAGGACTGCTGCTGACGTCAGTCTGCACGTGGATCTGTATCGAGCACTGCCTAATAGGTTAAAGATGTTATTACCCAACAGTTCCCCCCACGCTGCGTGGAAGGGGCATCCCTTCATTCCGTATGGAAATAGGCCAAACAACTGCTTGGCTTCCTCTGACCTCGGGTGAGGTTCAAACGTAACCGGGCAAAATGTGATGCTCCGTTGTGGAACTGGACACTATGTTTAAGCACCAGGTCAGGAAGCAGCAACTGTTCTAGCTTTCTTTTTGCCAAGCTACCAGTTCCTTTAAGGGCTTGTCACCAGAGAGCTCTGCTTCAAATTAAGGCTGTAACATTTAATCAGTTAATCACATCTATCAATTCCCTTTACAATGGAATACAAAGATCCCTCGCTTCTGGCAAGGCACCTGGGAAAGAAAGCATCCCTGCTGAAGTCCTGAAGTGCTGCAAAGAGATCATTGTCACTGAGCTGCATGAAATCCTCTGCCTCTGCTGGAGAGAAGGTGGAGTACCCCAGGACATGAGGGATGCAAACATCATCACGCTGTACAAGAACAAAGGCGACAGAGGTGACTGCAATAACTACCACAGCATCTCCTTAGCGTTGTAGGAAAGTTGTTTGCCCGAGTTGCACTAAAGAGGCTCCAGGTACTTGCAGAGAGCGTCTACCCAGAATCGCAGTGCGGATTCCGAGCCAACAGGTCCACCACTGATATGGTATTCTCCCTTAGACAACTGCAGGAGAAATGCAGGGAACAACGATAGCCACTCTTTATAGCCTTCATAGATCTCACGAAGGCTTTCAACCTGGTCAGCAGGGATGGCCTCTTCAAGATTCTCCCCAAGATCGGATGTCCACCCAGGCTCCTCAGCATCATTAGGTCTTTCCACGAGGACATGAAGGGCACTGTAGTCTTTGATGGCTCCACATCAGACCCCCTTGACATACGAAGCGGAGTGAAGCAGGGCTGTGTTCTCGCGCCGACCTTGTTTGGGATTTTGTCCGCTGTCCTGCTGAAGCAGGCCTTTGGAACTGCAACAGAAGGCATCTATCTCCGGACCAGATCAGATGGAAAGCTCTTCAACCTCTCCAGACTGAGAGCAAAGTCCAAAGTCCAGCTGAAATGTCTGCGTGACTTCCCTTCTGCCGACGATACAGCTGTCACCACCCACTCTGCCAAAGATCTCCAGCAGCTCATGAACTGTTTTATCAAGGCCTGCCAAGACTTTGGACTGACAATCAGCCTGAAGAAAACACAGGCCATGGTTCAGGATGTGGACTCACCTCCCTGCATTACAATCTCCGTGCATGAACTGGAGGTTGTCCATGACTTTGTGTACCCTGGCTCAACAATCTCCAACACTCTTTCACTCGATTCCGAGCTAAACAGATACATCAGCAAAGCAGCTACGATGTTTTCCAGACTCGCAAAGAGAGTCTGGTCCAACAAGAAACTGATGGAACATACCAAGATCCAGGTCTACAGAGCTTGCGTCCTGAGTACACTTCTGTACTGCAGCGAGTCATGGACTCTTCGCTCACAACAGGATAAGAAGCTGAATGCTTTCCACATGCACTGCCTCCGACGCATCCTCGGTATCACCTGGCAGGACAAAGTTCCAAACAACACAGTCCTGGAATGAGCTGGAATCCCCAGCATGTATACAGTGCTGAAACAGAGACACCTGCGTTGGCTTGGTCATGTCGTGAGAATGGGCAATGGTTGGATCCCAAAGGATCTTCTCTATGGAGAACTTGTGCAGGGAAAGCTCCCTACGGGTAGACCACAGCTGTGCTACAAGGACATCTGCAAGAGGGATCTGAAGGCCTTAGGAGTGGACCTCAACAAGTGGGAAACCCTGGCCTCTGAGCGGCCTGGAGGCAGGCTGTGCAGCATGGCCTCTCCCAGTTTGAAGAGACACTTTGCCAACAGACTGAGGCAAAGAATGAAGGCCCATAGCCAGGGAGACAGACCAGGGACACACTACACTTGCTCCCAATGTGGAAGGGATTGTCACCCCCAAATTGGCCTTTTCAGCCACACTAGATGCTGTGCCAGAACCATCATTCAGAGCGCGATACCAGAGTCTTCTGGGACTGAAGGTTGCCAACAAACAATTCCCTTTATAATGGAATACAAAGATGCCCTGATTAAGCAAGCAACAGATCTGATGAGGCCCCCACCTGTGGAGCCATCCCTGGGTGGTACCCAGAGCTAGGGATACCCCAAAGAATCACATTTATTGCTTCATTTACTGACCTCATTCATTTCATTGGCTTGTTTCAGCAACTTTCTTCAGTTTATGCCCGATTCCGGTAGTTGCTTTGCTTCAGTTTTGATGCATTTTAATGGTTCCCAATGATTTCAACAGGGCACAATTCCATTCACTGTTGTTTTTTTTCTTCAGAATTGGTTGAACTAGGGATAGAAGTCCTCCATAAAGTAAAAATGCCAGCTAAATTCTGTCCAGGCTGATGCTGAGATTTTTATCCTGAGAGCAACTAAGTTTGATCGTTTCAAAAAGTTTTCACTCACCCAGCAGTTTTCGTGGTCAATTTCCTTCAAACTCACAAATAATATAAACCTACTCCTGGGTCAGACCCCTGCTGAATTTTAGAAAGATAGTTCAGGAGTTACCCATTTAAAAAAAACCCCTAAAGATGTGAGGTCAGTTGTTTTGTTTTGGAACCAATTTGCCCAGAATTGGAGGAAATGCAGGGCCAATCCTCAGTCAGTGCATGTGTGTCTTTCTGACAGCTCGAAGCTGTCAATCACATTATCCCATGCTAGACCTCCCCCTTTCCCCATCACTGCCTGGCAGACATCTTCCATATATGGAAGAAAATGCTCCAGGCAGCAAGCCCAGCTGAAGTTCAAGCACTGCCTGAAGCAGCCCAGTTTGCTGCCCCTCTGTGTTTTCGTGGGCATGCTGACCCCCACCCCATTGCTACCCCTTCCTTACCTCCTCTCCCATCAGTCAGCACAGGAGGGATCATAGGGAAGACTCTGCCTGCACAACTCTCTTTTGAAGAAGTGTTGGTGGGGTAAGGAAGGGTCCGTCTTCTTCCTGATACACCAGAATCACGGCAGTGACTGCCTCGTTCTCCAGCTCCACAGCCATGATTTCTGGTGGTAACAGGAGAGGAGACTGTGAACCACCTCTCCCGTCTTCTTGCTCACTGTCCAAGGACAGAGAGTGAAAAGAGGATATGGCAGTGGCTGGGTGGCATTGCCAAGAGACAAGAGGTTGGGGGCAAAGGGTGCAAGGCTTCCCTCCAGCAATTTGTGTGGACACCTCCAGGCCACCACTTGAAACAAAAGCTCCTATCAGTCTCATGGCTGGGCTGCCCTTGCCAGAGAGTTAAACATCGAGAGGGGGAAACATAGCCATCCACCTGATGCTGCTTCAGATGGCCTTGCTTTGGTTCCGAATGCCTTGCAGGAACCTGGCTCTGTTCGGGCTCTCATACCGAAGCAGCTCGGAAGTCTGGTACTTGGCCTGGAGATCGATTCATCCCAAATCGGACGCACACCCTTACTCAGAGCCTGGTGTCCATTGGCAACCTCACAATATATTCTTTAGCATAGTCACAATTACAATAAGCCACACATTAGACTCTCACAGCACAATCTTGTATGGGATTACTTAGGAGCAAATCACATTGTGTTTAATGAGACACACAGTGCTATCCTATCTCGCGCTGCTGGAACAGTCAGGCCAGGAGGCCTGTGCTGTATCCAGTGCAAGATCGGGGCCCAAAGTGGCTCTGCCGGAGGCAAGGAGAAACTCCTTCCCTCACGCCCAGGTAAGCCACTGCAGCTCCAATGCATCTCCTTGCACTTGCACCACCTCAGAAGGCGGTATAAGTCAGAGGAGAGCAGAGTGGCTTGCAGCTGCTCCGCGCTGCTTGGGAACAGGGGCTAGGATCCAGCATATCTGCGGGGTCCCAGCCCCGCCTCCTGCGCCCCGCCTGGCTGCCCTCTGCCTGCCCTTCCCCGCCCTGGAACAGTGGTCAGTGTGGAGGCTGCAGGTCAGCACAGAGGCACGTCATCCTCTGCTGGCCAGTGCATGTCCCTGTACTGGCCCAGCCGACGCTCGAGGAAGCACAAATGTGCCTTACAGCACGTTTGCAATCCTCCTGGGCCAGCGCAAGAGACCTGCATTGGCCTGAGGGTGCGTTAGGATTGTGCCCTTAGTCTCAGGCAAGCGTGTACAGGATTGCAGCTCTAGAATAGGAAACCCAACACAAAGTTTTCAGAAGAGCCAGTAGCAACTGTCTTGGCGGTATCTAGAGGGTTATTCAGATGTTCAGAGGTGTTTACTTAAATGAAAGGTTTGTGATTGCCATCCCACTGGGAGGCCCTTAAGAGAAACCCAAGAGGGCCGATTGCAGGTGAAACTGGGAGAGAGACCAATATTGGAAAGCAAACAAAAGACAAAGGGAGAGAGACTTCTACAGACAGTTTATAGGGTGGGCAGAGGGTTGCCCGAAAGCAAATGCGGAGATTAAGGGATGCTTTCAGAAGCCGCAAAGACCAGAAAGGATCATCTCTGCAGAAGCAGCCTTGGAAAAAACAGGTTGAAACTTTGCTGGTCTTAAGGGAAGAAAGACACTAATCCTTCCAAGGGGACCTTTAAGAACTGTGTCCACAGCAATAAAAGACTCCTAGTTCAGGGTGAGGGGGTTGGAACATCAAACCGCACCTCTGGAACCAATGGAAACAAGTCACCAGCCCTCACAGGTTTCATGATAGCCAGCAGGTGCAGAACCTGGGCGCAACTGCTGGGTAGCGATGAGAACTAGTCTGAGTGCATTCAGAGATCAGGCAGTTCATCTGAAGGAGCCAAATCTCCTGGGTGAGAAAACCCTTCTGGAAGCCGCCTGAGAATGGGGCTTGTTTGTGAGAGTTCTGCTGGCATCTTGTCTCATTCCAATCCCAGCTGGAATATTGTGAGAACAGCCAAATACTCTCCTGGGGCTTCAGGAGCTGGAGGAGGCTGGGGAAAGGGGGTGGGGGGCGAAGAGCACAGTGCTATAAATGTACATCTGATAAAGTGCAGGGTGCCATGCTGTGTTTCCCTTGACTGTGGTTTCCCCCAAGGAAGGGGTCTCAGGCTGGAAGGCTGAGAAGCCACTTTGCTCTGCAGCGACATCCACTGATAGAGAGGAAGGGAGATGATGTTCAAATGATGGCCGAATCCAGTGGCACAGCTAGAGGGGGTGCAAAGCACTACGTTTTGCAGGTACCCGAATGTGTCGTACAAGCAGCCCCTCCCCTTTGGAGCCATTCTGGGGACAGAACACTTCCATTTTGCTCCCACTGCCCAGAATGGCTCCAAAGGGGGAGGGGCTGCTTGTACGACACATTCAGGCACCTGCAAAACATCGCGTTTTGCACCCCCTCTAGCTACGCCGCTGGTTGAAACATTATGTCGGTTGACAGAGGAAGCTGCCTTCTGCTGCCCAGTTGGCAACTGCCAAGAAATGCTTCCACAAGGTAGTATCTCCAAACAGGGGACTATGCAGGGCTGGCTCAAGACTCCCGAGGTGGTCTGCCAAATACTGCCGCCCCCAGCTTGATGATGTGCCTGCTCTTCTCTAGTGTTCCAGCTCAGGCTCTCCTCCCCTCCACATTTCTTCTTCCCCTCTTCCAATAGAGGGAGTGGGAGGAGGAAGAGGAGCAGTGGAGGCAAGTAGGCCCCCAACAATCTGTTGCCTGAGGCGACTGCTTCAGTTGGCCTCATTGATGGGCCAGCCCTGGCTGCAAGTGTATTCTCTTGATGGAGGCCTTACAGCAACCTCGCAAGGTAATTATTCTTCTTCCCATATTTCAGATGGGGAAGACTAAGAGAGAGCAGTTTGCGCATTGTGATGTGGCCCTCCTGCCATAAAGTTTGGACACCCCTGATCTAGTTCCTCAGTGACAGTATCAAAGATCAGGTAGCGGCTGTGGTGGGAGCCCAGAGAAGGGTTTTGAGAGAGCCCCATGACTCTCATAAATTTTGCACCAGCATTCCCTTCCCTGCCCTGTCACAGCCTCTAACCAAATTGCATTTCAAACAGCATTTCAACAATACCTCTGGTCTACTGTGCAGGGCTGTTGTGAGGCTTACTGAGATAATGTAGAAGGAGCAAACAGAACACTCCAAGTATTCTAGGCATGCAAAATCTGGTTGGTGCTATTTCCAGCTTTCAGGCCCTTGCGCTGATGACTCCGGAGTCAGAAATTGCTGCTATGGCATTTGCAGAAACAAGAGCAAGCACTCAGCTGGGCTGAAATCTCACCCAAGTGAGTCTAAGCTTCCAACAGATATATAAACCAACACTTTGTTCTCAAGGCCCTGCAAGTTATTGGGAAATAAAGCATTAAAACAGCCTGACACTTTTATAATTGCACATCACATAAATATTAAATCTGCCCACGGCCCGCCATATATTTGCTTGTCCCCAAACACTCATAATTACACAATACAGGCATCTGTAGCAGAACATTCTTAAGCAGAAGTTTATTGGCTGTGTAACATGCAGAGAGTCAGCTCGTGAAGTCATGGTCCTGCATTCCCTAATTCTGAACATCACCTTAGGCTATTGCTCCATGGGGCTTGTGTTAGATCTGAGTTTCAGTAGAAGCCCTCTGAGAAACAAAAACTGCTTGACAAATAATGGTTTATCTCGTGTAATAAGTGCCACCGCTCCCCTTCTGCTACTGTGTCCTGATCCAGCATTAGTAGCGCAATAACTCCAGAAAGGTCACAAAAAGGGGGCAGAGAGCATCATTCCCTTAATTTACAATCGTTCTTAGTTCCAGAAAATTCAACAGAGATAAGAAATTGACTGGACCTGATTGCCAGCCACTTCTGGTCCAGTCAATTTCACCTTCAGGAGACACTTTGAAATTCTTTTCTTAAAAGGATTGTGTGAGCGCATGTATAGCTTTCCCCTGGGGGCTGGGGATAAGAATAGGCCCTCAGTTTGGCTGTACTTGTCGTAAGAGGCGACTAAACAGCCACCAGTAGATGGGACTCATTAGCCTGGGAAGGCAGCTCATCTGAGAGAAGGAAAACTCTGATCCCAAACCTCCACTGCCTTGTGGCTTCATCCAGTTATGGAAAAGGCTTCAGGAGTCAAAA
The DNA here is from genome assembly GCF_035046505.1 of Tiliqua scincoides. Taxonomy (NCBI): domain Eukaryota; kingdom Metazoa; phylum Chordata; class Lepidosauria; order Squamata; family Scincidae; genus Tiliqua; species Tiliqua scincoides. The sequence goes on along the minus strand of NC_089829.1, from coordinate 46,227,312 downwards.
TCCGGAGCTGGAGTCCCTGAGGCAGTTCATGGCTGAACACAGTCACGTTCTGGCAACTCCTGCGAGGCCGCTGGAACCAACCATATTGGCCTCTGCCTTTCCATTGGACCATTTCAGCGACGTGGAGAGGGGGGATTTGTTGCATGGGTAACAGCCTATCCTCCATACCTACTTTACCCAGGCTTTGCGCACTGGAGAGGACACTCTGTTCCAGAACCACTATTCAGAGTGCGATACCAGAGTCTTCCGAGACTGAAGGATGCCAACGCATGTACAGCTCCAATGCCATTGTTTTGTATCCTAAAACATGTAAGCCTCTACAGTAATTAATGCAGTAGCTGGTTTTTTAGTATTAGGAAGATTTTAGATTTCATTTTAGGTGGTGCATCCAGTCAGCAACTTGAGTCCATCTTGAGGGCTTCGCAGAACTTTCTCAGCTTCTGGATCAGCCTCCTGCCTGCTGAAAACCATTTCTGGGCACTACAGCTGAGCCAAACATTGCAGAAGCAAAAAGCAGTCAAGGCTGGCAGTGAGAATGCAAATGGCTGCCACCCACACATCCTCCTGCCATCTAGTCATATATACCTACCAGGTAAAAAGTTTCTCACCTCATATGTTTCTGGTAACCAGAGGCATAGTCAAGGGAGAATGGGGACAGAACTTGGGAGCTCTCCTACAGCAGGTGTAGTGATGTCATCAGCATGTGCACTCAGGGGCTGCCTTTGAAACATTTTTCAAAGGACCATAATAGTGAAAACGTCGCAGGGTCAGCAGGAGGTAAACTGGCAAATGTGCTTAAGGGTATATGCAGTGGCGTCACTAGAGTACACTACACCCTGTGCGGGATGCCAGCACGTCAAACCCCATGCAGTGGGCGGGGCAACGCCCCAGGTGGTGGGCATTGGTGATTTACCATCACTCCGCCCCCACTGGTTTTTTGGCTGTACCTTTTGATAGAACAAAGAACACATTCTGCATGAAATTACACATTGATTGATAAGTAACATGATGGAATTATTCCTCCAAACTGCGATTTTAGTGATTTTAGTCACTAGTGGTGTCACAACCCTCCCCAGGGTGTCAACTTACTAACACCTTATTGCAGCAGTTCTCAAACGTTTAGCACTGGGACCACTTTTTAGAATGACAATCTGTCCATGACCCACCAGAAATGTTGTCACGGTGGAAGTGACATCATCAGGGAAATTAAAATATATAAGTATAAATAAAGTAAAACAAATAATTAAATAAACAGAAGCCAGCCCTGGTCTACCAAGCGAATTTCCTCTGTAGCCTGCCTGCAATAATACCCCCCCCCTCCAAAATCAGTAAGGTTTTCAGCCCTACCCAGTGCCCAGTTCAATTTAAGAACTTCTGTCTAAACCAGATCACTGTCAGGATCCACCTGGCTTTGCAAGTCTCAGAGAAGTTCACCTTATCAGCTGAAGCCTGTTTTGATCCTTTATAGTGGGGGGGTGGGAAGGCTGTCTTCTGGAGCACTTGTTTAAGCTCCAGGTGCATAGGATCAGGACCATTCTGGTAGCCTTACACTCTTCTTCACCTGATCTTCCAAGGCATGTTTGCTTACTCGTGAGTAAATGCGACTGTGAGGCTTAGTTTTGCTTTCCATAGGGCTCAATACATTCATCTGCTTGGAGGGAGGGACTTCCTTCTCAGGTGTTTGTGGGGGCTGCATTCATTAGGTCAGGGCCATTGTGGTGTCCTTGGATTCCTCTCAGCCTGCCCTTTCTGAGAGACTAAGGCAAGTTTACCTACTCGTGAGTAAACACACAATACGGCTCACTTTCACTTTCTATAGGGCTCCATGCACTTTTTGTTCTCCGGTTTTTGGCCATAACCTTTGATAGAAAGGAGATATTTCACTCTGATTTTTGCATTGCATTTCACTCAAAATTCTGCATCCAACGGTATATACGTAATATGATGGGGTTACTCCTAACCACCACGATTTTACCACGTCACCCCCCAGTGCTCGTCACCCGGTGCAGCCCGCACCCCCTAGCGACACCACTGGGTATATGTTTATGTCTAATCCAGTGGTTCCCAAATTTCTCCTTGGAAATCTGGGAACCACTAAGTCTTTGTGGGAGTGGGGAGAAGGCATGACACAATTCCAGGATCACACAGCTGCCAGGGATGGAGGAGGGGTTTCACTTACCTCCACCTGTGCTGGCCTCCAGGGGATGCGGGGAGTCCCACAGGTCTGCAGAGCTCCCCAAGCCTTAGAAAGGTTAAGAATAGCAATTGGAAACCACTTCCAGTTTCATGATTGAAAAATGGAAGCGGTTTTGACAGCTATTTTTAACTTTTCTAAGGCTTGGGGAGTGCTGCAAGTGCATCTGTGGGGCTCCCTGCACGCCCCCCCCCAGGCCAACACAGACGGAGTTAAGTGGAAAAACCCCTGCAGTCCCCAGCAGTGGCATGATCCTGGGGATGATGTTGTTGCCCTTCCCCCTGCCCGTCTCTTAAGGGCCAGGGACAAGTGCTTCCTAGTCTGGTGGTTGTGACCCACCGGTTTGGGAACCACTAGTCTAGGCCATTATCTGTTCTAGGGCTATCTGAGTGACAGTACCTAGCTAGTTTTACATTAAATCTACAATCCTATGCAAACTGAATGGTTCTGAGTAAATATGTATAGGCAAGTACTCCGCTGTACTTTTTATATTTATCTGGGATCTTTTTAAAATTCATTGTTCAGTTTTAATACATCTGATTTGGGCTGCAATGCTCTATGAACCTACCTAGGAGTATGTCCCATTGAACTCAGTGCATAGGACTTGGATATATTGTGCTGTTCTAAACTAGTCCAGCTTGCTCCAAGACTTTGGGATGAAATAGGGATCTTTAAATGAAGTCTCATCAGTTTCAAAGGAGAAATAAGGCAGCAGGAGAAGAAAACTCTTGAATGCAGACATTCAAGGGTGTTTCTTTTTGTTGTTTTGTCTTAGTAAGGGGTGGCTGTGGGGGAGGAGCTGTCATGACAAGCTCTTGTGCTCCAAAGTGTACCACCACACTCTTTTCATTGGGGAGACATTAAACAAGCTGTTAGAATCAAACTCGCCATGTAAATGAATCACGTTTATTGGCTGAAAGCAAAGCGCTTTCAATGGCAGGTAAACGAAACAAACAGATAGTAACAATAAAATAAAAATTGTTTTTCTTTTGTTGGGTCCTGTTACTGTAGTAACAGGATAAGGTTGCCATCATTGCCAGTTTGTTTCCATAGCTATTAATGCCTGGAAACAAAGCAGGCTCCTATGAAATTGTTCCTTGCTACTAAAGAAGGGAAGAGGGAATCTTCTTTTCCTGGTGAACATCTCCCAGCAAAGATGATCATATGAGCTGTGAAGATGACCGTATGAGCTGCCAGAGACATCAAGGGGCTCCTTAAGAGGCGCCGTCAGATGTGCTTAGGAAAAGAGCTTTATATATTAACAAACTGTTAAGGCAGCTCCTGAAGCCGGAACTTTCCCTTTGGATAAACACGTTCGCTTTACTCAGCAAGTCAGCAGTGACTACATCTGACATGGTTTTGGTTCACGTTGGCAGTTTCTTCAGTCAGCTAACCTGGCAAAAGTGGTGAACAAACAAGGGATGTAAAACAGAATCCTCGGGAAGCAGACATCAAGATGCTCCCGTGTGCTGCTCCACCAGCCTCTCTGCCCAGCAGTTGCTTGAAGGCATTCCACAGAAGGACTTTGTGCGGATGAAAGTGACAAACATGGCCTGGTAGCTTCTCTGCCTCCCTCCTTCCTCTCCATTGGTGATTGCTTTGCAACCACATTGATGCTGCTGGCCATTTGGAGGCATTCCTGAGGTTACCAATCCCATCTCTTACTGGCTTAAGATACGTTTCCCCGGCTTTTCCAGCCCAATAGGCTGCTCAAAGTGGCTTACAACACAGGTCAAAATGACATGCATAATCACAATGAAATTAAAAATGACACCCCCCCCCCCCCAATCTAAAAGCCAAAGTTTGGCAAGGAAAAAAACATACAAGAAAAAAAAAGCAACACCTTCCAATCTGACACAACAACAAAGCACTAACAACCAAAGAAACACTTGGTGAAGCAACGTATTGGCTCTGCCCCCCTCAAATGCACATCATTGCATAGTCCTATTGGAGCAGTTCTGATTCCAAATGGGAGTGAGTCCTATAAGGTGGGTGCCACCACAAACAAGGCCCTGTCCCAGGTCACTGCCTACTGATGACCTTCACACAGGCCTACCTGACTGTTTTGAAGGGATTGTTCACATGGCTTTTTTTAAACTGAGGCAAGACGTTGTAACCGTCAGATTTGATAATGAGGCAAAAGCAAGTGGCAAACTATCAGGGGGTGGGGGGCTTCTTTCACTGCCACCTGCCTGCTACCGCTTCACCAACCTGCAACCACAGGAAGAACTGCTTCCAATCCCCTCCCCCTTCTTAGTGTGCCATGTTTCTATTTAAAACTGAAGAGAGCAGGAAGTGTGGTGGGCTAGAGTGTGCCCAGTAGTGGAGATGGCTGGAGAAGCTGTACTGGTTGCTGCTGCTGCTGCTGAATCTTTCAGGTTGTATGAGGCTGGGTGGCTGTGGTCAATTTTATTCCAATTCTATTTCATGCTTTTGTGAATGTCTCAGTAGTGGGAGAAATGGGGTCAAAATGAATAACTGCTTTTTAAAAAAAATCTAATCTTGCCAAATCACCTCTCCTATAATGTCTACAAGACATGCACTACATCTGGCCTTTTATTGGTTTCCCAGCCACACCTGGAGATGCCAGGGATTGAGGCCGGAACCTTCTATATCCCACTGAGCCTCAGCAGCCCTGCTTAAACAGAATAAAGCTGCAGAGGAGATGTGAATAAAACCAGAAAGGGGTTTAATTTGGAGAAGAAGGAAAGGGGAGTAAACCTTAGCTAAGCAAAAATTTTGAAATGTGGTGTGGTGCTTGTATTCTATCCTGTTTTCCCAGCTCCCTTACCTTCATTCCTTTCAGATTCAGCGCTTGTCAGGGCAGAGACCAAATTTATCTGCTTTATCTTTGCGTCTGCAAAACACCTCCCTGGCTGTAACGATTGCTGAGTTTCAAGTAATCAGCAATAATACTTATGAGCTGGTGATTTGGTCCTTAGTTTCACACATTAAAGGAAAAACACACATTTTGTTTTCAGCAGTTGTATGAGATGGAAACATTGAGCTTCCCCTCAATGTTTTTTCCGCTTGTACATAAGAACAGCCCCACTGGATCAGGCCATAGGCCCATCTAGTCCAGCTTCCATGTGTTTTCTGCTTTTTCCAGGGCATTATTTTACACCCTTTCCTAATTGCCTATGAACAACTTATGTTTCCATGAGTTTCTGGCTTGGTCTGTTTGGTTTCACTGTGCAAGAGCCACACAGGCAAACTGTTCATAGTTCTCATGTGGTTCTACATGCCTGTATTAAAGTTCTCACGTGTATTATAAATAAGCTCAGTAAAAGTCATTCATTCATATCAGTTCTGCCACTAACGTATTCATTTATGTAAATCAAATTTGAAATGTAATTTAATTTTTTCCCCCAGCCCCAATACAGTGTCAGACAGATGATGTGGCCCTCCTGCCAAAATGTTTGCCCACCCCGATCTAGTCTAACTCCCTGCTGGAAACACTTCTCTAGAGCAGTGGTTCTGACCCTTTTTAGCCCGGGACACACTTCTGAGAATGACAATCTGTCTGGGGCCCACCAGAAGTGATGTCAGCAACCTGGAAGTGATGTCATAGCCAGAAATGACATAATCAAACAGGAAGTGACATCACTGTGATGGCAGAGCCAGAAGTGATGTCATCAAGCAGGAAGTTCTTGCGTGGAAACTCAAACTGTAAATGACAAGAGACAGTATTCCAGCTCAGAAGCTTCTTCCAATTCTCCCTGCCCTCGATACCGTTGCTATCAAGCAAAAAATAAAACATCTGGAACAAAATATTTGTGTCTTTATTTACTACTGTTTTTATTTCTGTCTTTATTTACAAAATCTCAAGCTACTTCTTGTATTGCGCTTGAAACTAACAAGCATTGATGTGGCTATTGATACTGTGCACTAGCCAGAAACAAGTGCACCCCCCTCATGCCCCTCAATACAAGAAGTAGCTTGAGTTTTTGTAAATAAAGGAAATAAAAAAGTAGTATCCCCCTCAGAAGGAAGATAAGCAGGGACACTTCCCCTCATCTCCCCCAAGCCCAAGCATGTCTACTTAGAATTGACTCCCATTATTGGCAAGGGGACTTACTCCCAGGTAAGAGTAGACAGAATTGCAGCCTAAGAGAGAAGTAAGGGGAAGGGTGCATATCAGAGAAGCGGCTGGGGGAGCAGCACTCTCCCTGGGTGCTCCCCCCCCACATGCCAGGCTTGCCCTCCCTCCTCCCCCACCTCCTGGCTGCTCTCTTGGTAGCCAGGCAACCAGGGATCCCCCCTCACCCCAGCAAAGCTATAAAGAGAGGACGTGCTAGTCAGGGCAGGAAAGGATCGTGGCTTCTAGGGGATTTCAGAGAGGGAGAGAGGTCATGATGCAGAGGACGAGAACGGCAGTGGGGTGGCGGCGGCAGCGATGCTGCTTTCAAGGCAGGCTCACAAGAGGGGAGATCACGTGGATCTGCCTCTACGCACCCAAGCCCTGTGTTCAGGTCTCCACCTACATTCTCCAGCCCAGTCCAGTTGCCGGGGGGGGGGGGGGGGAGCTGCTCTGTCTTGCAACCCCGAGGCAGCCCATCCCGTCAAAGCAGCCAAGATGACAAACATTGGTGGGGAGAAGCCTGGCTGGCTCGTCCACTTCTCTCCCAGTCCTCCTTTGCCTGCAATCCAAGCCTGCACTCCCCAATTGGCCCCCGTGAAGGAAGCCTCCAAGTGCAGAGGGAGGTCCAGCTGGAAGGCAGCAGCACACTTTCTGGGGGAAAGGTCTTTTGCCATCTTCCAAGATGGCTGCCGCCATCTCGCGATCCACCAGAAATCGTACCGTGACCCACCAAGTGGGTCCCGACCCACAGTTTGAGAACCACTGCTCTAGAGCATCTCTATCTGTTAAACATTTGCTTGAAGACTTTCACTGAGAACCCACCACTTCCCTTGGTAATCTGTTCCATTGCTCAACAGCATTTCAACAGAAATTCCTCTTAATATTAATTCACAGCCTCCCCTCTTTAAAAAATTTAAAGTTTTCTTCCTTCTTGTAAATACATTTGTTGACCCTCCATAAGAACATAAGAACAGCCCCACTGGATCAGGCCATAGGCCCATCTAGTCCAGTTTCCTGTATCTCACAGCGGCCCACCAAATGCCCCAGGGAGCACACCAGACAACAAGAGACCTCATCCTGGTGCTCTCCCCTACATCTGGCATTCTGACTTAACCCATTCCTAAAATCAGGAGGTTGTGCATACACATCATGGCTTGTACCCCATAATGGATTTTTCCTCCAGAAACTCGTCCAATCCCCTTTTAAAGGCGTCTAGGCTAGACGCCAGCACCACATCCTGTGGCAAGGAGTTCCACAGACCGACCACGCGCTGAGTAAAGAAATATTTTCTTTTGTCTGCCTAACCCGCCCAACACTCAATTTTAGTGGGTGTCCCCTGGTTCTGGTATTATGTGAGAGTGTAAAGAGCATCTCCCTATCCACTCTGTCCATCCCCTGCATAATTTTGTATGTCTCAATCATGTCCCCCCTCAAGCGTCTCTTTTCTAGGCTGAAGAGGCCCAAACGCCGTAGCCTTTCCTCATAAGGAAGGTGCCCCAGCCCCGTAATCATCTTAGTCGCTCTCTTTTGCACCTTTTCCATTTCCACTATGTCTTTTTTGAGATGCGGCGACCAGAACTGGACACAATACTCCAGGTGTGGCCTTACCATCGATTTGTACAACGGCATTATAATACTAACCGTTTTGTTCTCAATACCCTTCCTAATTATCCCAAGCATAGAATTGGCCTTCTTCACTGCCGCCGCACATTGGGTCGACACTTTCATCGACCTGTCCACCACCACCCCAAGATCTCTCTCCTGATCTGTCACAGACAGCTCAGAACCCATCAGCCTATATCTAAAGTTTTGATTTTTTGCCCCAATGTGCATGACTTTACACTTACTGACATTGAAGCGCATCTGCCATTTTGCTGCCCATTCTGCCAGTCTGGAGAGATCCTTCTGGAGCTCCTCACAATCACTTCTGGTCTTTACCACTCGGAAAAGTTTGGTGTCATCTGCAAACTTAGCCACTTCACTGCTCAACCCTGTCTCCAGGTCATTTATGAAGAGGTTGAAAAGCACCGGTCCCAGGACAGATCCTTGGGGCACACCGCTTTTCACCTCTCTCCATTGTGAAAATTGCCCATTGACACCCACTCTCTGCTTCCTGGCCTCCAACCAGTTCTCAATCCACGAGAGGACCTGTCCTCTAATTCCCTGACTGTGGAGTTTTTTCAGTAGCCTTTGGTGAGGGACCGTGTCAAACGCCTTCTGAAAGTCCAGATATATAATGTCCACGGGTTCTCCCGCATCCACATGCCTGTTGACCTTTTCAAAGAATTCTATAAGGTTTGTGAGGCAAGACTTACCCTTACAGAAGCCATGCTGACTCTCCCTCAGCAAGGCCTGTTCGTCTATGTGTTTTGAGATCCTATCTTTGATGAGGCATTCCACCATCTTACCCGGTATGGATGTTAGGCTGACCGGCCTATAGTTTCCCGGGTCCCCCCTCTTTCCCTTTTTAAAAATAGGCGTGACATTTGCTATCCTCCAATCTTCTGGCACTGTGGCCGTTTTGAGGGACAAGTTGCATACCTTAGTCAAGAGATCTGCAACTTCATTCTTCAATTCCTTAATAACCCTTGGGTGGATGCCATCAGGGCCCGGTGACTTATTGATCTTTAATTTATCAATGAGGTCTGAAACATCTTCTCTTTTAACCTCTATCTGACTTAACTCCTTGGTTAGGAGGGGCTGTTCGGGCAGCGGTATCCATGTGTCTGTATGTGCTGTTTTGTCAATAGCACAAGCGTGGGCCAAGCAACCTGGATCACGGCTGTGGTGGGAGGATATTGCAAAATAAATTTATAAATGGTATCCTATCCCCAAAGGGTTCACAATCTTAAAAAAAGAAAGAAAAGAAAAAGACGAAGAAGAGAAACCAGCAACAGAAACTGGAAAAGATGCCATGTTGGGATGAATTATAGTGAATCAATGAATCCAATAGTGGATATATACTCTTTAGAGGAGAAAGAAAGATATAAATGGTTTAAATACATAAATTATGGTTATTATTATGCCCCCCATGTGTGCTATATACCCTAGAAAAAACTTCCAGTGGCCTCCCCCATTGTTTTGACCTCAACTGGCCTCTCCTGGTCTCCAGCTGCAATCGTTCCAAAATGAATTATTACATTCATTTCTCACCTCCTTGCTTAATGAAACATAACTGGGATTCCCAGGCAGACGCCCATCTGGCCAGCCTCAGACCTGCATCACTTTAACAACGTGGCTGAATCATATGCCAGGTTCTACTGCATTTTTTTTCTTCTCATCTTGCAACTCTCTTGGAGGATCGGTTTACCTGGGCCTGATTTAATGGCAGATGGACAAAGCTGACCTCAAAAATATGGTGCTAGACCATAACATGGCTGCTGGATAGAACTGATGGCTTGGCTCATAGGAAGCTGCTTCCCACTGAACCCAGACCATTACGCTATCTGGCCCGTAGTGTATCTGCAGACTGGCAGCAGGTCTCCAGGGTTTGGGGCAGAACCCTTTCCCAGTCTTCTTGGGAGACTCCAGGGATTCCTGGGAACCCCTTCTGCGAGCAAATGGCAAAGCCCGTGTGTTCCCACTGACTGCTACAGCCCATCCCTGACTGCTCTGAGTACTTGCCGCAAAGACCCGATGGGGCTCACAGATAGCTTTGAAAAGAGTGGGCCTGCTTAATGCCTGCAGATGCTGCTCTGCTCATCTGACATTGTGGCTGCCCTCCTTTTTTCAGAAAGTCTATTTTGGTTTAGGCTTGAGAACATGTGCATGCATGTGCAAAGATCTAAAAACACGATGACCTTTTCAAGTCAATCAAGCTGAATTGTTGACAGCCACACTGGCGTGGGTGTCAGGAGATGTGGTTGGAGATACTTGGTCGTAGGAGGAAGCTAATGAAGCTCGGCAGTTTCCTTGCCCATCAAGAGAAGAGCCTCCTGGTGCTAGGTTTTGTTGACGAGTTATACCCCTAAGTTGTACAGGGTAACTCTTGTGCAGATTTCTTAAAGGGCCAGCAGCCCTCAGGCACAATCGTGGTGAATTATTTTGCAGCTGGGCTTGTACAGAGTCAGCAAGAAGATTGGGCTTGGGTACTGGGAACTCAGATGCTCATCTCTGACATTCCCAGGCTGGAACAGAGAGCCAGGAACTCTTAAGACTTGGATCCTACTAGGGTCAGCCTCTGGCAGGCCCTGAGCCTCTGCAGGCTGCTAGCTGGCCCATCACTTGCCAAACTCAGAAGAAAAATTGGTCTGTGGTGAGCAGGATCTGTGACAATGGAACTCAGCAGTTTGCCACTCAACATCAGTGGGAAGGACAAGATAGAAACGCTCCTGGCCCCATCCCAGGGGGTTCTGCATCTGAGACAGGCCTCATGTCAATAGTGCCTCAGAAAAATGCCCCTAGGAAGAATGCATGCTGGAGAGCACAAAAGCTTACTAACTCTTTTGTGATCCTTTAGTCCCCTGGTTCCCAACGCATGGTCCGTGGACCACAGATGGTCTGCAAGACCCTGAGAAGTGGTCTGTGTGGTCTCAGGAAAAAAAATTGCCTTCGATCATTTTAAGTGTCTTGCCAAGTAAATAATCTCCCATCAACCACCAAAAAGGGTGGAGAACAGATCATTTGCAGCCACAACAACTGAATAGTCAGCTATGGCTGTGGGCAGTCCATTCTCCATCCTCTATGATAGTCCACGGGGGAGTGGACCACCAGAGAGCGTGGAGATCAGATTGTTCAAAGCCACATCTGGTCCATAACAATTCCAATTCTTGCCTCAGTGTTCTGCAGGCTTCTAAAGGTTGGGAACAACTGCTTTGGTCAGTGCCAATAAAGGTATTGCCCAATTTTGAACATTTTTCTCTCTAATGGTCCAGGGTACCCCCACCTGTGACTTTCATTGTGAGAACTGGCTCGGCGTCTCACCTTGGCAATGGCTGATCACTGTCTCAGCTGCGTTTGATCAGCAGAAAACAGCCTGAGCCCAAGTATAATGAGGAAACTGCACCCCGTGATGGGTGTGAACTGTGTGGGTGAGCTGCTCTCAGTCTCGTCCTCTGCCGGATTTGGGATGGAGGCTCCGCTACCTGGAATGAGTGGTGGGTAAGAACAGAGCCAGCCTCAGTGAGATGAAAGGGATCTGTGCTGTGATGAGTTGAGGGTTTTGCTGTCTTGTTATAAACAGGATGTGATTAAACTTTCTACTGCGTGGCAACTGAGTGAGTCGCTCTGGACTCACCACAATTTGCTTACACAGAGTTTGGTTGTTTGGTCCTGAGGGGGTGGGAAGGACAAAACAGGCTGCTTGAGAAACATTTCTGCAACCAAACTATTTTTGTGTGCATGCGTCAGGCTTTGTTCTTTTTCTGCTCCCATCAAAAATGCAAGCAGGTGCACAGGCCATGTGGAGCAGCAGATGGCAATCTTGCCCCCTCACCCCCCCGGCTTTGATGGATCAGAAGAGCCAAGAGCCCTCATTGACCACAAGGAGAATAAGCCAGCCATGCAGCCCCACACAGTTCCGTTCAAAACCATCTCACCACTGATATGCAGAGCGCAAAGAGTCATTCACAGGACACACTTTCCAAGATGCTTCTCAAGAGGAACGACTCAATCAGGGGAGTGTAAGACTTCTTGGGTGGAGGCTGTTGGCTGTTCTGAAATATTGTCACTTGGTGGGGGGCCAGCTGCATGGTCACTTCTTTGTGCTTTTAAAAGAAGCGCTTCATCCCAGAAGGGAGAAGCAGCCATGGGAAGGGGGCAATGTTCAGATTGAAACCACAGTGCGCAGGAAGTGAGGGGTTAAATTTTTCTCCTGCTGCCATTTTCCCCACCCACAATCGCCTCCCCCAAGCTGCTAGTTATCATTCCAACAGCCCGATCCTATGCATGTCTACTCAAAACGAAGTCCCATTATAATCATGCGTGATCATGTCTTGGATGTCCCACAACTCACCCAAGAACTGAGAAGATAAAAGAGGGTCTATCAGTTCATTTCTGAGGGGCCACTGAGCCCCTGCTGGTTGCTTGGATTCTTCCAAAGATTACCAGATGATTTGGCCAGTACATAAGAACATAAGAACAGTCCCACTGGATCAGGCCATAGGCCCATCTAGTCCAGCTTCCTGTATCTCACAGCGGCCCACCAAATGCCCCAGGGAGCACACCAGATCACAAGAGACCTCATCCTGGTGCCCTCCCGTGCATCTGGCATTCTGACATGTATTGTATTGGCAACCTTCAGTCTCGAAAGACTATGGTATCGCGCTCTGAAAGGTGGTTCTGGCACAGCGTCTAGTGTGGCTGAAAAGGCCAATCCAGGAGTGACAATCCCTTCCACACCGGGAGCAAGTGCAGTCTGTCCCTGGTCTGTCTCCCTGGCTTTGGGCCTTCCTTCTTTGCCTCTTTGCCTCAGACTGCTGGCAAAGTGTCTCTTCAAACTGGGAAAGGCCATGCTGCACAGCCTGCCTCCAAGCGGGCCGCTCAATGGCCAGGGTTTCCCACCTGTTGAGGTCCACTCCTAAGGCCTTCAGATCCCTCTTGCAGATGTCCTTGTATCGCAGCTGTGGTCTACCTGTAGGGCGCTTTCCTTGCACGAGTTCTCCATAGAGGAGATCCTTTGGGATCCGGCCATCATCCATTCTCACCACATGACCGAGCCAACGCAGGCGTCTCTGTTTCAGCAGTGCATACATGCTAGGAATTCCAGCACGTTCCAGGTCTGTGTTGTTAGGAACTTTGTCCTGCCAGGTGATGCCGTGAATGCACCAGAGGCAGCGCATGTGGAAAGCGCTCAGTTTCCTCTCCTGTTGTGAGCGAAGAGTCCATGACTCGCTGCAGTACAGAAGTGTACTCAGGACGCAAGCTCTGTAGACCTGGATCTTGGTATGTTCCGTCAGCTTCTTGTTGGACCAGACTCTCTTTGTGAGTCTGGAAAACGTGGTAGCTGCTTTACCGATGCGTTTGTTTAGCTCGGTATCGAGGGAAAGAGTGTCGGAGATCATTGAGCCAAGGTACACAAAGTCATGGACAACCTCCAGTTCATGCGCAGAGATTGTAATGCAGGGAGGTGAGTCCACATCCTGAACCATGGCCTGTGTTTTCTTCAGGCTGATTGTCAGTCCAAAATCTTGGCAGGCCTTGCTAAAACGATCCATGAGCTGCTGGAGATCTTTGGCAGAGTGGGTAGTGACAGCTGCATCGTCGGCAAAGAGGAAGTCACGCAGACATTTCAGCTGGACTTTGGACTTTGCTCTCAGTCTGGAGAGGTTGAAGAGCTTTCCGTCAGATCTGGTCTGGAGATAGATGCCTTCTGTTGCAGTTCCAAAGGCCTGGAACAAAGGCCTGGAACTTATGTCCGCATTCTGACATAACCCATTGGCACTGAGGTGAGTAAGACACCTCAGATTCTCGTATACGCACTCCTGAGTGCGCCATCTTGCTGGGTACATTTAAGACACTTTGCTGCCCCACAGGGATTCTCCAGTTAAAAGGAAAGCAAAAAAGAGGACAGAAGTCATGGAAACGGAAGTCATTTCACCCCGTGGCATAGCTGGAGGGGGCGCAAAGCACTGCGCTTTGCAGAGAACCTCACGGCAGGGTGCAAGCAGCCCCTCCCTCCCCCCTTTGGAGCCATTCTGGTGGTGGGAACAAAACGGAGGCACTGATTTCTCCCCTTGCTTTTGAATCAGGGCAGACCTGCAAGCATTTTTTGGGTAAATGAGTCATGATCAAAAGTGACCCCCAAAGCTAGAAAGTTTGGAAACCACTGCTCTTCTTGTCACAAAATTTTCCCACTCAGCTCCATGCAGTACCCAGCCCCTGCAAGTAGGTCATGCATGGGGTATATCAGTCAAGATGGAAAAGGTAGCTATTTAGGACCATTTTTAATAAGGACATGGAAGCGTTTTCAGAGCTTGTTTTCTCAAAATGCGACATATGAGATTGTGCTGAAACCACAAGCATCATTCACACCTGATCCTCTGAGTACACCTCTTCTCTGATCCTACCTTTTCACAAAATGCCAACATTCAGTATGTATGGTACACTTTTGAGTAGTCAATTGTTGGATGTTCATCCTTGTATCTGTTTTGATGGGGTCTTTGCCTGCCCCTTACTCTTGTTCCACAAACACTTCGGAGGATTAGTGCCTTCTCTAGTGAATTTGCAGGCGTGACATGGCCAAAGTAAATAAGTTCTAGTCTTGCAGTTTGGGCTTCTAATGATATGTCTGGTTTTGTATGGTCCAGCACTTCTGTTGGTTAGTCTGGCTGTCCAAGGTGTAGGTAACAACTTTTGTATGCAACAGTGTTTGAGGGTGGATGGTTTGAGTGCAATATATTTTAAACACAGCCTTCTAGGCACCTTCCATCATCTCTGCACGCACAAACCCACTTCATTACCATATTATGTCATCTGCACCTGCTGTTGGGATCTCCAGTGCTTAGCAGCAGGAAAACAAGTGCTCCTGTCCAGAATGACTGGTTTCCAAACAGAGTTAACAGAAGGGCACCTGCAGAGACACAGCAAAGGGCTGGAAGTATCTGGGACAGAGTGGGATTAACTGCCTGCCACCATTTTCTGAAATCAAGTCAGCAACTCTGGTTGCCCATCCGCCTGCCTACCTTGCTGAAAACAGCCCTGTGACTCCATTGGGACCCCAGGGATTCCAGCCAATCAACCTGCTCTCCTCGCCCAGGGACACAGAGAAATCCCAGCTTGCAGTTTGTGTTGCGTGTGTAATTCATTATTGGCAAATAAACAGATGAGCATTGATATGATGTATTGCTTCAAGGCGTTAACTCTTTCGCTGTTCCCAGCATCTTGCTAAAGGGCAGAACAAGACATTTGGTGGAAGACGCCCATCTAGGAATCTGGGCCTTGGACAAGCTTATAAAAAGCAGAGGAGCTCAGGAGGTTATCAGAAGGGAGAGGTGGTAGATGGGGAGAGAATTCAGCACACACACCCTTGTTGTGGCCGGTGGTGGGGCGCTCCTGTGTTCCAAGAGGAGAGTTTTAGGTAGGGAGCAGGAGCCAGAAACAGCTACAGAGAAGGACACTGGATACTGGAAGAATAATTGGGCTATTGGTCCACAGAACAGCACCTGTTATACATGCAGAAGATCACCAGGCTCACTCCCTCCACGAGGGGCTGCCACAGGCCTCTGCCCGAAATTGTGGGGAGACCTTGGGAAACTGTTGCCAGACTGTGTTGAGAATCCTGAGCTAGTTGGAGCATTGGCTTGACACAGTATGGCAGCTTCCTATGTTCACAGAAGCCCCACCTGCCTCCCTGTGGTTTCTGAATTCTTGGCATGTATGAGGGCTAGAAAAACAAGACTTATCCAGACAGAACCATTTTTCTAACATGCAGGCACTTACTGGTTCCAAAGCAGTTGAGGTGGATTCGAGTGACCTCTCAAGGAAGGGCTGTGGTTGTGCAGAAAGTGTATTTTCCCCAAAGATGAATATAATAGTGCTGTGCACGTTGCACTGGTGCTACAGCCACCTACTGAACAGTGTCCATGCCATCTCAACCACCAATAGTTTTCTTCTCCCCTACTTTTGGATTGCTGTATATGGACTATTTAACTTTTTAAAAAAATACCTGTCCAGGTTGAGCAAAGCATGGCAGCACTTGTGAGCCATGGAGAAAACAAAGCTGCCAGCATCTGCAAGAGAAGGCCAGTCCCTTATCTCCGCCCAGCAATTCCCTTACTGCTCCAGTATCTATTATGATTTACCTCCCTCACCCCACTGGACTCCTGTGTGCAGGCTATTCACTGCCCCTCTTAGGTGTTGAGGAACACAGATTCAGAAGATCCCAGACACACAACTGACAGCAACTGCCAAGCCAACCATCTTTTTTGCAGCAAATGCCATATGAGACTAGCACAAAGTAATGGGGGGGGGGGCATGATTGGGACATATTTTTAAGTGCCACTCGGAGAAGCTCTTTGAAGAAAAAGTCAGTGACAGGGCAGGACTCTAGCGTCTGTGGTGGAAAATCACGATTCCGCAAGATTGGGCCCAGTAAGCTTGTTTTCCGCCTTTTATCACACAGCATCTTGTGCAAATCAATTCCTGACAGCAAAAGTGGAACGTCTAATTCAGACTCAGCAAAAACAGACCACAAACTCTCCTGCCAGAACCGGGCAGACCGTTTCTCAGAATGAAGCAAGGAAAACATTCCAACTATGACTTATTGATCAGACCAGTTTTGAACAGAGTCATCTCAACCCTGCGGACTCTGCTGTGTTCACAGGCCACAGAGAGGGAAGGCTATTAATAGGCTCCTCTGCTGCATGTTTTAGTTCAACTCTAAGAGCTGTCTGTTTGCTGAACAGTCTGGAGAACCTCCATTTCAGTTGGATCCCGGCCTCCTAGGCATTGGTAAAAATCTAAACCTTGCAAAAAGCAAGAGGAACGATAGCACAAGACCAAGACATCACAGGCTGAAAGAGAAAAATAAAATGAGGCCAGGACTTTAACGCTGACCGAGCCCAATGCAGTCGGGGTGTTGTTGATTCAGAGGAATGGGGGGGGAGTGGAACTATAGGGCTTCTCCAACAGCAGGAGGGGAGATGTCCTCAGCAGGAGTGCTCAGGTGCTGCCTTTGAAATGTTTTCCAAAGACCTTGGCCAGGAAGAAGCGACAGGCTCAGCAGGAGGCAAACTGAGAAATTTGTCTGAGGGCAAACATTACAAGCCGTCCTCTTTCCCAAAGCCTGCCTGACAGCAGACTTTCTATATTTATCTGGCATATTTTTTAATTCCCATTTTTCAATTTTTAGACATTTGTTTTAAACTACTGCAGCCCACTCCTAGAGCTGGGGGTGCAATAAGCTACATCTTTCAATGAAGTCTAATAAGTATCAAAAACAGGAATACGTGGCAGGAGAAACAGCGTAAGGAAGACATTGAAAGTTGATTTTGTTGTTGTCGTCTGGTTAACTCATTTTTAAAAAAATGCATCAGCTCAGCTATGAAGCTCACTGGATGATTTTTTGGGCTGCGCATGTACTTCCTTCTCAGTCATTTCCTTAGCCACCCTGAGCAACTTGGGGGGGGGGGGGAGGACAGGGCACCAATGACACACCCATAAGGACTAGAAAAAGTGTGCTTCAATTTAAAATGAACAGAACCCAGCTTGGTTCCTCCAGCTCCACAGAAGCACTTCAAGCTGACTTTGCCTTAAGGACTTGCATCAATGTCATTTTCTGTCTTCTGCCTTTGCAGAGAGATTCAACCTTCCTCCACCACCACCACCATCAGGGAGGGCAGAGATTCCTGTTTGCTTGCCAGTTAGGGCTGGCTTCCTGGCTGGCCAGCTTCCTGACCCACACTCTTACAGAACACATACATTCAAACCAGGAACAGAAGCTGATGCAGGTCTGAAAGAACCCACCAAATCAGAACCATCTGTGATTCTTTTGCCTGCCCCAACTCAGCCCACACTCCCAACCACCTGCTTTCCCCAGAGGGGACTTTTCGTTGTCATGACTGAAGTGGTGACAAAAACCTTCTGTGAATGAGGAGCCCTTGAACAAGTCAGCACCTGTTCTTGTGCCACTTCATGGCTGTTGAAAACCTTCTAAAAAGCATCGCTGCACTGCCGGCCACAGTGAGAGGGCAAAAGACACACACACAGATCACTCAGTCCCAAAGCATTTTGGATGCCTGAGTCGGACAGCAGCTGAGTTGCCATCTGGGCCGACTCACCATAGCTCTGAGCAACTGCAGAACTGGGGAGCACTGGTGTCTCATGGCTTGAATTGTGTTTGCATCCACCAACGTTCAGGCCTGGATTCCAGGGCAGGGCTCAGTCTGGTGCTGGGGGCATTCCAGAAAGCATTCCATTGAAATTTTCCCAGAAGGGAATCCCCAACCTAGGAGTATTCGAGGCCGAAGTGCTTGTGAGAATCACTTCAGACAAGCGTTGCAGAGCCAATGGTATGTGCAGAGGCTGGCTCTCCTTTTGACAGCACATCCACTTCAAAGGGTCTTGCCTGCATTTTACTGAATCTGCAATTCAGATTTGTTGCCTGCCACACCCTGGAGATTCTTACTGGGTAAACAAAGCAAAGTCTTCCAGTGGTAAGAAACAACAATCGGACTTGGATTTGAGAAAAACTGCAGGCGGAAGTCTGTAATGGGGGGAGGGGCACCCCGGGATTGCCTGTCTTCACCCCTTGCTGATTGAATCTGACAGTAGATGCTTTGCTTAAGAGAAACACACCTTAGAGGCTCTCAGATGAGGATAGACCACCACTGAAAAACCCACAAATAATGCACATTCTGTACACCAAGCTCTCTCAAAAATCAATGCTGACACTAAATCGATGGGGCATATCAGATGCTGAAGTATGGTTGAGCATTGATGGTTTTGCTACACTGGGTAGTCTGTTTGGGATTAAAAGTATAATAGCAGAACTAGTCTAGTGGTAGCCTCTTATGCTCCGAGTCTAGTCTTAGAATAGCATATGGCTGGGCTGGACCAAGAGCACAAGCGATCCATCTGTGGCCCACACTGCCCTCTGCTGGAAAGAAGGGGTACAGCTCCTCCTGGTGCATCTCCATACAGGCGTCCATCCAGCATAGCACTTTCTGTACAAAACCACTGAAAGAAATATCTCTCTCAGCTCAGTCCCCATTGCCTTGAGGACACCATCACAATGGGATAAATTCTCCACCATCATCTTTGATGATGGCGAACCAGGTTTCCACACTCTCCACCTGCCACAGTTTCCCTGTAACAGATGGGCTTGCCATAACCACCAGCATCCATGCCCTAACACATTTATTCTGTCCTGTAGACCTGAGCAGGTCATTCATAGTTTTGTTTCTTGACCACAATGTGTTGATCCAAAAATAAAAGTGGATCATGGGAATAAGGGGGATTCAGAGAGTTAGTGCGATGTAGTGTTGGACCAGGAAGATAAGAACATAAGAACATAAGAACAGCCCCACTGGATCAGGTCATAGGCCCATCTAGTCCAGCTTCCTGTATCTCACAGCGGCCCACCAAATGCCCCAGGGAGCACACCAGATAACAAGAGACCTCATCCTGGTGCCCTCCCTTGCATCTGGCATTCTGACATAACCCATTTCAAAAATCAGGAGGTTGCGCATACACATCATGGCTTGTACCCCGTAATGGATTTTTCCTCCAGAAACTTGTCCAATCCCCTTTTAAAGGCGTCTAGGGTAGATGCCAGCACCACATCCTGTGGCAAGGAGTTCCACAGACCAACCACACGCTGAGTAAAGAAATATTTTCTTTTATCTGTCCTAACCCGCCCAACACTCAATTTTAGTGGATGTCCCCTGGTTCTGGTATTA
The DNA here is from genome assembly GCF_035046505.1 of Tiliqua scincoides. Classification (NCBI taxonomy): domain Eukaryota; kingdom Metazoa; phylum Chordata; class Lepidosauria; order Squamata; family Scincidae; genus Tiliqua; species Tiliqua scincoides. Next base: position 46,207,700 of record NC_089829.1, on the reverse strand, counting down.
TGTGAGAGTGTAAAGAGCATCTCCCTATCCACTCTGTCCATCCCCTGCATAATTTTGTATGTCTCAATCATGTCCCCCCTCAGGCGTCTCTTTTCTAGGCTGAAGAGGCCCAAACGCCGTAGCCTTTCCTCATAAGGAAGGTGCCCCAGCCCAGTAATCATCTTAGTCGCTCTCTTTTGCACCTGGGTTCAATTTCAATTCAATTTGAACCTGGGTTCAAATTCCCTCTCACCCGTAAAGCTTACTGGGAGAACCAGGAGCACTGCCTCACATGATGGTTGTGAGGATGTAAAGCCAGAGGAGCCACATACACTACCCTGAGCTACTTGGAGGAAGGGTACAATGTATCAGTGTGAATAATCAATAAAAATACTTGCCCCTGTTGGACCAGAACATCATCAACACTTAAAACCTAGACCAGTGGTTCTCACACATTTAGCACCCAGACCCACTTTTTAGAAGGAGAATCTGTCAGGACCCGCCAGAAGTGATGTCATGACCAGAAGTGACATCATCAAGCAGGAAAATTTTTAACAATCCTAGGCTGCAGTCCTACCCACACTTACTCAGGAGTAAGTCCCATTTACATCATTGTTAAAAGAATATACATAATAGGTTGTTAAAAGTACAGATCTGTAACATTTCCCCAAATGCAGTCACATACCATGGGAGCATCAAGTCTAATATAGTAAAAATAAAATATTGAAATGAATGGGGACCCACCTGAAATTGGCTCACAACCCACCTAGTCTGAGAATCCCAACCCGCAGTCTGAGAAACACTGACCTAGACAAAATAAATTCAAGTTGCACTTGAGGAGACAAGATATCCTGTTTTCACTGACAGCTGCAGAAGACAGATCATAATGAGAGGTCTAACATTTTGAATGGCAATTCTGAGTGTCATAATTCATATACTTAAAAAACATACATTCTTAAAAGTTTAAGGGGAAAAAAGACCACTGGATAGCAATGTTGCGGGGAACCCTTTCCACACTCCTTCTCTTGCAGCCAGCCTGAGCTGGGATGATCACCAGTCTGCAAGCAAACATCAGACATCAAATAGACTGTTTCTGATGTGCATGCCGAGGGGGTTAGTGTAGTGGTTCCCAAGCATGTGTTGCAATGCTGTGGGGTGTTGTGAGCCTCTGGCAGGAAGAGCTGCAGCACATGAAAACCACACACTGGGAAAACCCTGCCTGCTCCGATCCTCTCACTGCTGTTTTGAGGCTTGTGAACACCCTCCAAAACCGGAAGTGGCAGTGACATCACCGCATGACGCATTTCATGGCATCATCATTTTCTTCTGGGTCTCAAGGGTGTTGCAAGTTGGGTAAGTTTGGGAAATGCTGGCTTAGGGTTTGTTTGTTTGTTTTTTGGTCACTTCTCTTTGTGTCAAAGATAGAATCATTGGCAAATGGTAAATGTGCAGGTTTGGAGACTGCCAGTAGGAAACCGACTTCCAACAAATGTTTCAGATCAATTCTAAAAAGCAGACAGGTGCCTTTCACCCTCCCCACATGCCCAGATTCAAATAAGTTTGAGGGAACGATAACTTAATACTTAGCCAATCTTCTCATTTTCATCAAAGGCCAAACAGCTTGTTTCTCACACGTGCAACGCACTGAAAGAACACAGGAAGAAGCCAACAACATCATACGTGGTGGAGCCCAAAATTCATGTCTGCCTGTTCCAAACAAGTGAATCCAGGTAAAAAGCAGGGGAGATTATTAAGAGGTTGGGATGGAAGGTGGGAATTCAGAGCTGCATAGTTGTGAACTGTTCATTGTCACCCTATTGAGGCACTTATGAAATATCAGCAGCAGAAGCTCCCAAAGTAACATGAGGTTTCTTATAGGTCTCCTCTATTACAAGACCATTTCCTTGTTCTCCATTGTTTAAAAGTTCCTGATCTTGCCTCTTGCGTTTGTTAACCAGGTGATTTACTCCTTCACTCCGCTTCCCCTCCGGGAGGCCAAGGCTCCTCAAACAGGCAATCGCTGCGGCTTGTTCTGCCAACTTCTTTGACTTGTCCCTGAAAAACAGAAGACAAAATGGGAAAGACAGCAACACACATGCCACTCACTCCAAACCAACAGGTAGAGGTTTTTGAAAACAGGGTTATTTACTTTACTCCGAAGTAAGCCCATCATGTTTCGTAAGACTTAGGCTGTAAACCTACCTAACTCACCGGAAACAAACACCTCTACCTAAGTATTTGGCTAAAGTTGGAAAAAATGGCCTTCCAGAAAGGTTAGGTTCTTCATCTTGTCACAGTTGACCAATGCAGTTAACATTACTGGCAGTAATGTTAGCTAAAAAGAACCTCCAGATTCAGGGCTGACCCATCCAAGAGGCCAGCTGAGGCAGGTTGCCTCAGGTAGCAGAATGATGGAGGGTGCCCACCTCTATTTGCTCACTTGCCCCCGAGAGGGGGATGGAGCAGAATAAGGATACGGCAGACAGAACACTAATGGGCTGGTGCAGCTAGTTCTAGGGAACGAATGGAAGGAAGCTGTTAGCCTGATCCTGTAGGGCAGTGGTTCTCAGGCATTTGGCACCAGCACCCACTTTTTAGAAGGAGAATCTGTCAGGACCCAACGGAAGTGATGTCATGACCAGAAGTTACATCAGCAAGTAGGAAAATTTTGAACTATCTAGGCTGCGATCCTACCCACACTTACCCAGGAGTAAGTCCCATTTACTATCATCAGTTGGCATCCTTCAGTCTCAGAAGACTATGGTATCGCGCTCTGAATGGTGGTTCTGGAACAGAGTGTCCTCTCCACTGCGCGAAGCCTGGGTAAAGTAGGTATGGAGGATAGGCCGTTACCCATGCAGCAAATCCTCCCTCTCCACGTCGCTGAAATGGTCCAATGGAAAGGCAGAAGCCAATACTGTTGGTTCCAGCGACGTCGCAGGAGTTGCCAGAATGTGACTGTGTTCAGCCATGAACTGTCTCAGGAACTCCGGCTCCGGATTTTGCCTGGAGGTTGACTCCTGAAGCCTTTTCCATAACTGGATGAAGCCACAAGGCAGTGGAGGTTTGGGATCAGAGTTTTCCTTCTCTCAGATGAGCTGCCTTCCCAGGCTAACGAGTCCCATCTACCCGGTGGCTGTTTAGTCGCCTCTTACGACAAGTACAGCCAAACTGAGGGCCTATTCTTAGCCCCCAGCCCCCAGGGGTCTACTATCATTTACTATCATTGTTAAAAGAATATACATAGTAGCTTGTTAAAAGAACAGGTCTGTAACATTTCCCCAAATGCAGTCCCATACCTTGGCAGCATCAAGTCTAAGATATTAAAAATAAAATATTGAAATGAATGGGGACCAACCTGAAATTGGCTCGCGACCCACCTAGTGGGTCCTGACCCAGTTTGAGAAACACTGCTAGGGTTTTGCCTATGTTCTTAGGGCTTCTCCAACAACCAGCCTATGTGAAATTTCAGCACCAAGGAGATGCTTCCATTACAGAACTTTATGGAAAGTAAGTGAAACATTTATGACTGCAGGATTCAAATTCCCACATAAGAAGACTGGCACACATGCACAACTTGTTTTTTCTTAAACACAAGGGCACATGTGTTACAAAAACAGCCTCCTTACTTTAAAAAACAAACAGTATTCTTCTCTTTCCAGGTCCACCACCCAGGATTATCCATATGAATACAGAGAGACAGAGCAAACTGCAAGTCAAGACTTCCCCAGTTAGAATAATCCCTATGGCATAAACTTGTGAGGGAGCCTTGTGCAAGCCACTCCCCCTAAGCCTCAGTCTTCCCCATCTGCAATATGGGGAGATGATAATATTTACTTAATCTTGCAGGATTATCAGTGCTCCATTGAAAGAACACATTTGAAGTCCCTCCAGACTTGGAAAACATTATCCAAATGCTTTTTTCATCCCCTGCCCCCATCCCTCTTGGAAAATACGCCTCCAAAAAGACTTACCATAAGGTCGATCTGTACTTTTGTTCTGCTACTGTGACAACAGAACGGAAGAGTCTGTCCATGGGTCTTTCAACCTAAGGTGTTTCAAGAAGTCAAAGAGGTAACATGACTCGCCCTGCATTGGCTGCAATGAAGTCCCCAGAGCACCTCCCTGCTCTTCTCTCTCCCCCCATGTATTGGTTGCCCCCACTGTACATTCGGATGGTGTGTGTGTCAGGAGGAGAGACCTCTCTCAGTGGGTGGTGTGACTCTGCAAGACACCAAACACACTGGACGTGTGAAGCAATCAATAAGAATTAGGGAATGAGCACTAGCAACAGCACGGGTCCCTTTAAAAAAAAAATAGGGTCAGACATCCCACCCGGCACCCACAAGTCCTGGAGTGTGCCGTCTTTGAATTGCAGCTGAAGATTCCAGACTGTGGGATTCTCACCCTGGGGCCACGGGGGAGATGAATCCGCCATAAGGCAGCTCCCTAGAAACGCTTCTGGAGCAATCAGAGTGGGGAATCTCCCCAGTCGCTGAGGCCAGTTTCACCTGACTGGTCCAGTCACCCCAATTTTTGTTCCATTTCCACCAATAGTAGGAATAACTCCTACCAATACTACAGAGCTAGAAATAAAAGGAGCTTCTGACTAAAACTGAGAGAAGCAACATGAGAAAAGGCAATGGCTGTAGAATTTGCACAGGATATTTCTACCAGTGATTTGGTGGTACATTTAAAAATACAGACGCTCACCTGACAGCCCTCATAGCCATGCCCTATTAGGACAATAACACAAAATCAGCATTAAATTTCTTCTGCACAGTGTTGCCTTCTCCTGTGACTTAATTCATTTCAGACACTGCACGTTCTCCATGCCTGTTGCTCCAAGACCCACTGCAGCATCCTGAGCAGCAGATCTGGCTGGCTGACTTCAGTCACCTAAATCTACCCGCTCAGTTGCTAGTATCATGCAACACACCCGACCTCTGCTTGTACCATGCTGGGACCCAGGTCATCTGAATTGCCTATGTGCCCAACTTTTCATGCAACCTCAGCATGACTCCTTGATCTTGCTGGGAAGCAGATTTGCATGTGAATGTCCAAAGCAACCTAAATGTCTGCCTGGTGTATACATTCAATGCAGACTCACCGTTTCATAAACAGGCTGAGGGTGTTTCTCTTTCCTACACCATTCCAAGAGACACATCTTGGGTGTAATCTGTGGGGGATATTCTCGTCTGAAGGGAGAAACAAAAACAAATAATTAGGTAAGAGAATAAGTGCAATAAATGACTGCAAGAGAAAAGCTGTGCTAGTCTTTTAACAGCAAAAGAACCGTCGGGGCCACCACAAGTGATGGGCCTCCCTGAGACAGGATATTTGAAGGCACAACCTCTTCCAGACAAAGACCAGGACTTTTCAATTTTGTACCCAGGTAGTCCAAATTCGATGCCAAGAGAAACCAAAGTCCATGACCTGTATACATGTTTCAGACAAGACACAGTGAAAGTCAAAGGGCTATGTGGGGCATGGAAGCTTCACCCCTAAAGGAATCAGCCAAATCTTTGCCTCCTGATATGTCATCAAGTATTGTCTGCATACGTTCAAGCATAGCTTTGCCATCATAAGGGCTAGAAACTTGTTTTTCTAACAAAGAGATACAATACTTAAACACAAAAAACCAAGAAACCAAGAACAAACATGAAAGCCAAGATGCTCAGGAAGCCAACATCCTGTCATATTTTGTGTTCTTTATGCACTCCAGCTGAATGATGGTACCCAAACACAAACACAGTGTCCTGGCACCAGCTACTGAAGGAAGCAAGCAACAATTCAGAGTCATTATGCAAAAAGCATATGCCCACTTAACAGATCTTTCTTTCAGGAGTGCCAGACTTGGTTCCCGAGAAGCAAGATGCTGATTTGCCAGACTAATTTAACATCTTGCTTATAACAAACTGTTGTAATCAGCAGAAGCTGAAAGCTCATGCAAGAGTGCACGATGCCAACTCTGCCACAGAGGACGTTTCCTTCAAAGCGGTCTTCTGCTGAGCCATTCATTCCCCATGAAGAGCCATTCCTGCTCTTCATTCCCCACGAAGTCTGCTCCTTTCTCCAGAGTTTCAGAGATGGGCATCTTTCTCTGCTTACCTGGAGGTGCCAAAGATTGAACTTGGGACTTTCTGTCTGCAGAGCAGGTGCTCTTGCTTAGGGCAACAGACCTTATGCAGGAGTAAGCAACCCTGATTTGCTACTACAAGCAACCTAACCTGTTGCAATTTTCAATCAGCTAGGAAGGGACAAAGCCTGCCTATGCAAACTTCAAACAAGAGCAGAGAAAAAGAGGAAGATTTTGGTTTCCCAGATTTAAAGGGTTATTCGGTTTCTCAGATTCTCATATGATTAAAGGAGAGTTCCAAAAATCAAGGAATTAAATGTTGAACAACTATGACATCCTATCATCTTATGACATGACAAATTATGATAAGTTAGAGAAGGAAGAACTAGGTATGAAAATACACTGAAGGCAGTAAGCAAATTCCTCCAATATTAGGAAACAAAAAGCAAATCTTAGTGCTTGACTGGATAGATTTGTTGTAAGGATATCAGTGACTTTCGGAACTTACACAGTGGGTCAGAGTAAACAGAAGCCTTATTATATCTAGTAGTCGTAGAAGGAATTTTGATGATCAATATGAAGAATTCATGCCAAAGTGGATCTATGGTTTGTATGGTTGCATTGTCTCTGAATTAAAAAAAATGGTTTACAATTTCACTTTTGTGGTCTCACTTGGTTACATTTATCTTTTGGACTCCATATTCAATGTACATGGTGCGGGTCTCTGTCTACACTGGAGCACATGAGTTCCAGAATTGGAAATACAGAAATAGACAATTTGATGCAGTGCGGGGGAGGGTGTAGATCAAGAGGTGAAGCACTTGCTTCAGACAGGTTCAATCCCTGGCAGGTATTCAATCTCTTCAGGTAGGGTAGAGAAAAAATTCTTCTCTGAAACTCTGGAAAGTCTATGCCTATCAAGATAGACAATATGGCCTAGACAGACCAAGGGTATGACACTGCACGGACATTTCATGTGTTTGAAGTTGGTCATCCTTGTCTTAAAGAAACAGAGGAAGTCCATCATTTTTCTTACTTGTCAAACCGAACTGCCATCTTTATGACATCTGCATCTTCCAAGGGGTCTTCCTCACTTTGATCCTTGACTTCCAGTAAAGGAGTCTTCACCTCCAGGAGCATGGATATTTCTTTGTAGAAACTGCTCATTTCAAAGACGTTGCTATTTGAACACAAAACCATCAAGTATTTCAAATAATGGTAGAAATATTGCATCCCAGCTGCAGAAAGAGACCCGTACAAGGTTGGGGTGCAGGAAGTTAGAGACAGTTTTAAACTACAAAGAATCTGTTTATCGTGAGGACAGCAAGATTATTTTCCCTCTTTGCAATTGTACTTAAAAGATTTCTGTGGCACCTCATGCCATAGACAGGCCAAGATCAGTATTGGCTAGTGCAGTCTGTGCAAGGGCTTACCAAAGTTGGGAAACTGCATGTACCTCGTTAAAAATAAAAAATACTTAACATTTACATGGTACTTCCTGAGTGTTGAAAATGTTTGTGTATTATCTTGATTCAGCCCTTATAACAATCCTGTAAGGTCAGTTATTATCCTGCATTGCAGATGGGAAGGGCTGAGGCCGACAGAGAGAGGCTTGCCTAAGGTTACCAAGTGAGAGTTCATGGCAGAGGCCTGATCTGAACCGCAGCAATCTTAATTTGCAGCTCTCTAATATAATGGAAGCATGGAAAACTGCAAAGAGGACCTGACTTCTGAAATCCCTCTTTGAACTAAATGCACAGGCTGGAACTATGGCAGACCTAAAGGAGCAGGATGAAGGGGAGACTGACGGCAGGGAAGAGAGAGATGCTCAGTTTTTCCTCTGCCTACAAGCTCCTTTTCCCTCAGGACACAGAAAATATCTATCCAGAAGCCCAGCTGGAGAAAAAGCAGCAAAGAGGAAAGAACTGCAGGGGAAAAGTGACAGAGCAAGGTTTCAGCAGTGCCACCTCCCCTCCACACACACTTCTTTCCTGCAAGCTGCCTCTTCATACTGCCATACCGCAGCTGCTTAACAGAGTTGTCTGTGGTTGATGTTCTATGGCTGGGCTGGACTTCTAGACTGCAGTCCTAAACACTCTTACTAGGAAGAAAGCAACAGTGGGTACTTACTACTTCTGAGTAAACACGTCTAGGATTGTGCTGCTCTCCACTCAATATAATACCCTAGCTGGCCATTAGGGGTCAGTCCCAGCCCACTCTGAGAATGCACGGAGCCAATACTGTTATCTGACATAAGAGAGACCAGAAGACTTCAAGGAAGGGGTGCTGAATTGTTTGTTTTGCCATCATGTCTGATTCATGAACAATGGTGCCGAAGATAAGCCTTGGACAGGTGCAGGATGAGACAACTGTGAGCGTCACATTTGAGTACTGGGGACTGCACAGAGTCAGGTGCCCAAATGGCTCAAATCAGAACTGTCAATTTTTCAAAAATGAACACAGATAGAAACTGGATCCTTTCTGGTCAAAGAGAGAGCGTTTGCAAATGACTAGGCCCTGTTTTGCATAGAGAAGGTTGCTGGATCCAGCCCCTGCCTCTCCAATACGGATGGGAAAGACCCTCCACCTGAAACCCTACGGAGAAACTGCCAGTCAGTGCAGACAATACTGAGTGAGATGGAGCAACTCCATAAAAAGCAGTTTTTTAGATAACCTATGAAAACAGTGCCTGCAAGTTCCAATGCCTGCACACCAAAACAGGCATAACCCACAAACAGCTTTAAATCTCAGCACAGGGGTGCAAACTGCTGATGTTCAATAACAGACCCATATCTGCTCCTCAATCAGCTGGCAGAGCTCAGGCATGGGCCTCTTGCAGGCCTTGTCAGTGTGTGTCATACAAATGGGTCAGTTGCCCCTTCCTTGCACCAAACTTCTATTTAAGCAACCTCCTTGCAAAGTGTGCATCCAACATTGATGGGATCCAGGTCTGGTTTTCAAACCATGAAAAGGTAAATAAAGCAGACAGTGCTCATGTCATCCAAAATGTCCTTCAATGCTTTCACATATTACTGATGGATCTTGATTTTGTTTATAAAGACCGTCACTTTGGTATTTGCTGCACCATGATGAGGAAGATTTCCAGTTCTCCAACTTTGGGGATTCTACCCATGGGCACCACTTTAGTCAAAAGAAAGGACCCTTACCATATTTCCTGCATGGACTGTGCCGCGTGCAGCTTCTTTCCTTGCACATTTTCTAACTGTTCCCTTAACATCTGACACAAGCAGTACTTTGTGTTGGTGTAGTGGTTGTCATATCGCACTGCCTAAGGGAGAGAGACAGGGGGAAAAATTGACAGAAGTTGTATGGCGATTGTGAAGAAAACAGCTTTGTAGTCAATGATGGAAGCTATTTCAGGGATTTGCTTCTAATACGTCTCATTTTGTCTTGCTCTCTCATACTTTGAGACTGAAATTTCTAGATTATCTATAACCAAATACCCAGAGGGCTTGCTGTCAAGCAACCTGTGTCTGGATCAGTCATCCATTTCTGAACCCAGTAGGAGAAACGTACAGCGCAATCCTATGCATGCCTACTCTTCCCCCAGGAAAATGTGTTAGGATTGCAGCCCTTTAGAATGCCAAGAACTCTCAATTTTCTCCTAAGAAAGGTCACATTCTAGCCCTCTCTGCTCCGGATGAAATTTTAAAATGTACTGGCAAAAATTAGCACTGGAGAAATTGCTCATCTTTCGGCAGGGTGGGGGTGAGCCCCCCAAATACTGCACAGGTTTCCAAAATCTGCATCTATTAATTCTGGGATTATGGGAGAAACAAACTCTTCTGCATGGAGTTTAGGCTACTGCAACTGCTGCCATTGTCAAAGGTTATTCAGAATGCAAAAATGACAAGAAGTCCAATGCATACATATTTGATATACTCCTGCATGACGTCCTTCAGGGGCAACGGACCTTCCTTCCTGAAGATGGAGGGGTTCCACATAGCGGCACGGGCCACCATGACTGAGGATGCCGCCGTCGCTTGCCGGAAGGTGCCTATGTCAGAATACGCTTTAATGAAGTCGTGAGAACCTCCACTGAAATAAGAGAGACATTGTGGCCATCAGCACTGATCAAACACACCACCAGCAGCTGAATTCAGAACATGTTGAAGACAGGGCAGGCTACATAAAGACAGCTGCAAATGAGAGTGTTGATGAAGCTGGTTTTCAAAGGATAGGATACAGGTGGGGAAAAGCAGAGGCAATGACACTTCCCAGTCCTTCCCTGCCCCCTTGGGAGTTGGTGGATTAACCAGAAGGGAGTTAAATGAGGTGGGCAGGACAGGGCAGGGAGGGGGAAGGAACCAGGCAGGGACTGTGTCAAAGGCCAGGGAGTATGTTAGTGACTGGGGACACATACCGGCAGCAGATGCTCTGCCGATATCCTATCCGACCCCCTCCCAGCCTAAAACAACCTACTCAGGTCTATGTGGACCTGCGCCAGCAAAATCACTGGCACAAAGCTTAGAAGGCCCAACAGGGCAGCAGAGGCTTGCCCCGGTTCAAGGGAGAAAATGTTCCCTTACTTTGAGAAAGTCTCTGGGACTCAAAGCTCCCCTGAACAGGTTTTGTAATTTGAAGCTTAAATGCCAAGCTACAAGACTGTAGTTTTCTCTTCTGCCAAAGCATTTTAAGCCCTGAGTGCTAATGCCTATTTTGTTAACGCTGTGATCCTTGAGAGCCAAGAGCTAAAGCTGTCATTAATTGGAAAACTTTTATGAACAATGGAGCCCGAGCATTTGGGGGGGCCTTATTGGAACAGTCTGCACCTGTCAGGCACAAGGGACAATGCCAGGAAAGTGCTCAGGTCTGGCATTTCTGTGAAAGAAACCTTGTATCAAGGCAGTCAAAGGCACTTCTGATTCAGAGCAGATGGCCCCAGCTTAAGAACAAAAGCTCAGGAGTATTTTAAAGCAGTCAGTAAGATCTCAGCCAAAACCTCAGCCTGCCAACAAGTACCACCAAGTGCTGTGATTCACAGCAATACAGAATAGGGTGCAGAATTTGGCTCCTCTGAGATTGTGGTTTGGAAGTAAAAAAAAAAAAAAGCACAATGCTTCTAGCACCAATTTTTGTGCATAAGTGTGTGAGCAATATCTCAAAAAGCTGAGGGAGTGGGACTTCAATGCCTGCACAACTCTTAGCTCCTTCCCAAAGAGCTCAAGCAGAATTATGTAAACTAAGAGCAAATGCTGCATGCTGATGGTCACAGGCACTGTCATCGCTACGGAGGTGCAGGCCAAATTGGGTGATGCGCACAGGGGGAGTGACACACACTGGGGAGGGTCACGCGATAAAATCATGGTTTTTAAGAATAATACCATCATGTCATACTGTTGGATGCAGAATTTACAGCACAATGCAATGAAAAAAGCAGAGTGAAATATCTCCTTTCTATCAACAGTTATGGCAAAAAAAAACCCCAGAAAAAAATGCATGGAGCCCTATGGAAAGTGAAACTGAACCCTATCGCGCATTTACTTATGAGTAGGTGATCATGCCTTAGTCCAGCGGTTTTCAACTGCTGTGTGCCGCGAGGCTGCCTCAGGTGTGCAGCCTCAGGTGTGCAGGATCAGAGGAGGCAGGCAGCAGTTGTGTGCCGTGTGCAGGAGAAGCAGCTGCTTTGAGCCTCCTGTGGCAGGCAGCCGCAGGCAGCACAAGCAAGGGAGCAGCCAGGGAAGGGGCTGGTCGCACGCAGCAGCTGCAGAGTCCGCTTGGCGCTTGCTCCTGCCACTGAGCATGACTCAGGCTGCAACCTGATCCTCACTTTCCTGGGAGTAAGCCCCATTGGCTACTATGGGGCTTACTTCTCAGTAGACATGCATAGGGTTGGACGCAAAGGCGGTTGTTGCCTGCCTGCGTGCTGATTGCCCAACCAGAGCAGCCCGGAGGAGCCAGGAGGTGGGAGCTGCGGAGTGAGTGAGAAGAGGGAGCCAGAAGCAGGCAGGCAGGTACAGAGCCAGCGAGTCTGCTGAGGCCCCCAACCTAAGGACTGGCTGGCAGTCCCTGAAAGTCCCCTTTCCTTGCCAGTTTGCCTGCAACTCCCCAAAGCGACCCTCCCTGCACTTTGGGGCTTTTAGAGGAAGGGTGCTGGGCCACAATCCTATCCACACTTTCCTGGGAGTAAGCCCCGTTGACTATAATGGGGCTTACTTCTGAGCAGGCATGCATAGGATTGGGCTTTTGGTTGCACTCTTTTTTCTCAAATACATAAGCAGGCAATTGGCACTTCTCTCTCCTCTTCTCCTCCACCCCCTTCCCCAGGCATACCCCCCCAAAATCTCACAATCACAGTTAGCAACTCTCTTACTGTCCCTCCCCTCACTTGTCCACACATTCCAAAGATACAGAATCACTGCCTCACATTCTCTCTCTCTTTCCCCCACCCCCAGTTTAATCCTGCACTTGTTTCAATCATTTCTCCTCACTGCCCCTCACCCACTATGTGATCAACCTGCCCTGTCTTTGCCAACACTTTCTGGCACTTTTGATAAGAATTTAAACATAGAATTTTTCCTCCTTTTCAGAAACCACATATACTTCCCTCTCCATGCTTCTTGTCATTTTTTTGTCATGTAATGATTTAATTGTATTAATTTTATTAATTCAAGATTAACCGTAATGTAGTAATTTAATGTAAGTAAAAAACTGGTAGTGTGCCTTGACAATTTTAGTGCCTTGTCAGTGTGCCATGAGTTGAAAAAGGTTGAAAATGACTGCCTTAGTCCAACGGAAAGGGCAGGCTGAGAAGAATCCAATGACACCAAAATGGTCCAATGAACACAGCCCCCCAAAAAACACCCAAGAAGGAAGTCCCTCCCTCCAAGCTGAAAAATTGTTGAGTCCATGGAAAGTGTAACTAAGCATTTAATCATGAGTAGGCATTTACTCACAAGTAAGCAAAAGTGCCTTGGCTCTGGTCAGGCCAGGCAATCTGAATGGTCCCAATCTGATGGAACTGGAGCTCAACAAATGCTCCAGAAGGAAGAAAACCTCCCCCGCCCAATAAAAAGAATAAAACAGAGGCTTCCGCTGGAAAGGTGAATTTTTTCCTTTTTTAGACTTGCAAAGCCAGGTGGATCCCGATGGTGATATGGCTTCAACATAGTGTAAACGTAAACAATGTGTAATTTCATGCAGAATGCAATGAAACAAACCGTGTTGAAATACCTGTGCCCAGTCAAAAGTTACAACCAAAACCCAGTGGGGGTGCGGTGATGTTACATCACCACGCCCACCACCCAGGGTGCTGCCCCACCCACTGCATGGGAGGAGGTCCATCAAAGGGGTAATTTGCTGGCCTCCCACACCGGGCGACGCCACCGGTCACAGGGGCGAGGAGGTTTGACTCTGTCAGCTCCTTCAGCTGTGGGTTTGTTTCGGGGCAGGTTACCAAGTGCTGCTCTTGACTTTAATTCCTTCAAGGCTTGGAGCCAAGGTACCCCAAGGACCGCCTCCTTCCATGCGAGAGAGCCTGGAGATGGGGCTCCTGTGTGTGTGCCACCATAATCTGAAGCTCAGTTGGTAGCAATCGGGGGAGGGCCTTCTCAGTAGCAGCACCAAAATTATGGAATTTCCTCCTTGTTGAATTACAAACTGCACTCTCCCTGTTGGCCTCTTGGAAGAGGCTGCAGACCTTATTGCCTCAGTTTGTCTTTTTGTACATGGTCATGGCTGGCTGCCTTGGGGAAGGGGGGCAGAAATGTTCTTAAAAGAAAAGAGCTTCTGCAGGATGCAGAATTGCTTTTCCAAATTTGGATAGCCTGATTCAGAAGTTTTCTGTACGTAAGCACCCAGCTCACAGAGTTCTGAACCAAGAAGGCAATGCTATTGGTCTTTGCTGTCTGCCTTGGGCTGCTTTTCTTAATGTCCTTCCCATTTTTATTATTTATTTTCTTTATTTTTTGAAGATGTCATACGCAGCTTTTCTTCCAGCAGGAATCCAGAGAGACTTGAGTATTCCTAATTTAAAGCACACACACACACACACACACACACACACACACACACACACCAATACACAGTACAAGCAACAGATATAGCCAGCATCATTCAAACCCTAAAAAATTAAACAAAGAGTTCAAAAGCACACAGTCTCTAGAAAAAGATGCTCAAGATTCGGAGGCTTTGCACAGAAGACACCTCCTGCCCCACTTACTTGGCTATTACTGGAATGGAGACTGCCTCACAGATGGCTTTGATCACATCGCAATGGACAGGATGCTGAGGCCTCTCTTCTTTCTTCCTTTGCAAAGGAGAGAGTGGAAGGTAAACAAACAGATCTAAGATTACTGGAACAGTGCAGATGCAATGCCAGCCAGCCGGGCCGGACCACATTCAAGAAGAGCTCACCAAAGCTCCTTCTCCTCCAGAGAAATTGATGGTTTACCTTCCATGGACGGCAATGGCCGCAACTCCTGTCTTTTCTATCTTCTTCACCAGATTTATTGTTTCTTCTTTCTGGGAAGGGGGTGAGAGTGGAGGGTGGAAAAAAAGACATACACCAACATTTTCTACTGCACTTTCTGTAGAATCCTGACATAACAACAGGACGTAACATTTTCCTGGCCGCACAAGGGAAGAGACGATTTCGCGCAAGTTATCTCTTTTTACATTCTCGTGTAGCAGATAGTCTGCATAACTGCTGTTTGCTGGATTTGGCAGCCCTACAGCAACAAGCGCATACACTTCTCTTGAAAATGGAAATTGAAAATTAAAATGAATTGGATTTGCCTCTTAATATGCTTCATTTCTGATTGTCTTGCCTCAGCTTGTCAGGGCAACAGTGTTCTTTTCTCACTGCAGTTAATCTCCGTTGCTTTGGATTGCTAGAGATTTCCTGTACTTTCTGGGTAGAGCCCTTCACATAGATAGGTCAAACATGACAATATATACTCACGGATGGTAAGATTCGGATTTTGCAGGTCACGGGCTTACAAATTCCTTTGACAAGAGTAGTCAGAATCTAAATAAAGGGAGAGAAAAACCATGTAAAACTGTTAAGTAGGAGAAGCTGCCCTACAGTCCTGAACAGCTGATTGCCACAGTTGTGAAAAATTCTTAAACTCCTGCAAAGGTACATAGGAGGCTGGAGCCAGATTATTGGTTGCTCTAACTCAGTATTGTCACAATACCATCAATCTGGTAGGAGTTCTCCTGGATTTGAGGTAGAAATTTTTCTCTACCCTGTCTAGAAACACTGAGGATCAGGCCTGGGAACACATGCAACCAAAGCAAGGACTCTGCCACTGAGCCACAGACCCTCCCCATTTCAGCAGCAGTGGGGGACATAAAAGCATCCCATTTCTAAAAATGCCTAGTTTCAGAACACTAACCACTCATCACCGTTCCCCCTCCTGCCACTCCCTGTATTTTGAAAAGGAATATGGAAATGGAGGCGAGGAGGGCACGTGAAAGAGAAGAGAGTGGTGAGCTAGGGTGTCTCCAAAACTCTAGCCTATCACCAGGGCCTAAGACGGGGTATATGGCCCCAGGATGTGTGGAAGTCAAGAACTGCGGTGCCAGAATGCACCCAACACCAATGCTAGATCCATGGGATTGGAAGAGAGTTGGAAAAGGTTTTGGTCATGCACTTGTGGACAACAGTACATTATGTATGTTTTGCTGCTGTTTCCAGCTGTTGGTGCAACGCAACCCAAAAGCTTCAGTGAAGAGGATGAGAAAACAGCTAAAGGACATTTACTGGTGCCCTATTTTTTCACAACAGAGAAGGGATCATGGGCGGGAGTGGCGGAGGAAGATTCCCATTTAACAGACGTACTGCAGGCCCACAGAAATTGTGCTTGGCCACTTCCCCAGATGGGGCCTGACTGGGTGATAGCAGCAGCAATGCAACGTGAACACAGCCCACTGTCAGCAACAATGAAAGGGGGATGATGGGAGTTCAAAAACCACTGATGCTGAGAAACGCAGGGCTGGGTACACGTGGTGAGAATCCAAAACTTTACAGCTGGTAATATGAGACAGTGGGGTGGCTTGGAGAAGAAAGCAGTCCCGCTTCCTGCATCTCACAGTGGCCCCCCAGATGCCTCTAGGAGTACTCAAGACAACAAGATCCCTGCAGCCTGGTGCCCTCCCTTGCACCTGGCATTCTGAGATAGATGTGCTGAGCCTTTCACTGAGAAATTGGAAATACATAGTAGACCAGCATGTTTAAAAAAAAAAACCTGCAAAATAACACAGTGTAATTTTGAAGACTTGACTGACTGAAGATCCTGAAACAAAGTTACTCTGCTAAACCACCATATAAATTCTGAGTTTGCCAAGTAAAGATTCTGCCATTTCAGAATTCAGAGCTTCAAAGGATTATTCTGGGTTTCCAGGAGAAGTGCAATCACAGCCCACGGAACAAGTCTGTAATCCCAGGATTAAAGGGAAGGCTTTCTCAGATCTCTAATGCAGCATCTCAGGCTAGAGCACCACAGTGGTGGGGAAAGAAAAGCATATCTCCCTTCACAAGACTGTTGTCAAGAATATTTGCACAATGAAGTCAAGGCCATTCAGTCTCTCCCCTTCTCTTTCAAACATATATACTTAAAAAAGGAGAAATCAAACACCAGGAGTGGATTAAACCTGAAGCTTTAAAAATGGTGCTCAGGGTATGCTTCTTGCTCCAACTCTTAGAACAGTCAGCCTCTTATGCTTTGTCAGCACCACCAGAAAATTATCCACAGGGTGAGATCAATTCCAAACACAAAAACTACTTACTGATTCTATTTTGTCAGGATCAGACAGGAGTGCGGCTCCCATGCCTCCCTGGGGAAACGCAAAAAAAGCCTTCATCATCTCGGCAGCACAAAAATGACAGAAGGCTACATCAAGACAGTGATTGTAGCTGCAATCCTGTTGCATACCTGCCCACTTGGGAATCATTCTCAATGGTTAAACCGATTTCTGCCCAGCCCATAAGTGTACACATTTGGTCCCTGTTGCATAATAATAAATAATAAACAACAGTATTTATATACTGCTTTTCAACAAAAAGTTCCCAAAGCGGTTTACAGAAAAAAAAATCAAATAACTAATGGCTCCCTGTCCCAAAAGATCTCACAATCTAAAAAGATGCAAAAGAACACCAGCAGGCAGCAACTAGAAAAGACACTGCTGGGGGGAGGTGGGCCAGTTACTCTCCCCCTGCTAAATAGAAGAGGAGCACCCACTTGAAAAAGTGCCTCTTACCAGTTAGCAGGGGTAACTGCATATAGCAGTTAGCATATATGCAATGTGGGGCAGAAAGGGCTTAATTCAAGGATTTATACCACACCTAGCCAAGGCAGCTAACAACAAAATACAAATACAAAGTGATTCTGTCAATGCAGGAGCACACAGGCTGGAAAGCTGCCTCACTGGCCAAGAGGAGACATTCTGGCTGTGAATTTTTATTAACCACCCTGCTCTTTCTTTCAGGAAGAAAGCAGCTTATTCAGGGTCTTCCATTCAGATACTGAGCAGCTTGCATAGAAGCTTTGCAGTGGGAATATTGAACAACAATATTTCAGCGGGCAACAGCCACTCAGAAGAAAGGAATCCAGCATGCTCTAAGAGCACGACGAGACGGTAAAACACCCCATGTACTTCACAAAGGCTTTTGTCTTTTGAACAGGTGACAAGGGTGAAATCACAGAGACTGTACACAACACAAGCCTAGGCATAGAAGTAAGTCCTTTTGTGTTCAATGGAATTTACTCCCAAGAAAGTATGTACACAGGATTACAGCCTCAGTCTAGTGGAGATTGTCTCATCATTTCTACCAATTTGAGTAGAAAACTGCAGTTTGAGAACATCACAGTCCGGTATTTACAGGCACTGCAGCCAATTCACGATGACAGGCACTGCTACACTCTACAACTGCCCGCTACACAAACTGACCGACACTACTAGCGAAAGCTCCCCACCTGGTGATGTGGGGCTATGAGGAAGCATAGACTTAAAATGCTGCAGTTCAGCCCACAAGAAACATTTATTTAGGCTGGTGACACAGAACACATTCCATTTGGCATTAGTTCATAATGCACATCTCCGAGATAAGAGATCAGTGCCATTCTTGCCCACTGTTAGAAGCAGAAAATAAAGCAGTCACTCAAATCACAGCCAAAGCGCGTTACTGATTATCACTAAATCAAAGGATTCTGTACAGCATTCCATACTCTACAGGCATGACATGAAGATTAAGGAGAAGTCCAGAAGCAAACAGAAGGAGTTCAATCCTCAAGGGAAAACACAAAGGGACAGACAAAGTTCAACCTGCCTTAGTGGAATATTCTTTGGGGCATCCCATGTTGACATCGATCCCAGCCACGTCATTCTCTCTGAGAAGACAAACAGGATATGAGAAATGTGAATAAAAGACCAGGAACAAGCAGGGCGTTGAACCAGGAATGCGAGTGTCATTCATCTCTTTATCTGTCCCACCTTTCAATCAAATGATCTATGGCGGGCAGCCAACAACAAACAGAAACAACATGAGAATAAAATTCAAAGCAGCTACTGTAGAGAGAGGGAGCATCACACAAAAGCCTCTCCCCAGTTCACTGGTGGTCCCACCATGGCTACTGTTACCTTTTTGGCAAACACAGAGAAAATCACTGTGCCCCCCCCCCCACTATGGAAATTTTGCTGCCACGTGGCCCTAGTGCAACTGTCACTAGAGGGTACTTTGCCTTTTCCAGGACAGATGCAATGTAGCTTCTGGCTGACCTCTTGGCAGCTGAGTAGCTCTTAACGTCTCTCCTAAACCCTCTGCTGCTCCAGCTATTGATGCTGCTGCCCTTAAGGAGGAGAAGAAAGGTAAGGAAAAATATCTCCCTTCCACTCCACATTTATTGTTTCTACTGGACACTGTGCATCCAAAACTGCGATGGTCACCCCCAGGCTTATTTGGGGATTGGGATGATGATGACAGCCAGGATGGTGCACTGGTTCAGGAGTTGGGTTTAGACCTGGAAGATCCAGGTTCAAATCCCCACTCAGCTGTGAAGCTTCCTGGGTGACCTTGGGCCAGCCACTCTCTCCCAACCTCACAGGGTTGTTGTGAGGAGGGAACCATGTACACCACCATGAGCTGTTTGGAGGAGGCTGGTTTCACATAAAAAATGTGAAAAATAAAATATAACCAAGAAGGGTTTTCTTACCGCACAAGCCTAAGTATGCCCACTCAGAAGTAAGCCCCACTCAATTCAATGAAACTGACTCTTAGGTAAGTGTGTTTACGACTACAGCTTTGAATATTAAACCCTTTAGGAATTAAACTAAAGAATACAAGATAGCAAAAATTTGCCAGATGACCGGATATAATGGGGGTGGATCCAGCGGAGGGCTTGCTTGAGTGGAACGATACTGCTGTATGCCAGGGAACGGGGGATATCAACCAGTCTTCCCCTCACCCCAGCAGCCTACCACACTATATTATACCACACTATGATTCTCACAACCCTCAGGTTATACTGGAGGAGGGTTAGTAGAGCCTGCAGCTTGGAGGAAGGGACAGAAAAGCCCTATTTCACAAGTGCTTTTCTGGATTGAAACCAGAATCTATCCATCTACTGTTTTGCCTGGTAAAAGTTATGAGGAATATAATCTTTGTTCTTTGGGGGAGCAGGGCAAGCAAAAACACACATGCTGGCAATTTTTGTGGATTTACATGCAAGATTGGACTAACTGGACAAGATTATGCCAAGCAAGTTAAATTGTCAAAGAATAAAAATCTGATACTTACACCAGCTTGGCCACTGCCAGGGCTCTCTCAGCATCTGCCGTCCCCTGAACACCAGAGATGAGAAAAAGACAGGCAGGGTCCTTCTTAATTGAGAGGATGTACTAAAAAAATTCCAAGCCCTGCAACCTGAAAAGCCTAATCTGCAAATGGAACTTTACTAATGGTTCTAGCCTACACACATTTCAGTGAGACTTGCAGGAATGGATGAGAGGAGGTCAGGTGAAATGCCATTTTTAAGCATATTGAGATGAGGCAGTAATGAGGAGACAGAACACTCAATCCATTTCTTAACAGCAACAAGGAGCTGGCCCAGATGGATGAACACAAACACAACCAAATGAGAAGCAGGAGCATCTTGCAGCAAGAAAACCACTCACAGTTGTACTGAAACCCAGAAAGATTCTTACTGTTGCCCTCTCTACACCAATGAAATTACAAAGGAGTTTCCCAGGAACAGGTTTAGCCATTGATTTTTTAACAATGAATAATACAAATACTATTTAGTTAGCAGAAACTCAAGTGTGAGCCAGCTCTTACCATCTGGAAGACAACCGAGTCCTTTTCCCTCTTGCAGGTTCTGAACACAACTCTCTCATTAGGAGTGACGAAGTCCACCGTTCCAAGCGCAGCTGTACAAAGAAGAGAATCAGAACCATGTGAAGGGAAAGGTCACACAAGGAATATTTTTGTTCAAGAGGCTTCTCAATGCTGAAGTCCTAAAGACCTGCTCTTTGCCAATGTTGATTAGACGGATCAACCATTTCACTCAGGAATCTAAGTACGTTTTCAGGAGAGACATCCTAGAGGTGGCATAGAACCCAGACAACAACGAAAAGATCAAAACTGCAACTGCTTAATAATCAGGCAACCATTCCTTACTTTTGCTCTTTTGAAATCTTTTACAAGGCTGGGTAAATGCCTGAGCAACACAATTCACAAAAGAGAAACACCCATCCTTTTATTTTACAACTGATAAAACCAACATGGGCAACTAACATCCTTCTTGATACCAAATCAGTGCCTTCACCGTAACCTTTTTTTTTACATCTGCAATCTGTTAAGTCAAACAAAGCCAGGCCCAATTTTAAAAAATCATCATCATAATTACATAAAATCAGTAGCTGAAAGCAAAGGACAGTTTCTAGAACTTCTTTCTCCATCTGCATACAAAATTGTTCATGGAAGCAAGAACTCAGAAATCTGGCCTGTTCAATCTAGTAAGCATGCAACAGAAAGTCATTATCATGAATGTTCCATTCCAAAGAACTGAGATTTATCCAGGAACATTCTCATACAACATGTGATTGACAACAGCCTATTTTGCTTTCTTTTTTAATTTGTATAGACTAACAGTCCAATCCTATCTGGCTGCCTTGTTGGTGGAACTAGAGTAGCGTGCTGCTGGAGCACTAGCAGGAAGGCCAGAGCAGGTAAACAAGCACAGCAGGTGAGGGGGAGGAAATGGAGGTGGGGAGGCTGTAGGAGGGGGTCAATCCCATCCTCTTTTTTTGCAGCCTCCTCATTTCCTTCCTCTCCTCAGACTTGTGGCGAGATCCACTGCAGGGTGGGCGGCTTATGAAGGGGAAAGGGGATTTATATCTTCTGAAGCAAGGTTGCACCAGCAAGAGGAGGGAAAGGATAAGATTGGGCCATAAATTACTTTTACAGATGATTTAAACTCAATAAAAGCAGCACAAAGCTACCTATAAAATACATGGAAATGTCTTAAGAAAACAAGGAGCACCCAAAGACACTGTCACCTTATTCCACATTTAAATAATGCATAAACAGATACTTGCCATTTACAATTCTCCTGCACTGAAGCATCTTTATGTCAATTAGCTCCTAAAAGATAAAGGCAAAAGTTACAAAAATGCATGAGCCCAGGATGAAGAGATTCAATTTAAACAAAAGCACTCTCAAACAAGAGGAAGAAACACACAGACTAGCACTCAGGCTGAAAGAATCCCACCACCACCTCATGGCTGACCACAGCTTGCATTTACCACCCTAAGAAAACCACTTTAAACTGAGGTTGCAAATCTAATAGTGACTGTTCCCGCAGCTTGGTGTGCAGGTGCATCGTCAACTAGCAGCTTTTGACAGCAAACCACGTATTTTTTTCATTGATAACATCCCATAACTTTTGTAGCAAGTTCCTGTAGTACACTCCTGTTACTCTCAACCCTTTTTGTAAGTAAACTGTCAATATTACACCTTTGTTATCCCAAAGCATGAACAACATTACCTTGGTGGTTGACTGTTGCACCTTAGTCTTTTTAGGGGTGGGTGACAAGGCATGTTTCCATACCTTGCTCATTTCTTTGGTCTCAGGGTCATACAGATATACCCAGCATTCATCCACGGTCAGTAATCAGCTTAAAAAGTCCTCCTCGTTCTTGTGGTATAGGTCCAAAATGCTTTGTATGCTTTGCTGTTTTTGGAAAAGTGTCAACAACCTGGGAACCCACCATGCAGCCACCTTGCTTTTGTGTAAGATTTTATAAATGTATATTGAACTAACGTTCTTCCTAGCTAAGAAATTAACACTCACACGTCTGTGTTCAAGCACTAGCTACTCAACCTTTGCCACCACTGTGGCTGCTGATGGATGCCTTCTCTTGGGTCATTCTGTAGACTGGTGCAACCACATCTGAATTCCCATTTCCATTGTTTGACAGTCTCACATGATGGGAAATTCCTCACCATACACAGCTGACATCTCTTCATGGATCATTTGCACCTATTTCCCTTGAAGATGGAGGAACTGTATCACAGTTCGATACTCAGTTTTGTCCAGCATGATACCTTCTTCTACTCTCGTGGTTCTAATGCTGGTTTAACAGGACTTATAATGCCAAAATCTGGCAAGCATATTATGAAGGTCACCACTTATAACTGTAAAATTACAGATCTCTAGCACACCTAAAACAGGATGAGGGTAAGAACATTCTGGCCTTCCCTCATACTTACCTCTCCATTGCTCCCTGGTTGGCCCACAGTATGCAGTGGACAATGCACCAGCAGTGTTACATGCTCTGGGCCAGCCCAGGACAGCATTAGGCTGTGACAGAGTTGTGGATCAACACCTCCCCTGCTTAAATCTCAGTTGTGCCACAAACTCACCAGGTGGCTTTGTGCAACCCATTCCCTTTCAGCCTCAGCTTTCTCCAACTGCAATATGGGGACAGAAATACTTACCTTCCAGAGCTGTTGTAAGGGCAACTTTGTAGCCTACTTTTATGCTCAGAAAGTATTATACATACTTATTATTACTACTACTAAATCATTCTCGGTAAAACATGCCTCCTCCCCACTTGCAGAACTGCAAGACTGTACAGCCAAACCAGAGCAGATGAGAAATGGAGACCACCTTGCTTCTCTGCAACGCTTCTACTTCCCTAAATGAAAGTTGAACTCTATAATGAAAACTGAAAAAATGGAGCTGAAAGATATATATGATCAATTAACTGCACATAAGAAGCTGCCTTATACTGAATTAGATCACCACACTCGGTGACTTTGACCTTCTGCAAAGATTGAGACACAAATTTTTTCTCTGTCAAACCTGGAGACATCAGGGACTGAAGCTGAGAGCTTTTGCAGGCAAAGCCAACGTTCTGCAGCCCCTCCTGGTACTGAATGATTTCTCATCATCAATAGATTCAAATTCCTAGGAGCCAACTGCAAGTGTTAGGCGCCTTGGACACCAAGCACCTGAGATTTCTTTTTCCTGACACTGCAAATGATTAGAGGAAGTCGGAACAGGTCTATCACCCAGGAACTCATCTGCCATACCTCACAGTAGACGAGATCGGCACCATAGTCCAAAGCCAGCAGCCGCATCGGAAGGGTGCCAACTCGCACCATGGGAGCCAAGATGGTCTTATTTCGGAAACAGAGTGAAGCATTGCTCACTGTCATGGCTTCTTTACAAAGGCCTGAAAGAAATCAGAAACAAAAATACTGACATACATTTCCATTAGCTATGCTGCTCAACACCTTTCCAAGTTGCACCTGGTAACACGTCTAACACGCACTGTCAAGAAATGGAACAGTTCCATATATATATTTAAAATCAGATGTGATCCTACTTCTCCCATTGTAAGGACAATGAAGAGGGATCTATGGCTGAGTCACCACTTGTCTGAAGACCCAACTCTATCCAACTTTCCAGCACAGATACAGCCGCAAAGTAGCCCTGAGAGGCTTCTGTTATGGCCTGCTCACCACAGGATGCAGCACAAGGTGCAAAAGAGAGCGACTAAGATGATTACTGGGCTGGGGCACTTTCCTTATGAGGAAGGGTCATGGCATTTGGGCCTCTTCAGCCTGGAAAAGAGATGCCTGAGGGGGGACATGATTGAGACATACAAAATTATGCAGGGGATGAACAGAGTGGATAGGGAGATGCTCTTTACACTCTCACATAACACCAGAACCAGGGGACATCCGCTAAAATTAAGTGTTGGGAGAATTAGAACAGACAAAAGAAAATTTTTCTTTACTCAGCGTGTGGTTGGTCTGTGAAACTCCTTGCCACAGGATGTGGTGACGGCATCTGGCCTGGATGCCTTTAAAAGGAGATTGGACAAGTTTCTGGAGGAAAAATCCATTACGGGTTACAAGCCATGATGTGTATGTGCAACCTCCTGATTTTAGAAATGGGCTGTCAGAATGCCAGGTGCAAGGGAGGGCACGAGGATGAGGTCTCTTGTTATCTGGTGTGCTCCCTGGGGCATTTGGTGGGCCGCTGTGAGATATAGGAAGCTGGAGTAGATGGGCCTATGGCCTGATCCAGTGGGGCTGTTCTTATGTTCTTATGTACTGACAAGCTGGATAGGACACCACTAGTGTCTAGTGTTATCTAGTGTTACACCACCCTCAAGGGATGGAGTACCAGGACTGGGACAGGGCGCTAGGAAGAGGGCGCACTGAAGGTTAAGGAGGAGAGCAACTCCACCAAATTTCCTTTGAAAAGAGTCTAACTTCTATCAGGTTGAGCTTCCAGAATAAACACCAAGGGAAGTGTGACAAACTCTCAGTTTTTTCTAGAATGATCTACATGTGGAAGGTACTCCCACTGAAGCATAAGAACATCAGAAGAGCCCCACTGGATCAGGCCAAAGGGGTCCCATCTAGTCTAGGGCACAGCATCAGGTAAGGGGAGCAGCATCTGACATGTCACCTTGGGCACCAGGAGGTCTTGGGCTGGCCCTGGATGACACCCATGATTAGCCTTGCTGAATCAGGCCAGACGCCTATCTAGTCCAGCTTCCTGTATCTCAAAGTGACCCACCAGATGCCTCAAGAAGCACACAAGACAACAAGAGACCTGCATCCTGCTGTCACTTCCTTGCATCTGGTATTCTGAGGTAGCCTCCTTCTAAAACCAGGAGGTTGCACAGACGCATCATGGCTTATAACCTGTGATGGACTTTCCTTCAGAAATCTGTCCAATCCCCTTTAAAAAACATCTAGGATCACTACATCCTGTGGCAAGGAGTTTCACAGATTTATTACATAAGAAGCACCCCGCTGGATCAGGCCAAAGTCTCATCTAGTCCAGCCTCCTGCATCTCACAGTGGCCCAGCAGATGCCTCAGGAAGCACACAAGAGAACAGGAGACCTGCAGCCTGGTGCCCTCCCTCTCACCTGGCATTCTAAGGTAGCCAATTTCCAAAGCCAGGAGGCTGCACAGACCCATCACGGCTTGCAACCTTTGATGGACTTTTCCTCCATCAACCTGTCCAGGCCCCTTTTAAAGACATCCAGGCCTTCAGGTGCCTTTACCACATCCTGTGGCAAGGAGTTCCACAGACTAATTACATGATGGATAAAGGAATATTTTCTTTTGTCTGTGCTGACTCTTCGCCACCCAGTTTTAGTGGTGCTCTCTGGAGGAAAAGTGAGATTCAAAAGGAAAAGTCATAAACAGTGCATAGATAGAGACCCTCAGCCCCCCCATACCCACCCGTCCCTGGCTACACCCTCTACCACATGGGCTGTCCCAGAGGGGCCCCTCCAAGTCAGTCAATAGAGGGGGGAAAGATGATGATGATGATGATGATCACCACCACCACCCCTCTCCTCCTCACTCACACACACAGTGAAGGAGAGAGACAGGCAGACCCACCTGATGGAAGGTCCACTTTCCACCCAGCTCTACTGCGCATGCGCGACGCAGCCCCTCCTGAACTCGGCCAGCGACCACTCGCGCATGCGCATCTATTCCATCCAGGGCCGGTGAGAGAGAAGGCTGCGCAGAGGGGGGAACATAGAGCGAGAAAGAGGAAAGCCTAGAGTGACGTATGCAGGCTCTACTGTGAAGTGTGCACAGAATCGAAAAGACACGTGACAGGTGGCAAGAAATGCAGTGGCTGAAGCTGCAGTTACCTGGGAGTAAGTCTTAGTGAACACAACGGGTTTTCTTCTGAGTAGACCTGCCTAGGCTTGCACTGTGACAATGCAAACCTCTGCTTGATGTGCTGTATACTGAAAAGTGAGCCCCAATGAATTCAGCGGGGCCCTTCTTAAGTTCTTATGGACTGGATGGGCCTTTGGCCTCATCCAGCGGAGCTCTTCTTACGTTCGCATGTAATTAGCGGTGTGGAAACCCTTGTCACAGGGGGTGGCGATGGCGCCTGGCCTGAATGCCTTTAGAAGGGGAGGGTGTTGAGTTCTTGAGGAGGACCCGGAATCTGGCCACGTGGACTGTGTGAGTCTACGTGTTGCCGCGCCGGGTAGCCTACCTACAGCGGACGTCCGACGCGGCCTTGTGACGTCATCGGCGAGCGCCGGTGCGCTGCGAGATGGCGCTAGCGCTGTGCGGGGCGCGCGGGGAGGCCTCCCGGCCCGGCGTGCTGCGGGCGTGGCGGCGGCTGCTGCCTGCGCGGCGCCCGCTGGCCCTGCCGCCGCCAGGGGAGGAGGGCGAAGCGGCGACGGTGGTGCGCGTCCCCGTCGCCTGGCAGCTCCGGCGCGCCCGCGCCGCCCCCCCGCGGCCCGCCGCCCCCCGCGGGAAGCTGCTGCTGCGGAGCCGCCGCGCGGAGCTGAGCCAGGCGGCGCGCCAGACGGCGGGGCGCTGGGAGCGGCCGCGCCTGGTCTCGGCCGGCTGGAAGCACCGCCTGTCGCGCGGGGACTTCTTCCAGCTGGAGCGCGCCGGGCGGGCGCCGGCGCAGGAGCAGGGCCCGGGCGCCGCCTCCTTCCCCGCGCTGGGGCTGGGGCCGCTGTTGGCGGCGGCCCTGGAGGGCGCCCTGGGCGTCTCGCGGCCCACCGCCGTGCAGCGCCGCGCCATCCCCGCCCTGCTGGCCGGCGCCAGCGCCCTCTGCGCCGCCGAGCCCGGCAGCGGCAAGACCCTGGCCTACCTGGCGCCCCTGCTGCAGCGCCTGCTGGATGCCCCGGCGCCTGCCCCCGCCCCGGCCTCCACACCCGCCCCCCGCGCCCTGGTTCTGCTGCCCTCCCGGGAGCTGGCCGGGCAGGTCCGCAGTGTGGCCGCCCCCCTCTGCGCCCGGCTGGGCCTCCAGACCAGGGAGGTTGGCGGCGGCCGCGGCATGGGAGCCGTTCGGCGTAGGCTGCGCTCCGGGCCGGCCGACCTGCTGGTGGCCACACCAGGCGCGCTGTACAAGGCGTTGTGGAGGCGCATGCTGACTCTGCAGAGACTGGTCTGCCTGGTGCTGGATGAGGTGGACACCCTGCTGGACCCCACGTTCGTAGACCTGGTGGAAGACATCCTTCAGCAGGCTCCCCTCTCTGGCAGCCTCAAGGAAGTGCACGACGTCTGGGATCCCAGGACCCAGCTGGTCGCCATGGGGGCCACCCTCCCGAAGGGGCTGGGCGATCTGCTCAGCAAGGTCACTGATGTGAGCCGCTTCAGCGTTCTGACCAGCCATAGTCTGCATCGCCTTCAGCCTCATGTGGAGCAAAAGTTCATGCGCCTGAAAGGCAGCGACAAGGTGGCTGAGCTGCTGCCGCTCATCAAAGACCGAAGCCCCTCGTCTGGTGCTGTTCTTGTTTTCTGCAACAGCGCCAGCACTGTCAACTGGCTGGGTTACATTTTGGACGACCACAAGGTGAAGCACCTGCGTCTGCAGGGCCAGATGCCAGCAGCCATGAGAATCGGCATCTTTGACACCTTCCAGAAAGGACAAGCTGACATCCTGGTGTGTACTGACATAGCCTCCCGAGGACTGGACACCACACGCGTGGAGTTAGTGGTCAACTATGACTTTCCACCAACTCTGCATGACTACCTGCACCGGGTGGGGCGAGTTGGCCGCACAGGCAGTCAGTTCCCTGGGACTGCAATCAGTTTTGTGACCCACCGGTGGGATGTGGACCTTGTCCGGAAGATAGAAACTGCTGCTCGCAAAAGAGTTCCGCTGCCAGGAATGGATCCAGTGGTTAAAATGTCTTTGATAAGCAAAAATTAAAAACCTGAACTTAACTAAAGTTCCTGAGTCTTAGATAATCTGTGAATGAGTGTGTAACTTCACATTTCTTATCAAACTGCAGCATTAACACTTTGTACTGCTGTAGTCTAATTTGGAGTTAAAGACTTGAGCAGAACCACAGTTGTTCTGGCCAGGGCAAGAGGTTCTGTTGGATCAGAGGAAGAAATGAGTCCAAGTCCAGGACTGTCAAGAGAGAGCTTTATTCTGAAAAAAAAAAAACTTAACAGCATCTACTTATAGGAGCACCTCTAGGCATCTAGAGCAGTGGTTTGTAAACTGGGTCAGGACCCAGTGGTGGGTCACAACCTGATTTTTGGTGTGTCTCCAAAGGGTGATGGAAAGATCAGATCATTAATTGTCTCAAGCCCTGAGGCTGTTTGAAAAATCAGAGGCTGTTTGAAAAATCAGATATGGGAGCTGCTTATTGCCATGCAGGGAGCTGAGCTCCTGCAGTTTGCAAGCATGTGTAAATAGAGAAATGAAGCTTGAGGATCTTTTTCTGGTTATTAATATTTATAAATAAATATTTCTAGATCTTTTTTTGAAGACTGGTAAACCTAGGTGGGACCTGATACGGTGTCGTTTTAAAAAGAGGATCCTGTGCTAAAAAGTTTGGGAACCACTGATCTAGAGGCATGCCCTGGCACAGCATTTCAGGCAACTCTGTGGCCAACACAGCCTGCCAATGTCCAACTAGGTCTGTGAGTGTGAGCTAAATTAGTGTGAGGTTATATCAGAGGTGTTCGGTGCTAAGTGGTCAAAATATATGGGTTGTCAGCCAATGATGGATGCTCCCAGGCTGTTGCTGTGATTCTCAGGTTGCACCCAGCTGATAATAAGGAGGAGTGTAATGTAGGAGAGAGATGTCTTTACCATTAGGGATAAGAAGTTGCACAACATGTGCAGCATAATTGGTAGAATAGACAGGGCCAAGGGTGGGGAGGATGGACTTGGTTTTAGCATCCAATATCAGCAGCACCTGGGGCTCTTGAGTTGTGCCCAAGTTCTTGTTACAGCTACAAGGCAGTCAGGCCTGGCCTTGGCCGTCACAACAATAAAACCAAAGACGTGGAAATTCAGTGTAAAAACTTTGAGATAAATAATGTCACCACCATAAACAGTCACTAACATGAAATTGTCAGATTCTCTGTAGAATGATGCGTTGCATACTGTGAGATCCTGCACCCGTGCCATGAGGATGGCTGATGCTGCCTGGTCCCTGATTGTTTGAACCAATAAGGTTTAGTGCATAAAGGAAGGCTGGCAACTTTAGGTATGTTCTATTCTTTAGGTCAGGTAGAGAATTTGGGTACAAAATTTTCAGCTCCCCCTTCTGATTCTGGCACCACTGTAAATATTTACATGGACAAGGAGAGTGGAATTGACAATGTCTATATGTATTCTTTAAATAGAATTTGTTAATCAAATTTAATCAGAGTAGGCATTAACCTAGTGTGCATTGTTGCATCCTTGTGCAATCCCAAGGAGCCTTGTAATAAACATGCATGTTTCGCTGGGAGGCCTGTACACTAAGACACTTCTTTTTTTCTTTTTCAAAGGCTTAAAGCAGTGGTTCCCAAACCCAGGGTTGCATCCCAAACAAATGCAACCCTGAGGGTTATTTTTGAGTGTCGTGGGACTGGTTGAGAGTCCGCCAAGTTTCCAACCAGCTGCAGGGAGAGAGGCATGTGCCCTCATCCTCCTCCAGCAGTGATTGGCTTGCAAGAGCAGAGCGTCCTGCTGCAAGTTCAGTTTGCACAGAAGCAAAAGAGAGAAGCCCATCTCTGCTGCTGTCCTCCTAGCACATCCGAAGATGCAGAGGCTTGCAAGAGCAGACAAAGGGGGATTTGTGATTCTCTTTGTGTGTGTGTGTGTTACTCTCTTTCATGTGCACCTGGCTGGAGCAAAATGGAAGCCTGGAAGTGGAGCCTCTCTCACACACACTCACGGTCTCCCTTTCCCAGGAACTCATGCAAGGCATACCTCTTGGGCTCCAGGACTACAGGTGGGTGAGTGTGTGCTCAGATCCCAGGGAGAGAGTCTCCACTTATGGACTTGCAACTAGTGTGCTAAGATAGCAGCAGGCTTGTTTTTGCAAGCTTCTTGCCTACTCAGATGTCCTTGGAGGAGGGACACGCCTGTCTCTCTATGTTATTTCTCTATGTCTCTCTATTGCTAAATGACTGTGGCTTAGATCAGCTAGTCACGGAGCCCACCAGAGGACAGGTGACTCTGGATTTAATATTGTGCGGTACGCAGGACCTGGTTAGAGATGTAAACGTTACTGAGCCATTGGGGAACAGTGATCATGCTGCGATCCGTTTTGACGTGCACGTTGGGGGAAGAATACCAGGCAAATCTCTAACAAAAACCCTTGACTTCCGACGGGCGGACTTCCCTCAAATGAGGAGGCTGGTTAGAAGGAGGTTGAAAGGGAGGGTAAAAAGAGTCCAATCTCTCCAGAGTGCATGGAGGCTGCTTAAAACAACAGTAATAGAGGCCCAGCAGAGGTTTATACCGCAAAGAAAGAAGGGTTCCACTAAATCCAGGAGGGTGCCCGCATGGCTAACCAGCCACGTTAGAGAGGCTGTGAAGGGCAAGGAAGCTTCCTTCCGTAAATGAAAGTCTTGCCCTAATGAGGAGAATAAAAAGGAACATAAACTGTGGCAAAAGAAATGTAAGAAGGTGATACTGGAGGCCAAGCGAGACTATGAGGAACGCATGGCCAGCAACATTAAGGGGAATAATAAAAGCTTCTTCAAATATGTTAGAAGCAGGAAACCCGCCAGAGAAGCGGTTGGCCCTCTGGATGGTGAGGGAGGGAAAGGGGAGATAAAAGGAGACTTAGAGATGGCAGAGAAATTAAATGAGTTCTTTGCATCTGTCTTCACGGCAGAAGACCTCGGGCAGATACCGCTGCCCGAACGGCCCCTCCTAACCGAGGAGTTAAGTCAGATAGAGGTTAAAAGAGAAGATGTTTCAGACCTCATTGATAAATTAAAGATCAATAAGTCACCGGGCCCTGATGGCATACACCCAAGGGTTATTAAGGAATTGAAGAATGAAGTTGCAGACCTCTTGACTAAGGTATGCAACTTGTCCCTCAAAACGGCCATGGTGCCAGAAGATTGGAGGATAGCAAATGTCACGCCTATTTTTAAAAAGGGAAAGAGGGGGGACCCGGGAAACTATAGGCCGGTCAGCCTAACATCCATACCGGGTAAGATGGTGGAATGCCTCATCAAAGATAGGATCTCAAAACACATAGACGAACAGGCCTTGCTGAGGGAGAATCAGCATTGCTTCTGTAAGGGTAAGTCTTGCCTCACGAACCTTATAGAATTCTTTGAAAAGGTCAACAGGCATGTGGATGCAGGAGAACCCGTGGACATATATCTGGACTTTCAGAAGGCGTTTGACACGGTCCCTCACCAAAGGCTACTGAAAAAACTCCACAGTCAGGGAATTAGAGGAAAGGTCCTCATGGATTGAGAACTGGTTGGAGGCCAGGAAGCAGAGAGTGGGTGTCAATGAGCAATTTTCACAATGGAGAAAGGTGAAAAGCGGTGTGCCCCAAGGATCTGTCCTGGGACCGGTGCTTTTCAACCTCTTCATAAATGACCTGGAGACAGGGTTGAGCAGTGAAGTGGCTAAGTTTGCAGACGACACCAAACTTTTCCGAGTGGTGAAGACCAGGCGTGATTGTGAGGAGCTCCAGAAGGATCTCTCCAGACTGGCAGAATGGGCAGCAAAATGGCAAATGCGCTTCAATGTCAGTAAGTGTAAAGTCATGCACATTGGGGCAAAAAATCAAAACTTTAGATGGGTTCTGAGCTGTCTGTGACAGATCAGGAGAGAGATCTTGGGGTGGTGGTGGACAGGTCGATGAAAGTGTCGACTCAATGTGCGGCGGCAGTGAAGAAGGCCAATTCTATGCTTGGGATCATTAGGAAGGGTATTGAGAACAAAATGGCAAGTATTATAATGCCGTTGTACAAATCTATGGTAAGGCCGCACCTGGAGTATTGTGTCTAGATCTGGTCGCCGCATCTCAAAAAAGACATAGTGGAAATGGAAAAGGTGCAAAAGAGAGTGACTAGGATGATTACGGGGCTGGGGCACCTTCCTTATGAGGAAAGGCTACGGCGTTTGGGCCTCTTCAGCCTGGAAAAGAGACGTCTGAGGGGGGACATGATTGAGACATACAAAATTATGCAGGGGATGGACAGAGTGGATAGGGAGATGCTCTTTACACTCTCACATAACACCAGAACCAGGGGACATCTGCTAAAATTGAGTGTTGGGCGGGTTAGGACAGACAAAAGAAAATATTTCTTTACTCAGCGTGTGGTCGGTCTGTGGAACTCCTTGCCACAGGGTGTGGTGCTGGCGTCTAGCCTAGACGCCTTTAAAAGGGGATTGGACAAGTTTCTGGAGGCAAAATCCATTACGGGTCATAAGCCATGATGTGTATGCGCAACCTCCTGATTTTAGAAATGGGTTATGTCAGAATGCCAGATGCAAGGGAGGGCACCAGGATGAGGTCTCTTGTTATCTGTTGTGCTTCCTGGGCATTTGGTGGGCCGCTGTGAGATACAGGAAGCTGGACTAGCTGGGCCTATGGCCTGATCCACTGGGGCTGTTCTTATGTTCTTAAGTTCCTCTTTGTACATGTGCAGCTGACTAGAAAACTGGTAGACTCAGCCCTTCCTGTGATCTTTGACAAGAGAAAGAGGACATTTTGCCTTGGTGCCCGCATATCTCTCTCTCTCTCTCTCAATCTCTCTCACCATATGATTAAAAATAAAAATCTCTCTGCGTATCTGTCTGCCTGTCCTCTTGGCCCCAGTGTTTACAAACCCTCCCACTATGCCTTGGTGTTTGGGCTTCTCCTATCTGGCTGTGTGCATGCATCTTTTCTTTTGTGTGAAAGCCTGCCCTTCAGTCTTCAGAACATCTCTTTCTCAACATGCTGGTCTAGCAACTGTTCAGGGGAGTAAGTAGGCAAAGAAACAGATTGGTTGGGTCCGAAAGAGAAGGAAGAAGATGACAAAGAGAAAAAGAACCTGGGCAAGAAACAGGACAGACTAGAGAGTTGAGAGAGCACACTTGGATCAAAAGTACCATTAAGGTGCAGAAATGTCTGTAGAAATTGGGGTATTACAGTGTGATTTGCAAAGAGTCCCTAGGGCAGTGGAACCTGCAAAGAACCTGAACAGTGGAAGGAGAAGGGCTGCAAAGGAGAACATGGGAGAGTTACTTGCTGAGAGCTGAGATAGGAGGAGAAAGAGAAGGAGGGATGAAGGTGTCCAGGGGACTGAGCCCAATCCTGTTGTATCTTGGCGCCAGCACTGGGTGTTTCAAACATGCTGTAAGGCATGTCCATGACACCCAGAGAGGAGTCAGCACCAGTGCCAGTTGGTGCTGAGCCCAGTGCTGGATGGATGCTGCCCAGAGCACAGTAAGAGCTCTGGATGGTGGTGAGGGCCTTGGGGGAGGGGGTGGGGCTGGCGGAGCCCTGCTCCGCTGTATCCTGTCCTGTGTTGGGCTGCAAAGCCCAACATGGAGGCTCTCAAGTCTGCACCACCAAAATAGCCAGCTTAGACTTCAGAAGCTCCATTCCCCTGAGGAGACCTCTGGTAGCCCCAGTGGTACCAGGTATTTTGCAGTGGTACCACTGCACCTGACACTGCTGCGGGGATAGGATTGGGCTGCCCAAAGAGAAAGAACAGGGAAAGGGAGATGATCCACTGAAATTTTAATTTAATTGGAAGCTGCCCATGTGCAAATTATTGCATAAGACTGGGTTTTTTAAGTATGGTGTCATTAAGCTCACCCAGAAAATTAAGCAGCATCATGGTAATTAAATGGCCTTTCCCAGTTTGAAGAGACACTTGGCCAACAGCCTGAGGCAAAGAGGCAAAGAAGGAAGGCCCATAGCCAGGGAGACAGAGCAGGGACAGACTGCACTTGCTCCCGGCGTGGAAGGGATTGTCACTCCCGAATCGGCCTTTTCAGCCACACTAGACGCTGTTCCAGAACCACCATTCAGAGCGCGATACCATAGCCTTTAAAAAATGGCAACCTTCAGTCTCGAAAGACTATGGTATAAGCCTACAGCACCCGGTATTCCCAGGCGGTCTCCCATCCAAGTACTAACCGGGCCTGACCCGAGATCATGGTATAAGCCTACAGTGCCCGGTATTCCCATGCAGTCTCCCATCCAAGTACTAACCAGGCCTGACCTTGCTTAGCTTCCGAGATCATGGTATAAGCCTATAGCACCCAGTATTCCCAGGCGGTCTCCCATCCAAGTACTAACCAGGCCTGACCCTGCTTAGCTACCGAGATCAGACGATATCGGGCATGTGCAGGGTAACAGTTGCTGCCCATAGTCTTTAGAGACTGAAGGTTGCCTACAGAATCATGGTAATTAAATATACGGTTGAGTTAAAAGCCAAGGTCAATTAAAAATTAGTACTACTGTTTGCCCACTGTCTGTGGCAGGCAGTAATAAGGCATTACTCATTGGAGTTACATTGGCCTGCCACAGACAGCTGACAAAAGGTAAAGGTGGTACTCATTTTTAATTGATCTTCTAACTTGATGACTGTTTAGGTAATTATGGATTTTGGCTGGGAAAGCCTTAGTAAATATCATGGTAGTCACTGAAAAAACCTGGTAATTTTTGTTTATTTACAGTATTTTTATCCCGCCTTTCCTGAAGTGACCAAAAGCAGGATAAGGAATTTCATTTACTAACAAGTACCAACTCCATGGGTCACTGGACTAAGAAAGAAACTTTATTTAGGCTGCTATCCTATCCACACTTTCCTGGGAGTAAGCTCCATTGACTATAATGGGATTTGCTTCTGAGTAGACATGCATAGGATTGTGCTCTTAGGGTCATGGTAAAATTGGGAAGTGCTGGCTTAAAGCTTGCTTTGTAATCTAGTACTGATCCTGGCAACTTTTTCTCTTATGTTAGTCATGCCTTCAAGCACTCATAAGAACATAAGAACAGCCCCACTGGATCAGGCCATAGGCCCATCTAGTCCAGCTTCCTGTATCTCACAGCGGCCCACCAAATGCCCCAGGGAGCACACCAGATAACAAGAGACCTCGTCCTGGTGCTCTCCCCTACATCTGGCATTCTGACTTAACCCATTCCTAAAATCAGGAGGTTGCGCATACACATCATGGCTTGTACCCCATAATGGATTTTTCCTCCAGAAACTTGTCCAATCCCCTTTTAAAGGCGTCTAGGCTAGACGCCAGCACCACATCCTGTGGCAAGGAGTTCCACAGACTGACCACGCGCTGAGTAAAGAAATATTTTCTTTTGTCTGTCCTAACCCGCCCAACACTCAATTTTAGTGGATGTCCCCTGGTTCTGGTATTATGTGAGAGTGTAAAGAGCATCTCCCTATCCACTCTGTCCATCCCCTGCATAATTTTGTATGTCTCAATCATGTCCCCCCTCAAGCGTCTCTTTTCTAGGCTGAAGAGGCCCAAACGCCGTAGCCTTTCCTCATAAGGAAGGTGCCCCAGCCCCGTAATCAGCTTAGTCGCTCTCTTTTGCACCTTTTCCATTTCCACTATGTCTTTTTTGAGATGCGGCGACCAGAACTGGACACAATACTCCAGGTGTGGCCTTACCATCGATTTGTACAACGGCATTATAATATTAGCCGTTTTGTTCTCAATACCCTTCCTAATGATCCCAAGCATAGAATTGGCCTTCTTCACTGCCGCCGCACATTGGGTCGACACTTTCATCGACCTGTCCACCACCACCCCAAGATCTCTCTCCTGATCTGTCACAGACAGCTCAGAACCCATCAGCCTATATCGAAAGTTTTGATTTTTTGCCCCAATGTGCATGACTTTACACTTACTGACATTGAAGCGCATCTGCCATTTTGCTGCCCATTCTGCCAGTCTGGAGAGATCCTTCTGGAGCTCCTCACAATCACTTCTGGTCTTTACCACTCGGAAAAGTTTGGTGTCGTCTGCAAACTTAGCCACTTCACTGCTCAACCCTGTCTCCAGGTCATTTATGAAGAGGTTGAAAAGCACCGGTCCCAGGACAGATCCTTGGGGCACACCACTTTTCACCTCTCTCCATTGTGAAAATTGCCCATTGACACCCACTCGCTGCTTCCTGTCCTCCAGCCAGTTCTCAATCCACGAGAGGACCTGTCCTCTAATTCCCTGACTGTGGAGTTTATTCAGTAGCCTTTGGTGAGGGACCGTGTCAAATGCCTTCTGAAAGTCCAGATATATAATGTCCACGGGTTCTCCCACATCCACATGCCTGTTGACCTTTTCAAAGAATTCTATAAGGTTTGTGAGGCAAGACTTACCCTTACAGAAGCCATGCTGACTCTCCCTCAGCAAGGCCTGTTCGTCTATGTGTTTTGAGATCCTATCTTTGATGAGGCATTCCACCATCTTACCCGGTATGGATGTTAGGCTGACCGGCCTATAGTTTCCCGGGTCCCCCCTCTTTCCCTTTTTAAAAATAGGCGTGACATTTGCTATCCTCCAATCTTCTGGTACCGTGGCTGTTTTGAGGGACAAGTTGCATACCTTAGTCAAGAGATCTGCAACTTCATTCTTCAATTCCTTAATAACCCTTGGGTGTATGCCATCAGGGCCCGGTGACTTATTGATCTTTAATTTATCAATGAGGTCTGAAACATCTTCTCTTTTAACCTCTATCTGACTTAACTCCTCGGTTAGGAGGGGCCGTTCGGGCAGCGGTATCTGCCCGAGGTCTTCTGCCGTGAAGACAGATGCAAAGAACTCATTTAATTTCTCTGCCATCTCTAAGTCCCCTTTTATCTCCCCTTTCCCTCCCTCACCATCCAGAGGGCCAACCGCTTCTCTGGCGGGTTTCCTGCTTCTAACATATTTGAAGAAGCTTTTATTATTCCCCTTAATGTTGCTGGCCATGCGTTCCTCATAGTCTCGCTTGGCCTCCCCTATCACCTTCTTACATTTCTTTTGCCACAGTTTATGTTCCTTTTTATTCTCTTCATTAGGGCAAGACTTCCATTTACGGAAGGAAGCTTCCTTGCCCTTCACAGCCTCTCTAACTTGGCTGGTTAGCCATGCGGGCACTCTCCTGGATTTAGTGGAACCCTTCTTTCTTTGCGGTATACACCTCTGCTGGGCCTCTATTACTGTTGTTTTAAGCAGTCTCCATGCACTCTGGAGAGACTGGACTCTTTTTACCCTCCCTTTCAACCTCCTTCTAACCAGCCTCCTCATTTGAGGGAAGTCCGCCCGTCGGAAGTCAAGGGTTTTTGTTAGAGATTTGCCTGGTATTCTTCCCCCAACGTGCACATCAAAACGGATCGCAGCATGATCACTGTTCCCCAATGGCTCAGTAACGTTTACATCTCTAACCAGGTCCTGCGTACCGCACAAAATTAAATCCAGAGTCACCTGTCCTCTGGTGGGCTCCTTGACTAGCTGATCTAAGCCACAGTCATTTAGCACGTCAAGAAATCCGGTTTCCTTATCGTGACCAGAACACAAATTGACCCAGTCAATATGAGTATAATTGAAGTCCCCCATGATTACAACCCTGTCCTTCCTTGTCACCTCCCTGATCTGTTTCCTCATTTCAAGGTCCCCATCAGATTTCTGGTCTGGAGGACGATAGCACGCCCCCAGTATTACATTGCTGCACAAGCCTGGTAATTTAACCCACAGAGATTCTACGGTGGAGTCGGACCCACCTTCAATCTCTACTTTGCTGGATTCTATCCCTTCCTTAACATAAAGGGCCACCCCACCCCCAACACGCCCCTGCCTGTCCCTCCTGTAGAGTTTATAGCCCGGGATTGCGGTATCCCACTGATTCTCCGCATTCCACCAGGTTTCCGTTATGCCCACTATGTCAATATTTTCCCTTGTCACCAGACATTCCAGTTCTCCCACCTTTGCTCGTAGACTTCGGGCATTCGCATAAAAGCATTTATACACGGAATGCCCCAG
The DNA here is from genome assembly GCF_035046505.1 of Tiliqua scincoides. Lineage (NCBI taxonomy): Eukaryota > Metazoa > Chordata > Lepidosauria > Squamata > Scincidae > Tiliqua > Tiliqua scincoides. The sequence continues at coordinate 46,169,424 of NC_089829.1, read as the reverse complement.
GATGGGCTGCTTATTTGCTCCTTTGTCCCCGCATCCTCTCATTGTGCCAAACCGTCTATCACATCCCTTCACCCTACCTTTCCCAATTTCTTCTCCTACCCTGCCTTTGTCTTGTTGTTCTCTAACCTCCCCATCCTCATCCCATAGGGATGAGGAGTCCCGAACCGGATGCCCCTCGGCTCCTGTCGGCCTTCCCCCAGGGATCAGTTTAAAAGCTGCTCTGCCACCTTTTTAATGTTATGCGCCAGCAGTCTGGTTCCATTCTGGTTCAAATGGAGCCCGTCCCTCTTGTACAGGCCCCGCTTGTCCCAAAACGTTCCCCAGTGCCTAACGAATCTAAACCCCTCCTCCCTACACCACCGTCTCATCCACGCATTGAGACCCCTGATCTCCGCCTGCCTAGCTGGCCCTGCGCGTGGAACAGGTAGCACTTCAGAGAACGCTACCTTTGAGGTCCTGGCTTTCAGCTTCCTGCCTAAAAGCCTAAATTTGGCCTCCAGGACCTCCCAGCTACACTTACCCACGTCGTTGGTGCCGACATGCACCACAGCCGCTACCTCTCCCCCAGCACTGTCTACTAGCCTGTCTAGACGAGAAGTGATGTCCGCAACCTTCGCACCAGGCAGGCAAGTCACCATGCAGTCCTCACATCCGTCGCAAACCCCCCTCTCTATGTTTCTAATAATCGAATCCCCCACTACAAGAAGCCCCCGACCCCCCTCCCGCCGAGGAGTATCCCGAGTGCGCTCGGATACGGGCCCATCCCCTGGAGAAGGGATCCCCCCTAGGGGATTGTTTCCCTCCTCTCCAGGATGACGTCCTCCAGTCCCGAGACTTCCCACCCGGGCACCCGAGGAGCTGCACGCCTGAGGTTGGGACGAAGCCTGATCGTCCCCGGAAGTCTCCCCACTCAAAGGCTCATCTATACTCTCAGTTCTCCCTCACTTTTGGTGTAGCATAGTGTGAAGTGGGCTTTCCATTTTAAACTTGTTTGTGTCATAAACTTACTAGGTGGCCTTAGATAAACCCTCCACCCCATTTCAGCTTCAGTTTTCCCCATCTGCAATATGGGGATAATATTTGCTTATCTTCTAAAGATGTTGTGTAGAAGTCCTTTGCACATCTGAAAAGCACGACTATAGCTCTGATTTTTAAATTTAGCAGATTCAAATTCACATATGAAACGGAACAGCAAACCCAAATGTATTTACTGAATGTTGGGTTTTCTTTATTTCTCAGGCTACTGAAAATTAATCTCAACAGGCAGGTAACCATGAGTACCTTTGATTGAAAGTTTGGCTTCCTCTGAATTATCCTGACCTGCTATTAGACACTGCCTCTTAATTGCTTCTCAACTTTTTCTCAACGTCATCTCCCTTATTTATATCCACTTCTTTCCTCCCTTTTTGATTTTAATTCCTGCAAAACCAAATAAAGTTATTTTTACCAAAGCAAAAACCTGTGCTTTTTTGGTCTTTTGTTTTCACAAAAATCTTCTCCGCACTGGAAGCACCCACTTGAGCTGCTTTCTGGCTTTCAGGAAAGCAACCAAGACTTTGCAGCTTCTTTCCGCAACTGCACTTCAGTTCAATTTAGAATCCAATCTTCCTTCCGTGACTTCTATTTATGTTTGTCTTTCTCTGCTGCCTGCTTCCTTTCTAGTCGATGGATCAGATGCATCAAAGTGAATGACTACTAGCCTTTTTGGGGGGTATGTGTGTCACTGAAGGATCTCTTCAGCCATTTTTTCCATTAAATTGGAACTGTTCTGGTTGGAGGAGATGAAAAAACGAAGATGGTTGAATGTTCACAATGTCTCACATATTGATTAACACAGTCCTTTTGTGGAACACTTTAGTTCAGAAGAGCATAAGAACAGTTCTGCAGGTTCAGGCCAGAGGCCCATATATCCTGGTTCTCTCTAATCTACCAGCTGCTGTGGCAAAGTGCCCTAGCAGGAGAGACAGACTTGTCACTCCTGCCATTGCTCCTGTGCAAGCAGTATTTCAGAGGCAAACTGCTGCTGAAGCTGAAGTAGCACACAACCATCATGACTAGTAACCACTGAGAGACCTGACTCCATGAATTTGCCTCATCTCCTGAGACTACCCAAGCTATCGGCCATCACCCTATCCTACGCCAATCAATGCCACAGGCTAATGTGGCACTGTGTGATCAAGTACCTCCTTTTCTCCAGCCTAGGTGTCCCGCCATTCCATTTCATTAGTCAGCTTCTGTGTCTAAGATTGTGAGACAGAAAGAGGTTTCCCTTTGCATTTATCATTAGTTAGGATGTGTTATATAGGCTCTGTGATACCTGTTTTTGACATCAAAGCTGATAAAGAGCTCTGCATAACTCAGAAGCCTACTTAAGTTTCCTTCATTGGACTGATGGATTGTCTCAATTGGCCTGGTGATAGCACTGTGTGGTTTAGGCCAGTGTTACTCAAAGTGGTGGTCTGCATACTAATGTCAGTCTGTGAGCCATCAGCTGTTGGTCTGCAGCAAATTTCTAGGAAAGACAATAGTAATATGGCACAGATGTGGTACTGGTCCCTGGCACATTGAGAAAAACAATTGCTGGTCTGCCCCATCAGATAGCTGGAGAAGTACTGCTTTAGGCTGTTAGCAGCGCAATTTGATATATTTAAGCTTAATCTTTGTTGCAGCACAAAACGTTTTAATACAGTGTTTAATACCATTTGTACAGCACAAGATATTTATTCCCATCTTGAATGAATCAGTGTAGCACTTGTCATATTTACAAGAGCAGCATGGTACAGCTATAATGTATAGCCATTGGCCCCAAAACCGACAGTTATGATAACACACAATCATAGCTTTTGGCACAGGACAAAAGCATTTAGACTGATTGTCTCACAGCAGAACAGACAAAGCAGTTCACAGTCAACGCCTTGGAGCAGACAGACAGACTAGCACTTAGAAGAAACCAGATTACAGGGCCTTAGTCCTCAGGCACCAATGAAAACTGCCAGTCCAAAGGCTTCCAAGGCTGGACACAGGCCACCAAATCCTGCCTCCTGTTACTCAGTGCCACGTACTGCTCCTTTCCTTCCTGCTTCCCAAACTCAAAGAGGAAGAGGAGAAAAAAGGAAGAAGAGGAAGTGTGGAAGAGAGAATGATCAGCTTGAGCGGAACAGGAAGTGTGGAGAGTGTTGGGCTTGACCGATTTTCAATCTTTTTCAGCTCAGGGCACACTGACAAAATGCTAAAACTGTCAAGGCACACATCAGCTTTTTGATAGTCAACAGGGCACACCATGCTGGTTGCTGGTGGGGTGGGCTAACATTCCCCAAAATACTTAATAATAAAAGACCCTCACCCAAATTCCCACGGCACACCTGCAGATCATTCACAGCACACTGGTTGAAAACCACTGGGCTAGAGTGTCAAACTCTCCTATATTCTGCCCCATTTCTCTCTGTCAAATTCCATGACTGGGAGGACAAGGAGTGATAGTTGCAGGCAGGCAGAAGGACATCGGAATCCCCTGCCAATCCCCCATGTGGCCACCCCCTGATGGCCAGGCTGGGCTGTCCCTATTTCTCTGCTATGGCTGTGCTACAACAGGCCTCTGCTGTAATGCCTGGGGGCAGAGCTTTTGTACCCAGCACAGCTCCTTCGTACAGATGAGAAGATGTTGCAGAAGGGGTGATGCAAAAGCAAAAGGATGCCCATGTCCCTGACACGCGCAGAATCCACCTTGCTTGGCACAGCGTTTTAAAACTTTTCCTGAGGACTGCACAGTCATGGGCATTTGACAACCTCAAAGATGCTTTTCACAAATAATTTTAAATGGATTCCTGGAGTGGGCCTTAAGACTGTGGGTCCTTAGAATAAATTTTAATGCACATTCTTTGCCCCCAGGTCAGAGTGGCCTGACTGAAACAGTCAACATAGACCAGTGATTGTCAGCTGGTGTGCCACAGCACATTGCAGTGCCACGAATGGTCTGTAGGTGTGTTACAGGAGTTTGGGGGAGGATCATCTATTAATAGGGCCATTGGGGGATGTGACCCCCCCTCTGGCAGTGTGGTGTGCCTTGTCAGTTGTCAAAGTGAAGTGTGCCCTGATTTTAGTGCCTTATCAGTGTGCTAAAATTTGCTGCCTTAGATAGAGTGTCTGCTTCTGCCCATCTCTGCAGACCTCCCTCCTGCTTCTTTTATTTACAAAAGGGGGGGGGAGAAGAGCAGAAGAGGAAGTGTGGAGGAGAGGAAAGTGGTAGGCTCGAATGTCAGATGTTCTCCACTCCTCCGTGCTTCCTCTTCCACCCTTCCCCTATTCCTTTCTGAATCCAAGGAGCAAGAGAAGCAGAGGCAGCCACTGGGGCACTGCCAGGTAAATTGGTGGCAGCACTTCACACACCTCCTCAGGTGCCAAGACTGGGCCCAGTCTTGGGCTGGCCCTGCTCCAGGTGTGCCCTTCCAGTCTTTTCCTTTGAATCCTCTGCCTTTACAAATAGACCCATTTTGTACATAAAGGTTCCTTTCCATTAGCAATTAAACCTCAAAACTAAACAGTTGACTTTGGCTGATCTACGTATGCAGCAGAATAAGTTGACAGGGTCCATGAAGTGCAGAATGGAGTGTTCTAGTTTTGGCTGCGGGGGGGGGGGATCATATTCTTGAATACTTTGCTTTGTGGATTTGGTTTGTGGCAAAAAAACAAAACTAGCTTATTAGTGAAAAGGTTTCTAGTCCACTCAGTTCCTTATTGTGTCAGGGTTTTTTTCACTGCAGGGAAGTTTTTTTGTTTTTTTTCTGCTAGGGCAATTAAACAAAAATAAAGAATTCTTCACCAGGAGGCTGATGTGGTACAGTTCCTTTTACCAGCATAGGACTCTACCACCTCATTTCGCTGCACATGTAGGTCAGTCCTCCATTGTCTTTCCTTCCATGCAATATCAGAATTGCCTCAGAAAGTTAAGCCACAAGGAATGCACAATTGCCTAGGCAGTCATGGTGAAGAACACAAAGCTCATATCACCACCATGAACACGACTGATGAGTTTTCCAGAGTAAGTTTGTTGTCTTGGATGTGCAGTTCCCTCGCAAAGTTTCTCAGTTGCCTTGGCTCCTCTTCTGTTCGTTCCTTCTGATGGCACTTCTGTTTCCAGTTACTTGTCACACATTCATCGTGGAATGAGTGGTGGAAAAGTTCTCCATGCGGATCCTCACCAGTTCCGCAGCTGGGGTCGGCCGGAGGAGATTTCTGCAGGTGAAAACTTGCCGGCAGGCTTTGCGGAAATTCTCCGACAGAAAAGCGTAGATGATGGGGTTGATGCAAGAATTCCCATAGGCTAAGCAGTGAGAGATGATGCGGAAGGTGAAGGAGATATTGTTCAAGGGGAACTGCCCAAACTCTGCCCACATGGTGATGATGTGGTGAGGGAGCCAGGAGATCAGGAACACGGCAACCACCAGCAACACTGTCTGGGCTGTCTGCAAAAGACGCACACGTACACATAACAATGTATTAATGTTGTCCACGGAAAACGTGATCTATCTGCATAGTGCAGGTGTGTGTGGGGGCTATCTCAGCCTCCCAGTTCAACAGAATGCTTGCGGCAGCTAACAGATAAGCAGGATCTAATCAAATAAACGTTGAGCAAAAATCCCAGATCACCTGCCGAAATAATTATCTTATTTCCTTTAATTCCTCTATTCAAGGTGCTGGTAATTACCTTTAAACCTCTTTCACATCCACATCCATTTGCCTGCACGTTGCCACCATCATCAGATGCCCTGCTTCATGTTCCCTCCTGATCTGGGAGGTTGGGAACACAGAACAGAGCCTTTCAGTGGAAACTACACCAGCTCTCAGATTCCCTCTCTGAATTTCCTGACCGGATTTGGCACGAGGATCCATTTTCAAGAGGGAGTAAGAGCTTTTGCTTGCCACCATTTGTTGTAATTCGTTTTTATTGAGTGATCATTTTTAATTCATGTATTTGTGTTTGTTTCTGTATTTTTATCTGCTGTCATGAGCCACCTCCCAGTCAGCTGAGACTGAAAGTCTGCACGTAAACATTTCTAATAAATAAAGCAAACCAGAGGGGAACAGAAGATAAAGTGGAACTCTCAGGCTTCACCTAGACCAGGCTTCCAAACTTGGTGCTGAATTATATACAACAATTTTGAAGGCAGTCACACTCTGGATGCCCCAGGGAGCACACCAGATAACAAGAGACCTGCATCCTGGTGCCCTCCCTTGCTTTGTATCCAGAGTGTGACTGCCTTCAAAATTGTTGTATATAATTCAGCACCAAGTTGAGATACAGGAAGCTGGACCTATGGCCTGATCCAGCAGAGCTGTTCTTATGTACAATGGATTCTGAACTGCATTGGAACACAGTTGTGTTTAAATCTCATTAGGGGTTTTGCTTCCTTGAGCATGACTTCAATGCCAACCCCTCCAGCAAACCTATGCCTTCCTCCTTGCCTTAATCTCCCCCAGCCCCTGCCTTCTCGAACCAACCTACCCTCCTCCCATCATGTCTGTTGCTGCTGTTTGTCTGAAGGCTGGTTTCCAGATTGCCCATGAGGTCTTCAGTGCAACACAGAAGTGGCAGAAAAAAAGAAGCAAGAGTGCACACATAGTAGGGACTCAAGATAGGGACCTGAGTCATTTTGAGTCTAGACTCATTTAGAGTTGAGTCGGGGGTCAGTGAGGTTCAAGACTCAAGTCGCCTTGAGTTGTCCAAAACAGTGTTTTTGCACAGCTTGAGTTGAGTCGACCTGAGTTGAGTGCCCATCCCTGCAAATCTGGCCTATGAGAACTTCCAAATCTGGTAGGAAACAAGAGACAGCAAGAATGTGAAAGTAAAATGCCCTGTTCTCTTCCCCAGAACTTCTCCAGTTCAAACATGAGTGCTGCAAAGTAAGAAAGTCTGTGATAGTTGTGTGGTCAAAGAAGAATAGAATGCAAAATCTTTTTCTCAGGACTAGAATCAAAGATGCACTAGCCCCCCCCCCCCCCCACACACACACACAATTTCTATATGCCAGCGTGGGCCTTGTTGGCCTCTGTGAACATCTTTTGAGTCACCCAGTTTGAAAGAAGAACATTAAAGTGTTGATCTCCCACATGTAGAGAATTGTTTTCTGCACTGGAAGGTGTAAAAAGATCCTTATTTCAGAGTCAAATGGGAGAAAGCGCTACATAGGCCAACCCTAGATTTAATCTGGCATTCACTCCCCTTGAAAGGTCTTGATAACTCCCTATGTGTAAGTGTGAAGGCACACCATGATAAGATCATGTATGAGTGCTATACCTTTATGCACAGGGTTGATGCCCAAAATGAAGGCATTGTTGGAGATTTGTTCCCAACAACAGAAGTGGGTGAACAGAGGCAAGTGGCCCCAGAATCACTCATCTGTGGAGTCCACCCTAGTCAGTCTCATGAACGTGTGCATATGTCTAATTTGACCCTTATGGAAAAATCCTGCATGTAATATGGCTCCAATTAATTGGTTTCCTTGCACCAAATCAGCCTGGATCACTATTTCAAACAGCCTTATGACACACTTTAGGTATATTTACTTAGAAGTAAGTTCTACCGCATTAAATGAAATTTGTACACAAGCCTATGCAGATTCACTCAGAAGTAAGTCCTACTTTGTTCAATGGGGCTTACTCCAAGGTAAGTGTGTATGGGATGGCACTGTCACTCTCAGGTTCGTGTCAGTAGGATTGTAGCCTTATTGCACAATCCTACCTGAGGGTAGAGCTGCCACAGCGACCACTACACTAGCCTAGGCAGTTGCAAGCATGGACTCTTAGACTCTCCCATTGCTCACAAAAATGACTCATATCCTGAGCACACAGGACTCTGCAAGCATGGATTGAGCCGCCTGTTGAGACTGACCATCGGTTGAGTAAGCTGCCTGAAGTTCAGACATGGCTAACACCTCATTAATTAGTTCCCTTGGCAGGCAGCAAATCTATTAATTCTGCTCTTTCAAGCCACAGCCCAAAAGAAGAATGTAAGCTGGTTTATTTTCTCTTCTTTGCTTATAGTTTCTGGACAAATTCACCCTAAAACCAAAATACAGTGAGCATTTGCAAACACTCAGCCCTATGCACTGCAAGCAACTGGCCGGGGAGCACTGTCAAGCGCAACTTACAAAGTTGGCACAAATGCCGGCAAGTATTCCTGTACTGTGGCATAGCCAGAGGTGGTGCAATGTGCTGCGTTTTGCAGGGAGCCTCACTGCAGCATGCAAGGGGCCCCTCCCTCTCGCCTTTGGAGCCATTCCAGGCAGGGGGAAGAAAGCAGATGAGTGCCCAGAAGGCCTCCCTGGAACACTCCCAGAAGGCCTCCACCTCCATTTTGCTCCCACTGCCTGGAACGGCTCTGAAGGGAAGGGGCCCCTTGTACACTGCAGTGAGATTCCCTGCAAAACGTACTGCTTTGCTACTCAAGCTATGCCTCGAGCTACACCACTGTTCCTGCAGGAATAGCAGAAAACACAATGAGGCTTATCCTCTGAAAGTTCACTCCTTGAGCAAACTATGGCTGCAAGCATGTACTTTGCTTGGAACACTGCTGGAAGTGACAACTGACTACATGCGGCTCAGGGGTCTCTGGGGGTGGCTGGCACTGCTGTCTGCTGGCTCCTTCTCTTACTTTCCATTTCAGCTCCCGACTCAAATCACATCTGCCCAGGACAGACCAAGACCTCCTGATGCCTGAAGCAACATGCTTAATGCTGCCTCCTATACCCAATGATATCATTGATATGCCAGCCTCTTCTTCTCCTACTCTCCAATGTCTTCCCTCCACGTTTCTTTTTTCTCTGCCCCCTTTTTCTTTTTCCAATCCAGTGAGTAGAAGGAAAAGCAGTAAAGGCAAGAAGTGAAGAGTGCCCCCCCCCCAACAATCTGCTGCCTGATGCAGCAGCTTCAGTTGGCCTTATGGATGGGCCAGCCTTCATCTTCCTGCTTCTGTCTGCTTCAAAGTACACAGCCTTCCAGAAACTGGCAGCCTAGTGCTCTTTTTCAACACAGAGAGGGAAGGGAGGGGAGGGGAGGAAGGAGGGAATAATCCTTCACCTCCCCCTCACTCTCAGGGAGGAGTTACCAAAATTCCATCAGCCTCTAATTTCTAGGGAAATCTCCATTAAAGGCCTATTTAAGCTTCATTAAGCTCCATTAAGGGACCACTAAAGATAATTCTAGCCTACTAAAAGCAACAGTTGGCCAGCATTTCTGACCACCAACCTGTGACAGTATTTTCTTGTGTGTAGATGTATACTTGATAATGGACTCTTATTTCTTATTATGGGTACCTTGTGAGACTTTAGCTGCTCTACGCCCACACAAAGGTTTGAATAGAGGCAGCAACAGGGACCGGCCAAGTCAGGAAGGAGCCAAGCTCCAGGGCCATCAGGAGGCCTACAGCTGAGCCCTGATATCCTGCCCAAGAGCTGGGATTGCAGCCCTGATCCTCTGCACAATCTGGGGCACTTTGTGGCAGCTGCACAGCAGTGCAGTGCACTCCCCCCTTTGCAGTAGGACTGTGACCCAGCAGTGGAGCAGGCGCATTTCACGATCTCTGGTGAGCAACCAATTGGCTAAGACAAGAGGGAAGAAGGAACTGTCCGTGTAAGGCAGTTTCTTCTGCTTCCCTAATCAACTTGATTCCTGGAGGAGTTGATGCACAGAAGCCCTTGGGAATGAGGCTGAAGCTCGAGCATCACCTTGTGATTCGAGATTTGTTGTTCTTGGTTAGCAGAAGCCAGAGGAGGTCCGTCAAGGCTCCTAACAATACAGGAAGATCCCTACAGGGCCAGGCCTAAGTTCTATCTAGACCAGCATCTCGTTTCCCACAGTGGCCCACCAGTGAAGCCCACCAGCAAGAGAGAAAGGTGGGCATCTTTCCTTGCCCTGCAGTTGACCATTCAGAGGCAGGCTGCTGCTGAAGAAGGAGATGGCACATAGATGAGGCCCGTCCCCCATGAATTTGTCCAGTCCTCCTTTAAAGTCATGCAAACTAGTGGCCACATCTGGTGATGGATAGATTTACTCCCCGGCACCGCCCCTGTGCCCAGCCATGGAGGGGAGGAGGGCATAGCGCACTATCAGGATACCCCAAACAGGCTTTGCCTCTTTGCTCTTGCCACAGTTTGTCCATGTTTCTCACACACACATCCCAGAGCTATTTGTAAATAAAACTACCCCCCCATCAAGCCACATTGCGCAATTAGGTGCACACAGGGCCAGCTCATCCATTAGGCCAACCTAAGCAGTAGCCTCCCTGGATGTTTGGTGGAACATCCATCCCTGTCCACCTTCCTCATTGCTCTCCCTTCTCCTTCCTTTTCCTGGATTGAGAAGGAAAAGGGGAAATGTGGAGGGGGAAGAGTGTTGAGCTGGAATACTGTAGAATGGGAGAGGAAGAGGATGGCACACCATTGGTTAAAGGGGGAAGCATCATCGATGCTGCCACAGGTGTCAACAGGTCTTGGGCTGGCCCTGGGTACATACCCAGTTTGACCCTTAATTAGAAGATTGGTGTTATGTACATGGCAGTGAAAAGCATTATCTCGGCAACCAGTTAGGAGGGGAATTTTGGACTTCTAACCCTTTTTCTACCCCTCAGTATCACTGTCATTCCCCTTTTGACCCCGTCTCCACTTGGATGCTCAGCCATAATGCTGGGTCTGAGTTTGGTGTGGCCTCCAAACATAACTGCAGAAGTGCAAGCCTCAGATGGGCACCTCCAACAATAAAGTGCTGTTGGAAATACACTTTAATTATGTTGCTCTTGGTTACCTCTGTGAATCCAAGTATTTTGTCCTGGATGCACTCAATGTGGCACAAAGCGCATTGAGTCATTGAGGGCCGAATAGGCTGCAAAGCAACACACTGCTGAGACTTCTTTTCAGTGGCTGTGGGGAACAATGGTGGGAGTGAAGCTTGGGGCATTTGCAGCAGAACATCCAGCAACACACTAGCTGGGATTTAAAGGCACTGTGGGTTTGGCAGGGGGAAGTCGGGAGCCAGGAAAACAAAACATCACAAAGACATTCAACCAGATAACCAGCAAGACATCAGAAGCTGGAAAAAGAAATGACACCAGGAATCAATGGACAAAACACGGACTGTTTTCAAGAATTAGATCCTGCCTAAGATCACTTGGATCCCTCGAACAGCTGGCAGTAGCTCTTTGCACTCCAGTCAATGCAAAGCTGTGCTGGTGGGGCACCTGAGTGGGACACTGCCTTGTGGGTGGGGACATGGTGCGAATGGGGACATGCAGTCCTCACCTGCAAACAGGGACCCATCCTGTGAAAAAGGACCTTGTGGCGCAAGTGCACCTTTCACACAGTCCGCTCCAAGTCTGCTCCTTTTGCACACAGAGGCAGCCAGCAGAGCTGCTTCAGCTGAATCACAGCATAACAGCTTACCTCTTACTGAGCCTGAAGCAGCTTCTCAGCTCGGCCCTTGTTGATATCACGGCTGTGGCTGTATGGGGTCATGCCTGGAGTTCCTCTCCTCCTGCTCTCCCTTGACTACTCGCCTCTTTCAGAAGCCAATGAAGGGGACAGATCCCTCCCACAGTTGTTCTCTAGCAATTGGTATTCAGTGATATACTGTCTCCAAAGGGGAAGATTTCATATAGTTGCTGACTGATAGCTATTGGTTCTCCTCTCCAACAAATGTGTCTAATCCCTCTTTAAAGCCAACTGAATCTGTGGGGCTATCACAACCTCATGTAGCAGTGAATTCCACAGGTTAATTAGGTGCTTTTCTTTCTCTCTGACTTTTCACTTCTGGAAATCCTGGTTCTCTTCTTTTCTCCAGGGCACGTTGCAAATCATGTGTTTACTGTTTCTTCTGCATTGGCTGCTTTGGTTTTAAAGCTTATTCCTCCCTTCAATTAATTTGTTTTTCATGGAAAAGCACTTTGACAGCTGAGTACAGGACACATATATCTGCCAAAAGCCTGGTAATGTGGCTTGCTGGGCTGTTTCATTGGTCATTTCTCCTCGCTCTTTCTCTGGCTGTGCAATTGTTTACTTGGGTTGGAGTCCACCCCTGAGTCCTTAAAGGGAGATCTAAAAATAAGGCAACAGGAAGGGTGCCTTTTGGCCCAAGCAACCATCGATTCACCAATGCTGGTTATAGCAAGACTTTGCATTTGTAACCACAGAAATTGGTCTGCTTCCGGCTCTCCTCTGGGGAACTGAAGCAATGGTTTAACACCAGGGCTGTGGTGGGAGATTTTGCAGGGCAAGAGGTCATTCATGACTGTCCCCACAGCCACACCTCATTAAGACTACGGTAGTTGGCAACCTTCAGTCTCGAAAGACTCTGGTATCGCGCTCTGAATGGTGGTTCTGGAACAGCGTCTAGTGTGGCTGAAAAGGCCGATTCGGGAGTGACAATCCCTTCCACACTGGGAGCAAGTGCAGTCTGTCCCTGGTCTGTCTCCCTGGCTGTGGGCCTTCCTTCTTTGCCTCTTAGCCTCAGACTGCTGGCAAAGTGTCTCTTCAAACTGGGAAAGGCCATGCTGCACAGTCTGCCTCCAAGCGGGCCGCTCAGAGGCCAGGGTTTCCCACCTGTTGAGGTCCACTCCTAAGGCCTTCAGATCCCTCTTGCAGATGTCCTTGTATCGAAGCTGTGGTCTACCTGATTAAGACTATAATCAAAATATCGACTTTACATTTGAATACCCCCCTCCACCTTTTTCCATGATCAGGTTCAGGGCCTGCCCAGTGCCTCAGGCAGCATGCCAAATGCGACTTCCTCCCCCCTTCCCTAGTGATGTACAACCTCTACTACTCCCTGGATTGGAAAAGGAAGAGAGGACAGAGTGGAAGAGGAAGTGTGGAGGAGAGTGGTGAGCATCTCTGACACTCTAGCCCACTGTTCTTCTTGACACTTCCGCTTCAACCCCCTTTTCCTTTTCCATTCCAGGAAGAGGAAGAGTGAAGGCAAACTGGTGGACAAAAGCCCACTTGCCTCCACTTCTCCTCAGGCGGAAATGGGGAAGAACAGAAGCTGGCACATCAGTGGGGAGAGGGCTACACTCAGCTTGCTGCCTCAGCTGTCAGGAGGCCTTGGCTGACCCTGGCACGCAGACTGCATGCACTCATGATTGCCCCTGGAATGCCCTGCTTCCCAGGCTTGGCCCAGTCACAAGCTTATCTGTGGGCTGGGCAGGTGATGGTGACTGAAGTCCTGAGTACAGGCAATTCTTTACACCCCACCCTGGCTTGCTCTTTGGCAGTGACCTTAGTGCTGGGGAACTGAGGGAAATCTTCACTCTGGCACTCCCTTTTCTCTCTTCCCCAGCAACAGATGTGGTCAGACTCAGCAATGAACCCTGGAGGTGAGACTTCTGTTGGAGAACAAACTAGGGCTAGGAGTCCATTGACTCAGGATGGGGCAGGCTGCAAGATCTCTGAGAGTTCATGGGCCCCAGCGCATGCCCAGGTTGGCCTCTTCTCTGAAACTGTACAAGAACTGCTTGGACTACAGACGTGCAATTTTGCACTTTTCTGTGCACTACGTACTTCGGCATACAGCGCCAAGGAGGACCTTTGAATCCAGCAACTGTCCTGGGGATGGTGATCAAGCATCTTCCCCTCTTATGAGCTGACAAAACGATAAGAGCATTTATTTTAAAATGTGATGAAATCTCTTTTCTTGCTCCTTTCCATTTTTATTCCTAGTTGCGTGTTTGAAAGTCTGATTCAGCCACAGCAGAACTTTTAAAGAAAATGAGAGGCTTTCTCATCATAATTTCCAGAGTACTGTCCGTTTACCCGGATTGTAGGCTTATCAGCGATAACATTATCCAGGCGGACACTGTCTTGAGATGAGGAAGATGCAAGTAAGTTGTTCATATTTGCATATCAGCACAGACAGACAGCAAACCATTTTCTCTCCCCCCCGGGATGCCCTCTCACTTCCCACTTCTGTCAAAACTAAATCTGACATTAATTTGGGTTCTGTGATAAAATCCCCTATTGCTCTTGCCTATTTTTGCCCGTTCTCTCACCTATTTTGAACCAATTTAGGCCCCCAGAAGCTTTTTAACACTTCATCCTGTCACTGAGTCATCCAGATGCAAAATTCCATTATCCTTTGCTTAGCAGCCCCTCTTTTCTTCCAAGAGCATCTTCCCCTTGTCCATAGACAGGGAGAAGCCTTGAGCCAGTTCATTGGCCCTGGAAGCCCACCTGATTCTCAAGAGGGAGAAATTCAGGGTCCCAAGTGACATTCTCCCATCACTGATATCCAGAGGTTACCTGGCTACAGTGGCATAGCTTAAGGGGGTAAAAAGCACTAAGTCTTGCAGGGAGCCTCAATGTGCATGGGTCCCCTCCCCCTCGGAGCCATTCCGGATGGAGGTGAATGCCTCCGTTTTGCTCCCCCCACCTGGAATGGCTCCAAAAGAGAGGGGGAGGGGTCCCATGCACATTGCAGTGAGGCTCCCTGCAAGACTTAGTGCTTTGTGCCCCCTCAAGCTACACCACTGCCTGGTTAGCTATGCCGCTACGCCACTGCCAGGTCATAAAACCAGGAGCCTGACCCCCCCACCCCCATGCACACAGTTACCCTCGTCCAGCAAAAGGGCATTAGATGCTTGGTATGAGTTGTGCCCACTCCCTTAAACGTCTTTGAGTGAGGGAAGTGGAACCTGGCACAGCTTGAACAAATCAAGATAGAAAATGGATCTAGTTTAGTTGTGTCAAGTCTGAGTGCTTCTTTTCAGCTTGCTTTGTACCCTCCTTGTTAGCCTTTCCTGGCTGGGCGCCACTGATAATGCTCTGCTGGAGAAGGGCATTTATCCATTTATCCATTTATCCCAATGCAAGGGCATTACACTCCATTGTCATTTGCAAAGGATCAGTGTCTTCTTGGTAATCTATTTCTTCTGCTGCTCTCCATCTTTGGTTTGCCTCCCACCCACCCTGTTAATACACATCTTGAATTCTGACCATTTTACCTGCCTGGTCCATGTCCACTTAGCGAGGAGTAGGATTGCCATGTCTTTGATACAGGGCTGGCCCATCTATGAGGCCAACTGAAGCTGATGTATCAGGTAGTACATTGGTGGGGGATGTCCACCTTTGTCCTCTTACTTGCTTTTCCTCCTCCTGCTACTCCCTGGCTTGGGAAAAGAAGAGAAGGACAGAGAGGTAGAGGAAAAGTGGAGCCTCCGTTTTGCTCCCTCCACCTGGAATGGCTCCGAAGGGGTAGGGCTGCTTGCACGCCGCAGTGAGGCTTCCTGCAAAACTTAGTACTTTGCACCCCCTCTAGCCACACCACTGACTGCTGGTTCCTGTTTTCCTTGTGCTCCACTAACAGTCCAATTCTATCTTCTGCCACCTTATAGCATGCAGTTGCACCAATAGAGGCTGCGCTGCATACCATGTCGAGGGGGAGGTGATTGGATGGTGTTCTTCTGTCGAGGGGGACAGAGAGGTAAAGAAAATGTGGAGGGGAGTTCTGAGTTAAAACACTGGAGAAAGGGAGGGGCAGAGGCTAGCACATCATCAGGTACAGGGAGCAAGCATTTGGCATCAGGAGGCCAGCGCTGGCTAGAGTACAGTTGTGGCTTCAGCTTTTTTGGGCCCCAAGGTAATCAGCCCTCCAAAGGCCTCTCGGTGTTCTGCTGTCCATGCTTTGGAGAGCAGATGTGCATTCAGCTACCCCCCCCCCCCAATTGTGACTGGGAAGCAGACAGAGGCATGTCTCCCTTTATGCAGCCATATGCTGTTACAGAGGTGGCATTAAAGAAGGACTCTCACCCGCCTGCTGCCTGGTTCCATCTTTGCTTCTCCAGCAGGGCATTATCAATGGTACCCAGCCAGAAAAGCTGACCAGGCTGTGCACAGGTGGCAGGTTTCCTCGCATGAAAGGTGACAGTGCACACATCAGCCCAAGGACTTATGATCCCGCACAGTGCAGGAGAGGCAATCAGGCTTCCATCCAGGCATTTTATTTCTTTAATACCATCAATCCCCTTATGTTTCCTCCTTTACAGGTTTTAAAGCCAGGAGCTGAAAGGATGCCGGGATAGTGACGATTACAGAAGCCTGGCCCAGGTTTATGAGAGAAAGAAGTGAAAAATCTACTCTCTGTAGGCAGCAGTAGAAACCCTGCCTCTCCTCCTCTATGATTGGCACTGCTCCTGATCATAAAAATAAATCTAGCTTAGTAATCAGATGACATTTGACCTATAGAGTTTATCGCTCCTTCAACGAAGATGAAGAGGTGAAGTATCTCTCAGCAGTATCCACTGCCCTGCTCTTTGCTTCACTCTTTTTACTGGGTAGCCTGGGATTAGACTGGAGAAAGGTAGTTTTTGCTGCCATCACTCAGAGCTAGAGAGCTCGGACTGAAGGAGGCCACCTTGGGAAAACCTTCCTCCCAGGTTAACAGAGCTCTGACACCCAAGTGTCAGAGCTGGAATGATACTGCAAAAAAAATTAACTCAGGCTGCATTCCCATCCACACTTACCTGGGAGTAAGCCCTATTGAACACAATGGGACTTACTTCTGAGTAGATGTCCATAGAACCTTCTGTCAACCTGCTTTGGGAGCCACAAGTGTAACCTGAAGAAGCTGCCGTCTGTCGCAGAAAAGCAAATGAAATTTCACAGAAGCCTAAAGGAAGCCACCTGCGGTGCCTGGCTGGTAGGAGAACCATCTGTGACAGTTTGGTTACTATGCCTTCTTCCTGTATGCTGCTGTGAAGGAAACTGATCAAGCCCCTAAGAAACAAGCAGCTGTGAAGAGTTGGTGATTCAGTCAACAGCGCAGCAGGGGTGCAGATTTCTACAGGCTTGCAAGCAGTGCGTCGCTAGGGGGGTGTGGGGGGTGCAGGCCGCACCAGGTGACGCATCCTGGCGGGGTGGCGGCGCACTAACATAGTGGGGTGAGGAGCTACCATGTCATGTCATACACCGTTGGATGCGGAATTTCCGGTGGAACACAATGCAGAAAACCTCGTTGGGATCGCTCCTTTCCTTCAAAAGTTATGGCCAAAAAACCAGAAGGAAAAAATGCATGGAGCCCTATGGAAAGTGAAAGCGAGCCGTATCGCGTGTTTACTCGTGAGTAGGCGTACGTGCCATAGTCCGTTGGAAAGGGCTGGCTGAGAGGACTCCAACCACACCTGAATGGTCCCGATCCAGTAAATGCAGCCCCCAAAAAACACCCAAGAAGAAGGTCCCTATTTAGCCCTATGGAAAGCAAGCAAAACCACGTGGCTGCGTTTACTTGCGGGTAGGCGCACTTGCCTTAGTCCAAAGGGCAGGCTGAGAGGACTCCAAGGACGTCAGAATGGTCCTGATCCAATGAGTGCAGCCCCAAAAACACCTGAGGAGGAGGTCCCTCCCCCCCAGATGTGAGTCTATGGAGCCCAATGGGAAGCGAAGCAGCCTCACGTCGTGTTTACTCGCGAGTAGGCAGACGTGCCTTGGCTGGTGGTCAGGCCAGGCAAAGAATATGAGGACATCAGAATGGTCCCGATCCAATGGGACTGGAGTGCAACAAAAGCCCCAGAAAGCAGCCTCCCCTCCCACTAGAAAGGACCAACAAAGAGGCTTGAACTGGTAAGGGGAAAGTTTTCTATTTTGCACTTGCAAAGATTCCCTCACAGCCCAATCCTACCCACACTTTCCTGGGAGTAAGCCCAACTGACTCTAATGGGACTTACCTCTGAGTAGACAGGCATAGGATTGGGCTCTCAGACTTGTAAAGTCAGGTGGGTCTTTGTATTGATGAGCTTGAAATAGAAGGACTTTAAACTGGGCACTGGGGAGGGCTGAAGATCTCACTGATTTTTTTTGGGGAGGGGGGTGTTATTGAAGGCAGACCACAGAGAAAACTCACTTGGTGGAACAGGGCTGGCTCCCCCTTATTTAATTATTTCTTTTATTTTAATTTAACTATTTATAATTATTTTAATTTGCTTGATGATGTCACTTCTGGCCATGACATCACTTCCAATGGGTCCTGTCATTCTAAAAAGTGGGTCCCAGTGCTAAAAGTATGAGAACTGATGCAATAAGGTGTTAGTAAGTTGACACGGGTGTGTGTGTGTGTGACTCCACAAGTTTTCAAAATCACTAAAATCAGAGTTTGGAGGAATAATCCCATCATGTTATATATCAATCAATGCGTAATTTCATGCAGAATGCAATGAAACAAACCACATTGAAATATCTGTGTTTTATCAAAAAGTACTGCCAAAAAACCAGTGGGGGCAGGCAATGGAACATCACCACGCCCACAATCTGGGGTGTTGCCCCGCCCACTGCATAGGGTGATGCGCAGGCCTCCTGCACCAGGTGATGCAAATCCTGGTGACACCACTGCCTGCAAGGAAGCATCACAGGTTAGAGAGCTGTTGCACCAATTACACTTTTGACCCTGGCTCACAGAATATTCTAGTACAGGAGTGCCCAAACCCCAGCCCTGGGGCCACTCACGGCCCTCAAGGCCTCTCAATGCGACCCTCAGAAAGCCCCCAGTCTCCAACAGGTTTCTGGCCCTCTGGAAATTTGTTGGAGCCCACACTGGCCTGATGCAACTGCTCTCAGTGTGAGGGCAACTGTTTGGCCTCTCGCGTGAGCTGTGGGATGAGGGCTCCCTCCACTGCTTGCTGTTTCACGTCTGGGATGCAGTACCAGCAGTAAAGGAAAGGCCAGCCTTGCTTTGTGCCAGGCCTTTTATAGGCCTTGAGCTATTGCAAGACCTTCATTCATTCATACAAATTCATCTTTAATATATTCATTTATGTAAACTTACGTAAATTTATTCAAATTTTAAATGTACGTTAATTCTTTTTTTCCCCTGCCCCTGACACAGTGTCAGAGAGATAATGTGGCCCTCCTGCCCAAAACTTAGGACACCCCTGTTCTAGTAGTTGCTTTTCTAAATCCCCAAACATCTCCATGTTCCCGGTGGTTAGGCTGGTGCTTTAATTTTTCTTCCTTTTAACCTTACCTTTCTTTTTGATCTCTCTGACTTCCTGGAGATATTCTTCACCTTTTTATGAAGATGGTATAAAACCTAAGGAAACAGAGAATATGGAGCTTTAGTGCATGATGTGCATTTTGTATGGCAGGATTGTGCAGGGAGTTGTAAAGAGCTGGTCTAATGATTACAATCAAACTCCAAAGCCCACTTCCTAATTCTGTAATAAAGAAAGGGAGTGGCCAAACTTAAGGCGCACAGACTGTTTAATAGGAAGGAGCTCCTCAAAGAAGCTGCAATTGCAAGACCAGCAGTGAGGGCAAAAGATGGTTTTTCTTTTTACCACCATTTGTAAAACAACAGCCCATGGTTGATGTAGAGGTGATCACCTGTATTCATGGTTTTCTTTGCATTTAGCTCCCTACAGAGTTCAAAAATCCTGTGATTTGTTTTGTTATTAAAACAAAACCAAACCAAAACCATCAACTTTATTTATTGTCAACAGAAGAAATTCATCCAGGACTCCCACAAACTTTAAATTACCTTTAGAAAACAGCAGGTACAGGACATTGTAAACAGGCAATTAATGTCGTGTATGCAATGTACAGTGTGAAGGGCTACCTGTTATACCAGACGTTAACTCAGCTTCTTGGGCATGGCCGGCTACGGGCCACGAATTAAGACAGTCACCTGTGGCTCTGAAAGTACCTTCTCCATTTCTCTCTTGAGAAAGGGGAGGTCCTTTCTCAACTGGGAAGGCAAAAAATGAAGTTCCGTAGTTCAGAGAGTGGACAGACAGTGGTATTTAGTAGTGAGAGAAAGGTACTCTGTGTGAGCTCAGGGACACTGTCTTCTCCGTTATCACTTCATCTGTTCCAAGGCTCAGCCTGGCCATCAAAGGAGGAGGTTCTAAATGAAACCATAAATGGGAAGAGCCTTGGAGTCCTATTCCAATTCTATGTCCATCTGTCCCCCACATTCCCTCTTACCTTGGCATAGCAACAAGTGATGAGCAGCAGGGGCAGCAGATAACCCAGCACCAGAATAGTCACCTTGTAGATCTGCTTGGCAGTAGGATTGCTTGCCCATTGTTCCCAGCAGAAGGAGCTGTTGGGGGCTTGCTGGTGCCCACTCATGAGGACCTGGTGCTGTGCTACAGGGACAGCAATGAGCAAAGAGAGCAGCCAGATGATGCCCACACCCAGGGTGGCGTTGCGCTTGCTGCGAATGCGCAGAGAGCGCTTGGCATGCACCACAGCAATATATCTGTCCACCGACATGGCAACCAGAGTAAATATGCTCACCAGCATGGTAGTCATGGCGAGGTAGTGCACCCACTTGCAGAAGAAGGCTCCAAAAATCCACTCTGGCAGGGAGTAGATAGTGGCTTGGAAGGGGACGCAGAACAGGAGGAACGAAAAGTCCGCGATGCTCAAGTTGAGGATGAAGATGTTGGTGGCGCTGCGCGAGTGCTGCCCCCCTGGTCGGAGACGTCCCAGGACCACCAGCACCAGGGTATTCCCCACCATGCCCAGGAAGAAAATCAACCCAAAAAGAACAGGTACAATTACAGTCTCTGGGCCACCTCCAGATGTGCTCGACTCACAAAACGAAGCGTTGGACAGCCCGGTCTCAAAGTCATTGTCGCAAGCTGTGGTGTTGGTCATGAGGGAGAAGAACGCTTCCCCAGTGAGCTGGGTCACTTCATGGGACCCACCAAGGTGAACGGTTCTAACTCCCTCTGTGCACTTTGTTTGGAAGTTTCAGAGTCCTGGGCCCTGATGCTGAAGGCTTCTCCTCCAGGTTGGAGATCTGTTGGATCCTGGTTGCTCTACCTCCAAAGTAGTGGTCACTGTTCCCCCAAAAGGGTGTCTGTCCAGGCAGCCAGACTGGGGTCTTCTGGTTTTCCTCTCCTTTTCCAGTTGTCACTGATATCCAAGGGTCAGCATCAGGACAGGGCTAAGCAAGGTCTGAGGCTGAAAAGGCTGCTGGTTGAAAGCTGTGCAAGAGTGGCTTGTGAGCTGGACCGAGAGTGTCCGTCTGAGCTGTTTGGAGCCCCTCCTTCTCTCAGTCTGTAGCTAGAGGGAGGGGAGAGAGCTCTTCACTGAGCAGTGATGATACTTGGGGTGTTTTCACACATGATGCTCGCAGCATTGTCCCCCCCCCCCCCCCATTTTCTCCTGCAGTGAAATCTGCAGTGAAAATAAAAACTGTGCAGGCAAAAATAGCTTTGAAATGGCTCAACTGCACATCCCAAGCTGTGTTAACACACACACATACACAAACACACACACACACACACACACACACACACACACACACACACACACACACACAGAGAGAGCTCAGAAATGCTTTAAGTGTCTCATGTGACAATGTGTTAGACAGCAAGGCTGTCCAGAGAGCACCCAAAACTTTGAGCCTGAAGGAAGGGTGGGATGAAAGAAAGCACTAGAGGTGGTTCAACCAGAAAACTCACTGGTAACCGTTGTCAAAACTTTATCAGTCTAGCTGACCTTATTAAAGGCTAAAATGGAGGTTAAAATGGGAGAACCATGGGAAAGGCTCCCTGAATTCCTTGGAAGAAAGGATAGATTGACAAAATACAATAGTGAGTGTCAGTTGTAGCTTTTCATTAGATCAGTTGCATTAGAAGTCTAGGACTGTAAGTTTTCAAGTTGCACAGAGCACTTCTTTAGTCAGGTCTTGGTATCTTTGCACCCTAAGGCTTGAAGCACCCTAAGGCTTGGTGTTCCAGAATCCTCAGTGGATAAAAAAAATCAGCGGACACCAAATCAGTGAAAAAATAGCTTTAAAGATCCAGGTTTCTTGCTCCTCCATTGGCACCCCAGAATGCATTGGTATAGATGCTATATCGCATTCAACAGGTTTAATTCTATACTGATGCATTCTGGGATGCCAACGAAGGAGCAAGAAACCAGTGTGGTTTAACATTGTGAATTTGGTTGCTTTTTTCCCCTTGCATTTTGAAATGAATCAGCCAAATCAGTGAATATCAAGACACGACTTGTAACTTACACACTTTTCCTTCTCTTAACACCTATGTCCAAGTTCGCCTTTTTTTGGACCACAGAAGAGCTTGATGCATACTTAAAGCTTGTTTGTTCCTTGCAAGGTAATAAATTCAATGGAAAGCAGCATTTGAATGGCATGAGATTCTATCAGCAAACAGAAGCATTACAAAAAAAAATGCTAGAGAGATCTCAGGCTTTCCTGTTTACAGAATTCAGTAATGCTAATAACACAATTACGTTTAGTGACAGTGTTCCTTTCCTTGCACAAACCCATTTTGGATATGCAAAATGACCGTAATCCAAGGCTTTTCAATAGTTTGCCAGCAGAAAGTAATT
Source organism: Tiliqua scincoides (assembly GCF_035046505.1). Taxonomy (NCBI): domain Eukaryota; kingdom Metazoa; phylum Chordata; class Lepidosauria; order Squamata; family Scincidae; genus Tiliqua; species Tiliqua scincoides. Next base: position 46,147,090 of record NC_089829.1, on the reverse strand, counting down.
ACTAATAGCTTTTGATACCTGGAGCTGATATATACCAGTGATGTAGCCAGAAATTTTGTTATGCAGGAGCTCTTCCCGATGCCCTCCATAACAATATCCCACAACCACAATACAGTACAAATAAAATCAACTTTGACCTTACACAATATTCAGCTGAGCTTCAGTTATTCTTGGGGTTTTGCTACAAATGTTGGTGGTGATTTCATCCTACTTATAAATTCATAAGAATGGGTCACACAAAAATCATCAGTCTATGAGAGAAGGAACAAAACTGGCCCACATTCTTGTGAACACCACAATTTCCCTCCTTCTTTACAAAGGGGTGCAAAGGGGTCTAGCTAGCCAAACTGAGAATTCAAGCTGCAAGCTAGGAGTAAGTGTCATTGCACATAGTGGAACTTTCTTCTGAGTACAGATATTTTGAATGTGGCTACAGAGCCAATCCAATCTAATCTCAGATTTAAAGACAAAAGCAGAAAAACTGTAGTCCTAAATATAGTTACTAGGGAGTATGTGACATTTAACTCAAAGTTCTTACTTGGAACTCCTGAGTAAATACGTACAAGATTGACAATCACATTTCTCCATTTTGTTTTTTCCCAAAATTGTGCAGACTTTATCAAATGAAGGACTGATGGTTCTCCATTTTCATGCTTCCTTAAGGGATATTTACCTCTGAATAAGCATTAGGTTACCTTTTCCTCACTCTATATTACCAAGAGAAGACCCATGGATGATTGGGCAGCCTATGGGGGGGATTAAGTAACTTTGGGCGCAATCCTAACCAACTTTCCAGCACTGACTGTGCCATTGTGGTGTGCGCTGCATCTTGCAGTGGGGAAGCAGTCAAGGAGGAAGCAGATAGGGCAGGCTCGTTACCTTACCTTGGGGCTGCATTGCAGCTAGGCCAGTGCTAGAAAGTTGGTTAGGATTATGTCCTTTGTTTACTTGCCTTCTGCTTCCAGTTGCACCCCCATCACTGCACCCCGTCAGCACAGCTGCATTGGCACCAATGATGGGGGTTAGGTTTGGACAGTAAGCAGCATGGCAGGGGCAGGCAGGAAGTAAGTAGTGAAATGGTCCAGTCATAAGATCAGCAACAGAAGAACCTCCTATTATCTCTCTCCCAGGAGGACAATTTCAAGATCCAGCTAGCAGAAACTGGGTGGTTATTTCCTAAGCATGTGCAGAATGCCTTTCCTTCAGTGTTTAATAATCAGGATACAACAAACCTCAGAAGCATTTAGGCTGTGGGAAGTTTATTAGCATTTATTCAGTGGGAAAGGAAAACTGGCAGTAGGAACTGGAGAGGAAGCTTCATTCAAGGTAGAGGCAAGACATGGGGAAGAGGTGGTGCAGCACTGAGAATTAAAATTAGAGCCGAAATCCTATATAGTTTGGACTTTCCACTTAACTCAGAAGTAAACTGCTGGATCCTAAGTATTGTAACAGGAAAGAGGGGTTGCAAGAAGGATGAGAAACAGAATGTTAAAAGGGGGGGTGCAAAAATTTGCATGAAAACATTCGTCCCCTCTTTCTCTGTTTCACACACATCCCTCTATGGCTGCCGTTCTCTCTGTGTTCTTTCACACACACTTCTCTCCCTTCCTCATTCTCATCCGCTCACACGCACCCCCTTGCCAGCCTGCTCCCCGCTTCCATGCCCACTTCTGACCAGTAGTGAGTAGTGATATAGTCCTGCTGGAGCAGAGGAAGGCACTGGAAGGCAGAGGAAGTCCTGCTGGAGCAGAGGAAGGAACACCACTGTGGGTCTTTGGAACAAGCCAGAGGGCTGTTGGAGAGCTCTGGCAAAGTGAACCCCACTCTATGTGCCTGTTTGGAGGAGTGAGGAGCAAAGGCGAGGCAGCGGTGACGACAACCCTGTGCTGCTGAGTGGACCACAGTAGGAGAGAAGTAGTAGAGGCAGGCAGTGACTTAGCTAATGATTGTAGAGCTCAAAATGACGCCCCAGAAGTGATGTCACACCCGGGCTTTCTAAAAAGTGAAAATGGGGGGGAAAACCCGCTTCTCCCCAGCAGCTTGTCACCCACTTGCTCTACTGCCTCCTCCCAGTCAGTGGCATAGCTAGGGCATCTATCTGCTACTTGGGGTCAAAGAAGATTTTTAAAGACCCCCCTCCATGACAAAATCAAATTCAATTAATTAAGGGTGCAATCTTAACCCACTTTCCAGCAACGACATAAGGGCAATGCCGCTCCGAGGTAAGGGAACAAACGTTCCTTTCCTTTGAGGAGGCCTCTGTGAGTGCCCCCCAACTGCAGGGTGCAGCACACGTCCCATTGGCACCGCTATGCCAGTGCTGGAAAGTTCGTTAGGATTTGGGCCTAAGTAAATAAATAAAAAGTGTGCCCCGTATTGCTTAGAGACACTGGGTTGGAGTGAAGGGGGAGGCTGCTAATTATAAGAGGAGCATCGCTTGAAAAACTGCCTCTTTAGCCAGTTAGCAGGGTAACTATTATGATACATGGAAATGAGAGCTGACTCATAGGAACACCTTATTGATTCCATACTGTATCATAGTAACACCTCATTGGCTCTCAGAACAATCAGTCTCATTGGTCAGTTTTGAATTAAAGAAATTTTGTTCCATAAGGCAGTTGTGTTTTCATTTTCTGGTTAATGGGCCATAACTTTTGATAGAATACAGACATTCCAATGCTGTTTGTTACATTGAATTCCGCATTAAATTACCTTTCCAATGATATATAACATGATGGTATTATTCGTACATACCAAGGTTTTCACAGTTTTGGCCACCTGTCAAGCTCAGCTTGTTGCCCCCTACAGCTTGTTGCCTGGTGTAACTGCTACCCCCTGCACTCCCTTAGCTATGCCACTGGAGGCAGGAACAGAGATGCAGAGGGGAGTGTTCCATACTGTGCTGCTTTGAGTAGTTTATGTGAGTTGAGTCAAAGGAGAGTTGATGATTTGGTCTGATTCAGAAGCTCACCAAGATGGGAATATTGAATGGGAGCTAAGATAGCCCAAGGCAGCATTGTGTAGCACTCCAGAGGTTTGGGGGCTGCTCTCTGGACAACTAACATAAGCTGTTGTTGCTTTTAAGGAGTGCTCTGCTTTCTATCTTAATTCGATGCTCAACCTGTATATTTGCAACTCAAGCTGATATTATAAAGACACCATAAGCCTCCAAGGATCTCTTCTCCAAAGGGAGCCTGGATCCGGAACGCACTCCGCCCCTGGAATTTGTCACAGCTCAGAGCAATGGGGCATCTCAGAACATCAAAACAGCCATGCAAATTGGCCTGAGCAACTAATTCGGCCTCTTTCCGATGCTGTTTACCTGTGCACAATGAGTTCGGAATTCTGAAGGACTTTTCGTTTTCTACTTGCGCCTGATTATGTGCTCCAAAGGACTCCATCAGCCTTTCTAAAAGGTCCTTGAAAAAATATCATGCATGGCCCTTCACAGTGCTTCATTAGAACAGGTAGATGGTGCATTCGCTGCTGAGATGGGATAATGGTGCAGTGAATTTCTCTGGTGGGAGACTGTGAGGCCTTGAACAGAATGTTTGCTGAACTGTTTGCATCAACAGGTTTTCTGTGGACTGAATAAAAGAGCCAGTTGGTTGGTTTCTTGAAAGAATACAGTGGCAGAAAGAGGAACATCATCAGATGATTTTAGGTTAAAATCATTTGAGTCAGATGGTCATGGGAAAGAGGAGTTCAAACTGGGGTTAAGCAAGAGGTGTTAAGAACAGAACTCGTATTTGTCACACTGTTTGTTTGGATTTAAAGGCACAGAGGTCATCAGTGCTCCAGGGGAAAACCAGCTACACTCAGCAGTGGCAGCTTCAGCTTTCGGGGGGGGGGGGGGGTCTGGGACAAAGGTCCTGTGAGTAGGGCTGGCCCTTCCCTAAAGCCAACTGAAGCACTCATCTCAGACAGCATATTGGTGGGAAGCACCCATTTCTGCCCACCTTCTTTGCTCCACTGCTTCCCCTACTCCTTCTGCTCCCAGGATTGGAAAAGGAACAGAGAGGAGGAGGAAATGTGATGGGCAGGGGATGCTGAGCCAGAACATTGGAGAGTGGGAGGAACAGAGGCTGGCACATCACTGGGAGAAGTCAGGACTGGGAGGGAAGCCAGGAGGCGGGATTGTGGAGTCAGGAACAGAGCCAGGAGTTAGGATCAAGCCAGGAATCATAGAAGGGAAAGCTTCAGAGAGGCTTTGTTGCTCAAGTGTGATGCCTTTTATAGGCCTTCTCTGTTCTGAGACATCCAATTACCGTCTGAGCAGGTAAGGTGAGTCCAGAAACTTCTTGTTGTAAGAATTCTTGTCTGGCAGCTTGCTATATGGGCAGCTGCTTATCGAACCCTCCTGTCATGCAGCTGCTAAATTGTATTGATGCTAAGTGGAAATTGGCATGAACACTGTCTAAGGTAGAGCCACTATGCTGATGCCATCTCTCTGCTTTAAAGAAGGGGCACTTTGGTAGAAATCCAGCTCAACGTGGTATCAGGACTACCTATCTTTCATCATTCTAAGGAAGACATTTGCAGATTCCATGCCCTCCATTTCTAAAGTTTCAAAGTACAGAAACAGAAGTCCCAATACGAGAGTTTTCTTGCACCCATCCCTTATTACAATGTCCTCTTCGCCCTTTGACTTGTTCTTTTATTCCTGGTCAACTGCCTGGGTTGAGACTGCAAGCTCTTTGCTTACACTACTCTGTATAATGCAATCCACACTGATGAACTATGTAAAAAATAGCAGGTGAACATTCCACTATAGACTTTTCTTAGTTTTCAGAACGTGTTCACTTGTTTGTTCACAGGGATGGAGAAATGGGAAGAACATTAATCAAAGAATATTGAGTTGCCATCAGAGTATTAAACCAACATTAAAAAACCATTACGCTGTGGTTTTGTCTCATATTCTCTCTCCGTCTCACATTCTCCTCTGGCTTTTTCCTGTTTCAGGAAACAATATAAGGCTGCCCTTTTGAAATACAGAACTGATACAATAAAATTAACTTTGCCATCCCCTAGATATCCACAATGGTATGTTTTAGCCTTACTTTTTTTCTCCTCCTTGAAAACACGGAGGAAGTTCTCTCTTAAAACACCCTTTGGCTCTTCGCTCCAGACCCGGGCAGTTTCACTATCAAGGCTGGATATTTGGAAACATCTTCAAATCCTTTGTGATATCTGTTGGCAAAGAAATCAACGGCTGCTAGAGCAGTTTGAGAGCCCTATCTAGTTTGGCTAGAGCAGAGTGAGAGCCCAATCCTGAGTTCTGCGGGGCTAGAAGTCCCCTTCTCCCAAGGAGCCGCGAGCAGTGCCTGCGAAGTGTGCAGGTTGCAGCGGCAGCCATTTTCAGAGCCGCTGCAGCCCTGTTTGCCGGGCAGCTCAGGATTGGGCTGTGAGTCAACAGACCATTTAATACATGCATAAGAGTATTAAAATATAAACTTGAAATGATACTAATCAATAAAGATATCTGCAACTCATTTATGATCATAACTTCAAAAAAAATATTTTGTGTGTGTATCTTAAAACATGCACAATGAAGGAAGACTGACACGGGTGGTGAAAGCTCTCTTATGAACCTATTTAGACTGCAATCCTATGTACGCTTCTGGAATAAGCTACAATGAATTCACTGGGACTTACTCCTGAACAGGCATGCATTAGATTGTGTAGGATCAATGTGTGCAATTATCTGGGCATTGGCCAATGGTCCACGCCCATCAAGGGCTTGCCTGTACAAGCTGATCGCTGAACCCGCAGTATGGGTGGCAGTGATAGCACCCAAGGCGCCCTCAATGGGAGGCCCAGTGCCTGACTTTGGCCCAATGAACCTGATAGCTTCCACGGTAGGACATCAGTACATCAGTCTTCAGAAACAATTACTGACTCATCCTTCAAGCAGGTCTTGGTGTAAAGAACCCTGAACAAAATCCAAGGAGTATAACCCAGTTTGGGCCATAAATAATTTTTATTAATCGGCTCGAAAGCAGAACTTAGAACAGCTCGTTTGTGAAACTGCATGGAAAGGAAGGTGGGTGGGAGAGGTGGGGCAGAGCCAGCTTGGGGGGGGGGATGTGAATGTGAGAACTCCAGCAAACTACCTCCCCGGCACAAGTGTCCGGGAGCTGGGCAGGAGATATTATTGCGGTAGGGCTGGCTGGAGAGAGAAAAGATGCCTCTCCACAGCGCTGGCTGACTTGGGGAAGCAGACAGCAACAGAACTTCCTCTTCCTTCCCCAGCCAGCGCTCTTGTCACACGCCCAGCCACCCTGGCCCCCACACTAACCCTTCTCTCCCAACGCTGCTTGCTAGACAATGCCTGGGTGGGGGGCAGAGGCAGCAGAGCACCGATGGACAGCCATCATCTGGGTGGTCCAGGCAGGGCCAGGAGCCCCTGCAGAGGCCTGGGCACTCTGCATGTGCCCACCCAGTTCTCACCAGTGAGAAATGGGCAGGCACATGCATGCTTTGGAGGCCCTCTGCAGCTGCGTCTGATGAATGAGACTGACACAGGTCATCATGCCGAGGCAATGCATCTCCTTCACCACTTCCCAGCATGGCACAGATAGATGGTAGTATCAGTACACATGGGCAGTTTCTTCTGGTTTGAAAATGCTTGTGGAATAAAAGTCAGAAAATGGATGTGCTTCTTTGTAGAGTCTCTCTCTCAAACACACACCACCACACCACTACTCCTCTCATTCCTTGGATTGGAGAAGGAAGATGCTCAGAGATGCTCTCGACCTCTCCTCCACACTTCCCCTTCAGTTCCATCCCCCTCTTCCTATTCTAATTCAAGGAGTGGAAGGCTGGCACATCACCAGTAAGGAAGGAGAAAGCACTGTAGGTGCCAATTAGTCCTTGTCAGCCTTGCACAGCTACTCTTCTCACAAGTCTCTCTCCCCGTGCAAGAGGGAGGGTTTTCTGTCTCTTTAAAAAAAAAACCCTATTTTTTTTTCTTATATACACCAGTCTTCACCTTCCTGGCCAAGCAGCTTACAAGGAGGTGAGTAGAAAATGTTTGTCACCCCCTCCCCCCCACAGCATGCAGCGTGCTCTGCATTGGTGGCGATAGGACTGGGCTGTAAGGATGCTTCCACTGCTGCAGGAGAAGTGGCAAGGGAAACAGAGGTGCCAGAGCACATATGTGTTTATTGAGTTCACCCAAAGCAGTCAAACCACAAGTGCTGAGATAAACCCATTTGTGGCTGTGTGAGAGGATTCAGACTTTCATTAACGCTTGCAAGCCATTTATCTCAGCTGCCAATAACGACCCTTCAACCCAATGTCATTTTGGTCAGGTTTAATTGCAATGCAGTGGCTTTTATTAGCTTGTAAAGATTGAGCTTTAAAGGAAACTCCATATTCCTGTGCTAATTTTGCATTTTTCCCACCATGTTCATGTTGTTACGTGTTTCTTCGTGGGCTGTGTTTCGATTGGATGCTGTTCCTTCCTTTTCTTATTAAAACATTGCATGAAAATAGAGATCCTTTCTGCCCAGAGGGCATTTCACTTCAAATATGCAGAAAATACCACTGTTCAAAGGAATGAAAACAAAGGCATCAAAGTGCATTGAATGCTATTCCTAATCATGTCACATACGGGGCAGCCTTAGGAGCTGCGGGGCCAGTGCAAAACATTTCTACTGGGGACCCCATGCCCATGTGCTCCCTAAGCACCAGAATGAGCAGCAGCAGCAGTGAAGCACCCAGTTGTAGCATCACCGACAACTGCTTTGGGGGGGGTGACTTCGTGCCAGTTGGACCGGGGTGGGCAGGAGGGAGGGCTCTCCAGCAGCAATGCTCTGCTCACTGCCCGCATGACGCCTCAGTATGGGAGATTCCATGCTGGAGTATCAGCTACAGAGTGACGTCCAGCTGTGGGCTCTCTGCTCACCACCCCAGTGCAGGGCCCCCCCCCAGGCATGGGGCCCAATTTGGCCAGATTGGTCGAATGGCCCTATGGCCAGCCCTGGTTACGTAGTACCACATAGTACCATGGATGTGCAAAGGCTGGGAAGACAAGTCTCTGCCCAGGGAGGTTTATGATCTGCAAACTGACACCAGGGAAACAAGAGAGGAAAGGGAGAGAAATGGAAGACGGGGGACGGGACGGGACATGCAGGTATTCAGTTGCTCATATTGAGGCCCAGACCAAAAGTGCAGTTATCCCTTGTGAAAATGCATCTATAAACCGTATTCATGGGTTTCAACTAACTTGCGTTCGTTGCAATCCAGGGCTTTCTTCATGGCACACTGAAGAATGTGGAAGAATCTGACCTCACAAACGAGGAGGGTGAAAAGTGGCAATGAGATGTTTGGATATTTGTGACATGAAACCCCTGGAATAAGGGAGCATGTGAGTTTTGCATCCTAATGTGTGTGTTTTCTGTGGAAAATGCATTACCCTGACTATTTCTGCATGCGTGGTTTGGACCAGAGGGTGAAGTACAAAGCAGGGCATCGAAACGGATTATGTCAAAGGCTTCACTGAGAAGGTGGATTTTAAAGAGTGTTGGAATCGCAGGACATTCTAGGAGACAGTTCCTCTCTTAAGGGAGAAAGTGTGGATTTGTCTGAGGGAGCAGAAGACTTTCTTGTTCTCTTTCCTGACTCCAGAACAGGGGTGTCCAAAGTTTTTGGCAGGAAGGCCACATCAGCTCTCTGACACTGTGTCAGGGACCCGGGGGGGGGGGGGGATTAATTTACATTTAAAATTTGAATAAATTTACATAAGTTTACATAAATGAATATATTAAAGATGAACTTATATGAATGAATGAAGGTCTTGCAATAGCTCAATGCCTATAAAAGGCCTTGCACAAAGCAAGGCTGGCCTTTCCTTTGCTGCCACTGCTGCATCACAGATGTGAAAGAGCAAGCAGTGGAGGGAGCCCTCATCCCACAGCTCACACGAGAGGTCAAACAGTCGCCCTCAAGCTGAGAGAAGTTGCATGGGGCCAGTGCAGGCTTCAACAAATCTCTGGAGGGCCAGAGGCTCATTGGAGACTTGGGGCTCCCTGAGGGCCGCATTGAGAGGCCTCAAGGGCCGCAAGTGGCCCCGGGGCCGGGGTTTGGGCACCCCTGCTCCAGAAGGACAAAATTCAGAAGGCAGAAGAGGGAGTGTGCCCGGTTCTTGAGTTCAGTTTCCAGACTCTGTCATGATGCAGCCCTGAGACTCCCCTCCCTTTTGCTCCCACCACCTGGAATGGCTCCGAAGGGGAGAGGGCGGCCCTTGCATGCTGTGGTGAGGCTCCCTGCAAAACACAGTGCTTTGCACCCCCTCTAGCTACGCCACTGCTACAGAGAATGCTGCTGTGACATTCCACTGATGGGCCTGCGGAGGACGTCCTGGAGTTTGGAACAGGCTTCCACAACATTACATCATACTGGGAAAAAGAAATCTCCAGCAATAGCTTCAGTCAGAACTGGCAACTGTGAGCAGAGTCAGAGTGCGTGAGCAGAGCGTGCCAATCTCAAAGGAAAGGCTCTTAGAAGTGCCCTTAAAGGGCATGGCATGGCAACTAGTTGGTGCAGTGGCTGCAAGCAGCACTCTTGCTGAGCTGGAAACGTTGTTTGTCCTAGGAGTTCCCACCCAGCCATTCAGGGGAAAATGTCAGGCTTGCAAATCTGGGGAGGCTTTTATCTCATCGAGAAACAAGAGATCCCTTTTAAAGCCTCAAAAGAAGAAGAAAAATTAGCAAACTCTGTGTGTGTGTGTGTGTGTGTGTGTGTGTGTGTGATGTTTGTTGGCATTGGTGCTATCACAGGTGCAGTCCAGTTAAATGTCAGTTACCCCCACATCTGCTTAACCTTGAATGTCAGCCTAAACAAAATTTTTTGCAGCTTTTCTAGAAAATATCCTGGCGGCACTCCCAGTAACGAGCGCTGCTGTTGTGTTACAATAATGATAAATGGCTTACCAAATCACCCCGTGCAAATGACCACCTTCTCTTGTGTGTGTGACCCCTGACTTGCATCAAGGGAAGCCAATGCATTGAAACAAACTTGGAAAGACTTCAGACCTGCAGGGTTGATTTTTTTGCTTTTTAATAGCTGCCCAAAATTCAGAAGCAAAATGAGACCAAAATCCAGACTAGCCCAAGAAGTGATGTTTTCTTTTCACTAGCAGAATGAGTTCCTCACAGTCCCTTCACATCAAAATCCTCCTTTCCTTCTGCAACAAGCTTTCTTTGTTTTTGTTTAACCATTTAATTTAGGAAAAAGGGAGTGCTTTTGTAGTTGTGACTGTTAAATAACTGAGAACCATACACCCTCCTCCCACGATTTCATTCACAAATATGAGCAACGGAAGCCTTTTTGAAAGGCTTTGCAGGGGTCTCTGAGTGAAAGCCCCCGTTTGTGGCTTGAGGAATTCCCTTGGAGGAGAAGTTCATGGAGTCACTCTGTTGTCCAAGAAAGTCATTCTGTCGCCCCTGCACAAAAGCTGTGAGAACCACCTCCTTGAATGAAGAAAGTCTATAAGCAACTGGTCTTCAAGTTGTCAACAGCTGGGACTTACTTCAAACCCAACCTGCAACATGGTACCAGTGGTGCAGCTAGAGCGGGTGCAAAGGGCTGAGTTTTTCAGGGAACCGCACCACAGTATGCAAGTGGCCCCCTTCACTTCAGAACCATGGGGGGGGGGGGGCAAAACAGAGACGAATGCAAAACTTGGAGGCTCCCTGCAAAACTTAGCTCGTTGCACTCCCTCTAGCTATGCCAGCAAATGGGACACGCAAGCTCAGTGAGAACTGATCCCTAAGAACATAAGACCAGCCCCACTGGATCAGGCCATGGGCCCATCTAGTCCAGCTTCCTGTATCTCACAGCGGCCCACCAAATGCCCCAGGGAGCACACCAGATAACAAGAGACCTCATCCTGGTGCCCTCCCTTGCATCTGGCATTCTGACATAGCCCATTTCTAAAATCTGGAGGTTGCGCATACACAGCATGGCTTGTAACCCATAATGGATTTTTCCTCCAGAAACTTGTCCAATCCCTTTTTAAAGGCGTCCAGGCCAGATGCCATCACCACATCCTGTGGCAAGGAGTTCCACAGGCCAACCCTAGTTTCCCACCTTCACGTCAGCACTGAGCACTGAGTTGTGAGGAGCATTGAAGCATGAAGATAAAATGGCTTATTAGTCTTATCAATTCCCAGTATATAAACAGCTTTTAGGACTGAGGCTTTTGGGGACAGAAGTCAATGTTGCACCTTCAGTCTCTCTGTGTAAAACTAGGTCAGGTTACCTAGAGTCAGTGTGGCCCAGCAGGTACACCGTTTCAATTCCAACTGGGCTCCTTAGCAAAGCTCACTTGAACTGAAATCCTATGCATACTTTCCTAGGAGTAAGCCGCACTGAGCACAGTGGGACTTACTTCTGAGTAGGTTTTATAGGCTTATGCTCTCTCTCTCTCTCTCTCTCTCTCTCTCTCTCTCTCTCTCTCTCTCGAGCATTGCAGGTTTGATGTGCTGATAACTTGGGGAGGGGCCCATGTATGCCATCCTAAGTATCTTTAAGGAAGGACCTGATAAAAATACAGTAAATAAACAATCTGTTGAAATCTGAACAAACAGGGCAGCTTTGCACCATAGTTTCAAGAGACCTTTGTGGTTCTTTTAAATTTTTTGTTTTAGTCTGCGAATCATTTTTCCAGTTACCTCTTTCGCAAGTATCACCACTGCCACCAGAGGCAACAGCAGGGCATAAGAGTAGGTGGCTTGTCCCAGAATTGTCCCTGCAGCAAGGAAGGGAGGCGTCTTCCATTGGTGCTGCCTCCCAGTCTCTCCCTCCCCTCACTGTGTCTCTTTTGTGGTACAGTCACAGACATGCCCGGATGCTCCTCTGTCCAACTTCAGTGGCAGTCAGGTCACTGTCATCTGGTCCCTATACCAGCAGGAATAAGTACCACCTGCCATACTATGAACTGTCACGAGGGGTCATAGGCCTGCTGCTTATGCTAGTGGGGTCCTAGCAACTCTTAGCTTAAGGCAAATTGAGGAACCTTTCATTTTGTCCTCCTTTTGGCAGAAGGAAAATAGAATTGTGATGCTAATCTTTGTAGCAGGGATGTAGTTTTTCCATAAATTCTTCTAGAGCTGGGGGAAGAGGGCAGAATTGGGATCATCATCTTCATTATCTTTGTCATCCTTATCATTGTGCCATTCTTTATTTAGCGCCATTCAGGTGCATGGCAGTTTACACAAGATGAAAAGACAGCCCCTGCCCCAAAGGGCTTACAATTTAGATATTGACCCAAGGGAGACAGTAGAGGGAGGAAAAGGATGAAGTCAGGGGAAACAGTAGAAACATGTGATTGTTTCAGTAACATATAATTAAACTTTGTTGGGTGCTGCAAAGAGATCATCATCACTGAGCTGCATGAAATCCTCTGTCTCGGCTGGAGAGAAGGTGGAGTACCTCAAGACACGAGGGATGCAAACATCATCACGCTGTACAAGAACAAAGGCGACAGGGGTGACTGCAACAACTACCGTGGCATCTCTCTCCTTAGCGTTGTAGGAAAGCTGTTTGCCCGAGTTGCACTGAAGAATCTCCAGGTACTTGCAGAGAGTATCTATCCAGAATCGCAGTGAGGATTCCGAGCCAACAGGTCCACCACTGATATGGTATTCTCCCTTAGACAACTGCAGGAGAAATGCAGGGAACAACGACAGCCACTCTTTATAGCCTTCGTAGATCTCACGAAGGCTTTCAACCTGGTCAGCAGGGACGGCCTCTTCAAGATTATCCCCAAGATCGGATGTCCACCCAGGCTCCTCAGCATCATCAGATCTTTCCACAAGGACATGAAGGGCACTGTTGTCTTCGATGGCTCCACATCAGACCCCTTTGACATCCGAAGTGGAGTGAAGCAGGGCTGTGTTCTTGCACCAACCTTGTTTGGGATTTTCTTCGCTGTCCTGCTGAAGCAGGCCTTTGGAACTGCAACAGAAGGCATCTATCTCCGGACCAGATCAGACGGAAAGCTCTTCAACCTCTCCAGACTGAGATCAAAGTCCAAAGTCCAGCTGAAATGTCTGCGTGACTTCCTCTTTGCCGACGATGCAGCTGTCAATACCTACTCTGCCAAAGATCTCCAGCAGCTCATGGATTGTTTTAGCAAGGCCTGCCAAGATTTTGGACTGACAATCAGCCTGAAGAAAACACAGGTCATGGTTCAGGATGTGGACTCACCTCCCTGCATTGCAATCTCTGCACATGAACTGGAGGTTGTCCATGACTTTGTGTACCTTGGCTCAACGATCTCCGACACTCTTTCTCTCGATACCGAGCTAAACAAACGCATCGGTAAAGCAGCTACCACGTTTTCCAGACTCACAAAGAGAGTCTGGTCCAACAAGAAGCTGACGGAACATACCAAGATCCAGGTCTATAGAGCTTGCGTCCTGAGTACACTTCCTGGCCTCTGAGCGGCCCGCTTGGAGGCAGGTTGTGCAGCATGGCCTTTCCCAGTTTGAAGAGACACTTGGCCAACAGACTGAGGCAAAGAGGCAAAGAAGGAAGGCCCATAGCCAGGGAGACAGACCAGGGACAGACTGCACTTGCTCCCGGTGTGGAAGGATTGTCACTCCCGAATTGGCCTTTTCAGCCACACTAGATGCTGTTCCAGAACCACCATTCAGAGCGCGATACCAGAGTCTTTCGAGACTGAAGGTTGCCAACACAAAAAATTAAACTTTGTTACAGCAGGGAAAGAGGACTCACAGCCCAATCCTAACTAAATCCCCACCATCACCAGTCCGTCTGTGCTAACAGATCAAGCACCGTATCCTGCAGAGGGGCAGTCCCAGAAGCTTACCCTCCTTGAGGTAAGCCTCTGCTTCACCAGTAGCTCTACTCAGAGCTGCACCAGCAATTTTACTGGCACAATTCTGAGTGGACCTGGAGAGGAGGATCAAAACCGAGAAGGGGGATAGGATATCTGCAGGGCTGCCAATAACTGCCCACGTCCCGCCCTTGACATGCCCCCTCTCTTCCCAGTCTCCCCACCATTCTTCAACTCCCCACTCTGTTCCGTCCACCTGCAGGTGCTGGGGCACCCAGGATAGCTGTTGCTGCACTGCTGCTGTCACTCACCATTTGTGGTGGTGTCCCGGTTGCCTGCGTGAAAGACAACTTGTCCAAGTCACTTAGGAAGCTTCATAACCGAGTGGGAGTTTGACTTCTAGTCTCCCAGGTTGCAATCCTTCCCACTGCACAGTATCCTAGCTTATTGCACCTATCCCAGATTTTTAAAACCTTGTTGTCTCTGCCACATAATCACGTTTTGCCATCATTTTGTTCCCCCTTAGATCATTTTCTGCCCTATTTCCTCATTTTAACACTGCCCTTCCCCCAAAGAGCTCGGCTCCTTCCTGCCTTTTGTCCTCACAGCAACCCTGTGAGATGGGTGAGATTAAGAGAGCGTGACTGGTCCAAGGTCACCCAGGTCATAGCTTCCCAGGTCAGGGATGTGAACTTGGATCCTCCAGGTCAAAGTGGAACACCATCCTTTCTTCCCTATGGGCCATGCTCCACCCTAAGACATGTACAACACCATATATGTGCCTTTACAGCATTATACTGTGCATGACACCGGTGGCCGTTTATTGCTGCAGCATTGTGTGTGTGTTGTGTTTATTCTCTCAAGTTCCTAAGAGCCTTTCAAGTAATGTGTAACCACAATTCTATTCTTTAAATAAACCACTTTTTATTACAGGAGGCTTGTGCCTGTGTGAGTATCAAGGAATTGATCCTTCTCTGTCTGGCCTAGACCACTCAGGGTCCAATCTGATCCAAATTTCCAGCACTGATGCAGCCACAGTGCAGCCCTGAGGCCAGGGAACAAGCATTCTCTTCCCTTGAGGAGGCCTCTGTGACTGCTCCCTCACCACAAGATGCAGCGCAGGCCCTGTTGGCACAGCTGCATCAGCGCTGGAAAGGTGGACAGGACTGGGCCTTCAGTCTACTACCATGAAACAAACCAGCTCCTTGGGACTGGAGTCCCTGGAGTTTGGGGGGAGCTTGCAAGGGCTGGGGAGTTTAGCCATAAGACTTCCGCTTCCCCTTCGCAGGAAGACTGGCTATTGGAAGCACTTACTGCAGGGACTGCAGGACTCACACACCCACCTGTTTGGGATGTTTGATCAGGTTGTGTGCAGGAACTTGTGCTCCGCATAAGGCTTACTTGCCTCGGAATGCACCCTGCTGTCTCACAGAGTGTTCAGACTGTTGAGATAGTAGGATACGCAAGAACAAATTGGGAACATGCATTTCTGACTCATTAGGAGTGTTGGGCCAGTGAACCAGGAGTGCATCAGAGACCCAGGTCCATGACTATTAGTGAACATAAGAACATGCCCCACTGGATCAGGCCATAGGCCCATCTAGTCCAGCTTCCTGTATCTCACAGCGGCCCACCAAATGCCCCAGGGAGCACACCAGATAACAAGAAGACCTGCAAGGCCTCCTGGGAATTGTAGTTAAGAACATAAGAACAGCCCCACTGGATCAGGCCAGAGGCCCATCTAGTCCAGCTTCCTGAATCTCACAGTGGCCCACCAAATGTCCCAGGGAGCACACCAGATAACAAGAGACCTGCAAGGCTTCCTGGGAATTGTAGTTAAGAACATAAGAACAGCCCCACTGGATCAGGCCATAGGCCCATCTAGTCCAGCTTCCTGTATCTCACAGTGGCCCACCAAATGTCCCAGGGAGCACACCAGATAACAAGAGACCTGCAAGGCTTCCTGGGAATTGTAGTTAAGAACATAAGAACAGCCCCACTGAATCAGGCCATAGGCCCATCTAGTCCAGCTTCCTGTATCTCACAGCGGCCCACCAAATGCCCCAGGGAGCACACCAGATAACAAGAGACCTGCAAGGCTTCCTGGGAATTGTAGTTAAGAACATAAGAACAGTCCCACTGGATCAGGCCATAGGCCCATCTAGTCCAGCTTCCTGTATCTCACAGCAGCCAACCAAATGCCCCAGGGAGCACACCAGATAACAAGAGACCTCATCCTGGTGCCCTCCCCTGCATCTGGCCTTCTGACATAACCCATTTCTAAAATCAGGAGGTTGCGCATACACATCATGGCTTGTACCCCGTAATGGATTTTTCCTCCAGAAACTTGTAGTGTGCAGCTGTGAAATGCACAGTAGATAAAGTGTGGTTTCTTGAGCACTTTTTGGGATGTCGTTAGAAGCCTCATTTTGGGGGGGGGGGGGTTCAAGTACATACTTCTAGCACAGGTCTTCTCCATGAATACTTCCACGAATGCATTCTTTTCAGCCACAGTGGTCCTTGTTTCTCCCCCAGCAAAAACATAGGCTTGACCGAGAAAGGATTGGGGCCCCTCTTCCAGGTACACACGGCTGCTTTCCTCTGCAAATGCCCAGAGAAGGGGGATGAATCATTTCCTTCTTACTTGCTCTGCTTCTGTGTATTCCACCGAGAAAATTGCTCGTTCAAGAGCATCTGCTCCGTCTTCAGGTAGGGGTTGCAAATGTTTCTTTCCCTGGCAAAGCCCTGGTGCTATTAACAGCGGCACAATAGGCATAAATCACCATAATACTTTCCCAATTACTGAATTGCCGTGCGGGGAGAAAAATATTTTTTTTCTCTTGTGAGTACTGACATCTGCCTGGTGTTCTGCTCTGCAGCTCTGCAGGCTCTGCCAGAGAAACAACCTTTATTCTCAACGGACAGATAATGGGTATATTCTGTGGTCAGGATCCAGGCTCCTTTCAAGGGCTTTTAGAGGCACCTGCCTGCCTTCTCAAGAGAAGTTCTTTGAGAATTGCCAGGCCTCAAATGCTGAAAATGATGCTTGCAAAATTCTGGTGCTCCATATTTGGTTTTCTCAGTTGAAAAAGAAAGAGAGAAAAAATAACAAAACATCACAGAGTAAAGGAAGGCATTAGAGGTTGGAAGGGCTCCCTGTGGGATTCTAGAAGCAGCCTGTAAATCCAGTAATGAGCTGCTTCTCTTCATCATGTCCTTGCCTTACTAGGAGGAAGACCCAGACTGCATCTCCTGCAATTATTGGGCAAAGGTGGGTGTGGCAAGTGCCATGGCTCTGTGAGCGAGAACTTGCTTTGCATATACCTGCTTTAAATCACTGGCATCTCCAGGTGTGGGGAAGGGTCTCCTGCAGGGCTGGCCCAAGTCCTCCTGATGCCTGATGCTTATGCCGACAGACCGCGAAGACCTGCCAGAGCATGTAAGCCTTGTAGGGGGTGGAACAGGGCACGGGGAGGACAGAACGGGGAGGAGTGCATGGAACAAGATGGCGATGGGGGCAGGGAGCAGGGTGTTCCAGGGTTGGAACAAGGTGGGTGGATCTGGCCCAGAAGGCGGCAGGTTCAGCAGTAGTGATGCATGCTGAATCTTGATCCCCTTCCTGGGCCTGAACCCCCTTCCTAGGTCAATGCAAACTTGTGGCAGTGGTCAAGCTGGTGCAGGTCCTAGTTGACCCATAGAGGCTGCTAGGGCTTACCTCAGGGCAAGGAGACAAATGTCCCCTTACCCCAAGCAGAGCTCCAGCAGCCAAGAACAAAACGTCCTCCACAGGATACAGCAGAAGCTGTGCCGCCGCCACTGCACTGCTGTGCGGGAAGATAGGATCAGGCTGATAGTTTGCTACTGCGGTTGAAGACTTTGCTGGCAACTTGATACTGATGGATTAATGTCCTTCCTGTCTCGCTATCTGCGTGAACACATTGTGAAATCTATGTGACGTCTATGGTTGAATGTTGACTTCCTGTTTCTTACAGGAATGTTGTTCTTACTTAGCAGAGTAACATAAGCAAGGAACTTACAATTTAAATCCAGTCTGTTGGCTAGGAACAAAAGAGCAAAGGAAAGGAATAAGAGGACACTGTGATACAAGGATGCAAGCAGCACACCTATTCCGAGTCTGCTTATGTACGTACGTACACATCTGCCTGTGTGTTTTGAAACTTAAAAAAGCAGAGGGGGTGGAATCTGCAGGTTTGTTCTTGGCAGGGTGGAGCAAAGCAGGCAGGATTGTGTAGTGAAGGATTTCCAAAGAGGGATGGTGTTTGCTTAATGGCTCTCTATCCCACATGCTGTTGATGCCAATGTGGACCAGAATAACTTGAGCAGATGCTGCAGAGGCTTAGATGCAAAGTGCACCACCTCAAGGATTCTGGCCAGCTCTGAACTGTGGCAGGTGTCAAGTACAGTTATGCCCTTCAGTCATGTTCCGGGTTCTGCATAATGCTACCAGTTGTGGGAGGAAAAGGGGAGAATAGTTTTGAAGGAAGTGGGAGAGAACAGGAAGTGAGGTTCATTCTTAGGCTAGACTGTGACAGTGCCTGCAGGAAGTGGGATGACTTTAGAGTCACCTGAGAAGGAAGGGCGCTGTCTTCAGCACTGGCCTCGCCACCAGGTGAGCTCTGATTCTGCATTTTTCTAGGTGGGGGCATTTCTATCCCCATGAGCAAAGTGGATATTTCCCCAGAAGAGGGAAAGCATTCCTGCCGCCTGGAGCTGAACTTGTCTCCTGGAGCTGCTGTCTAGTGTTAGACTTCTTCACTGGGACAGCCAAACCACCTAACATTTCACAACTGCTATGTCTGCATTGAAATCACACTCAGGGTGACCAGATACCATGAAGGGCAGAGTGCCTACACCAGTCATTTTCAACCTTTTTCAGCTCACAAGGCACTAAAGTTGTCAGGGCACACTACTAGTTTTTAATTACATTATGTTACAATTAATTTAATTAATATAACTAAGGGTACAAGCCTAACCGGGTCTACTCAGAAGTAAGTCCTATTTTGTTCAATGGGGCTTACTCTCAGGAAAGTGTGGTTAGGATGGCAGCCTTAGATCATTACATGACAATGAAAGAAATTCCCCAGAAGCTTGGAGAGGGAGGTGTATGTGGTTTCTGGAAAGGTTTTGGAGCAGGTCTGTTCAAACTGTTATCAACTGATGTGCTCTGATATGCCAAAAAGTGTTGGCAAAGAGAGATGGGACTGAGAATACTGGAGAAAGGGGGGGTGAGGGGCAGTGAGGAGAAGTGGCTGAAACTAGTGCAGGATTCACTGGGGTGGGGGAAGAGAGAGAGAGAATGGGAGGCACCTTCTGAACTTTGGAAGGTGGGGGAGAGGGAGGGGAGGGGCAGGCAGAGAGGGGTTAACTGCAATTATGATGGGGGGATGTGTGTGCAGGAGGGGAGGAGGTGGGGGGGGAAGAAAAGCATCACTTGCCTGCTCACTTATTCAAGAAAGAGTGCGACCAAGCCTCTGTACGTCTACTCAGAAGTAAACCCCATTATAGTCAATGGGGCTTACTCCTAGGTAAGTGTGGATAGGATTGTGGCCCAGTGCCCTTCCTGCCAAAGCCTTGCTGGGGAGGCAAGGCAGGCAGGGTCACTTTGGGGCATTGCAGACAAGGAAAAGGGTCTCTCCAATCCTTTCCAGCCAGCTGCTTCTGGCTCCTACCTGCTTCCACCTTCAGGCTCGCTCTCACTCCCTCCACGTTCCTGCCCGCTGGGAGCTCTTCCAGGCTTCTCTAGCTGCCTGGCTGCCCCCCTCCCAGTCTGTTCCTCTCCACACACCCTCCGATGAAGAAAAACTGTTTCCAACATGTGAAGTTAAAGAAGTTTTATTTCTGATATTCTGTGCACAGGAGGGAGAGCAAAGAAGAAGATTCCATTGAAATCAAGTACTATGTGATAACAGGACTGCCTTCCAAGACTGCTTGGAGAGGAGATGCAATGACCACTTAACCCAGGGGTGCTCACACTTTTTGGGCTCGAGAGCTACTTTGAAACCCAGCAAGGCCCGCAGATCTACCAGAGTTTTTTTACAATGTTCGCACCATCATAACATATAACATTTATGTGTACAATGTATGTTGGTGTACCTTGAGTCCCACTGAGTATAACAGGACTTACTCCTGAGTAGACGTGCCTAGGATTAGGCTGTGAGGCTGCAATCCTAGCCACACTTACCTGGGAGTAAGCCCCATTGAGTACAATGGGCCTTATTCCCAGTGTTTCCTCCCAGAGGCACCTGAAGGGGGGGGTCGGCACTCCGCAATCTACTCATTTTGCCTCGCGATCTACCGGTAGATCACGATCCACCTATTGAGCACCCCTGACTTAACCAGATGAGTTCCACAGGCCTGTATAGAATTTCACTGCCTTTGTTGAAAGCGGGAAAACACAGCTGGACGTTTGCCCAGAGAACTTCAAAAGCTCTTGTTCACTCTCCCTCCCTGAGAGCGCTGAAATGTGGGAGCAATTGATTTCAAAGAAGGTGGGTCACTTTCTCTTAATCTTCCTCCAGACATCTGTTGTGACGCCTCCTGCTAGCTCAACAGAAGTGGCACAGGTTCAGCTTCCTAAAATGAACTTCCTTTTGTAGCTGCTGTTTGATGCTGCTGGGTTCAGACTCATGGGCAACCTGAGAAAAAGAAAGAGCCAATTCTGAGATAAATACACAGGGTGTAAGTTCCTGTGTGTGTGATGGATGCCGAGGATGGATAAGACGTCACAGGAAATGACAGAAAGTGGAGAAAGAGGGCAGATTCAGAGTGCACCAGCAACCTGAGCTACTTCAACAGGCTTACCAGAGGACTGCAATGATTAGACGAACCTAATTGTTCTGTTTTGTTATGTCGTGTACTTATCCTGATTAGTTGCTTAAAGTTTATTTAGTTCCAAGGGAAAGCACTAAGCTTTTGTTCACAAATGGCTGAAATCTGACATTAGATGGAGAAGAGAAAGTCTAAGAGGAATGTTTATATGGAAGCAAAGGTAAGTCTATGCCCCCATCTAGCAACAACAAATAGGTATCAGTTTTGTATTGATATGGCAGGTTTCTCCCAAAGAATTTGGCAGTTATATTTTGCTAAGAATACTAAGTATTTTCCATGAGAGAGTCCCTCGCCCTCCTTGCAGAAGCCCAGAATTCCCTGAAGAAAGACAACAGCAATGACTATTAGATCAGTGACAAACTTAATGTTGGGAGGGGGCTGCGTTGCTGAAAAAAGCAGGAGGGTTTTTGAGAGAGGAGATGGATCTAGCGAAGAGCTGTTTGTGGTAAAGGGTGATCCATGATCCAAGGCTTGAGGACAGCCTGAGATATGAAGAGAAAGAAGCAGATGGTTGCTTATGTGGTGGACTGGCTGAAGGCACCTGGCTCCATTCACCTCCCCAGTAGAGGAGGCATGGAGGACAGGATAGTGGTGTTCTAGCCCATCATTCTCTTGTCCTTCAAACTTCCTCTCTTCCTTTTTGACTGGAGTGGGTGTCTGGGGGAGGAGGAGAAGTAGTGGAGGTGGTAGCTGGTACCTTGCCAGGTTGAGGGAGGGCAGGAAAGGACACACCGTCTCAGGTGACAAGTGACCTGTGGGCCAGTCCTAGCAGACTGGACATGATGGAGTGACAAGTGACAGGTGACAAGTGACAGGTGGGCCAGTCCTAGCAGACTGGAATGATGGAGCAGGAGTTTTCAAAGTCTCCTCAATCGACCAGAAGGAAGGAGGACACAAGAGATGAAGGAAGTGAAATGACACATGCCGGGATGGGGAGGGAGAAGTCGTTTGTCAAGAAAGAATGACTTCATACTAGATTGAAAACATATAAATTGTTTCCAGCTGTTAACACATATGTGGGTGGGAGGCGGCCAAATGGCTCACCCAGTTCTCTGGTGCCAGCAGGCCCTAATAAATGGCAGACCCTCCTTAACCTTATGCTCTCAGTGGGAACTGTCACAATTGCAGTTCCTCCAGTTTGAGTCCTTTTCCCCAGAGTCTCTAGGAATTAGATTCCGGGGGGGGGGGGGGGGAGATGCATTTCCTCCAGTGTTTGTGGTCCTCTTCAACCCCAAGTATACCATGCAGGCCACAGTTTGCAGTGTCACTCACCTCTGCTACTGAGATTCATCTGGAATGGTTGGTTGCATACTGTAAGAGTGGCATGTCTTCTTTCCTGTATCTTTTCGCCCAAAGTAGGAAGGACCACTTTTCAGTCCTTGAAAGTATCTGTATCCCACAAAATTTCTGTCCCATTGAAGGAATATCAGGAGCTTCATGAGGCTGACCACGATGGTCACTTCTCAGGCAACAAATTAGCAGGAAGCACTGCCTCCACTCACCCATCCACCCCTGTGTTCTTTCTCCTGCTTCCATGCCCTAAATTTGAAAAGGAAGAGGGGAAAGGAGCTAGAGAGGAAGTTTGGAAGAGAGTGGTGGGCTAGAGTGGACCTGATACTCTAGCCCACAACTCCCCTCTTTTCTATATTTCCTCTTTTGCTCCATCCTCCTCCTCTTTTTCAAACTTGGCAGGAGCCAGAGGGAGAGCAAAAGAGGCAGTGGTTAGTGTGCCACCAGGCGAGGGGGGGGGTGATATTTGGCATGTAGCAGGGAATAATCCTCTCTGTGAGAAGGGGGTTCTACAAGAATGCCCCAATTTTCATCGTTAAAATTGGAGGGTGTGCTGTTTACTTTTTTTTTTGCAAAACAACAGAGCCTTTTCCTGACAAATTTCCTCATCCTTTTCACCGATGATGCAACCTGTGGAGTCTTAATCCCTGTTAATATTCTTCTGTATGCTTGACTATGGAAAACTAATCCCTGTTCTAATATTTCTCTTTGCTTGAGTGTGGGCCTAACTTTCACATTTGCATTCTCAAAGTTTACATTCCTAACATATCACTTCATAAACTTCTGCAACTCCAACCAGACTTTGAACATCTTTTTTTTTTATTTTTTCATAATTTTATGTATTTATAATAATAAAGGAAAAAAGAAAGAAAAAACACAGTAAAAGGATTTAAAAAAGAAAAAAGACAAACAACAACATTAATGATACATAAAAAGACTATTAAAAATTCAAAGAATATCTCTAATAATGTAGCACAGGCAAAGTCAAATATTCTAATTACTTACAGCTTTATATCTTAATAAATTTCCACTCATATATATGTTATATCTCTAACAGCTCCTCTTATCTTCTCATTATAAATATTTCATTTCAGATTATTATTTCAGATTAATGTTCTCTATTCCTTTCAATCTAATCTTCAAATCCACAACTCATTCATTCATTATTCTCTCTCATGCAGAAAGTCAATAATTAATTTTCTAATAATTTATTTGTCCATTTCTGCAAAGTCCATAACTTTCATTCACCATTCTTCTATTGATGGAATGTCTGTTAATTTCCAGTATTGTGCATACAGTATTCTAGCTGCACTTATCATTCATAAAAGTAAAATTTCTAATTTTTCCCCCACATATTCATGTATTAATCTATCATACCCAGCCAAAAGACTTCAGGCTACATTTGCACATTTGTTCTTAAAATCAGCTTTATCTGATTTGTATCCAATGCTTTTTTGCTTTAGTAAATGTCTATCACATATGATATGTATATTAAACGATACCTCCTGTTTTTTAATTTCCAACACTTATTTGACATATTTTCATACATCTTTGCTAACCTATTTGACTTCATGTACCATCTATAAAATAATCTTATATACATTTTCCTTGATGTTAACAGTTAAAGTAAATTTCATATGCTTTGTCCACAGTTTCTTCCATTTTTCTATTGAAAGTTCATGACCCACATTTTTAGCCCATTGAATCATATTTTCTTTTACCTGTGCATCTTCTGTTTCAAATTTCAGCAACAGCTTATAAATCTTAGAGATTATCTGCTCTTCTGATTCTAATTGTTTTTCCAGTATTGACTCTTCCTCTTTAAATCAATATAACTTTTTTTTATCAATTTTAAATCTTTCTGATATTTGTACAAATAAAAACCATTGACAATTTAAACCTTCTTCTATTAATTCTTCACTAGATTTCAACTTATATTATCCCTATGTAAGACTCAATATATTTCTATATATTAACCATTTGTCTGCCTGTACTGTATCCTGTGCTTCTTGTGGTGAAGTTGATAATGAATTTTACTGTAAAACCTATTTCTATATCAGTTCCATCTCCTCCACAATTTGTGTCTAACATAATGATTCTTAAATTCAGCATTTAGTTTTACTTTATCCAGGCTAATCCATGCTAACCAAAACTTGAATCATGTCCTTCTACATTCAACCATTTTCTATTTCACAATAACAACCATTCTTTAATTCACAGAAAACAACATGGTATGTAGTAAATTTTCAAATTGGGCAACCCTAGTCCTCCTCTTTCATTTGCATCCTGCAAAATCTTACACTTTACTCTTAATTTTTTCTCTTGCTGTATAAATTTTGCCACATCTTTCTGCCATATCTTTTAAATGGTTTGTGAGAGAGGGGCAGCCCAGTCCTGAGCTGCCGAGTGCACGGGGCTCAGCAGTGCCAAAAATGGCTGTTGCTGTATCCAGAGCCCCCCAGGCAGCCGCCGCCACTTTCGTCCCCTTCCCCGGGTAAGGCAAGAACCCTTTTTCATGGTTTTTCTAAAATTAGAACCATCTCGTCCACAAATGCTCTTATTTTAAAATGTTCATTCTTAATCTTTGCACCCTGTGTTCTTTCCTCTTGTCTAATGACTCCACACAAAACTTCCAGGATAAGTAAAAACAACAGTGGTGATAAAGGATAGCCTTGTCATGTTCCCTTTTGAATCTCAAAACCTTTGACAATTCTCCATTCACTACCACCTGTACAATTTGTGATGTATAAACTGATTTTCTCTGTTTAGTAAGATTCTCTCCAAAATTCATCTCTTCTAAGACCTTGATGAGATTTTAAACATCTTTTCTTTTACAACCTCATAGTGTGTATCCCTGGTGTAGTGCAATACATAAACCAGTCATAGCTATTTGAACACAATCTGAGTCAGACCTGCCAGGAAAGGAAACATGGCTAAACTCAAGTGAGAGTAAAGACTTTCTAAAATGGGATATTGGTTTCCAACAGTGTTTTCTGTCTGGAGGGGCCATCCAGTTGTTTGCATGAAATATGATCTTTGGCGTTGTGCTGCTTTCTGGTTGAGAGAGAGCCGTGACTTAGTTCAGCTTGAGTTTCAACATAAAGAAACTGTTTGCAACCGCTTTGGAGAGGCAAGATTCAATTTGACAATTCCTTGTTCTTTCCTTTTCAGTGGCAAACCCATGAAAGATGGGTAATGGCCATGCTCTGTGCATGACATCACTGCCTGTGAAACCCTTCTCAAGCTTGAGATCCTGGCAGCCTGCTCCTTCTTTTCCAAGATGCAAGGTCACCAACATCTCTGTGCAGAGAACATGCTTGGGGAGCTGAAGAGGAACCCGCAGAAGATCCTTTTGTGGTTATTGCTGCTGTTACATTCTGATATTTTGGGATCCAGAGCTGATGCGTCTTGGAGAGAGAAGGCTCTTGACCTTATGAAGCAAGCCCCTTTGATTGATGGGTATGTGAAATGTCCTGCTTACAAAGATATTCCAACAACAGAATGGTCTGAACTGTGACACAGTTTTATGTATGCTGGTATGTTCATTTATTGAAAGAAGACTTGCAAGTATATATACAGTCAGTTCTCTTTATACGTGAATTCCCCATCTGCAAATTCACTTATCTGCGAGAGGCAGAATTGCTACTTTCATTATTCACAACTCTGTTCTCATTATCTGTCATGAGAGATCTTCTGGCGGCTGCAGGGACTTTCAGAATGGCATCTGTGACCAGTGCGGACCCCTTTAAAATGGCCAGCAGAAGCTTCTGCCACTAATTTTTAAGGGGTCTGTGCTGGTTGCAGGCAGCATTCTGAAGGTCCCTGCAGCCTCCAGAAGGTCTCTGCAGCAGTCAGAGATACTTTGGCACCTTCGGCTACACTCTGCTGGCTTCCTGAGGGTCTCTGCTGGATTCTTCTGATAGTACCCTTTCCGCCCCCAGGGTACCCCTCGTACCCTGCAGATTTGCTATTCACTAGGCTTTCCAGGAATCTAACCCTAGCAGATACCAAAAACTAACCGTACTGTGACATACTCACATCCGACTTTCCTTAGCAGTATTAGAAGTTGCAGGGATGAGCTGTTGTTACCTTGATTCTGGTTTCTTTTGCAGAAGAGAACACTGGAGCCTTGCAGTCACTTTTATCTGTTTCATTTACAAATATAAGTGTGGAGATTTGGATGGAGTCTGATAACAGAGCACCCCTTTCATGTAGTGCTGGACAGATCCCCAGAAGGCAGGCTTGCACCCCGAAACATGCTTTTGATCTTGGTGCTCTCTCTCTCTCTCTCTCTCTCTCTCTCTCTCTCTCTCTCTCTCTCTCTCTCTCTCTCTTAGCTTCCATCCCAGCCTTCAGTGAACCCAGAACATTCAAAATAAAGCATGCAAATAAATTACAAATGCAAATTTCTTGATTTGCAAAAAACTATGCAAAAATGGAAGAAAAAGGATTTGTCCCAGTTTTATTGGGAGGTTAGCAGAACTGTAAATTTATCAGTGGCTTGAATAAACAAGAGGTAATAGGAATTAATGGAGGGAAAAATATTGGATCCTCTGAACCATTGATGGAGAATATGCCAAGGCTGCACTCCAGATCATTGTGATGGGGGGGCGGAATGTATGCCACTACCTCTGTTGAGCTTGTATGCAGGGCCAGCTATTTTGGTACCTTAGGTGGCATCCCAAAATTCACTCCTGCTTACTCAGCAGGTCACCAACCACCACCTGCCATGCACCTCTTTCTTTCACGCCCTGGATGTGAAACAGAAATGAGGAACTGTCTTTCGCACCGCTCTCTTATCCGCCACACTTCTGCTTCTGCTTAATTCCCCTTTCTGAATCCAGGAAGTGAGAGAGGTGGGCAGACAGAGGTGCACAGAGGGTGCCCCTCCCTCCAGACTGCTGCCTGAAGCAACCACCTCAACTGGCCTCGTAGATGTGCCATCCCCGGATGCAAGTATGGACCAGTATATACAGAGGAACAGAGGTGTAATGCTCTGCCCCTGTATCCGGGGCAGTACATGTCACATCCATGATGATACTTCCAGGTCCTCCCCAGAGGGTGCATCTTCACACCCTCCCCCCTGTTCCTTCTTTTGCAGAAGCTGCTCTTTGAAGGAGAAGGAATGGGGGCACGAAGCTGCCAAAGCCTCATCTGCAACTAGAGTGGAGCCTGAGAGGCAGTCATGCACCCCCCTTAGCATAGCACCCAGGGTAGATCTCCCTCAGGCTCCACCCTAGTTACGCCTCTGCAGATAAACATGTGTTGATTCAATCTCTCCTCCCACCTGCTCCCACAGTGAAAGAGCTGTGGCGGAACACATGGTCATGCTTTTCAGAAGGGCTCAAAGGTGATAACAGCCTCTCATTTGCCATTCAGACACAATGATCTGCCACTAAAACTGAGATGGCTCTACAAAAACAAGCTGAGTAACATTGACTTGAAGACACTCAACACGACTGCCACGAACATTGAGAAGCTTCAGTCTGGCCATGTTGGCGCTCAGGTAGGTGGTGGTGGTATCCACACCTGTATTGGTAAGATCAGGGGGCTGATTGTTTCTGAATTAACTCAGAGCCTTTCTCTGGGACCGGAGTTTGTTTTACGTGGCTGAGAAATATCTGCATGATCACAAGTAAGAAAGAGTGGGAGGAGAGAAACTGTGCAGTTACTGGACGTGAGAAGAGAAGGGGATGTAGTAAGACAGCCAGTACTCTAATGCCCTGATTCAAATCTATGGTGCAGCCACATTTGGAATACTCTGTACCATTCTGGCAGCCACATCTATAAAAGGATATTGTGGAACAGGAAAAAGGAGCAGGAGAGGGCAGCCAATGCACTCAGGGGGGCTGGAAAACCTTTCTTAATAGGAAAGGCTATGATTGTTGTGAGTGTTTTAGTATAAAGAAAAGGTAACTGAGGGTGGGGACATGAGATTGAATAAATAACATTATTCATGCTGTGGTAAAAGAGGTTTCCCTCCCTTCTGCACAAAACTAGAACCAGGGTCAGCCAGTGAAGCTGGTCAGCAGGAGATTCAAGACAGACCAAAGGAAGTCTTCTTTCATACAGTGCATAATTCGTCTGTGGAATTCACTGCCACAGGATCTGGTGATGGCCGTGAGCTTGGACACGTTCTCAGATGACAAATCTATCAGTAGCTCCCACCCATGGCAGCTGAATGCTGCCCCAGATTCAGGGGCAAGATGCATCTGAACACCCTAAAGGGATCCAATGGCAGGGGACAGGTGTGTCTTTGTTACCTGTTTCTGGGCTTCCTAGAGACAGCCGGTGGCCACTGTGGGAACAGGATGCTGGGTGAGAAGGGCCTCATTGGCCTGAGGGCCTAACAGCCCAATCGTATTGAAGTTTTCCTGTGCCAATGCAGCAGGGCCAGCAAGGCTGGATTGCATCCTATGATCAGGCTGGAGGTGTCCTTGAGGTAAGGGGACATTTTTCCCCATATGCCAGCCGCGGCAACAGGTCTATTCAGGCCTATGCCTGCTAATTCACTTGTGCAAATCTGAGTAGATCCCTATCCACAGATCTGACCTGGGAAGGGGGATAGGAAATGGGGCACGCCAGGGCCACCAATCCACTTCCCTCCCAGGCAGCCCTAGACACTTACTGGCTGTTACGATCTTCCAAGGAGGAGCTGTTACATGTGCTGTCAGATGCTCCATTGGCATATGCATAGCCTAGAGAAGTGATCAGCCCCAGGGGGTGGAATTCCCTGCCTCATGAAGTTCAGGAGACTCCTTCTCTGTTTTTGTTTAAAGAGGCACTCAAAACTCTTGGTACTCTTCTGCCATCTTTTGGGTGGGAAGCTGGGCACTTCTGATGTCTGCTGCTGGAATGATGTTTTATTTTTCAAATGTGTCTCTGTTTATTTTTAAATCCCTGAGCTTGTTTTTGTGATCCATTGTTGCCTGCTTTTTCAGTCTGCAGCTAGTTGGCTGCACTGAGACTGTGCAGTAAAAGACAGGAGAGATTTTTTTTTAATCAGCCAATCAATGGGCAATGATTAATAGTTGTTATTCACTAGTCCAATTTTGCTCTCCATCTCCTCTTGGGGGGGGGGATTACTTAACATCTAAAGGGTTTTAGAATGCCATGAGGAAGCAGAAAACACAACGGGGCTGCAGTAAAGTTCAGAACTGTAGCATTTTATTAACGAAACAAACCAGAAACTGCAACAAAGTTCCTGGAGGGTTGCTAACATCTGTGCCAGGGGTTGTTTCGCCCAAGTCTGGCTGCAGTTCTTTGGTCCCAGCCTGCCCTGTGGTGGTCTCAGACTTTGTAGATGCTCTTCTGCCAGGCACTAAGGCTGCCCAGCATTGCAGAAGGCCCATGAAGTCTGCTGGCATGGGAGGGCCCTTGGGTCAGGAGCTGTGCTGCCCTGGCTCTGGCTGCAGCTGTGCTCTCAGCCAAACAACACAGGAGTCCGTTTCCCATTCCCGCTGACTCCCCTTCCGCCTGGCAGCACTGCCTTCCTCCTTGCCTGTTCCTGGCCCTTCTTCCTTCCTGCCTTTCCGTTATCCTCCTTTGAGTCCTTCTTTTCCTCTCCCCTCCTCTTGTTCTTTCCCTCCTTCTTCTCCTTCCTGTCTTGTTCTTCTGTCTTTCTCCCTTCTTCCTTTGCAGCCACAGCAGCATTCATGAGCTGGTACCAACCCCACCCAAGCTGTGGCAGCTGAAAGCTGCCAGTTGCCTCCATCCCTGACTGGAAGCTGTTGACAGTCACTTAGATCATCAGCCACTGACCCACCTTCCAGCTGCTCGGGCAGCGCCTCGTCTTCCCAGCAGCCACTGACTGCCACACCCACTCCCTACGCCAAAGGAGGGTGCAGACAAATGAAAGTCACAGAACCAACAGGGAGGCAGTTGTGTGGTGGAATACAAATCAAACACAATTCTGCATGTCTGTCTGTACCTGAGAGTTACTTACATGTGTGATTTCGAAGAATATTTGTTGTCGCAATTTCTTTCAGTTTTGGTCCGTGTATGTTCCCTGCGGTGCGCAGAACAAAGACGTAGTGCGCTTGACATTGGAACAGATTGACGTGGTCAAGCGGATGTGCGGAGCCTATGAGGAGCTTGAGCTGGTGACCGCTGCTCAAGGTAACGCCCCACCCTAACAGTGAAAGTTCAGGCAGCAGGATGGAAACGAAGGGAGTGCGCCTCTCCATTCATTCGCACAGAGGAACAAGGCATCACAGGCTCAGAAGTTCCCTGCACTAAAAGTCAGGCCTTCACATTCTGGTGAGATACTGGCAGGCAGGGAGGAGGGAGGTCGCTGTGCACTGCAAAGCAGGGCCCCACATTTGGGGGGCAGCACAGTGAGAAGATCTTCCAATGAGACAGCATCAGTTGAAACTTGGAGGGTGACAGGATACACAAGAGAGCGTGGCTGGAGGCTGACACTGTTGTCACAAGCCACAATGATTCGTTATTTGGAGACATGCATGTGTGTGCATGCATGTCATATGCATGAGATCTCAAACAAGTGCATGTATGTGATTGTACACATGGATGTGAGCATGCATGCATACACATGTTTGAGATTTCATGCATATACATGTTTGAGATCAACTTCTCAACTCTTCTCTTGGTGGGTATTTGTACTCAGACTTCACCAGGATCAACACAAGATCTCCTGGCTTGTGAGGAGGTACGTCAAATGCCTCCTTATTTCCATTGCCTAGTTCACATGCCACCCCTCCTTAATCAGCAGCACACCAGCTCCAAGTGTCACCCCCTCCTGGTCTAGCCCCTCCTCCTCCCGTCCTTCACACTGCCTTGAGGTTAGAGTGCCCTAAAACAGGGGTCTCCAAACTTTAGGGCCAGAGCGCCACATCAAATATCTGGCACAGTCTTGAGGGCCAGAAAAAAAATAAATTTGAAATATAAAATTTAATACATTAGGGATGAAACTTAGATAAACAAATGAATGGGCTCAAATTTCCAGAATTTCTTCAAGCACCAACATACACCACAGAAATAAATCACACACTTAAATGGACTCCTATCCCCCCATCTTCCAAGCAGCTGCCTTAAATATACAGGAATAAATATCTCAGAACCAGCACATCACAGGAAACTCTCTGAGCATGTTCTGAGGGTGGGGGAGGCCTCCTTGACCCCCAGAAGGCCTTCAGAAGGCACAAAAAATGACTTACAAATTTTCAGGAAAACCAGGAAGTGTTGTTTTAAGGCCCTCAGAACACCCCCCCCCCCCCCGAACATAACCGGAGCACAGCTCTGCTCATGTTTGGTCAAGTGGGCCAGAGGTTTGCAGGGAACTAGAGGCTAGCCGCGGTCTGGATAGAGACTTGCCAAGAGTTGCATCTGGCCCCCGGGCCGAGGTTTGGAGGCCCCTACCCTTAAGCCCTGAGGCTCCATTTGTAGATTTAAGAAGCTGCAGGCAATTGAGGCAAACATGCCTTTTCTTCCCACCCCCCTGTTCTTGCTTTACTCTCTGCCTGATGTAGACTCCTATAGCACTTGAAAGTCTGCTCTTCCACATTCTGTTGGCATCTTTTTGGTTGCCATCATCCTGCTTTGGACTGTGGATCTTTCTATTCTCCCACTCAGTGGCCTGTGATA
Organism: Tiliqua scincoides; assembly: GCF_035046505.1. Taxonomy (NCBI): domain Eukaryota; kingdom Metazoa; phylum Chordata; class Lepidosauria; order Squamata; family Scincidae; genus Tiliqua; species Tiliqua scincoides. The sequence goes on along the minus strand of NC_089829.1, from coordinate 46,115,541 downwards.
TTGCATTATGTCTAGAAGCCACCAGCCCCATCTTGTAAAGGGTTCTGCACTGACGTCTCCTGTTAACTTCAGATCTGCCTCTCTGTTTAAATCCAGGTATCACTGACAGCAAAAAGATAGCCTGCTTAATCGGCATCGAAGGGGGTCACTCTATAGACAGCAGTCTTGCGACTCTGAGGACGTTCTATGACCTGGGCGTTCGGTACATGTCATTGACCCACACCTGCAACACTCCCTGGTAATGCAGAAGCAGTTTCTTTTCAAGCCTTTTCCTCCACCAAGAGGAAGCATCTGGGTTAAATAGTCAGCATTGGTTAAATAGTCACAATGGAATCGTATAGTAGTAGTAGGCAACCTTCAGTCTCAAAAGACTCTGGTATCGCGCTCTGAATGGTGGTTCTGGAACAGCGTCTAGTGTGGCTGAAAAGGCCAATTCGGGAGTGACAATCCCTTCCACACTGGGAGCAAGTGCAGTCTGTCCCTGGAATCGTATACTTAGACCCCAATCCTATTGGGTTCTTGTGCTGCTAGAACTAGTGTTCCAGCAGCACAAGTGACATTATAGCTGTCACAAACAGCAATGTGATAGGATGGCTGGGCTGCCTCCACAAGCAGCAAGCAGCTGTGATCATGTTGCCAGCAGCTTCGTAAGCCACCCATCCCCCAATACCAGTAAGTCAGCACAGGGGGCAGGCAGCTCATGGCCCCAATAGGCAAGAGGCGTGGGTGGAATAGGGCAGGGGGAGGAATGGGGCAGAGACCTGGCCAAGAAGGGAGCAGATTGTCAACTCAGACTTGTGCCAGCAAAATCGCTAGTATAGGTCTATTTGGATTGTGGAGGCTGACTCCCCAGGCGAGGGAACAAACCTCCGAGACCCACCCCCTGCCTCTCAATTCTCATCAGTCCAAGGTGCAACTGAAGGAGTGGATTTTGCAGGAGAACAATAGTTAAGGCATCAGGCCCTATAGCCAAGCCAAGCCATGAATGTGGGAGAGCTCTTCATGGGCTCCAGGTGCCAGGGCCCTTGGCTAGATGGCATTTTCCTCTGTGGTCCACAATTAACACTAGGAGTCAGATCTCTGTAGGGTCAAGCCAATTCACTGGGCTCCTCTCCCAGATATCCAGGCTGTGTAAGGAGGAGACGTTTGGCTCTGTGGTCTGAAGGGGGCTCACAGCTTCTCCCTCTTCTCAGCCTCAGCATCAGGGTTGCATATGCAGATATGACAGAAATGAGCTTCATGGCACAGCATTTCTGGCCTGGAACCAGGAACTCCAAAGCTCTGAATTCTTGGAAATTGAACCCTTTGCACTTTCAAAAGAGGTTGTTGTGCGAGGCCCCGGGAAATGGCATTCACCGGACATTTAGCACGAATAGATGCTTTCCATCTTTCCCTGGCCTGCACGTGGGCTTGCTGCTGGCTTATCCTGAAGGTCTTGAGCAGGACTCCTTCTTGCCCTACTTTTTCACACAATGCAGGGTTATTCTATGGAATTCAGGGTGTGATGGGCACTAGCATGTATGGCTTTAAAGGGGGATTGGACAAATTGGAGGCCTATGAATCGCTAAGTGGTAATATATATGCACTACTTCCACATGCATGGCTAGTGTACCACTGAATGCTAGTTGCAGGCGAACAGAGCATGCCTTTCTCTCCTGCTTATGGGCAGCTGGTGGATCACTGCAGTAAACAGAATGCTGGACTAGATGGGTTTTTGGCCTGATCCAGCAGCGCTCTCCTTAGGTTCTAGTGCAGCAGTCTCCAAGCTAGAGGCCGCTGTGTGGCAAAAATCTCTTCCCTGGTGCGAATGGAGCTTACTATTCTGCCTGATATCCTCTGCTCCAATCTCCCCTAAAGTTCACGCTGGCCAGCTGTGTCTGCTCAGAAATCCAGGAGCAGAGCATGCTGGGGCTAAGAATATGGAAGCAGCTGGCCGGCATGAACTTTAGGGAAGATCAGAGAGGAAGATAGCAGGCTCCCCCACAGAACAGAAAGCTCTGTTCATGCAGGGGAGGGATTTTTCACAGGTGCCAGATCCGGCTTGCGGGCTGGAGTTTGGTGCCCACTTTTCCGGTGTTATGACTACACAAGCTTTATTGCATCATGTAGCAAATGCTACATTACAAATGCATTTGTAGTTTTGCTCCGTGATAGTTTAAGTAGTTTGCATGTCAGCCTGATGATTCTACTGAATCCTTCTCCTGCGCGTTTGTCTCCTCTGTAGGGCAGAAACATCGTCAAAGAAACAACATCCTTTTTATCCCAGCACTAAAGGCTTGAGCACTTTTGGCAAAGTAAGTGAAGTTTTCCAGTGAAAATTAGCAAATGATTGCATAACAGTCACCCCCAAGAGTCTCTCCGGTCTTGTATGCGGATGCATGCGCATTACTTGATCCAGTGGGGCTGTTCTTATGTACTTCCCCTGTCTTGTTGAACTCCATAACACTTCAGTCTCCATATGCTGAAGTGCCATCTGTGGTTCTTGATCTTAAAATCAAATGCACATACTGAAGCCAGCACAGGCTCTCCGCAAAAACAAAAGGGTCCTCGTTCTTCTAGAATCCTTTTACTTAAAGAAGTGCCCAGTCGGGTCAAATATAATTTTAAATCATTAATTTAAAACAACAGCCATGACAGCATTGATAAAGAACGTTGGAACACAAGAAGCCATGGAAACTCCATTCCATTTACTTTTGGCATCCTTCAGTCTCGGAAGACTATGGTATCGCGCTCTGAATAGTGTTCTGGAACAGAGTGTCCTCTCCAGTGCGCGAAGCCTGGGTAAAGTAGATATGGAGGATAGACTGTTACCCATGCAGCAAATCCCCCCTCTCCACATTGCTGAAATGGTCCAATGGAAAGGCAGAAGCCAATACGGTTGGTTCCAGCGGCGTCGCAGGAGTTGCCAGAACGTGACTGTGTTCAGCCATGAACTGCCTCAAGGACTCTGGCTCCAGATTTTGCCTCGAGGTTGACTCCTGAAGCCTTTTCCATAACTGGATGTAGCCACAAGGCAGTGGAGGTTTGGGGTCAGAGTTTTCCTTCTCTCAGATGAGCTGCCTTCCCAGGCTATCGAGTCCCATCTACCCGGTGGCTGTTTAGTCGCCTCTTACGACAAGTACAGCCAGACTGAGGGCCTATTCTTATCCCCAGCCCCCAGCCCCCATTTACTAATGGCAGCTCTAACATTCATAGAATCATAAAGTTGAAAGGGACCAATAAGGTCATGTAGTCCAAGGCAGAGAATGGAAGGAGTGTTGCAGCTGGACAGACCAGTTGTATGGGTGGCAGACGGAAAGAGACTGCAAATAGTCCCCTGCTTAAGGGCACCCAACTTAAGAATAGCTTTTGTCCACCTCCCTGCACACTGAACACTAACATGTCAAGAAGAAAGAATGCCCCCGTCCTCTCCTTGGCATGCAAATTTTTCACATGCAAGTCCACAGACAAGCAATCAAGCAGGCATTCCCCCACTCTGCAGCACTCTAAAAGGAACGTGGTACTATATGCTTAGGATTAAATCCTATAGACCACATGTGGAAATAAGGTAACTGTGTGACACTTTTGCAGAAGGAGTTGCACAAGCTGAAGGCCAAGTCAGGAGTCCATTTGGGTTTTTGTGTGTCGTGCAAGACCCAAGTGCTCTCTTGTTGGTGTGCAGGAGATCCCTTATGAACACACATTGATAACACAGAATACAACTCTTAGAGTACATCACTAGTAATTTTTTTCAAATAGCAAACTAATTTCCCTTGGCAATTACAACTGCCTGGCTCTCCATCGCTACTACAGCTATTTAGCATTTGTTTGTTGCAAACAGTTTGCTGGTGCTGTACAATTCCTGCCTGCAATTCCTGCCCAAAGATCTCAGAGAGCAGGACAAGGCAGTGATGTGGAATGTCTTGTTCCGGGAATGAAGACAGAGACAAGGCCCCAATTCAATATCATTTGACTATAAGCCAGCTTACTATATCTGAAAACACCTTCTGTCCATGTCGTGCTAGGAAGTGGTCCAGGAGATGAATCGCCTTGGTATGATAATTGATTTATCTCACACATCTGATGCAACCGCAAGAGCAGTCCTCAACATCTCTAAAGCCCCAGTCATTTTCAGCCATTCATCATCCTTCTCCATCTGCAATCATTTCAGAAATGTTCCAGATGATATTCTGCTCAGTCTGGTAAGTGAAATTTATCTCTCTCTGGGTTGTGAAAATCATGTACACAGCCACAACAGGTGGATTCATTCCACTACTCCAAAATCAGAACAGTGCATTTCCCCTCTAAAGCATGCAAACAGCTATCCCTGGCTCCCATCCCAGTCACAGACAGATGGATCTAAACAGAATCCAAAGTCCAGAGGGGTGTTAGACTGTAGAGCAGTGATTTCAACATTTTTTTTTCTCATGACATGCCATGCTGACCTCTTGTTCTTTGCCTCTCATGCTTCCAGTTTCCTATTAACATTCACTCTCCCTTCCAACCTGCCTGCTTGCTTTTCTGTTGAAGCAAGAGACATACAGGAATTGCAAGAGACTGTTTGCTTAAAGCAAGAGATATTTCGCGTGATTGTAATGAACATTAACAAAGGTAATGGGGTGCAGGGGAGCATTGGGGACCAAGGAGATAGGGTTCTCCCTTATCTCTGGTTTCTAGTATTTGCGGGGGGGGGGAGAAACGTATCCCCCACGAATACCAGGGTTTGCCTGTATATAAACTGGTTTAAGATGACATACCCTCTCCCCAGGGAAGTGTAGTTCTGTGTAGGATCTCGGTTCTGCAAACAAATTTGCCGCACTGTCACCAAGTGACAATTCCCATGATTCTTTAGGGGAAGCCATGACCGCTAAACTGGTATGGAACCATTATGTATCTGTTTATTGCTGGATAAAGAATCCCACAATTGTAGTTTTCAGATACATCCCTGGTATATGTCATTAGATTTTACTTACAGTCCCTGGTTATCGTTCCACACTAAATCTGGGATTCATTTGTTTCTTATTTTCTTTCTATCTTTTCTTTTTTATTTTTCTTCCTCCCAATTTCGTAATAATAATAATAAGAAAAACCCCTATTCAACAGGCCAAACAGCAATAGCATCGTGTTACATATCTTTTTTACAAGAGTGCCAGACAATTCTTGTCTCATTTGCTTAATTTGTTTTTTTTTCTTCCCTGTCGTTAAGAAAGAGAATCGTGGAATCATCATGGTGACATTTCCAGTCAAATTTTTGTCCTGCGGTGATCAAATAGTAAACATTTCAACAGTTGCAGGTTTGCAAATTCTGTACTGTGGTTCTTTATATCCCTTTCAGACTGTTAAAAAAAAAAATGATGCCCGCCTCCTCTCACCTCTCACCCTCCATGCCAGCTTACCTGCAATCCCAGGGGGAGCTGGTAGCAGCACCAGGTCACAACCCCGCTGCCATTTGTGGCAGTGGTTCCAAAATGGTTGCTGGTGGCGCGATATACACGTTGCCTTATAGCCATTTACAACAGTAGAATTGTGTTCCACAGTCTTAAATAGTTAACTCGAATCAGGCTGTTTGTGTTGGAGATCCGGGAAGCGCAATCCAACCCTCCCTCCTCAAACTGGCACACCTTCCTTGTGCCAGCTCCCAGCTATCAAGAAAGTGCTGTAAAGCACATTTGTAAGGACTTGGGAAAAGGATAGGCCAGCATGTGCACTGGCCCTGAGGATCCAGCCCCACATCTGGAGGTGGTAGGTTTTGCTGGCCTGGGCAGACCGACACAGGGGATGGGAGAGGGTGGAGGGAGGGAGGAACAGAGGCAAGGAGGGGGTGTTTCCGGGCAGGGGGAGAACTGGGGGTGGAATGGGTCTGGGAGGGGGATGGGACCAGCCACAGTAGCATAGGCCAGATCCCAATCCCCATCCCTGGCCAGACCAGTGTTACTTGGCCTGCTCAGATTCGCACCAGCGAAATCACAGGTGCAAACCCAAGTAGCCCCATAGAGCTGCCTGCGACGTTTCTCAGGGTAAGGTGACCAGATGCAATGGAGGACAGAGTGCCTCTCCCTTTAAGCATTGTGTAGAAGAGGGAATTTGGACAGGGTCAGCTCCACAGGGAAGGGCTTAAAAAACTGCATCTTCCCAGATTCCCTCTTTTAAACCATGGTTAAAGGTAGAGGCACCCTGTCCTCCATTGCATCTGATCACCCTGCTAAGGGGAAAGAAATCCCCTTTCTCCACGTTGCGCCCCAGCCTGCAACAAACCCTTGCTGGATACAGTGCTGGCCAGTCAGCCTGCCTCTTCCAGCCCAAGCTAGGATTGTGCCCTTAATGTAATAATAAAGAAAATCAGCAACTAAATGAAAACCAATAAATAAAAGAATTGTAGAACCTGTGAGAGTCCAAATTATTTATTTAGAACATTTCTATCCTGCTCTTCCCCTTCCAAACAGAAGTGTTCAAGGTGGTTTACAATAACCAAATGAAGTAAAAAGAAGTTTCAATTAAACTATCGCAAACTGCCACCCGGCCGGAGAGACACCCCTCCCCAAATCCTTCCATATTAGGGGAATCAAGTCACCAAAGGAAGGAAAAAAAGAGGAATGTTTTCAGACGTTGCTGAAATGGACACTGGTGTGTGTGTGGGAGGGGGGCAATCTAATCCTGGTATGGAGTTTATCTTCTGGTGACCTACCATAAAACCAGAGCCAGCCCATCTCTGAGGCCAGGTGAAGCAGTTGCCTCAGGCAGCTTGTTGGCAGGGGACCCCCCACCTCTGCCTGCTTCTCTGCTCTTCCATGTTTGGAAAAAGAAGAAAGAGACTGAGCAGAAGTGTGGAGGAGAGGATAATGGTGGGCTAGACTAGCATATTGACTCCCTCTTCCAGTCCAGGGAGTGGGGGAAGCAGAGACTGGCGCATCACCAGCTACAGTGGGCAGCATTTAGAACATTACAGCAACTGTTACCCTGCACATGCCCAATCTTGTCTGATCTTGGAAGCTAAGCAGGGTCAGGCCTGGTTAGTACTTGGATGGGAGACCGCCTGGGAATACCTGGTGCTGTAGGCTTATACCATAGTCTCTCGAGACTGAAGGTTGCCAACCAATTTAGAACTTTACCTCAAGTGGCAGGAGGTCTTAGACCAGTCTTGTATAACATGTGGGACATATGTGGCTCTTTCTAAACAGCATCATCCCTTTTCCTTGTCATTCTAGATCACTTTGACCACATAAGAAAAACTGCAGGGTCCAGATCAATTGGAATTGGTGGTGATTATGATGGAGAAGATAGGTTAGTAATCTTTTGCTTTATTGCTAAGTATTTGCCCCTCAGGATGAATCTATCCATAAGCACTGCCCTGCCCGGCTCAGAGATGCTACAGAAGTTGGCATCCTTGATTCTGCCTTATACAGTGCAGGATCCTTTACCCCATACCTTGGCCCTTGATGTCATTAGGAAGAGCCTTTGTGCCAAAGGTGGCTCCAGAGGTGGGACATGTGCTGGGGACCGTTGCTCACCCAAGGATCCACATCTGTGCCCAGCTAACCCCTAGAGCAGTGAGGGTTCAGTGATGTTCCTCACTGCTGGCTGGTAAGCCAAGGCCAAGGGGATCCTAGCCAGATGATTGTGGGGGAGAGGCAGAAGCAGAAAACTGTCGTCTTCTTCCGCTTGTACCATTTTCCAATTCTCAGTTATCCAATTCCCCCATCACTGCTAAGGAAATTAAGAGGATAATCTGATGCATCCTATTTCCCACCGCATCTCACTAAGCCTCTCCATTGGGTTCCCTAGAATCAGGCAGCAACATTTAAGAGTCCTTTTTCACTGCCCTGGCATAGGTTTCTGAGTACCCCAAGGGATGCACACATGTGCTTTCCAATAGATTAGAGCAGCGATTTTTAGTGAGAAAATAGATGTGAATTGGTCCACGGGTGTCCCGCGGTTGAATATCTGTGTTTGGAGCACAGTTTAAACTCTTCCAGGTTCTGCAGCTCTGTTTCTACAGAGCTGCAGTCTGTAATAACAAATTGTCTGTCCCTCTTCCTCTGCTTTGTCAGAGGAGGAAGAGGGACAGACAATTCTTTGCTATAGACAGTTGCTCTAGAAACAGAGCTGCAGAACCTGGAAGAGTCTCCCAGAAGCCAGAACTGACATCACAAGAGCTGAAGACCATAGAGGTTGGTGTGCCATGAGAAGAAAAACATTGAGAATTGCTGGATTAGAGGGCGCATGACATTCAGGGACAGAGGTTTTGCTCCAGCCCTCCCCCAAGAAAACATCTGGAGCTGCCATTACCTTTTCTGCATCTCTGCTAATGGCAGCCTGTGATGTAGACCAGAGACAGAAATCATGAAAATGTCCATATTCTTCCCTGAAAGACCACCTCACTGTGGCCAGAATTACATTTCTGAAAATAATTTACATCTCTGGCACTTTTGATGCTCTTCTCCATCTGTATGAATGGCTGAAAACACAGCACAGTGCAGAGCAGAGAACAGAGTGAGAGGTCAACATGACTTCCCCAGTAGGACTCTTCAATTTAATTTGGACTCTTGAATTTGAAGTTGAAAATTCCCCAAAGAGGGCATTCACCTGTCGTTTTGTCTGGGTCTCATGACAAGAGAAGAGGTCAGATGTACAGAGCTGTGCAGAGCTCCCAGGAGCAACTTAATCTGATTGAGCTCCAGCTCCAGCTGAGCTCTTTTACCTCTCCTAGCCTTGCCTGCCCCTCCCCAGCTCTACCCGACCACATCAGAGTGAAGATCCTTAAAGGGGCAGCCTTCACTCCACCACCTCTAAGCCACTTCTTGCCTAAATGTGTTCCCTGCTTTGGGGAGCAGGCAGCAAAGAGCAAGCTGTTCCTGGCATAGCAGGGACTGATATCTCACCCTTGAGAGAGTGGGGCTCGGATGGAACCACCTCTGGAGGTTCAGGTTCCGGGAACTCTCACTGCCTGGTTCACCCCCAACCACAGGGACTAATTTCTGCACTTGAACAGCTGGTGCCAGATGCTCCCCAGCTTCCATCCAAGCCTAAGTCCTGATCACTCAAAGTCACGACCAGAGTGATGACTCTTGCGCAATCAGGTCTCCTATTTGATCCCGTCTCTTGCAATTCTTTGCAACAGAGGAAGCATTTCATTCTGCCCATTTCTTCGCTAACAGGTTCCCTGAGGGACTGGAAGATGTTTCCAAATATCCAGCTTTGATCGAGGAACTGCTGAGGAGAAACTGGAGCCAAGAAGAACTGAAGGGAGTTTTGAGAGAGAACTTCCTCCGTGCTTTCAGGGAGGTAGAAAAAGTAAGGTCAATTTCCTTCATTGCATATTGCATATGCTGACTTGTAGGCAAAGGCCTGTTCAGGCAATCCTCATTATGGGAAGAAAAGTTTAATAATTGCCTGGATGGATCAGATAAATGATCTACCAAGTCCAAGTCTGTCTTTAATAGTAGTCAATCAGCTGCTGCTATTATTATTATTATTATTATTTTTAATTTTTATTTTTATTATTTGTTAACAGTATTTATATACTGCTTTTCTACAAAAAGTTCACAAAGCGGTTTACAAAGAAAAATCCAATAACTAATGTCTATTCCCAGGAAGCTTGTAGAACATATTGAGGTGGGACATCTCTGTAAGTGGCAGTCTACCTCTAATTAAGTTCATAATCTCTTCCTGTTTACCCTTTTCACCTAATTAGAGACATAATGCCTCTGCCCTAAATGAAACTTCCATATTTCATCATTGCGTTGACCAGCCTGGCTTCCAAGAAAATTATTAGAACAATTATTAAGTGGGATCTGACTGAGATGGTTACTGAGATGGTAGTGGCTTGACAGGGGATACTCACCACTTGCCTCCCTCCATCAGCCAGTTTCTTCACTCTGCCTCCCACTCCCTGGATTTGAAAAGGGGTGGAGCAGAAGAGGAAGTGTAGTGCAGAAGAGAATGGTTGGCTAGAGCGTCAACTCTACACTTCCTTATCCATTCCATTCCCCCTTTCCTTTCCTAATCCAAGCAGCCCATGATGGTTGCAGCTGACACACTTCTGGGTAAGTGGGGTGGCCTTTGGCACAGCAGGGCGACATGCAAGGAGAGAGGCATTTGGTGCTCTGCCTCAGAGGCCAGAAGATCTTGGGCTGGCTCAGATTAAAACCATCATGTCAAAGAACAATAAGATACACCGTGCATGTGTCACACACAGATGGTTTCACACCTGCAGTTAAGGTGATCACAAGGAAGAGAATGGGGAAAGAACTTTGACTGACACTTTGGAGAACCACTGTCAGTCAAACCAGAAAATATTATCTTGGCTCATCAGACCGCGGGTGGTCCTTGCACGGGCTAGACCAGTGCTTTCCAAACTGTAGGTCGCGACCCACCAGTGGTCACGAGCCAATTTTTGGTGGAACATGAAAAGATTTTGAAATTGGGTCGCAGTGCTAAAATGTTTGGGAAGCACTGGGCCAGATGGAGTGAGGTCTGACTCCGTCTCAAGCAGCTCCCTGTGCTGACAGAGCAACGGTTCTTTCTGATTAGCACTGCTTTTGAATTCTTCTAGGTGCGGAATGAGAGTTTATCGGAGGCTGCGAGCGAAGTGGAAATTTCTCCTGAAAACATCGACCATTCCTGCCGCTTAGCTCTGAAAGCCCCTCATCTGCCAGCAAGCAGAGCTTACAAATTGCCTTTCTGGGGACAAGTGAACAGCCTAATATTCACTATTGTGATGTCTATAATGGTGCACTGAGATCATCTCAGGTCTGGGCTTTGTGCTTCCACCTACCTGTGCGGAGGTTGATGAAGCGTGATGTGCAGAGCAACACAGCGTTGCTGTGAGTGGAAACCATTCCAGCCTCTTCTTAAGGTCTAGGCACAAAGGGAGGAAACTATGTTTGGAATCAAGGACTGAGTTACTGCACTTGCTGTGCTCGTTTTAAAGTGCAGGAGCTCACCGTGTCACCCCCTTCTATATACAACTATCCCCCAACAGCACTTCTAATTTCTTCATTAGGGTGTTTTCCTCTCTTGCCACTTATTTCTGCTTATTATACTTCATTCCAAGATTATGCTTGTTTCATCTCAAACTGAGTGGGTTGCAGTAGTTTGAAAACAAATGTGGAAAAGGGGGGATTTGAGTGCCAGCCTCTGCATGTTGGAACTAAATCGCACTGTATTCAGTAGGACTTACTCATGTAAATTTGCCTAGGATTGTTCCTAATCCTATTGGGCTGCCGCAGTGCCAGAATGTGTGTTCTGGTGACACAGCATGCTTTATGGCCGTCACAAAATGTAGTGCGTCATACAGCACAGCCAGGCGGCCACATGATAGCTGCCACTGCAGGAGCCCTGGAGCTGCTAAGTTGGTGTGGAGGATGGGAAGTGAGCAGGGGGCGTGGAATCGGGCGAGGGGAGGAATGGAGCAGGCAGAGGTGGGGTGTGTGCCAAGAGTGGAAGGGGGCAGTTATTAGTAGCAGTAGTTCTGCACCGATATCCTATCCTGCTTCCTGGCCTCAATCCATCTACCCAGGTTCACTTGAACTTGCACCAGCAAGATCACTGGCACAGGTCTGAGTGGACCCATCAGGGCAGCAGAAGACTAACCAAACATGGCTGGTTTTGATTTTCTAGAAAACATTGTTCTTTCTGGAGACTCAAGGAGCTGCTCAAGCCTGTCTCCAGGGCTCTGCCCCGAGGGGGCTGCTGTGCGAGGCGCAGAGAAGCACTTGAGCCTGTGCTCAAGGTCCAGGAGAAGCACTTGAGCCCGCGAGCCAGGCAGAGCCCGAGAGCCTGGCTACTGTTGCGCAAGGCTCCTGCAGGAGGAGCTGCGCGGGGTGCCTACCCACAGCAGCAAAAGGAACCACTGGGCACAGAGGCAGCAGGTGATCGGCCAGGTTTGGGGTAGCTTGGGCACACTGGAACAGCGAGCTGGATTCGAACCCTTGGAGTTGATCAGATTCGTATGGCAGCTGCATACAGGAATACGGAAAACCAAGCGCACTCCTACGTCTCTCTGAAACAGAGAAAACCGCCCTGCCCTGCCTGCCCTGCGCTGCAAAGACTTTTCCAGGGCCCTGCACCTTCCCCGCACCCTGCCCCACTCTGACCCACTGCCCCCTGGCCGCTTGACAGGGTCAGGGCCTCTGAGAAGAATGTCATGGGGGACGACGACAGAGTTTCCTTGGGGCCTCCCTGCAGAGGGACAGAGTTGTGGCAGGTGAGCGGAAAGGGGCAGGGAGGGGCGAAGCAGTCTCCAGGCCTCTGCCCTGAATGTGGTGCTGCTGTGCAAGATCCAAAGAGGGCATAGGATGTCACTGACTCCCAGAACACTCAGTCTATGTCCGTTTTGAGTTATTAAAATCCAATTTTTGTTCCGCAAGGCAGTTGTGTTTTCATGTTCTGGTTAATTGGCCATAACCTTTCACAGAATACAGATATTCCACTGGGGTTTGTTTCATTGCATTCAGCATTCAGCAGTCAATTACCGTTCCCGTGATATATAACATGATGGTGTTAATCATGCATACCAAGATTTTCACAAGTCTGGTCACTAGTGTCAAGCTCAGCTGGTCTCCCCCCCCCCAAAGCTTGGTGCCTGGCACAACTGCTAACCCCTGCACTGCCTTAGCTACGCCAGCGACGGGGGATCCAGGTTGGCCTCCTGCCTGCCTCGTAGCCTGCGCTGGTGGCCTGGTGAAGGAGGGGGAAAGCATGTGTCGGGTGGGTCTCTGCCCTGAGGGCACTGCTGTGCAAGGTGCGAAGAGGGTGGCCAAGTGTCGGAGGAGCCCATGCCTACTCCCGAGGGCAGGGTCCGCAGTGAGCCAGGCAGAGAGCCCTCACAGAGGCTTCTGGTTGTCAGCACTGGGAAGAGCTTGGTGTGGTGTGCAAACAGCCCCCGGCTGCTGAAGCCTGTCTCCAGCTCCAGCTCTGCCCCGAGGAGAGCAGGAGGGAGGTTGGAGGAGCGGTGCTTGAGTCCTAGTGAGTCCCAGAGCCTGGCTGCCATTGCGTGGGGCTCCTGCACGAGGCGCTGCATGGGGCACCTGCCCGCGGCAGCAAAAACACCACTATGCATCGAGGTGCCCCGACGCAGTACCGAACCGCTTCGGGCATAAGCGACCTTCCTGTCACAGGGACCTGCGCATCAAGGTCCGCCGCCCCAAGTGACCAGACCGGCTTGGCAGAGCGAGATGCGCCGGAGTAGCGAGCGGGATTTGAACCCTTGGAGTTGTTCAGACTCATCTGGCTACAGGCCTGCCATCTTCCCCCCACCCTGCCCCACCCTCCAGTGGCTGTCAGAGGAGCTGCGCTTGACCCACCACCTCCTGAACGCTTGGCAGGATTGAGAAGAATGTCATGGGGGGGGCAGAGTTTCTTTGGGGCTCCTTTGCAGAGGGTGGTGATGGGCGAGCAGAATGGGGCAGGGAGGGATGAAACAGGTGGAGACAGCTGGAAAAGTCTTGGAGCCCAGGTCTACCCACCCATGTGGCACTGGCAGTTGGATGCAGTAATATGGAAAACCAAACCACTCCTAAGTCTCTCTGAAGTATAGAAAATTGTTGCGGGAAATCAGCCCTATTGTATTGAGGCTCACACCAGAATGGGAAGTGTCCTGTGCGCACCAAAACTGGCTTCTGCAGTAGCTGCAGTCTTGCAGCTGAGTCCCTGAGCTCCTTTTCCAGGGGCCTCCACCTTCCCCCCACCCTGCCCCACTCTCCAGATGGTGGCTTCACATCTTAGCATAAACCACTATCCCCAATGGCCAATAAGCTAGTTACTTTTGTGCAGAGGTAGCCTGCTTCCCACTGCTTCTATCTCCAGATTGACATTTGGAGACCACCTTGAACTTGTTGGAGGACCAGAACACGAAGCTTCCGGCTGCCAGTCCTTATTGTCAAGTTTAGTTGCCTTGTGATTCTGCAAAGTCTTGAACTCAATGGGCTTAACTTCTGAGAAGAAATGCCTGGGATTGCATAATGGATAAGGGAGGGGGCCGCATTGGGCATGCCACCTCAGGCACTAGGGGGTCTTGTGCCAACCCCAGTCACTTCTGTCAGAGGAGGCTGTTTTTAGAAAATGGATGTGGGACAGGCAAAGGATTAAACATGCCCCTTCCTTTGTACTGATACAAATTGGGATCCTGCACAGCAATAACTTGCAAGTAAAGGCAAGTCTCTATAGAACACAAGGATACTCTTAATGTCACGTATAGTTTGATCCTAACAAATACATTGTGGCAGAAGCTTTGGTGGGGTGTTATCCACTTTGTCAGAGGCCTACTATGTATGTTGCAGGTATGGTTGTGTGTACACACTTGTCATCTTTTGCCCTCGTGCTTGCATGCACTGTCTTTCCATCCTTACAGCAGGAAGTGTCTGACAAAGCGCTTTGTCGGTGGAAACATCTTCCCCAGGAGTTTTTGCCTTGTCTTTTCTGTTTGCTGGCTAACGTGGCTGCCTTGGCATGTGTCAATTTGGGGAGGTGAGATTGATGTTTTGGTTTTCACACATCTATGGGAGCCTTCTCCTTTCTCCATCTTTGCGTTTGGCAGGAGTGAGGGCAAATGCAACAACCTTCTGTTTGAAAGCTAGAAGAGAAAATCTCTTTGTTGGAACTCGGACAGCATATTTTTACAGTATTGTCCTTCCTCTTCTTCCTTGTGTTTACTTTGGGAGCGAGTGTGACATGTCTGAATGCCAGCTGAAACAGCCCTCTCGGAAGAGCGCTAGACAGATTAGAAGTGTTTTTGTTACTTAAAATAAAGCCTTTTACAATATCAAGTTCTGTGGCTTACGTAACTAAGCAAAAGCACTACTGTGTGTTGCTCAAAAGTAACTTTTGTGTGTAACCAGCTTGGAATTGCAACACTTGCTACTCACTTGACTTCATTTCGCTGGTGTTGAAAATGATCTATGGGGCAAAACAGTTGCTTTGCATGGTGGATAACTGAGTGTACAAATCACTACTGCTGGGTTTTTAATTGTAGTGCTGCCTGGGAGTGCCCTCCCAAGAGAGCCACCTGTCTCCATCTTCACTCTCCTCTTGGAGAGCAGTGAAGACTGATTTCTTTCCAGCAGGCTTTTTGTCTCTCAATAATTAGTGAGGTTCGGAGAGAGCAGAGCACACAGTTGTTTTGTTCTAACTCTTCGTACAGTGTGACCATGTGTATGCCTACTCAGAAGTCCCATTGAGTTAAATGGACTTGCTCCCTGGTAAGTGTGTATAGGATTGCAGCATTAGTTGACTTGAAACAGTTGGTTCTGCTGGACTTCTGAGTAGAATTCAATACCACCAGCATCTTCTGAACATCTAGCTTCTCATTTAGTTTGAAAAAAAGGTCTGTGTTCTGAGAAGCCCTGAGTCTTTTGAAATTTATGCCAACTTCATCTGTGAGGAGGTCCATAATGGTAAAGCAGCTTCCCTGAAAGATAGCTGGCCCACTACTATGGATCTTCACTGGCTGTGCACTTCCAAAGGGAAGTATAGGGTGCATTTTCAGTCTTCTCGGATCACACAGGGCGATGGTGAGGTTCCACAGGCCTGGCTGGAACTCGACGTGAACAGAAGGTCTGTACTGGATAGAGTGTCCCAGAGTACTCAACAATTTGCTGTAGGCAAGTTAAGCATTCTCTTTTTGCTGAGGAATTTGACCAGTGCTGGTCCATCCATGTGGTTGACTGAGGTGGCTGATGTAGCTGGCAGGCTGATGGTTAGTGTCTGTGTGTGTGTCCAGTACCCACCTCTTCCTGCCCCAACCACTACTCTCACTCCCTGAATTTTAAAGAGGAATGGAGCTGATGAGGAAGTCAGGAGGAGAGCAGAGTGGTTGGGCCTGGCATGTCTCTGCAGAGGGGAAAAGGGCATAAGAGGTGGTGAGGGGAACATAAGAACAGCCCCACTGGATCAGGCCATAGGCCCATCTAGTCCAGCTTCCTGTATCTCACAGCGGCCCACCAAATGCCCCAGGGAGCACGCCAGATAACAAGAGACCTCATCCTGGTGCCCTCCCTTGCATCTGGCATTCTGACATAGCCCATTTCTAAAATCAGGAGGTTGTGCATACACATCATGGCTTGTACCCCGTAATGGATTGGTGGGCAATCCATCCATAATGGGAGTGGTGGGCAAGAGTGATGTGGGCAAAGGTGTCTCCTCTCCTTTGCTCTTTCTCCTCTGCCTCATTTCCTTCTACCTTTCTGTATCCAGGGAGGAGGAGGGACGGTGGAAGTGGAAACTGGTGTACTGCTGGTGAAGGGTTGGCATTTGCTGTGCTGGCCACACTGAGAGCTGGACCAAGCGCCAACCTCAATCTAAAGTTGATTCCCGTGTTCTAATCTAAATGGTGCCATTTCCTTTCCTCTGAACGGTGAGCTTTTCTTCCTCCAGCGAACTAAGAATACTGTCCTCTCTTCTCTCTGCAGGTCATGGCAACCACAAAGAAAGCAGTCTTTCCTCAGCAATTTGGAGGCTGGCAAAGGGGATTACTGTGACAGAAACTCGACCTTGTTTGAGGTAAATGCACACATCAAATTGTCCTTTATATGTACGTTAAAATGATTTACTGTTGGGGGTTTAGGAGGGGCTCTTCCAGGCTGGCGTTCAGACCAGACCAGTTGTGCTCCATTTGGCAATTTGTGGTGTGAACCTGAAGTGTGGGGAGCTCACAACTTTGCGTACCTTTTGGGAAATGCAGCGATTGCTTTTCACAGCTCATGATGTTGGTCTGGCTGTGCAGATTGTGTTGTTATCTTTGGCCCTGTAACTTGTTTATGTATCTGTTTCTGCCCTACCTTCCCTGTCCATAATTTGGGGAGTGGGGGTGGTGGCAGCATACAAAGCATAAAAATCACCAAAAATACAATTAAAAATGAAACAAAATGTGTAAACCCTGTCGGTAAACCCACAAGGGAGGGCGCAGATCTCAGCTGAAACAGCTCATAATTGTGGTGCCGCTGCAAAGAAGGCTCCTCTCCCTTGTTGCTGTACACCTGGCCTCAGTCAAAGGAGGCATGTATTGGAGAAACCCTTTGGATGACTTTGGGGACAAAGGGGCATATATGGAAGAAGGGGGTTTCTCAGTAGCGCCAGTCCATGTTCCAATGGCCATAATCTTGGTGCTGACTTGCTCTGCAGTGGTGCCACCAGTGTGGGGTACACAAACCCAGGAAATATCCATTAGCGCGTGAGCCAGATATTATTTCTCTAACTGGGAGGGGGCCATATCTTGGGGTAGAGCATCTGATTTGCATGCAGAAGGTTCTGGGGTGAGTCTCTGGTATCTCCAAGTATGGAGAGAGGATTCCTAGGTGGCTCCTGAAGAGTACTCTTCTGTTTTCCTGGTCATGCTGCTACCAGTTCAGTTCCTGCCAGAGGCGAGAGGAAGGGAACACCTCTTAAGAATTCCAAGGAAGGGATAAAAGAATGTGCCTGCTTTTGCATGCTGAAGGCCCCAAGTTCAATGCCTGGCATCTCCAAGTTAGGGCAGAGACAAATTCCTGGAAAGCTGTTAACAATAATGATCTATGTGGACTGAGGAAGTGATTTGATGTAAGATAGCTTTCTATGGGCCCACACTGGCCCAGCACTGGCGTGCAGGGTCCCAAATGTACCATAAGGCATGGCTATGACACTTACTGCTGGGCCAGCATGGGTGCTGGCTCAGTGTGCGCCCATGCTGAGCCAGTGCCAGGTTATAAGAACATAAGAAGAGCCCCACTGGATCAGGCCATAGGCCCATCTAGTCCAGCTTCCTGTATCTCACAGCGGCCCACCAAATGCCCCAGGGAGCACACCAGATAACAAGAGACCTGCAAGGCTTCCTGGGAATTGTAGTTAAGAACATAAGAACAGCCCCACTGGATCAGGCCAGAGGCCCATCTAGTCCAGCTTCCTGTATCTCACAGCGGCCCACCAAATGCCCCAGGGAGCACACCAGATAACAAGAGACCTGCAAGGCATTCTGGGAATTGTAGTTAAGAACATAAGAACAGCCCCACTGGATCAGGCCAGAGGCCCATCTAGTCCAGCTTCCTGTATCTCACAGCGGCCCACCAAATGCCCCAGGGAGCACACCAGATAACAAGAGACCTGCAAGGCTTCCTGGGAATTGTAGTTAAGAACATCAGAACAGCCCCACTGGATCAGGCCTTAGGCCCATCTAGTCCAGCTTCCTGTATCTCACAGCGGCCCACCAAATGCCCCAGGGAGCGCCTCTTTTCTAGGTTGAAGAGGCCCAAACGCCGTAGCCTTTCCTTATAAGGAAGGTGACCCAGCCCCGTAATCATCTTAGTCGCTCTCTTTTGCAGTTTTTTCTTTTCCACTATGTCCTTTTTGAGATGCGGCAACCAGAACTGGACACAATACTCCAGGTGTGGCCTTACCATCGATTTGTACAACGGCATTATAATACTAACCGTTTTATTCTCAATACCCTTCCTAATGATCCCAAGTATAGAATTGGCCTTCTTTACTGCCGCCACACATTGGGTCGACACTTTCATCAACCTGTCCACCACCACCCCAAGATCTCTCTCCTAATCTGTCACAGACAGCTCAGAACCCATCAGCCTATATGTGAAGTTTTGATTTTTTGCCCCAATGTGCATGATTTTGCACTTACTGACATTGAAGCGCATCTTCCATTTTGCTGCCCATTCTGCCAGTCTGGAGAGATCCTTCTGGAGCTCCTCACAATCACTTCTGGTCTTTACCACTCGGAAAAGTTTGGTGTCGTCTGCAAACTTGGCCACCTCACTGCTCAACCCTGTCTCCAGGTCATTTATGAAGAGGTTGAAAAGCACCGGTCCCAGGACAGATCCTTGGGGCACACTGCTTTTCACCTCTCTCCATTGTGAAAATTGCCCATTGACACCCACTCTCTGCTTCCTGGCCTCCAACCAGTTCTCAAGCCATGAGAGGACCTGTCCTCTAATTCCCTGACTGTGGAGTTTTTTCAGTAGCCTTTGGTGAGGGACCGTGTCAAACGCCTTCTGAAAGTCCAGATATATAATGTCCACGGGTTCTCCCGCATCCACATGCCTATTGACCTTTTCAAAGAATTCTATAAGGTTCATGAGGCAAGACTTACCCTTACAGAAGCCATGCTGACTCTCCCTCAGCAAGGCCTGTTCGTCTATGTGTTTTGAGATCCTATCTTTGATGAGGCATTCCACCATCTTACCCGGTATGGATGTTAGGCTGACCGGCCTATAGTTTCCCGGGTCCCCCCTCTTTCCCTTTTTAAAGACAGGCGTGACATTTGCTATCCTCCAATCTTCTGGCACCATGGCCGTTTTGAGGGACAAGTTGCATACCTTAGTCAAGAGATCTGCAACTTCATTCTTCAATTCCTTAATAACCCTTGGGTGGATGCCATCAGGGCCCGGTGACTTATTGATCTTTAATTTATCCCAGGACAGATCCTTGGGGCACAACGCTTTTCACCTCTCAACATTGTGAAAATTGCCCACTGACACCGACTCTCTGTTTCCTGGCCTTCAACCAGTTCTCAATCCATGAGAGGACCTGTCCTCTAATTCCCTGACTGTTGACGAGCAACAACCGCTGCCCAGAGCTCCAGGTGAGCGCCAGGTAGTGGAGAAGTAAGTTGGAGTGTGGGAAGACATTCTGGAGGAGGGTGGGGTGAGAGTGACAGGTCAGGGAATGGGACAGAGATGGGTGCAAGCCCTACTGCCATATCCTATCCTCCCTCCTGGCCCAGGAGACCCAACATGGGTCTCCTCAAAACTGTGTCTATCAACAACAGGTGCAGATCTGAGGAGACCCATTGGGGCTGCCTGAGGATTACACAGGGTAAGGGAGCATAAGCTGAAGGTTCTTTGGGCTAGAGGTTCTTTGGAATCCAAGGAAGAAGAAAGTCTAGTCTATGATAAAGGAGTTTTATTTATCTAAAATCCAAGAGCATCAAGCTTAGAGGAGCACCTCCAGGCATAAGACTCAACAATCTGACCCACTGGGCTATGCAGCCTGCTAGTGTAATCAGTAAGGACCAGGAGCCTATATAGATCTAAATGTTTACTGCCGAAGTGATACAGTATATTTAGTGTAATTTACTGTATATTTACTGTAAACATCTGCAGGACATCTGCAAGAGGGTTCTGAAGGCCTTAGGAGTGGACCTCAACAGGTGGGAAACCCTGGCCTCTGAGTGGCCCGCTTGGAGGTAGGCTGTGCAGCATGGCCTTTCCCAGTTTGAAGAGACACTTGGCCAACAGACTGAGGCAAAGAAGGAAGGCCCATAGCCAGGGAGACAGACCAGGGACAGACTGCACTTGCTCCCAGCGTGGACAGGATTGTCACTCCCGAATCGGCCTTTTCAGCCACACTAGACACTGTTCCAGAACCACCATTCAGAGCGCGATACCAGAGTTTTTCGAGACTGAAGGTTGCCAACTAAAAACTGTATATTTACTGTAAACGCCTAAATGTTTACTGCCAAAATACATTCCCATCACTTGGGAGAAGCAGGTGCAGCTAAGTTGATACCTGTGAATAAACATCACCTTGAGCATTTGGGGTAAATGCTCATGATTGCTTCTCTATCACGCCATTCTCATAACATGGGGCCGCTGCAGCTGATGAGGTCATTGTTTTGGACCCAACTTCCCTTGCTTCTCATGAGAAGAGTCCAATGGGAAGGCAGGCAGTTCCCAGCTGAGAAATGCACAGAAGGTGGCAATTGGGCCCTACAGACCCCCTATATTCAGGGAGAGTGTTCTGGAAAGTGGACTAAATGTCCACTAGGCACATGTTTATCTTCTAGAAAACTTTTGACGCTCCTTAACGTGTTTGCCTGCAGTGTGAGTCCTCGGCTGTGTCCCTTCTTGCCATTGGATTGTTTGGGGTGTGGCATCCTTCTTCTCCCTTTGTCCAGAGTGGGGAGATTCTGGACACCTGATAGTAGCAATGATACTTTTCCTGGAAACCAAATAGCTCAAGACTGGGTTTAAACAGTGGGAGCACTGGAAGCTGCCACATACCAAGCCAGATCACTGGTCTCTTTAGGTCGGCAGAGTGAGGCACCGTGACTGCCAACAGTTTATTGAGGGTTTCAGATGGGGTCTTGCTTTCTGACCCAGCTGGAGGTGCCACCAGGGATTTAACTTGGAACCTTTTTAGTGCACAGAAGATGCTCAGCCATTGTCTGATGGCCTGACCCAACCATGCACAAGCCAGTGCAAAGAGGATGTTTTTGAATTTGCACTTCCAGCTGCACGTGCCTTTCAGCGTTGGAAATAAATCCATCATTATAAGTGCAGGGCAGGGGGAGGAAATTATGAGCCTGTGATGTTAATCGCTTGCAGCCTGAAAGGGAGAGGAGAGCAGCCACATTTTGCAGGTTTTCTTCCTGGAAGCAATTCTGACTCCCCACTTCCATGCCAGGTGAGTGACTGCTTACAAAACCCTGAATGAGGCTTTTCAAGAAGAAGTAGTAGTGGTCCCAACTCCGGAATGCCTTTGTCACGGCATCAGCGCTTTGAGCTTGGAACCTTTAGCATTGCATCACAGACTAGGATCCTCGGCCTCTTCAAACAAGATAATCCATTTGCCCCACCGTGGCAAGCGCAGCTGTGACGGACGTGGAGGCCTGGGGAGATGGACCTTCGCTGGTCTGTGCCTCACTACTGGAGCAGTCCCGGGTGTGAATGGGGCACTTTGGTAGCAGAAGGAAGATCTGTAAGATTCCGTACACTTTGTTGCATCCATGAGGCCCATCCATGAGGCCAATTGAGTCCGTAGGTCCCTCAGAATGTGCAGGCACCTGCTGCATGCCTCTGTCAGTCCACCCACCTCCAGCTGCTCCCTGCATTCAGAAAGGAAGAGGGATGTGAAGCAGAACAGGAAGGGAGGAAGAGAGGAAAGTGGTGATCCATCCAACGATCACTCACTTCTTCTTCTGCTCTCCTCCCTTTACTCTTTTTCAATAGAGGGAGTGAGAGGAGGAAGAGGAGGAACCTACCCAGGGCCAGCTTTAAGCCTACTAGACTAATTGCTCTCAACTACCCCCCCCCCCCCACCTGAGAGCACCCTGCATCTTTATGGAGGCAGCAGGACACAATTAATATTTGACACAACGATGACATCTTGTGGTAACACTGAGGTAGTGCCACATGCAGAATCTCAGAACCCCCATTTCACTGAATAGGGGACAAAATCAGACTGTGAGTGAACATAAGAACAGCCCCACTGGATCAGGCCAGAGGCCCATCTAGTCCAGCTTCCTGGATCTCACAGCGGCCCACCAAATGCCCCAGGGAGCATAGCGGAAAACAAGAGACCTCATCCTGGTGCCCTCTCTTGCATCTGACATAGCCCATTTCTAAAATCAGGAGGTTGCGCATACACATCATGGCTTGTGACCCGTAATGGATTTTTCCTCCAGAAACATGTCCAATCCCCTTTTAAAGGCGTCCAGGCCAGATGCTCGGGATACTCCTCGGCGGGAGGGGGGTCGGGGGCTTCTTGTAGTGGGGGATTCGATTATTAGAAACATAGAGAGGGGGGTTTGCGACGGATGTGAGGACCGCATGGTGACTTGCCTGCCTGGTGCGAAGGTTGCGGACATCACTTCTCGTCTAGACAGGCTAGTAGACAGTGCTGGGGGAGAGGTAGCGGCTGTGGTGCATGTCGGCACCAACGACGTGGGCAAGTGTAGCTGGGAGGTCCTGGAGGCCAAATTTAGGCTTTTAGGCAGGAAGCTGAAAGCCAGGACCTCAAAGGTAGTGTTCTCTGAAGTGCTACCTGTTCCACGCGCAGGGCCAGCTAGGCAGGCGGAGATCAGGGGTCTCAATGCGTGGATGAGACGGTGGTGTAGGGAGGAGGGGTTTAGATTCGTTAGGCACTGGGGAACTTTTTGGGACAAGCGGGGCCTGTACAAGAGGGACGGGCTCCATTTGAACCAGAATGGAACCAGACTGCTGGCGCATAACATTAAAAAGGTGGCAGAGCAGCTTTTAAACTGATCCCTGGGGGAAGGTCGACAGGAGCCGAGGGGCATCCGGTTCGGGACTCCTCATCCCTATGGGATGAGGATGGGGAGGTTAGAGAACAACAAGACAAAGGCAGGGTAGGAGAAGAAATTGGGAAAGGTAGGGTGATGGGATGTGATAGACGGTTTGGCACAATGAGAGGATGCGGGGACAAAGGAGTGAATAAGCAGCGCATCCTGGGGCATTCCGTGTATAAATGCTTTTATGCGAATGCCCGAAGTCTACGAGCAAAGGTGGGAGAACTGGAATGTCTGGTGACAAGGGAAAATATTGACATAGTGGGCATAACGGAAACCTGGTGGAATGCGGAGAATCAGTGGGATACCGCAATCCCGGGCTATAAACTCTACAGGAGGGACAGGCAGGGGCGTGTTGGAGGTGGGGTGGCCCTTTATGTTAAGGAAGGGATAGAATCCAGCAAAGTAGAGATTGAAGGTGGGTCCGACTCCACCGTAGAATCTCTGTGGGTTAAATTACCAGGCTTGTGCAGCGATGTAATACTGGGGGCGTGCTATCGTCCTCCAGACCAGAAATCTGATGGGGACCTTGAAATGAGGAAACAGATGACAAGGTGACAAGGAGGGACAGGGTTGTAATTATGGGGGACTTCAATTATCCTCATATTGACTGGGTCAATTTGTGTTCTGGTCATGATAAGGAAACCGGATTTCTTGACGTGCTAAATGACTGTGGCTTAGATCAGCTAGTCACGGAGCCCACCAGAGGACAGGTGACTCTGGATTTAATATTGTGCGATATGCAGGACCTGGTTAGAGATGTAAACGTTACTGAGACATTGGGGAACAGTGATCATGCTGCGATCCGTTTTGACGTGCACATTGGGGGAAGAATACCAGGCAAATCTCTAACAAAAACCCTTGACTTCCGACGGGCGGACTTCCCTCAAATGAGGAGGCTGGTTAGAAGGAGGTTGAAAGGGAGGGTAAAAAGAGTCCAATCTCTCCAGAGTGCATGGAGGCTGCTTAAAACAACAGTAATAGAGGCCCAGCAGCGGTATATACCGCAAAGAAAGAAGGGTTCCACTAAATCCAGGAGGGTGCCCGCATGGCTAACCAGCCAAGTTAGAGAGGCTGTGAAGGGCAAGGAAGCTTCCTTCCGTAAATGGAAGTCTTGCCCTAATGAGGAGAATAAAAAGGAACATAAACTGTGGCAAAAGAAATGTAAGAAGGTGATATGGGAGGCCAAGAGAGACTATGAGGAACGCATGGCCAGCAACATTAAGGGGAATAATAAAAGCTTCTTCAAATATGTTAGAAGCAGGAAACCCGCCAGAGAAGCGGTTGGCCCTCTGGATGGTGAGGGAGGGAAAGGGGAGATAAAAGGAGACTTAGAGATGGCAGAGAAATTAAATGAGTTCTTTGCATCTGTCTTCACGGCAGAAGACCTCGGGCAGATACCGCTGCCCGAACGGCCCCTCCTGACCGAGGAGTTAAGTCAGATAGAGGTTAAAAGAGAAGATGTTTCAGACCTCATTGATAAATTAAAGATCAATAAGTCACCGGGCCCTGATGGCATCCACCCAAGGGTTATTAAGGAATTGAAGAATGAAGTTGCAGATCTCTTGACTAAGGTATGCAACTTGTCCCTCAAAACGGCCACGGTGCCAGAAGATTGGAGGATAGCAAATGTCACGCCTATTTTTAAAAAGGGAAAGAGGGGGGACCCGGGAAACTATAGGCCGGTCAGCCTAACATCCATACCGGGTAAGATGGTGGAATGCCTCATCAAAGATAGGATCTCAAAACACATAGACGAACAGGCCTTGCTGAGGGAGAGTCAGCATGGCTTCTGTAAGGGTAAGTCTTGCCTCACAAACCTTATAGAATTCTTTGAAAAGGTCAACAGGCATGTGGATGCGGGAGAACCCGTGGACATTATATATCTGGACTTTCAGAAGGCGTTTGACACGGTCCCTCACCAAAGGCTACTGAAAAAACTCTACAGTCAGGGAATTAGAGGACAGGTCCTCTCGTGGATTGAGAACTGGTTGGAGGCCAGGAAGCAGAGAGTGGGTGTCAATGGGCAATTTTCACAATGGAGAGAGGTGAAAGGCGGTGTGCCCCAAGGATCTGTCCTGGGACCGGTGCTTTTCAACCTCTTCATAAATGACCTGGAGACAGGGTTGAGCAGTGAAGTGGCAAAGTTTGCAGATGACACCAAACTTTTCCGAATGGTAAAGACCAGAAGTGATTGTGAGGAGCTCCAGAAGGATCTCTCCAGACTGGCAGAATGGGCAGCAAAATGGCAGATGCGCTTCAATGTCAGTAAGTGTAAAGTCATGCACATTGGGGCAAAAAATCAAAACTTTAGATATAGGCTGATGGGTTCTGAGCTGTCTGTGACAGATCAGGAGAGAGATCTTGGGGTAGTGGTGGACAGGTCGATGAAAGTGTCGACCCAATGTGCGGCGGCAGTGAAGAAGGCCAATTCTATGCTTGGGATCATTAGGAAGGGTATTGAGAACAAAACGGCTAGTATTATAATGCCGTTGTACAAATCTATGGTAAGGCCACACCTGGAGTATTGTGTCCAGTTCTGGTCGCCGCATCTCAAAAAAGACATAGTGGAAATGGAAAAGGTGCAAAAGAGAGCGACTAAGATGATTACTGGGCTGGGGCACCTTCCTTATGAGGAAAGGCTACGGCGTTTGGGCCTCTTCAGCCTAGAAAAGAGACGCTTGAGGGGGGACATGATTGAGACATACAAAATTATGCAGGGGATGGACAGAGTGGATAGGGAGATGCTCTTTACACTCTCACATAATACCAGAACCAGGGGACATCCACTAAAATTGAGTGTTGGGCAGGTTAGGACAGACAGAAGAAAATATTTCTTTACTCAGCGTGTGGTCGGTCTGTGGAACTCCTTGCCACAGGATGTGGTGATGGCGTCTAGCCTAGACGCCTTTAAAAGGGGATTGGACAAGTTTCTGGAGGAAAAATCCATTATGGGGTACAAGCCATGATGTGTATGCGCAACTTCCTGATTTTAAAAATGGGTTATGTCAGAATGCCAGATGCAAGGGAGGGCACCAGGATGAGGTCTCTTGTTATCTGGTGTGCTCCCTGAGGCATTTGGTGGGCCGCTGTGAGATACAGGAAGCTGGACTAGATGGGCCTATGGCCTGATCCAGTGGGGCTGTTTTTATGTTCTTATGCTGTCAATACATCCTGTGGCAAGGAGTTCCACATACCGACCACGCGCGGACTAAAGAAATATTTTCTTTTGTCTGTCCTAACCCTCCCAACATTCAATTTTAGCGGATGTCCCCTGGTTCTGGTGTTATGTGAGAGTGTAAAGAGCGTCTCTCTATCCACTCTATCCTTCCCATGCATAATTTTGTATGTCTCAATCATGTCCCCCCTCATGTCCCCCCTCTTAATCCTAACCAACTTTCCAGCACTGACATAGCTGTGCCGTGGGTCATGTGCTGCATCCTGCAGTTGGGGGGCAGTCACGGAGGCCTCCTCAAGGTAAGGCAATGTTTGTTCCCTTACCTGGGAGTTGCATTGCCCTTATGTTGGGGCTGGAAAGTGGGCTAGCCTTGCGCCTTTCCCTAACTTCAGCAGGATGTGAATTCACCCCTTCTGAGTATAATGGAGTGTCTTGACTTGCTTATACTGAATAAGGGCATATGGAATTTTGTTGGGAAAATGATCCAAACTTCTCTGCATTTGGGGGTGGAGAAGGTCTCAAATCACTTCCAAGTTCGTTTCAGGGAGAGGCTGCAAGTACAGGACCGGCCCATCCATGAGGCCAACTAAGGCTTTTCCAGTGCTAGTGCAGTTGTGCCAGTGGGGCATGCACTGCATCCTGTGGTGGAGGGGCAGACACTGGCACCTTCTCAAGTTATGAGAACATGTATTTCCTTACCATAGGGCTGCATTGTGGCTACATTGGAGCTGGAAAGTTGGATAGGATTGGGCCCTAAGTGACTTGCCTTTTGCAGCAGATTGGTGGGCGGTGGTGTAGCTGGAGGGGGGGCGGAGCACTCAGGCTGGCAGTGAGGCGGGCAAGTGTCCCCCCTTCAGAGCCATTCCTGGCGGGGGGAGCAAAACGGAGCCATACGGCTCCGTTTTGCTCCCCCCGCCGGGAATGGCTCTGAAAGGGCGGGCGCTTGCCCGCCTCGCTGCCAGCCTGAGTGCTCTGCCCTCCCTCCAGCTACACCACTGTTGGTGGGCAGTGCCCACCAGCATCCAACTGCTCGCCTCCACTTCTTCTATTCCTCCTACCCCTTGTATTGGAAATGAAAAGGGAGACAGAGCAGAAGACAGAGTGTTGGAGATGCTCTAGCTCAGGGAAATATAGATTTTGGGGGGGGGGGGAAATATAGATTTTTATTTTAAAAGTTTCATACTACAATAAATAATACAAAGGAAAGAAATCACATTTTACATTTTCAACCACAGTCACATTACAACAACTGTTTAACTAGAACACAGAGACCTCGTGTTATCAGTGGATTCACCCCACCTAACCACTCCCACCATTTTCTCTACCTGTCTCTACCTGTTCTCACCCTTTCATAAGTCGCAACATCATATACTCTGGAGACCACAAAGCGGACCCATCCCTGTGTGTTGGTGGACCTTTTCTCCTTTATTTCTTTGCCCCTTTGGATGCCCAGTGCAAAAAGGACATACAGATTTATCAATCTTACCATAGACCACAGCACCTCCCACCTATCGTCTCCTCCCCTCCGTTGTCCCGCATGACTCATCCTCCTGGGTCCCCTCATACCTCCTGATGGCTCCTCCCCAGAGACAACAGGTCTCCCAGGCCTGTTGGGTCAGTTCGGGCCACTTAAATGCCCTCGTTATCGGCCTCTTGCACCTCTTCTGATCTTCTTGCAACCATGGGTTTGCCGCTCCCACCCTGAGGACCTGATGGAAAGCCCTCCACCTTGATTCCCATAATCTAAAGGAGATTCTCGTCTTGCTAAAGGCACTGTGAGCCACCTGCTCCTGCAAGAGGTACGCAGAAAGGTGCGTCTTACTTTGCTGTTTCTCTTGGTGAGGCCTCATGATAAACTCCTGTACCGTCGTTTCATACACATAACGCTTGAGTTGTTTCCCTTCTAGCCCGCTGGTTTTATATGGCTTGGCCGAGAGCCCAGTCACCTTCATCAAAGTCACCGCCTCCCTCATGTACTCCAGCAAAGACCGTTTTATTGCCTGAGTGAGTAGGTATCCCATCTCTTCTTTCGCCCACCATTTCTGTCCCCAGGTCATCTTTTCCCAAGTGTCTCCGAATTGGGCCCATAAAGATGCAGAGGCTCCCCCTTCCTGCGGCCTCTGCCTCCATTTCACCCAGTTGCCAAAGTTATAGGAGACAGAGGTTGCCACGAACAAGGTCCCAGGGCCCAAACCCCTAGTCCTCCTTCTTTCACTTTCATATATGCCATCGCTCGGGCAAGAGGGAAGAAGGCAGTGCCCCACAAGAAAACAAAAACCTGATGGGTAACCTTGTCCACCACCTGTTTCGGCGGGGGATAGATCGCCGCCAAATTGGACGCCATTGGAACACAATACACGTTGACATAATGCGCCCTTTGGTACAGGTTCAAGTTCCATTTTTTCCACCTCTTCAGTTTTTCCTCCACCTTAAAGGCCCACAGTTTCCAGTTCTCTCCCCACCCTCTGTGTTTCAGTCCAAAAATTATACCTAAAACTTTTACAGATTCCACCTTTTGAACCTCTTGTTTCCTTTCATCCGTTTCAAAAACAGCCCCCATGACCCTCACCTCTGTTTTTCCCCCTCGACCCAAGAGAATAACATTTGGTTTTATCCTCGTTTATCACCGCTCCCAAGGTCCTGCTGTATTCATCTATTATTCCCTTCAGTGTCTCCATCTCACCCACGTCTCTAACCATAATATACACATCATCTGCGTGGGCTACCGTTTTTATGGCATTCCCAGCCTCTGCGCTATTCCCTTCCCCGCCTATGGTGATTCCCTTTATTCTGGGCTCTGCCTGGAGTATGGCCAGCAATGGATCTAATGCCAAAACATAGAGGAGTGGGCTCAATGGACATCCTTGGCGTATCCCTGATTCTATGGGTATGATTTTTCCCTTCCATCCGTTTACCTGCGGCATAACCGATGCCTGCTCATACAGAGTTTTTATATAGTTTATGAAAACCTCTGGGACACCCTTTGCCATCAGTGTTTGCCAGAGATACTTCCTGTTTATTCTGTCAAAGGCCTTAGATTGGTCCATTTGTAGAACTATCCCTTTCCACTCTCCCTTCTCCACCATCTGAAAGATCTCTCTAACCAGAACTAAGGAATCGGTCATCTTCCTCCCTGGGACAGCACTAGTCTGGGTCCTCATAATCAACTTAGGGGCTATTTTGGAAAGTCTGTCATTCAAAATCCTTGCTAAAATCCTATAGTCGATGTTTGTCAGAGTAATGGGCCTCCAGTTTTTAAGCAGAGTAGGGTCCCCCTCTTTATAAATGAAGGTTAAGATTCCTCCATAAAAAGTATCTCTAAATTTGTCCTCCTCCCGTAAGGCTCTACTAAAAGCCAAGGCTAGGGGTACGGCCAGTTCTTTCTGAAACAACTTATAAAAGGTGCAATTTAGTCCATCAGGACCCAGAGATATCCCTCTCTAATTTCTTCTTATTCCATGCCAGTCCTTTGTTGATCCTCTGATGGGCCTTCAGAAAGCCAAAAAGGCCTCTATGGTACTGGGCCAGTTCTTTCCTGTACATGTGCGATGACATCGCGATGCACTTCTGCTTAGTTTCCCTCTTTAGCTCCTCCCACCATCTGATCGGGTCGTTCCTTCTGACCTCAGTTAATTCTCTCCAATTGATAATACATTTCTCTATTAGTTCTTTATATTCCTGCTCACGCAGCATAGAGGGGTGCAGTCTCCACTTTGGTTTGCCACGAAGGGTCAGGCGATTGCCGTACAACTCTATGGAAAGGTACCAGTGATCTGACCAAGGGGTCAGTCCTATCCTGCAAGATTGCACCGTCCAGTCCTTCTCCGCCCACACCCTGTCTATTCTGCTGGCCACCATCGGGTAATAGTAAGTAAAACGTCCGCCTGCCATCCGTGGAAAATTACTCTTATAAACCTTCCTGCAACTTAAAGGAAAAAAATCTAACCCATTATCAATTAAAAGCGCTTTATCTTCTAAATCTAAATTAAGCAAAAAGGTGTTTAGGTTCCTTTCTTCCGGAGTCAGAGGACGATCTTTAGCCAGGCGTCCCGTTGTCATATCTCTCAGATTACACCTGTCTTCTATTCTCGACCTGTTATTGAAGTCTCCGGCGACTATGAGGGACCTGTTGGTGATTGCGTAATCTTTGAGTTTGGCCCACAGTTCTTTCCTAGGTCCGGCCTGGATCGGGGCATAGATCGCACGAAGTCTATAGCGCTTCAGATATTCCTTCCCACCCCTCTGCATCCCGATGATGTTAAAATCAAGGACGACTAGGTGGCCTGGGACCAATTCCACCGACCTCTGAATTTGCAGGTCATCTCGGTTTCGCGCTAAAATAGCCACTCCTCCCGTCCCCTCAGTCTTATAGGACCAAATGGATGGACCTCACATCCAGAACCTCTGAGCATTGCTCCTGTCCTCTTCAGCCTTAAAATTTAGCTCCTGCAGGATCACGAGGTCGTGCTTCAGACGGTTCAGGGCGTCAAGAATTTCCTCTTCGCTTTTCTAATCCAGGTAATGGGAGGAGCAGAAGTTGGCACATCACCAAGTAAGGGGGAGCAGCATCTGGCCCACTCAGGCGCCAGAAGTTCTTGAGCCAGCCCTGGTTGACTACATGCTTGGCATGAAAATGGTCCCAGGTTCAATCTCCAGCATCTCCAGGGAGGGCAGAGAAAAATTCATGCCCGGCACCTTGGAGGGCACCCGCCGGGTGCTGCAGCTGCAACTGTGTCAACAAAACAGAAGATGGATCAATGATGTGACTCGGTATGAAGCAGCTGCCTATGCGCCTAATCTAAGGTGAGCACATTCATCTCTAACAAAAATAGGAGCCCTGATGTACCAGGGACCACAAAACAGCACCCTCTTTGCTAGGAGTTTATGCCAGCTCATCCATCACACAGACCTTTCTCCTTTTCAGGAGATCTGCCATAGATCTTGTAACTGCCTCCCCCAAATCTGCCTCCCAGATTCTCCAGGCAATCTCCAAACCTAGAGCAAGATAATGCTGCTCCGGCTGCTCTTGGAAACTAATCCTGCATCATCCCCATGGCAATAAATAGTGCTGAGAGGTTTAAAGCAGCAGCTGGGAGTGCAGCAGATCACTTCCTGCAGAAGACTCATTCTTTGTGCCGGGTGGGGTGGGGTGGGGTAGAGGGGGGCTGTGTGTTTACATGGCAAACTTTCACCTGCTTTCAGAGCAGCTGGGCTTCTCTCCTGCACTGGAAACTGGGAGGCCGCTAAAACATTTCCTGCTAGCAAGCCCCTCACGTCCTTAGGCAGTGGCGTAGCTAGAAGGGGTGCAAAGCACTGGGTTTTGCAGGGGGCCTCACCATGGTGTGCACCCTCCTCTTCGGAGTATTTCCAGGCAGCGGAGCAAAATGGAGGTGCTCCCCCACCTAGAATGGTTCCAAAGGGAGAGGCCTCTTGCACACCGCAGTGGGCTCCCTGCAAAACTCAGTACATACTTTGCAACCCCTCTAGCTACGCCATTGCCCTCGGGTGATAGGCATGGAAAGGCTCTGCAGCTGCAGCCATGATTCGAATCAGGACCTTCCTGTGGCTGCCATTTGCCTTGGGAAAGAAACTCAGAGGGTGCCATGGACTGGTCTGCGGTGAAGCCCTCTCTCCCAGTTCCACTCCTGTTCAACCTCCCCCATGGGGATTTAAAATGCACACAGAAGGCCAAATAGACCACATGCCCTTGGACTGCATGTCATAAAGGAGCCAGGACAGGTCAGGTGGTTTGGACTTTTGGAGTGCCGATGCACTCACAGGACCTGGGCTGAGTTTAATGTGGTTTAACGTCTTTGCCACTACAGTGGGGCTCTGGGAAGCCTCCAGGCTAGTATTTAACCTGCATTTCCCCCTCTCTGTTCTGCCCACCACCACCACTTAGCCTGTGTGACCCAAACATAAGCACTGCTTCCTGAAGCTTGGCTTATTCCGATGACTGACAGGGCCCTGCATTAATGCTGAGGACTCCTTATGAAGACGGATGCCCCGTTCTGGTGGAGGCAGGGCTGTTGCCCTTCCTTGTGCAAATTGTCAGTGATTTTTTAATCTCCTCCTTGTCTCCCTTTGGCTTTCTCATCTTCTGTTTCGCTGCTTCTCATGCATACTGAGCTACGCAAAGTGAAGCCCTGCACTCAGTTTGCTTTTTCGCTCCCCCCCCCCACCCGTGAGGTGGTAAATTGCCTCTCCTGAGGTGCTGGACAGATGACTGGATGTGAAAGGAGAAGGAAGTAAAAAGCAATCAAATCAAGGCCAACCCAAGAACTCCTGGTGCCTGAGGCATGAAGCAAGTGCCCCTCCCTCATGGTCCACCCAGTAGCATAGTGAGAGGGAGTGCAAAGCACTAAGTTTTGCAGGGAATCTCATGCAAGCGACCCCTCCATCTTTAGAAATGGGTTATGTCAGAATGCCAGATGCAAGGGAGGGCACCAGGATGCAGGTCTCCTGTTATCTTCCTGGGGCATTTGGTGGGCCGCTGTGAGATACAGGAAGCTGGACTAGATGGGCCTATGGCCTGATCCAGTGGGGCTGTTCTTATGTTCTTAACTACAATTCCCAGGAAGCCTTGCAGGTCTCTTGTTATCTGGTGTGCTCCCTGGGGCGTTTGGTGGGCCGCTGTGAGATACAGGAAGCTGGACTAGATGGGCCTATGGCCTGATCCAGCGGGGCTGGTCTTATGTTCTTAACTACAATTCCCAGGAAGCCTTGCAGGTCTCTTGTTATCTGGTGTGCTCCCTGGGGCATTTGGTGGGCCGCTGTGAGATACAGGAAGCTGGACTAGATGGGCCTATGGCCTGATCCAGTGGGGCTGGTCTTATGTTCTTAACTACAATTCCCAGGAAGCCTTGCAGGTCTCTTGTTATCTGGTGTGCTCCCTGGGGCATTTGGTGGGCCGCTGTGAGATACAGGAAGCTGGACTAGATGGGCCTATGGCCTGATCCAGTGGGGCTGTTCTTATGTTCTTAACTACAATTCCCAGGAAGCCTTGCAGGTCTCTTGTTATCTGGTGTGCTCCCTGGGGCATTTGGTGGGCCGCTGTGAGATACAGGAAGCTGGACTAGGTGGGCCTATGGCCTGATCCAGTGGGGCTGTTCTTATGTTCTTAACTACAATTCCCAGGAGGCCTTGCAGGTCCCTTGTTATCTGGTGTGCTCCCTGGGGCATTTGGTGGGCCGCTGTGAGATACAGGAAGCTGGACTAGATGGGCCTATGGCCTGATCCAGCGGGGCTGGTCTTATGTTCTTAACTACAATTCCCAGGAAGCCTTGCAGGTCTCTTGTTATCTGGTGTGCTCCCTGGGGCATTTGGTGGGCCGCTGTGAGATACAGGAAGCTGGACTAGATGGGCCTATGGCCTGATCCAGTGGGGCTGGTCTTATGTTCTTAACTACAATTCCCAGGAAGCCTTGCAGGTCTCTTGTTATCTGGTGTGCTCCCTGGGGCATTTGGTGGGCCGCTGTGAGATACAGGAAGCTGGACTAGATGGGCCTATGGCCTGATCCAGTGGGGCTGTTCTTATGTTCTTAACTACAATTCCCAGGAGGCCTTGCAGGTCTCTTGTTGTCTGGTGTGCTCCCTGGGGCATTTGGTGGGCCGCTGTGAGATACAGGAAGCTGGACTAGATGGGCCTATGGCCTGATCCAGTGGGGCTGTTCTTATGTTCTTAAACTACAATTCCCAGGAGGCCTTGCAGGTCTCTTGTTGTCTGGTGTGCTCCCTGGGGCATTTGGTGGGCCGCTGTGAGATACAGGAAGCTGGACTAGATGGGCCTAGGGCCTGATCCAGTGGGGCTGTTCTGATGTTCTTAACTACAATTCCCAGGAAGCCTTGCAGGTCTCTTGTTATCTGGTGTGCTCCCTGGGGCATTTGGTGGGCCGCTGTGAGATACAGGAAGCTGGACTAGATGGGCCTATGGCCTGATCCAGTGGGGCTGGTCTTATGTTCTTAACTACAATTCCCAGGAAGCCTTGCAGGTCTCTTGTTATCTGGTGTGCTCCCTGGGGCATTTGGTGGGCCGCTGTGAGATACAGGAAGCTGGACTAGATGGGCCTATGGCCTGATCCAGTGGGGCTGTTCTTATGTTCTTAACTACAATTCCCAGGAGGCCTTGCAGGTCTCTTGTTGTCTGGTGTGCTCCCTGGGGCATTTGGTGGGCCGCTGTGAGATACAGGAAGCTGGACTAGATGGGCCTATGGCCTGATCCAGTGGGGCTGTTCTTATGTTCTTAAACTACAATTCCCAGGAGGCCTTGCAGGTCTCTTGTTGTCTGGTGTGCTCCCTGGGGCATTTGGTGGGCCGCTGTGAGATACAGGAAGCTGGACTAGATGGGCCTATGGCCTGATCCAGCGGGGCTGTTCTTATGTTCTCCCTTTCGGAGCCATTCTGGGTGGGGAGGGGGGGGCAAAATGGATGTGAAAAGCCTCCACTTGTCTCCCCTCACCCAGAATGGCTCCAAAGGGGGGAGGAGCTGCATGCACACCGTGGTGAGGCTTCCTGCAAAACTTAGTGCTTTGCACCCCCTCTAGCTATGCCACTGGGTCCACCAGCTCCTTTGGCCACTCCTGAAGTAACATCAGGGTCACAGTAGTGGCCTGGGAAAGTGGGGGGCTCTGCTGCTTGTCCTAAGAACATGAGTCCCGCTCCATCAAATCAGACTTTCCCATAGTGGCTCATCACCAGAAAGGAGATGAAAGCAGGTCACTCCCCTGCAAGTGGAATTATCATTAACTGTATTTATATACCACTTTTCAACAAAAAATGTTAACAGATAAAACCAAATAATGAAATGGCTCCCTATTCCTAAAGGGCTCACAATCTAAAATGCTGCAGAAGAACACCAGCAAACAGCCACTAGAAAAGACACTGCCTGGAATGCGGAGGTAGCGAGCAGAGCTGGCCCAAGCTTCTGATGCCTGTGGCAGCCTGCCAAACGCTGCCCCCCCATATGCAATGATGTGCTGGCCTCTGCTGGTCTCCAGTGCTCCAGCTCAGCACTCTCCTCCCCTCCCTCTTCCTCTCTGACCTTTTTCCATTCCAGGGAATGGAAGGAGAAGGTGGAGTGATGGAGGCAAGTTGGCGGACAGAGATGAGTGCCCCCCTATGAATCTGCTGACTTAGGCAACCGCTTCAGTTGGCCTCATGGATGGGCTGGCCATGGTAGTACGTAGCCACCATGACTACTAGCCATTGTGCACCTCTCCCCTGTGATCCCTGTGCAACACCAGTCAAGCACAGGTGACGAACGCCAAAGCAATATTGCCAGGTTAGCAATCAAAAATAGTTTCTCCAATGACCCAGACCTTGGGGCTGATGTTAGTTATTTTTCAAATACAGAATCAAGAGACCCATCAGCTTCTATAAATTAATAATAATAATAATAATAATAATAATAATAATAATAATAATAATAATAATAATAATAATACAGAGACGCCTGCGTTGGCTCAGTCATGTCGTGAGAATGGATGATGGCCGGATCCCAAAGGATCTCCTCTATGGAGAACTCGTGCAAGGAAAGCGCCCTACAGGTAGACCACAGCTGCGATACAAGGACATCTGCAAGAGGGATCTGAAGGCCTTAGGAGTGGACCTCAACAGGTGGGAAACCCTGGCCTCTGAGCGGCCCACTTGGAGGCAGGCTGTGCAGCATGGCCTTTCCCAGTTTGAAGAGACACTTGGCCAACAGTATGAGGCAAAGAAGGAAGGCCCACAGCCAGGGAGACAGACCAGGGACAGACTGCACTTGCTCCCAGTGTGGAAGGGATTGTCACTCCTGAATTGGCCTTTTCAGCCACACTAGACGCTGTTCCAGAACCACCACTCAGAGTGCGATACCAGAGTCTTTCGAGACTGAAGGTTGCCAACATGTAATCCTTGTTTGGACCAGAGGAACCATAAAAATGCTTGACCAGAAAGGCCACTCAAGATAAAAAAAAAAAGTGCCAAGTCTCACTCTCCAACTCAACTTTCATGGTCGTCAGATTTTTCCTCAGACTAGCACATGTGTTCTGCTTCAGTTTGCTCTCCTTCTGAAAACATGTGCATAGCCACTCTTGGTGCCAGGACAAGGATGAGGAGACAAGAGTCGTCGTCCCCCTGCACCTATGATCAGTGCGGTGGAGGGTGCAGATCGCACTGGGTGACGTACTCAGGGGGTGTGACACTACTACTGGCCAAAAAATTTTAAATTTGATATTTTTGAATAATATGATCATGTTATATATATCATTTGATCGGTAATTTAATGAGGAATATAATGAAACAAACCACTTGGAAATATCTGTATTCCATCAAATGATCTGGACAAATAACCAGAAAAGGGTAATACAACTGCTTTTTGAAACAAAAAGTGGATTTCCCTAACCCAAAACTGACTAATGAGACTGTTCTGAGAGCCAGGAAGCCGTTATTATGACATAGCATGGAACCAATTAGTATGAGTCAGCCCTCATTTCTGTGGATCGGAGGTAATGCTCTTATTCAGTTGTGTGAGTGTGAGTGTCATCAAGTTGGCCACTGGCTTTTTATTGGTTACTGATTTGATGGGTGACCTGTACCATGATAAGAACATAAGAACATAAGAACAGCCCCACTGGATCAGGCCATAGGCCCATCTAGTCCAGCTTCCTGTATCTCACAGCGGCCCACCAAATGCCCCAGGGAGCACACCAGATAACAAGAGACCTCATCCTGGTGCCCTCCCTTGCATCTGGCATTCTGACATAGCCCATTTCTAAAATCAGGAGGTTGATTTTTCCTCCAGAAACTTGTCCAATCCCCTTTTAAAGGCGTCCAGGCTAGATGCCATCACCACATTCTGTGGCAAGGAGTTCAACAGACCAACCACAGGCTGAGTAAAGGAATATTTTCTTTTGTCTGTCCTAACCCGCCCAACACTCAATTTTAGTGGATGTCCCCTGGTTCTGGTATTATGTGAGAGTGTAAAGAGCATCTCTCTATCCACTCTGTCCATCCCCTGCATAATATTGTATGTCTCAATCATGTCCCCCCTCAGGCATCTCTTTTCTAGGCTGAAGAGGCCCAAACGCCGTAGCCTTTCCTCATAAGGAAGATGCCCCAGCCCCATAATCATCTTAGTCGCTCTCTTTTGCACCTTTTCCATTTCCACTATGTCTTTTTTGAGATGCGGCGACCAGAACTGGACACAATACTCCAGGTGTGGCCTTACCATAGATTTGTACAACGGCATTATAATACTAGCCGTTTTGTTCTCAATACCTTTCCTAATGATCCCAAGCATAGAATTGGCCTTCTTCACTGCCGCCGCACATGGGGTGGACACTTTCATCGATATATATTCAACTAAATAAAGTGAATGGGGGTTACCCCACCCCTAGAGGTGCCAAGAGCACTTGGGCTGTGCAAATGAGATTGCAATTAATCTGGTACTGGAGGAGAAACCATGGGGGTGCCGCATTGAGCTCTTGCACCGGGTGAAGCGAACCCCAGTGAGGCCACTGCTTCCTATTGGACTTGTTGCTGAATCATAACTGGCAGTTAAAATCAGCCTGCAATCCCGCACACGCCTGCTTCTAAATTAACTCCATCCCAGGCCACAGGACTGACTTTAGGAGGGGGGTAAATAGATTTTGGTTGGCAGCCTCAGTGCAGCACATACAGCCACCGGAGTTCTTTTTCCGGAAAATGCACAATGGAGGGCACTCCTGCACCCCCAGATGCACCTTGCCCCTCCTGGGCTCCCTATTTTTGGGGGTCGGCTTGCTTTCGGCCTCCCAAAGTATAGCCAGCCCCCTCCTGCTGGACTCCCTCCTCCCTGGAAGCAGCAGATCCTGAGATCACCGCGCCAGGAATCTTCCGCCACTCATGCTCGGGTCTCGACGCGCACCCCTGCGCATGGGGCGGAGATGGTTTGCTTCGCCTCCGCTCTGCTCCCCCCCCCTCCAGCACAGATGGTCCATTCCTCTGCGAGAGCGCTCAGCTGCGCGGTCCCTTCTCTCCTGGCTGGCCGGCCTCGCCGGTGCTGATTCGGAGCCTGGCACCAGGCCCCCGCCTCTCCAGGGTGGCATGACACTCTTCGGGAGCAGAGAAGCCTGCTGGAGATGTGAGTAGTGGCTGCGCTCCGCTCTGCGCGTGATGGGCTCCCTCTCGCCTTCCACCACCAGGCAAGATGGCAAAAGGGCTGGCAGGGGGCGTGGGGGGCAGGACGAGGAAGCCGAGGCCCCAGCACTCCCCCCCTTCCCTGCTGCCGCCTCCCTCTCCATGGCCCCCTCCACTCCTGCGCTCAGCAATGTGCTGCGTCTCCCCCTTGGAGGAAAAGGGATTTTGCCTTGATGGCCTCTTGCAGCAAAAGCTGCCGGGGTCATTCCTGCAGAAAATCGCCAACTCTCCGAGAAAGAAAGTTCGCCTGCAGAGGCTCTGAACGTGGTCGAGGTCTTGCTGCCAGAGACCGGCCTGAGAGGGGTAGCATAAGGGGGGGCACAGGGCTTCAGCAAGGAGGGGACGTCGCTGAGATGCCCACTCGAAACCTCGGCATGCTTGGGAATGCTGGCATCATCCCTACCCATCCATTTGCAGCCATTCGCTTATAGCCCTGGAATTTGCCTTCCTCATATAATGAAAACATATACCATAACCTTGCCATGCCAAAGAATGCATCCTGAGCTGAACACAGGTGAGATCTACAGCTCTAAGTGCCTTGCAGTAAAAGTGGCTCAAAATATCTGACTTCTGTTATTTTGTTGTTGTTGTTGTGACACTGACTTACTGGAAGGTCTTGGGCCAGGCCCTTGATGCCAATGATTTGAGCATGCCGTGTAATCTTAGGCGATCAGCCCCAAAGAGTGGAGATTCAGTTGCAGAGATGATGGACGAGGTTAGTATCCACAACAACAAAAGCAGCAACTGCTCTATGCCCCTTGAAGCTATCTTTCAGCAGACAGAAATCCTACCACTGCAGTTCACACCGGTGGTGATACTGGTGGCATTAGATTAAAAATATACCTTCGGATTGGCAAAGTGTACCATACCATCAAGCAGAGGTTTAGAAGTCTGGTAGGCAGAGATGTGAGGCAGGGCCTTCTTGGAACAGAGCGCAGATCAGGCAAACTACCCCCCACCAAAAGACATGGTTAACTCCCCCACTGTTGGCTTTTAGATAGACCGTTAAGGCTCATGTTTTTAATCCAGTTTGTGTTTGATTAATTGGACCTTCATGTGTTCTTACTGCATTTGCCTTGTCTGTTTTTATATAAGTTGTTAGTGTGCATCCCTCTGAACTCTGAGGGTCTCATCTACTGGGTCAGATTCACTATCTGATGTTAGCAGCTTTTCAGGATTTCAGTCTGGAATTTTTCTCTGCCCCAGCAGGAGATGCTGGCCACTGAAACTGCTAAGCATGTTCTGTGTTTCCAAGTTACAGTTCTTCCCCAGAAATGACAGTTAAGAGTTCACTCTTAAGTGGGACCACGAGAATGGGATCAAAATATTTTAAATAAATAGATAACCTTTGATTCACACATGAAATCTTCCCACGCAGATAACCTCTCTATAATTCACATTTATTCTGCAGTCTAAACCAGTGTTTCTCATTGTTAGTCCCCCACTGTACCACTTCACATGGTTCACCTATTCAAAGTACCACTGGAAGTAATATGGCAGTGACATAATCTCTACTTACTGTGGCCAGATGTGACCACAACAAACATCAGTAAGAGGATCAGGGTGGATGGGAGGGCTGTTTTGAATGCAGAGAAGCATGCTTCAGAGCTCTGCTCACCAAGCCAAACCTCCTACCACTATATGTCCTGGTCTTGCTGCTGGGCAGCAGGGGTCTAGGGGTCTCGCAAGTACCACCTGACACCACCTCAAGTACCACTGGTGGTACCCATACTGCTGGTTGAGAAACACTGATCTAAATGTTAAGTTCCAGTGGTTTCAGTTGCAGGTATCAGAGAGTTCATGATGAAACGTTCTTCGCTTGCAGCCAAAACAGAGATACTGGTAGCACCTTAAGGGTGAACTATTTCAGCATAAGCTTGATATGATATGGTGTAGTACATGATGGCAGAAAAAGACTGATTAGTTTTCGCAATGCAATTTCAATATTAGCTAGCTAGGCCCAGGTAACTATATTCAGGATTGCAGCCTTGAATAAAATAGTAATTTTGTGATCTGTGTTGATAAATTTAGTTTCAGTCTCTAGGATAGTGCAGCTAAAATGCAAGTCTCTTTTCTGAACACAGAGCAATACCAGGAAGTCTTCCTCACTCCTGTTGTGGCGGAGGGGGCAGTTTTCCTGGTGGGCATTTGCCCTTCCCTGTGCAACAGCCTCTGCCAGTGCTGCTGTTATGCATTCTGGCTCCCTGTCTCCATCAGTGTGGGCTTTTTATGAAAAAAAAAAAAATATGAATTTTTACCTGTGAAACGCTGTGAATTTGAAGAAAGCTGGGTGACCTCATTCCTTGAACTTTGGGAGGATCGCTCCACTCAGGTGCCATCCTCAGCGATCCGCTCCTCGTCTTCTCCGCCCAACCTGTCTTCTGCTCTGTCTTCTGCGATTACTCCTTCCTTATCATGCCCTTCTCTTTTTCCTAGATCTGGACATGGCCCGAGAACCTAAACTCAGTCATTCCAGGCCCAGCGGTCAAAAGAGGCAGCACGGTGGAGGCCTGTATCCGTAAGTCCTTTCCACCACTGACCATTCTGTTGTTGAATGGGATGGGTCCTTTTTTTTTTCCTTTTGCATCTGAACCTGATCAGTGGCTGCTCTTCTGGAGAAAACAGAAGACTCTGTTCAGAATTAGGAGGGGAACACATTAATTTCATAGTCTGACCTACCTATGATAACTGGAAGTTATTCATTCTTGTGGACTGGGTTTTCTTGGCCTGTGGTAGCCTGGCTTACAGTGGAGGCAGAGGAAAATCAGCAAGAGCCGTCACAGCAGCAGCAGCATATGAATCACATCTGTCTCTAAGTGTGCAACGCCTAGACCTTCCTCCGGCCCTTTGCTTAGAAGGGCAAGAGCCAAACTCCAAACTCGGCTGGAGACTCCTGTTGCATTGTGCGCTTCCTAAGAGTGAGAGAAGCGGGCGGCGTGTCACCTCCTCCTAGCTCTGGGAGAGGGTGACGCACAGCCTGCCCTCCTGCCTGCTTTGGAAGTGCGCATAAGGAGAGGCAGGAGCCACCAAACTTGGCCGGAGGCTTCTATAGCATTGTGCGCACTTCCTAAGTGCGCAGTGGGTGGGAGGCGAGCGGGCAGTGCATCATCCCCTCCCAGTGCATCACCTGCACCACCATAATGACACCACTGCCTCAAGCCTACAGCCTCAAGCCTCTGCCGCAAGCCTCAACCTTAAGCCTACACGTTTGCAGCTTGGCCCTGCTGGCCTCGCTGCATTGGCACTGGTTAGGATCGGGCTGCCAGTCTTTACCATTGCCTGCCGTGTTTATTTTTCACATTTGTTTGCTGCCCTTCCTCCAAGGAGCTCAAGGTGGTGTGTCTAGTTCCTCCCCTCCTTTTGTCCTCACTGTAACCTGTGAGGTAGGTGAGGC
Source organism: Tiliqua scincoides (assembly GCF_035046505.1). NCBI lineage: Eukaryota > Metazoa > Chordata > Lepidosauria > Squamata > Scincidae > Tiliqua > Tiliqua scincoides. Next base: position 46,073,824 of record NC_089829.1, on the reverse strand, counting down.
TGAGACATGCAGCTGTCTAACCATTTCAGTGTGCCTGGACGGAGGCAGGGCAAGGGAAACAGAACGGACTCCATGCTAAGCGCATGCCCAGGGTTAGCCCTGCCTCGGGATGTGGCATCCATTGGCCTGGTGGTGTACTTGGCAGCAGGGAATTCAAAAGTTTGGTGAGCTAGTTCAGGGAACAGCAGGATCCTCAGTTACTCCTGGCCCAGTTGCTGTGTCTCTGCATCCAGCACCACGGACTGTTCCTGTCTGGCCACATCTGCACTGCAAAGCTAAACAGGTTTAACCATCATGGTGCCCCCTTGAAAGAGTCCTGGAATTGTAGTTCTGTAAGGAGGCTCGGGATCCTTGGGGATCTTTCTGAAACGATGATCTCTACGATTTTAAATGAGTGTCTAGTGCATTAAGCACATTTATACTGTAGCTTTGCTACATGGTAGGCTTGGATTTATCAGTTACATTCTAATGTTTCTTCCTATCAGGGTCTGGAGTGGGGCTGAACTCGGGCAGTAGGTGAGGCTGAACTGCCCCATCATTTCTATGGAAAGGTACTGCAGCTGCTTTTCCCAAGGAGGTTCTCCTTACTCCAGAGGAAGCTCTCCTTACACCCACTTTCTCGGTTGAAAGGAGAACCTCCTCGGCTGCAGGTGGGTGGGGTAGCTGTGGTGCTTTTCCACTGACTACAATGAGGCAGTTCTGTCTCACCTGCCACCTTGCACTGCGTGTCCCTGCTTCCTATTGCTACCTTAGCTATACGTTTAATCATAAGCTAATACAGAAAATAAAGCAGACCCTCTAAGTACTTTCTTTTCCTGACCCTGATCCGTTGCATTCAACAGCAGTTGGACACACAGAAATGCTGTAGGTGAAGCATTCCCTGGCATGGGGGAAAATGGTGAGATAAGCTTCATTTTCCTGATTTATTTGTGGCTTGCCGCTAGTACGTAGAATCACAGAGCCAGGAAAAAAGGTAGAAGCACATTGGTGGGTTCCCTAAAGCTCGGATTGCCAGCCTGCTCTGCTTAACCAGACTATGAACATGAAACAGAGGAAGCTGCCTCCTGTCAAGTCACTAGTCACTGAGTGGCAGAAGCTCTACAGGGTTTCAGATGGGGGTCTTTCCTAGCCCTACCTGGAAATGCCAGGGATTGACTCTATATGCAAAGTAGGTGCTGTACTATTGGTATGTGTCCTTCCCCAAAGGGGCAGTGCTGGACAGGGTTGCATTACCCATAAAAAGCCGTGTTTGCAGCCTGGGGGTGCTTTTTCGACCCAGCTTTGCTGCTGTTCACACAAGTGGCATCCATAGCACAGATCAGCTTTCACTGGCTGTGGTTGGTGGTGCCAGTTGTGTGCCACAAAAAAGGTTATCTAGTCATAACGATTCATGCACCAGGAACACCTGAAGTGTTATATGTCGGCTCATCTTTGAAAATTCTTTGGAAACTTCAGCTGGTCTAGAAAATGGCAGCCAGGGGGTTCACCAGGATTTTGCCCCAGAGAACATAATCCCCCAGTATTCAAGATCTGCCCTGAGCCCCAGTTGGTTCCTGGGCACAGTTCAAAGGACTGGTTTTACCTACCAAGCCTTAAAAAGTCTGGGGCCAGGGTGCTAAAGGGCCACCTGCTCTTCAGTTAAAATCTGCATGCCAGGGCATGATGGCATACCAGGGCATGATGGCCTGAATGCACCTGATGCAGACACTTTGCTGAAGCTACACTGCTGTAAATATGGATGGAACACTGCCTGGGAACCCCATGGCAGCTATTCCCAGGTTGAGTGTGCATAGGAGTGCTGCTGTCATCTCTTTTTTCTCCTCAAAAATAAGATGGTGATATTATACTACTTTTTACTGTTTGTTCTGAGTTGGTTTGCTCTTAATAATATGTTTTAGGTGGCCTTGATTTGTGAACCACCCTGAGGACAATTATAAATGGTGTAGGGGAGAAAGGAATCAGGATTCTTGAACAAGGATTTCAGTGTTATTTTTGAGAAGTGGAAATTTGGCTGCCAAAGCTTTTCCTGGCATGAATACAAAGCAAGGAAAAACTTTGCCTGCCTAAGTTCCTGTGTGTTGGGTGACTGTTAAAAGCACAGGAGCGTGCCCAGTTAAAAAGTTGACAGTCCTCCCACCACAGAAGGGGGTGGCTGAAGTTGTAGACTTTTGCAATCAGTTCAGATGCAAAATAATGCAAACTTTGCTTTTGAAAGCTACTTGTTGTTGGCATCCTTCAGTCTCGGAAGACTATGGTGTCACGCTCTGAATGGTGGTTCTGGAACAGAGTGTCCTCTCCAGTGCGCGAAGCCTGGGTAAAGTAGGTATGGAGGATAGGCTGTTTCCCATGCAGCAAATCCCCCCTCTCCACGTCGCTGAAATGGTCCAATGGAAAGGCAGAGGCCAATACGGTTGGTTCCAGCGGCGTCGCAGGAGTTGCCAGAATGTGACTGTGTTCAGCCATGAACTGCCTCAGGGACTCCGGCTGCGGATTTTGCCTCGAGGTTTGCTCCTGAAGCCTTTTCCATAACAGGATGTAGCCGCAATGCAGTGGAGGTTTGGGATCAGAGTTTTCCTTCTCTCAGATGAGCTGCCTTCCCAGGCTGATGAGTCCCATCTACCCGGTGGCTGTTTAGTCACCTCTTATGACAAGTACAGCCAAACTGAGGGCCTGTTCTTATCCAGGCAAGAGTCTCATTAGCATCAGGTGAAATTGAATACCTGTAGTAAGGTGATGTTCTTCTTCTCTTCTGCCATGTAAATCCAGACTGAGGGCCCCATCCTATGCAACGTTTTAGTGCTGATGCATCTGTACCAATGGAGTGTGCTCTGCATCCTGTGGCGGGGGGGGGGGGACAGTCATGGAGGTTTTGTCAAGGTAAAGAAATGTTTGTTCCAGTAGTGTAGTTAGAGGGGCTGCAAAGCACTAAGTTTTGCATGGTGAGGCACCATGCAAGCAGCCTATTCCACCTCCCCGTCATATGTCTCTGTTTTGTTCTGGCGGCCCAGAATGGCTCCGAAGGGGAGAGGTCGCTTGGACATCACAGTGAGGCACCATGCAAAACTTAGTGCTTGGCAACCCCTCTAGCTATGCTACTGGTTTGTTCCCTTACCTTGGGTTTTCATTGGTGCTGGAAAGTTGGATAGGATTAGGCCCTGAGGGTGTTTTTTGCCCTCCAGGGCAGCCTGTAAACTCCATTTTTGTACGTGTAAAATCTTATTAGTAGCAAGATCAGATACTAACCCTAAAGCAGGTAGCAAAACTGGTGTATCCTTTGACAGGCCGATCTCATTTCCCTTATTTTCAGAAATGAGTGTTGAGAAACATCGACTGCAGCTTGTTTTATCACTACTTTGCTTCTTCCTGTTGGCCCTCACAGGAAGCTTGTTTCATTGCCAAGAAAACAGATTAGAACCCTGAGATTAAGTGGGGGGTTTTTTATTGCATATATTTATTTATATGGCTGGTAATGAAAATGATTTGCCTGCAGCTGTTTGGTCAGGAAGCCAAAGTCTGGGGAGGGGGTGAGGTAGGGAAAGAGTACCTGCCTGAGTGTTTCCTCATCTCCTTGGATTTTGGTGGATTACAGGAGTGATTAGCTAACTATAATCTCAGCCTAATCTCCTTCTGGGTGAAAGGCTAGTTGTGGCATGAATAATTTTCATTACACCAGGTACGGTGTTAACAAATCAGATCCAGGATTCAGGGCCCAATCCTATCCAATTTTCCAGGGCCAGTGCAAACATGCCAATGGGGTGTGTGCTGCATCCTATGATGGAGAGGCAGTCACAGAGGCCTCCTCAATGTTAGTTAAATTTGTTCCCATACCCCTGGGATGCATTGGGGCTGCACTGGTGCTTGAAAGTTGGATAGGATTGGGCCCTCAGACAAGACAGGATACAGAAGCATTCGTGCCTTGCAGGAAGTTACGTGACCTATCAAGTTTGAATTTGGAGCAAAAAACTTGTCTCAGAAAGATCAGGTGATGAGAAGCAGACAGGTGTCAAAGGACGTGAAAGACAGGTGTTGGTACTTAAGAACAGCCCCACTGGATCAGGCCATAGGCCCATCTAGTCCAGCTTCCTGTATCTCACAGCGGCCCACCAAATGCCCCAGGGAGCACACCTGATAACAAGAGACCTCATCCTGGTGCTGTCCCTTGCATCTGACATAGCCCATTTCTAAAATCAGGAGGTTGCACATACACATCATGGCTTGTAACCCGTAATGGATTTTTCCTCCAGAAATTTGTCCAATCCCCTTTTAAAGGTGTCCAGGCCAGACGCCGTCACCACATCCTGTGGCAAGGAGCTCCACAGACCAACCAGACGCTGAGTAAAGAAATATTTTCTTTTGTCCGTCCTAACCCTCCCAACGCTCAATTTTAGTGGATGTCCCCTGGTTCTGGTGTTATGTGAGAGTGTAAAGAGCATCTCCCTATCCACTCTGTCCATCCCCTGCATAATTTTGTATGTCTCAATCATGTCCCCCCTCAGGCGTCTCTTTTCTAGGCTGAAGAGGCCCAAACGCCGTAGCCTTTCCTCATAAGGAAGGTGCCCCAGCCCCGTAATCATCTTAGTCGCTCTCTTTTGCACCTTTTCCATTTCCACTATGTCTTTTTTGAGATGCTGCGACCAGAACTGGACACAATACTCCAGGTGTGGCCTTACCGTCGATTTGTACAACGGCATTATAACATTAGGTGTTTTGTTCTCAATACCCTTCCTAATGATCTCAAGCATAGAATTGGCCTTCTTCACTGCCGCCGCACATTAGGTAGGGCTTTCAAGATTTCTTGTGCCTTTTAAAGCAGCCTGGTATGTGGAAATTGACCTCATGGAGATGAAGTATTCTCTGCTTTATTTCTGTGTGTCAGGTTGAGATTAAAGGCACAAGAGCGGAACCAGGGAAAAGTAGATAACCCAGAGTGTGGGGAGGTCCTGTGAGGCAATTGGGTTGCTTCAGTGGTAGGACAGCTTGTCTACTTCAGCAATGGCTCCCTTTGCAAAGCTTTTGGAAGCAGTTTTGTGCATGTGGCTTATTTTAGGATCGAAGCACTGGTAAAGTTGGAGAGTGAGACTTGGCACTTTTTTTTATCTTGAGTGGCCTTTCTGGTCAAGCATTTTTATGGTTCCTCTGGTCCAAACAAGGATTACATGTTGGCAACCTTCAGTCTCGAAAGACTGGTATTGTGCTCTGAAAGGTGGTTCTGGAACAGCGTCTAGTGTGGCTGAAAAGGCCAATTCGGGAGTGACAATCCCTTCCACACTGGGAGCAAGTGCAGTCTGTCCCTGGCCTGTCTCCCTGGCTATGGGCCTTCCTTCTTTGCCTCTTAGCCTCAGACTGTTGGCCAAGTGTCTCTTCAAACTGGGAAAGGCCATGCTGCACAGCCTGCCTCCAAGCGGGCCGCTCAGAGGCCAGGGTTTCCCACTTGTTGAGGTCCACTCCTAAGGCCTTCAGATCCCTCTTGCAGATGTCCTTGTATCGCAGCTGTGGTCTACCTGTAGGGCGCTTTCCTTGCACGAGTTCTCCATAGAGGAGATCCTTTGGGATCCGGCCATCATCCATTCTCACGACAAGGATTAGCCTTAGGTTAAGTCCAGGGTTGCCAGATACAAATGGGGACAGAGTGCCTATACCTTTAGCCATTGTATAGAAGGGGGAATGTTGGCAGGTGCAGCTTTTAAAATGCTTCCATGTTGAGCAGCACCTGCCAACATTCCCCCTTCTATACAATGGCTAAAGGTATAGGCACTCTGTCCCCTTTTGTATCTGGCAACCCTAGTTAAGACCCTTAAAAGGTGCCCAAAAAGTGTTCTCTCTTGAGTTGGTGATTGGCAGTGAACCTGCCTATCACAGTTTTAAATTGTGTACCAGATTCTTTCCTCCCTCTTGAAATTCAGGTGAATGATTTTTGCTGAGTAGTTGGACATATCTACAAACATCATTCTTGTACTAATTTATATGCAATGCACCACCTCACCATGGTTGCTTGAGAATTGTAGTTTGCTGAAAGTGCAGAGAACTCTTTGTTAAAGACAGTGCTGGCCTGTCTATGAGGTTGATTGAGATTACTGCCTCAAGTAGCAGTTTGGCGGGGGGAAGCAAACACTTCTCCTGCTCCCTGAATTTGAAAAGGAAAAGGAAAACAAGCGCAAGACGAAACGTGGAATAGAGGAGAGCAATGGACTTGAACAAGGGTGTCACACGCAAGGCCTGCGGGATGGATGCTGCCCGTGGAAGCTCTTTGTCTGGTCTTTGGGCTCTCTCAGCACCACCTTCAGCTGCTGATATGCAATGAGGTGTCGCTGATGAAACGGCAGCCTGCAAAATAATTGGGCCCCTCCACACCTTGAAAATATGATCAAGATTTGTGTATTTTCTCTTGTCATTTGCGCCTACATGGTATTTGCCAGGGCTCAATGTTTAAATGGGGGCTAGTATCTACCCCACAGTGTGATTGCGGGTTTTTCCACCAAACCATATACCACATTGTGTATGGCTGCAAATTGAGGGTGTATACTAGCCCATGGTCTGACTTTTTCAATGAAGGTAACTCTGTTCTTGAATGGCTGGACGAACTGGACATTGATATTTGATCTAATTTAGTTGTTATATAAGTCCATGTATTATATGCCATACACTAAATAAATAAATGTCATTTGCAGCTAATGAGTTCCTAAGTGAGAAAAAAACTGCTTATTTCTGGTCATGGCCTGCTTAATGACATCACTTCCTACTTAATGACATCACTTCCTGCTTAATGACATCACTTCTGACCCTTAGCAGGCATCATGAATGCTGTTTGGCCCACTGTATGAAATGAATTTAACATTCCTGGGCTAGAGTTCTCTTCCACTCTAGCCCACAATTCTCCTTTGCTTCCTTTCTGCTCCATCACCTCTTCTTTTCTAGATCCAGAGCAGTGGAGGTAGTGGCTGGTGTGCTGCTGGGTAATGCAGGTGTTTTCTGACGTGATACCACAGCTGCTGGGAGATCTTGGGGTGGCCCTGGTTAGAGATCCTCACCCCCTCACAAAGTTAAATTCCTCAAGCTTTTCTGGAGAGAGAGAATGGCTAAAGCAGTAACAAACTGCTGTGCAGACATACCTGGTGTGAACCAGAGTGGTCCAGCAGATATCAAATACCAAAGAGCACCTAGACAGGTCAGACAGCATCACTCAGGGACAGAACAAGGGCTTTGCAAGTCTGACTCTCCCCCGTAAGAGCCAGGGCAAGAAACCAAGCAATGGGGCTGCTGATCCAACAGATGGAAACTTGGAAAACAAAAGGACTGAACAAAGAGTCCCAAAATAACTCTGAGGGACAAACAATAGCTATATGAACAGCTTCCCCCAAATCCCTGGCTTCAGCTTTCCTCATAGCTGCCAAAGAGCCGCCCAGTCTGCCTTTAAAAGGAGAGGAGTTGCTATTGCCGGCAGCATGAGCCATTCTTAAATCCCTCTGAAAGACCATCGTCTCTTTTGTCCTGCGATCCAGGGCAGCACATCTTGGGAGCGGAGCACTTCCAGCTTTCCTATCTCCTCCTCCACCAGCACCATTTTGGCCACTGCTTGAATTGGACACTGATGGCACTTGAGGAACTGCACCATTCCCAGGCACACAAAAAGCCTGTGAAAGAGGAGGAGGGGGTAAATAAAACAACAGGGTGTATTATGGCATGGATGTTCAGAGGCAAAAGCCTGGTTCATCAGACGTCCTGGGTGGGTTGTCACTTAGAGTAGCTCTTGCCTACGGGAACTCATGCCACAATAAATCGCTTAGTCTCTCATGTGACAGGTCGTGTTCCGCCTTTTTTTGCCACTACTGACTAAACACAGCTGCTCATCCAGAAACAGCACACTGGAGCCAGACGAAGCAAGGATGCAACTTTGGGGGGAAGAAAGTGCCATAAGCCAGGCTGCCCTAGAAATTAATCATGCACAGAACAAGACAGAATTCTGTGGTTACAGAATTACAAAGCAAAGCAGTGTGAATAGTTTTGCATAATTTCATCTGCCTCTGCTTTTCACAGAGTGGGGCAAATTGTGCATTAACCCCTTGACCACTGGAAGTCCTGTTTCTTCTGTTTTGCCTTCTGAAGTTTCACCAGGTTTTTTTCCACACACCTTCAAGCCAATCTTTCTAGCCAAAAAGTTAGCAACTTGGGTTTTTTCCTTTTTAATAGGAAGCTCAATTAGACAGGGCCTGTGAGATCTGTGATTAGACCATGGCAGATCACTTATGTGTACATTTAATTTTTTCCTAATGTGGCCAATAGGAGCTTGAGGCAAGGGTGGTTTCTAATTGAGAAAATGGCAGGGGGAAAGGGTTAACCCCTCTTCTATGGTGCCAATCACTATGGTGCCAATCCAGCCCTCACCAGAACTCATTGCTACAAGATGTGGTGATGGCCACTAGCTTAGATGGTTTTAAAAGGGGATTTAGAGAAATTCTATGCAAAAGGTACCAGGGGAGCAATGGTGGAGATTCTGTGCTGAAACTAATAGAGACCATTGCTAGATTGACCGCATCCATCACAGATCTCCATAGTGTTTGTATTAAATATTAGGGAGGTCCACCAGACAAGAGACATTTCCTGAAAGTTCCTATTGCATATCAGTTGATGTGTTTTCCTCTCTGGGGCTGTAGCTACCGGGGGTCCAGCCCTGTCAAGGATATTCCAGGGGTGCCACCTCCGCCCCTGAATTTTTCAGGATAAAAAGGTATCCCAGCTCTTTTACATGTGGGAATATAAGCAAAAACAGGAACACGGTATTGGACCTGCTCACTAAGAAGTTATATGATGGACAGCACAATCATGAGCCTATGCTGCATCCAGTGCAAGTTTGGGGTCAGAATTGGCGCAACCTGAGGCAAGGGGAAAACTTTCCCCTTACCCCGTGTTGTGCTGCACTGGCCCCAAAAGATCTACTCGGATCTGAGCCACCTCAGGAGGTGGTGCAATTCCAAGTAGAGCGGAGCAGCCAGAGACTGCTTCGTGCTGCTCGTGAATGGGGTCAGGATCTGGCATCACCACTGGATCTTGGCCCCGCCTCCCACTCCCCATCCGCCCTCCACAGAAATGCCTGCTGCCCGTCCTCTCCCTACCCTGAAATGTCTCTTCCCCACCTCATCCCCACCCGACCCCTGTGTCGGCCAAGCTTGGCTGATGCAAACTTACCCTGTCAGGACTGGATCCAGCATGGGGAGGGCAACTCTAAAGTCGGCATAAATGTGTCTTACGGCAGCGCAAGTGACTTGTGCCGGCTGATAATTGTGCCGGGGTTAGGATTGCGCTGTTCATCCCGTTAAACTCGCTTGGCTACCTGCATTTAATTTGCAGCTATGCTGCAATAATTCTTGGCCCCAAAATGGTTGGCTGCACCAACTGATTACACTTTGAAGCCTGCAATGTCTTTATTGGGGATTGTATTTGCCAGCTTTTTAATTGGACCTCCAGATCTGTCACTTGTCATCCCACCTCATGGATTGCACTGGCCACGTGTGGTGGGGCGAAGGCAGGAAAAAGGCCGAGAGAGGGACCACATAATTGCTCAGAGTCCTGGTGTGGCCAGTGGTCTTCCCTGTCTTTGAGAATGAAGCAGGAGCTCCGGCTGCTCTCACTGGGGACAAGGGCAGAGTGTGTTTTGCTGCAGCAACAGCAGCTGCTGAGTGGACAAGAAGATAAAAGTGGCACAAAACGTTCTCTTCTGGGCCTTGCTGTGTAAGCTCCAGAGATTGACGGTGGTGGAGATTCACGCTGTGGGGGAGGCTTCCGGGAGGAAGTGGAGCTGAAAAATTTCAATTATTCTGCAACACATTCCAAGCTGATGTCTGGCAACTTGGCTCCCACGCACTCCCCTGTGGGATGACAATCAATTTCCAGCTCCGTAGATCGATTTAAAAGGAACAACATGCCAAACAAAAACCCGAAACTGAATGCCCGAGCAAGCTAAAGAAGTTGGCAAGCTGCGGGTGGGGGTTCCAGGGCTTGTCCTCGCCCCCTTGGCTCTGGGCTGTGAGGTGGGTTCCTTTGGTGGTGGGTGAAATCTGTGCTGTGCAAGAGGAATGGCAGGGCAAGAGAAACCGAGCACTCCTGCTCCATCCAGAAAAGGGGCCAGCATCACTGGTTGCCCAGGAAACCAAGGCACAACCTTACACCCTACAGGGCTTTTGTACCTTTTAATAGTTGTGTAGCGGAGGGAATGTTGGCAGGTGCAGCTTGCCATGTCAGTCAGTTGGCATCCTTCAGTCTCGGAAGACTATGGTATCGCGCTCTGAATAGTGGTTCCGGAACAGTGTCCTTTCCAGTGTGCGAAGCCTGGGTAAGGTAGATATGGAGGATAGGCTGTTACCCATGCAGCAAATCCTCCCTCTCCACGTCGCTGAAATGGTCCAATGGAAAGGCAGAAGCCAATATGGTTGATTCCAGCGGCATCGCAGGAGTTGCCAAAACGTGACTGTGTTCAGCCATGAACTGCCTCAGGGACTCTGGCTCCGGATTTTGCCTCAAGGTTGACTCCGAAGCCTTTTCCATAACTGGATGTAGCCACAAGGCAGTGGAGGTTTGGGATCAGAGTTTTCCTTCTCTCAGATGAGCTGCCTCGTGAGCTGACTCAGGCTAACGAGTCCCATCTACCCATTGAAGAAAGGGTGGGATCTACCCAGTGGCTGTTTAGTCACCTCTTACGACAAGTACAGCCAAACTGAGGGCCTGTTCTTATCCCCCAGCCCCCAGGGGAAAGCTTGCCATGTATGGTTGCAAAAAGCTGCACCTGTCGTAAATTCCTCGCTGACATGGATATTGATGGTTCAGGAGTCCTCTCCTCCTTCACACTGCTCCCTGTTTGCTGTCTGTTAGAAAGTCTGCACAAATGCACTTTTCTGGAGTCTGCCTTTCTGTTTTCTCCTGCCCCCCCAAGCGTGCAACGCACGATTCATTACAGGCGGGCCAGCTCCCTTCAAGGGAGATGCACTTGCTGACAGCTTTCTCCTCCGTTTGGGTCTTAGGGACAGGCAGTTTTCGCACAGAACTACCAACCGTGAAATTTAACATCAGAAATCTCTAACTGACGATCAGTCGAGAGAGCATCGCGGCCTGTCCTGCTCCTGACTGAATGAGAATCTTTGGCAAAGAAGTTTTATCCAGCCCATCCCCCCACTCCGGAGAAATAAGGGCACTTTGTACATGCTTTTAGCATTCCAGAGGAAGTCCTTGGCCTGCCCACATGGAAGACTGGGATCTACTGCTGGTTTGCAATAGATCAACAAACTCTGTGATTCCTAACTGTTTAACAATTGGAACAATACAAAGAAGCCCCCCTCTCCCAATTATCTTGCTGAAATGGTTAAAGCTGCCCCGGGGGGGTGGGGGAACCAGGAGTGAATTTTGTGAAAATGATTTTGAGCTCAGTCATCCCAGGTGTGTAACTCATGGGGTGTCACAGAAAGAGCTCCACCCAAATTCACTACTTTGCAGCTGGCTCCAGTTTTCTGAGTTCTTGTTAAAATGTAGTTGATCCCACAAGACCATTGGATGTTATCCATGCGGCCCTGGGTTCAAATCCCACTCATCCATGAAGGTGACCTTGGCCTAGTCATGTACACCCATCCATCTCAAAGGTTTTGTGAGAATTAACATAGCATATGCCTCTCACAAGTCAGTATTATGTAATAGAATGATGGACTGGCACCGGGAGGACCAAGGTTCAAAGTTCTCAGCTATTAAGCGTATTGTGTCGCTATCTGTCTGGCCTAACTCGCTTCGCAGGATTAATGTGAGGATACTGTGGGAGTGAAGAGGCATGTTTGCTACTCTGAGCTCCTTGAAGAAAGGGTGGGATAAAAATGTTATTTTAAAAAACTGACCAGTTTCCTTGTATAAACCAAGTGTTCTTGGGAACTGCAGGGCTGGTGTCACTCCAGATGTAAACACGGCATGGAAAAAAAGGCATTTCCTCATCTGAACTGAAGAACTTGCTCAGTCGTTGTATATAATTTGGATGCTCATATATGATTTACTACCAAATATTGATTTATTTAGCTATGTAAACTGCTTTGTGAAATACCTCTTGTTGAAAAGTGATATATACATATTCTTTTTCTTAATAATAATAATTCCCAGAGGTTGGGTTTTTTTTTTCTTTTGCTGCTTTTTCACTTATCATTTCACTTATTTTTTCACATTTATATACCACACTTCCTCCAAGAATCTCAGGGTAGTGTTCATGGTTCCTCCCCTCCTTTTGTCCTCACAACAGCCCTGTGAGGTAGGTGAGGCTGAGAAATAGTGACTGACCACTGAGGTCACTCAGGAAGCTTCGTGGTCAAGCAAGGATTATTATAATCTTTACAATCTGCTTTTATACAAAGTACAATAGGAATCTACCTGATATGGGGTCAAATTGCTGAGGTTCCTACTTAAGCCCTTTTGAAAACATAAAACTTCACAGTTTTATGCAAAAACAGTTAAGCAAAAATAGAAACCTTAACAGAACTTGTAGTTTCCTGTGTGCTTGTTTGTACACTGAGTCCTGGCTGTATATGATGGTGTAGTTGGAGACATGATGAGAAGACCAGTTTTGGGAAACGTGCAAATGAGAAGAAGTTCCTATACCAGTGAATCACTAGATTCTTCCTCTTTTGTTGCAGCAGCTGTGACCTGGACTATGAGCTCTACAAAGAGGATTTCCCATACAGGTGGGTTTGGTGTTTTGGTCTCCCTGCATGCCTACCCCCATGTCAACATAGCAAGAGTGGAAGTTCTTTTACACACATCTAGGCCTCAACATGGATCTGCCTTGGATCTGAGCTGTTGTCTTGAGGGTATTGTGCTCATATCCTCTTCTCGCCTGCAGGGTCTATGAGTATCAGAAGATCCCGCCTCTCATCAGTCACATACCTGTCAAGACCAGGCGAAGTCATCTCGGTGCTGGGGGCAAGACCGGCCTGGGCCCCCACACAAGTCTGAGAGGCAACCACAATTCCACGACGGGCCGTACGAAGTGTAAGTGGTTTGGGGCTGAGATCTTGGAAATAGTCCTTGCTACAGGGTTTAATCTAAGCTTCCCCCATCCTATTGCACAAGAAGCCAGTGTAACCTTCCTCATCCATAATCCGTGAGTACCTCTCAAACTCTTTTTATCTGAGAAAAAGAAAACAATGAAAGAGGGACAGGAAAATGAGAATGAATAGAGTAATTAAGAGAAAGAGACAGGCAGGAAAGAGGGAGAGAAGGCAGTGCCTTTAACAAATAGATGAGATTATCTTCCTTCCCTAAACTATAATTGAGGGCTGAGGCTGTCTCTCCACAGAAAGTGTAACTGAGGGCCTCCCTGATTAACTGTGGTGATTAACAGAGAGAATTTATCCTCTCTGATAAGATGGTTGCTGTCCTTCAAAATATGTTGAAGGTTCTGTATGTTATACTAGGGATAACAAGTGCCAGAGCAGGGTCTCCAAACCCTTCAGTATGAGGGCCACATTGTATATTTCACATATGTGTGGGGGCTGAAAAATCAGTTTCATATAAATAAATAAAATTTAAATGATTGAATAAGTTTTAATTCTTTAGGATCTTTTTCATAATCAGCATAATATGATTTTACAAATTTGGGAATCCCCCCAGGCGTAGGGCCTCCTGGTGCAATCTTCTGTGGAAGCATCTCCCTCGCATAAGGCTCTGTGGTTATCCAGCGCATCAGCAGGTTGCTGCAGGCCAGAAAGTTAAGGGTTCTCCACCACTGTGCTGTGGGCCAGATAAAATCTTGTGGAAGGCCAGATTTGGCCCCCAGGCCATAGTTTGGAGACCCCTATGCTAGAGCTGTCACACAACAGAGTCATCTCACAAAATAGATGCTCAGAAACTATATTACTATTAGCCTTAATCAACTTTGTGGGCAAATCTGTTTTCTAAGGGGCACAAGAGCAATGGCTGTGATAGGGAGAGTAGGTCTGGTTTTAGCACAAGGAGATCTAATTTGCATCTTTCAAGGGTAAAGGTTTGGGAATAAATCCACCAGCAACTATACAAGAACCTTGCAGAAGCCAGGCACTTTACCAGGAAGGGAGGAGACTGAGTTAAAAGACCAGAATTGAATTGATCCTATCAGAGGAGCAAAACAGACTGAGACACTCCTGCAGTGCTCTTTGCATGCAGAAGTTACTAAGGCGAATTGCAACAACTAAAAGATCAACTTATTTTGTTTTTTTCTTCTGCCACTTGTTCCTGCTTTGAAATGTATTATTCATTTAAAGGCCTAACTAGCTCATTTCATCTCAGACTGTTGGGTGTGGGTTGCAGTAGTTTATAAGAAAGGTATAAAAACTGAAAAAATGGAATTTAAAACATCATAGATAAATGTAAAAGGTATATTAGAGTGCGGTCCACACCTGGTGATGTGCAGGGAGGGGTGACACCACTACTAGCCAAAATGTTTAATCTGGTATTTTTGAATAATATGATGTTATATATCGTTCAATGTATATTTTCATGCGGAATGTAATGAAACAAACTGCATTGAAATATCTCTATTCTATCAAATGATGTAGCCAAAAAACCAGCAGGGGTGGGGCAAAGTTGCATCTCCACACCCACCGTCCAGGGCGTTGCCCTGCCCACTGCATGAGAAGAAGTCCATCATGGGGGTGATGTGCTGGTCTCTTGCACCAGGTGAAGAAAACCCTAGTGAAGCCACTGCTCTCAGGCAGCCCTTGGAAAAGACAATAGTATATGCCCCTAGGCCAATTTCTCAGTTTGCCTCCTGTTGTACCTGATAATACATTTCTGCTGTGGTCCTTTGAAAACCATTTCAAAGGCAGCACTTGAGCCCTCCTGATGATGACAGTGCACTTCTTCTTTAGTCTCACAGCTCTGCTCTCCCTCTGCTCATGTTGGCAACCTTAAGTCCCGAAAGACTCTGGTATTGTGCTCTGAGTGGTGGTTCTGGCACAGCGTCTAGTGTGGCTGAAAAGGCCGATTCGGGAGTGACAATCCCTTCCACACTGGGAGCAAATGTAGTCTATCCCTGGTCTGTCTCCCTGGCTATGGGCCTTCCTTCTTTGCCTCTTAGCCTCAGACTGTTGGCCAAGTGTCTCTTCAAACTGGGAAAGGCCATGTTGCAGAGCCTGCCTCCCAGCGGGCCGCTCAGAGGCCAGGGTTTCCCACTTGTTGAGGTCCACTCCTAAGGCCTTCAGATCCCTCTTGCAGATGTCCTTGTATCGCAGCTGTGGTCTACCTGTAGGGCGCTTTCCTTGCACGAGTTCTCCATAGAGGAGATCCTTTGGGATCCGGCCATCATCCATTCTCACGACATGACCGAGCCAACGCAGGCGTCTCTGTTTCAGCAGTGCATAAATGCTAGGGATTCCAGCACGTTCCAGGACTGTGTTGTTTGGAACTTTGTCCTGCCAGGTGATGCTGAAAATGCGTCTAAACTAGGTTCAATCCCTTGCATCTCCAAGGAGGGCTGGGGAAGGCTCCTGTCTGAAACCCTGGAAACTTTAAAACCTAGTCTTCGCAGCACCAGCCTTCAAGGGAGGGGTGGTGCAGGGATCCCACGGATGTCTCTGCAGGGTTCCCCAAACCTCAGAATGACTAAAAATCGAGATCAAGACCCACTTCTGGTTTTGCGATCCTGGCAATTGCGTTGAGGCCTTTACTCCTCCACTGCAACTACTTATGTGGTTCCCAACTTCCCTGTAGAAGTTTGGGAACCACTGGACTGGAGAGTACTGTGGTAACCAGGCTACATTCTGCTGAAGGGCTCAGACAGAAGAATTCAATTCAAGGGCTTCTGCTAAGGAGAAATGTTGTTGCCAGAGACAATAATAGGACCACAGGTGGCTGGAGTGGTGCTCAACCTTCACTAAGGGCCCAGTCCTATCCAACTTTCCATTGCAGATGCAAACATACCAACAGGCTGTGCACTGCGTCCTGCAAGGAGGGGGGCAGTCACAAAGGCCTCTTTAAGGTAAGGGAACATATCCTCCCTTACCTCGGGGCTGCATCAGCACTGGACATTGGAAACGATGGGGCCTAAAGCAGTTTGCCTTTAGAAAGAGTTGCTTGCTGGTTAAGACACACCAGATCTGTGTCTGCAGGGTTATATCATCCTACACAGGAGATTCGGCGTTCTTTTAAACCCATGTGGTCAGTCAGTTGTAAATCCTTTGTATAGCCTTCCTAGATATCAATTCCTTTTAGTAAATCCGTTGTTGTACTGGTTGTACCTGAATGAAAAAGCATCGGTCAAGACCGCTGGCACAAAACTGAGCTGTCTGCAGCGCCGGCTTCGGCTGTCCAGCAATGCGTCACCACCGATAACAGCTTTGCTAGCTGATAGACCTCATGCCTCACCTGCTGGCACATCATTGACAGCTAAGCGCTTAGCTGCGCCTGCTGGCGAACCCCTAGTGTGTGTTGATGCCAGTACAACACCCCCTGCTGCACCAGCAAGGCTCTCAGATGCCCTTGAATCTGTCAACAGTCAGGAGGAAATTGAGGAAGCTTATGCTGCTGTTGGAGATGCTGAAAGTGCTGGATCAAAGCCCACCATGTCTGGTGGAGCATCAGATCATAAAGGTGTTTTGAAACCAGCTTCCCAATTAATCACACACAGTCTGAATGATAACAACTTTGAACACTGTCAATCAAAATGGCCAACACTGCATGTAGACCATGTTTTAAGCTTCTGAACACAGCAAAATTGTTCTCAGAGAGGACTCAAACACCCCTATTGCAAAAGAACCTAAGCCTAATTTCAAGACAAGCATTTGGAACAGTCCTACCACAGCAGAAGCATTCAAGCATTCCAACTCTCAGCCTTGACACCTTCGGAAACAACACAGGTTTCCTGTCTGGGATAAGCAATAGCTGGAGGTGGGAGAAAATGGTGATACTGAACTAAAAACACTTTCTGCGTGTCTCATTTTTTGTAAAGAAAAAAAAAAAACCAAATGTGAAAAAATAAAACCTTTTGATTTTTAATATATAATTGGGAGGGGTGCATGGGTAATGACTGTGGCTGCATCTGCTGACACTATACCACCTATATCACCTACCTAGTACACTTTAAAGGTGATTATAATTTATAAGTATAATGTAAATTTTGAATAAAAAAAACTAACCGCTTTCTGCATTTCTAACTTTAGAAAACACAAAATTCGTGAAAAAATAAAGCTGCTTTCTCCCACCTCTAACAGCCAAGGCCAGTAAAAGACTAGCAGGCAGTGTTGAATCCCTCCTTCTGCACACTAATGAAGATGCAAGAAACAGCCTTCCCAGCGGCAACTAGTAGCTTCTGTGGGAAAGAGAATGCTGGACTAGATGGGTCTTTGGCCTGATCCAGCCAGGTTTTTCTTATCTTCAGATGCAAAAACAAATGAAGTATGTACATCGTATACAAAAACATCTGAAGAATAAGTATGTACCCGATAGGAGAGATGCTGGCACTGTATGCATTGTCTGCTTCAATGCATTGAAGTTGATGCTCATCTGTTGGCTCTTATGTGAAGCCTCTTTCCACTACACCAGGGGTGCCCAAACCCCGGCCCTGGGGCCACTTGCGGCCCTCTAGGCCTCTCAGTGCGGCCCTCAGGGAGCCCCCAGTCTCCAATGAGCCTCTGGCCCTCCAGAGATTTGTTGGAACCCACGCTGGCCTGACATAACTGCTCCCAGCATGAGGGCAACTGTTTGACCACTCACGTGAGCTGTGGGATGAGGGCTTCCTCCACTGCTTGCTGTTTCATGTCTGTGATGCAGTAGCGGCAGCAAAGGAAAGGCCAGCCTTGCTTTGTGCAAGGCCTTATATAGGCCTTGAGCTATTGCAAGACCTTCATTCATTCATAAAAGTTCATCTTTAATATATTTATTTATGTGAACTTATGTAAATTTATTCAAATTTTAAATGTAAATTCTTTTTCCCCCCAGCCCCTGACACAGTATCAGAGAGACGATGTGGCCCTCCTGCCAAAAACTTTGGATACCCCTGCACTAGACAATGTCAAGAAAGCTGGAAACAGCTCACAAGATACAGACCTTGATTTGGCAGAACTCTCTAGAAAAGAGGCCTCCAAACCCCAGCCTGCGGTCCAAATCCAGTGCACCAGGATTAGCCATCCAGGTGTGGCACAGTGGTGGTGAAGCCTTCTGTTCCATGCTGCAGCCTGCAGTTGTCACAGCCGATCTTTGCACAACCCTGTGCCAGGCAGCTTCTTTCCCTGGAAATCGGGGCGCAGAGTCTTCTGGGGTGATGGGCAGTGGAAGCAGCTACCTGGCACCAGGTTGTGCAAAGATTGGCTGCAAAAACTGGAGGCTGTGGTGCAGAACAGTACACCCCTGCCATAAAACGCCCAGAAAGCTGATCCTGGCACTTGCTGTGGGCCAGTTAGGAGACTGCTGCTCTCTAGAATAGGAGACAATACTTCAACTTGACAACATTAGTGATGTCCGCATTGTGACATTGGCCTAGTTGGTCCATTTTGGGGAGGGGGCATTATCCAGAGAATACAGAAATGTGACAACACTCATGGTACATTTTTGAGTGGCTAGCAGCTCAACCCTGTGCATGTCTACTCAGAAGTAAGCCCCTCTGAGTTCAGTGGGACTTTCTCCCAGGATTGCAGCCCATGATTCATACAGCTGATGTTGAACATCTCATCAGTACAAGTGTCACAAGAAGTGACATTTGGATTTAAGCATAATCCACAACAAACACTCAGCTGAGGCAGAAAATGAATCCTCCTTTCACTATCACAATATGTCACTGCTCAACAAATGGAATCCTAGGGCAGGGGTGCTCAAACTTTCAACTTTAGGGATGCTGGACCTTTAACAAGTGTATAGAAGAGAGAATTTCAGCAGGTGCAACTTGTCATCTGTGGGATGACAAGTTGCACCTGCTGCAATTCTCTCTTCTATACACTTGTTAAAGGTCCAGCATCCCTAAAGTTGAAAGTTTGAGCACCCCTGTCCTAGGGCACCGATGCCCCTATGGATGACTAAGCAAGAGCAGACACAGCTAAAGCAAGAGAACAGCTGTAGCTTAAATGAATTCCCATTCAAAGGAGGCTTGCAAGCAACACTGTTTACCCCACATAGAGGGTGATGATAAAGTCCTCATGAAACAAAGGAAATTCTGACGTGATCACTGTGAGAGGAATATGGGACATGCACAAACATGTAGTCTTTTCTGGTTTGTACTGCTATATAACTGCTGTATGCCTTTGTATGCTATTTTTATGTAGGGTTAATAAATGCTTTTGACTCATCAAGTAGGTCCCAATAATTTGCCATTAGTATCAGGTTATGAAGATTGAAAGGAAACAGTAATCAACTTAGAACTCAAGCCTAAGCAGGTCTACTCAGAAGTAAGTCCTATTGTGTTCAATGGGATTTACTCCCTGGAAAGTGAGGATAGGATTGCAGCCTTAATGTCCTATTCCTTTAACTTACTTTCTCATTATTTCTTTTAAGAAGCAACATCGTTCCTTATCAAAGCCCAGATTCCCAACTGCACAAAAACCTTGTCTCCACTGCATGAGTTTTCCCCCACTGCACAAAATGCACCCAAGTGGATATTAGAATAAGCCCTGCTTTGGTGTCTGGGTGCACTTCTGCTTGGCCTGGGGTGCTCCTTGGCACTAATGCCCTTCGCCGCATTATACCATATCACATCTACACTGTATTTTGCTCATGGAAAGTGAAGCCTCTGACCCCAGGATGGTGTAGCAGCACAGAATGTGTGGCAGGCAATGCAACGCATTGATTTGAACTATCCAGATTATATTTTGGCTGCAAACTTACAATCGTTTCAATTGGTCCCTCATTATCTCGGTACCAGCCTTCATAGTTTCCCATACAAATAATGCAACTTCATTTTAATAAACTATTTTATTTAATTAAGAGCACAATCCTATGCATATCTACTCAGAAGTAAGTCCTATTGTACTTATGGGGTTTACTCCCAGGAAAGTGCATCTAGGATTGCAGCCTAAGAAATTTATATCCTGCCTTTCCCATGCCCAAGGCAGCTTACAAATGCCCAAGGCGGCTTACAAAGCTTTATAATAAAGTACAAAGTATCACAGCAGGTAAAAAGAAAAACATCAAACAAGGAATTAAAACATTAATTTAACATCATATAGTGAAATGTAAACCAAAACAGAAAGAAATCTAACAAATATCATTGGGCTAATATCATTGGGTAGCAGTCAAGTCACAGCTGTATTTGCGAGGCACAGAGGGCGAATAGCTACTCAGCAACCAAAAGCCAGATGGAACAGGGGTGTTTTCAGCCCTCACTGAAAAGTAATGAGGGGGAGAGTATTTCTCAGTTCCCCTGGAAGGGAATTCCATAGTTGTGGTGCCACTGCAGAGAAGGCTTGCCCCTGAGCTGCCACCCTGCTCACTTGGGACAGGAGGTACTTGTAGAAGAGTCCCCTCAGATGACCTAAGAGGGCAGGCTGGAATGTATGGAAGGAGACAGTCTTTCAGATAGTCTGGACCCAGATCATGGAAGGCTTTAAAGGTTAGAACTAGCATCTTGAATTGGGACCAGAAGTGAATGGCCAGCCAGTGTAGCTGCTGAAGCAGTGGTCCAGCTGAGTCATATCTTTACTGCTTCTTCACCCAAAGCCACATCCGCCAGAGGATGCTTTTCATTTTACAGAACAGTAAGAATTTGGGAGGTCATGACCCTCAGTTGCACGTAGCAGGTAGTTTGCCCCTCAGTGGCTGAAGGATGAATGAGCTACAGGCATAACTATATATAGCCCTCCCCTCCCACCCCACTGACATCTGCTAGGCAACAGTAGCATAGCTTACTCTGCTTCCATGCTCTTTTCCTTCCAGTGCGAGCAGAGGAGCTGCACTCCATCAAAGGAGAGCTAAGTCAAATCAAAGCCCAGGTGGACAGCTTGCTGGAGAGTCTGGATCGGATGGACCAGCGACGGGAGTATCCCACAGGTGACATGATATATGTGTGTATGTGCGTACATGCATATTTTAAATGCCAGGGTCATTCCTTATTATTGCAATGTATTTTTTTAAAATAGATAGCACCATCTATTGACGCACAACACTTTATGGAGAACCTTTGGGCAAAAAGACAAGTTCCTGCTCTGGAACATACAGCAAAACTTTGGTGTCCCTGCTTCAAACATCCTGCAATCTTCATCTTAACAGGGAGACAATAGAAGAAGCACGGAGAAGGGAGGGACAAAATTAAACAGCTGACTATACATACCTGGCACAAGGAACCTCACCAAGTGGGCTCTAGTCTATGAAAATGTTTGCAGCAGGGAATCTGCTAGTCTTTCAGGTGTCATGGGATTTAAAAGATAATTGTTGGTGTAACTTGCTCAATGAATAGAAATGAGACTTTTCTGACTGCAAATCTGGGTTTTCTAAATTTGCAAATCCTAGTTTCTGTGGGTCTGTTCTGCAGATTTTTCTAAGCCACACATAATTTTGTGGGCTGGAGTGCCCTTTGAAGTCCTGCATGCCAGTACACAAGCTGGGTCCCAAAGTTTCTGATGTGGCCTCCATTCTGAACTAAGCAGGCCTGCTCAGTATGTGGATGGGAGACTACCTGTATGCCTATATGAATCTCATGTATGCCACACTGAGCTCCATGATGAAGGGTGGATATAAATCTAACCAACAAACGGGCTAGGCCAGTGTTTCTCAAACTGTAGGCCAGGACCCATTAAGTGGGTCCCGACCTACACTTCAGATGAGTGTAGGTCATTTCAGATGAGTCCCCATTCATGAGATCACAATTTCAGATGAGTCCCCATTCATTTCAATATTTTATTTTTAATATATTAGGCTTGATGCTACCCTGGTATGTGACTGCATTTGGGGAGATGTTTCTTATCTGTACTTTTAACAGGATACTCAGTATATGCTTTTAACAATGATACTCAGTGGTTCTTATTCCTGGGTAAGTGTGGGTAGGATTGCAGCCTAGGATTGTTAAAAATTTTCCTGCTTAATGATGTCACTTCCTGTCATGACATCACTTCAGGTGGGTCCTGACAGATTCTGATTCTAAAAAGGGGGTTCTGGTGCAAAAAGTTTGAGAACGCTGGGCTAGGCCACTGTGTCAGCCTGATACCTCCTGCTACTAACTCAGAACTGCCCTCCTCCTATAGGTTCCAAGGAGGGCAAGAAAAAAACCCCACCCAGCGGAGAGGCCTCATACGCGGCAGGGGAACCTTCAAGGAAGAAGGAGAGCACGGCCAATGATGGCCGCACTACGCTGCAGGACGTGGACAGTGCAGACGAGAGCACGGACACTGAAGAGGCAGTAAGAGACCATGCCGGACTTTGGGCCGTTAAACTCAACCTGCGAAATTGTGGACCTGTAATCTCTCTTCTTACTTTGCAGAGTCAGGACCACCCCCCTCTGGATGCTGTGTTGCCACCAAAGCTAAGCAGTGTCTAACCTGACCAGAGCATTTGTGGCCCAGAAAGTATTTCATGCAGAAAATACTTGCCTGGAGTTACCAGAGAGCATCAGTGGCCAAGCCCACTGGGCCAATGAACAAGGTGGATCTTTCCCAGGCAGCTGAGGTGTGGGGGGTGGACCCTGTATTTCCTAAGCGCTCTGCCAGCCACCCTCCAGTTTGCCCAGTGCATTACCACTCCTTTCACCGTTCCCAAAGAGGGTTAAGGCTGTGGGCTCTTTAGAACTAATGAAGCCAAAGGCAGCCTTTTCCCAAGTGTGTTCTGATGCTAGCCAAGGCCTGCTCCTGCTCTTTCAGTTACAAATTAGAGGCATGGAAAATCCCATTAAGCAAGGACTGTAGCTTTCCATCTCATTATATGCCCCAACACTCTCCCTCCCTCTCTTTCTCCAGGCCTTTCAGGTCTAGGAACTGAAGAGAGAATTGTTTGCTGTCTTCTCTCATCTCTCTTTCCCCCTGCTGTTTGAGGATTATAATTCCACTAGTTATCAAAGGATGACGAACAGGCTGTGATATTAATGTTCCCCAGAGGTTGAAGATACAGACCCACCCTTCCCAATGCAGTGAGAAACAAAACAAAATGGTATTTGAACTGAGATATTTGAATGGTATATGTGCTTTTGAATTAAGGATCCAACTGCATACCTGTTCATCCACTGCTCCCTTCCCGTCTGTCAGGACAGCGTGACCTTGCTCTTTTGGCCATCCTTATTGCCATCCAGTCCCTACTCCTCTAAAACCGGGGTAGGCAATGTCTTTGAGCACTGAAGACCACACCAGAAACATGGTCTTACTCACCTGGGAGTAAGTTCCATTTAACCCCATTGGGCTTAATTCTGAATAGTCATGCATAAGATTGCACTGTAAACTCGCACACGTTTGTGCATGAGAACTCCCATCAGTTCTAAAGAAAATACAGTTCTCTTTGTTTTTATATGTTGTGTTGTGTTGTTGCATGCATCTTTTTAAGAAAGGCATTCTTTCACAGGTCCTGTGTGGCACTAAACTTGACATGATTCTTTGTCAAGTGGGATTTTCAGTTAAAAGTGCAAGCTCTTGCCTGCTCATCTGATTTATTTATTTTTTTGCTAATAAAGAGAATCTGTAACAAAGCAAAATTCTAAAAATCTAGACATCGGGTTTAAACAGCTGATGTAGCACAGACTGAACTGCAGATCAGAACTTCCTGGTCCAAGTATAATCTCTGCCTGGAACTCACCCAGTGGCCTCTGGCAAGCGACCCCCAATCAGCCTCAGTCTTCTCCATCTGCAATATGGGGATAACAGTACAACTGGACTGCAGTTGGGGGCCCGTCCCTGGACCACCCACAGATAACAGAACTTTCAGATAATCGAATTCATGAGTCAGCAGTCACATGACTGTGAAATGTGTAACACACGCAGAAAATACTATACAAATGCTCGGTATTATTAAAGACTCCCCAGGAATTCATCCACTTTTGCATTCTTGGGGAGTTTTACGACTTCTCCCTTATTTCAGCTCCTTTTGCCAGTTTTACGATCTCATCCAAGTTTCAGGGGCAGAAAGTACGGTACTTTTAGAAAAGGACCTAGCGGTCAAGTGGTTTGAAAAACAGTGAGTTAAAACCAAGAGAAAAAGCTGCAATCTTGGCCTGTATACAGAGGTGGGGGCACCATTCTAGTTACTATAACAGAAACCACTTTAGTGCCTTTTAAGTTTTGAAATTTGCAGGTAGTAAATTATTTTCAATGTCATAAATAGCCAACAGCAGCAAACGTTCATTGAATAGACTACAGAGTTATGACTCAAAAAGACAAAGCATCTTGCTTTTTCTTTTTTGCAGGCAAGAAATCACACGCTGGATCCAGAAGGCAGCCAGTAAAAGGATCCAGAGCACTGCCACCCCTTGCCTAGCATTTCCTGTCCTGTGTTTGTATTTCTTTCAATGCCTCCAGCTGGTGCTGCGACAGACATCCGTTACCTGCAATTACCTGGTGCAGAGGAGCAGAATGGGCCCATCAAGGTCTTAACAGCACCTTTCCTGGTCTGGCGGAGAGAAACTCCTATGACGTGTCGAGGGAGAAGAAGCTTGGTGTTCTTGGTATTAAAATTAAAATCTGGGAGAAGCGGGCAATGCAACCATTGAACCAGCTCTCACCATTCAGCAGAAATAAAGCAGTAGCAGTCTCATATAGATTGAATGTGTTGCTTTTGTTTCACTAGCCAACCATGGGCCCTCGGTTGGCCACAAATCTGGTTATTGCATATCAAACCAGAGATCCTCTACCCCAATGTATCCCTCCTGCATGGACCTGGAGATCAGGCTGTATCTAAAACCCAATTCTGAAGACTCAACCCACCTTCCTAATGTGCTTCATTTGGTACTTTTTTCAGGTTAGGAGGCTTAGGAAACCCCAAGAATTACAGGAGAAGTGACTCAACATAACCCGGCTAAAGACAGGTTGTACAGGCAACTGATAGTCCATTCTTTGAACAGTCAAATATTTCCAAATATTCAAAAAAATCAGGAATGCCCTTGTGTGGGAAGGACAGCTTTTTTATTGCACAACAAATCCATCATGCCAGCATTTTTTTTACCAACTGATAGAATGCAGAGCCCTAAATTTGACATCTGGTAGACATTCCCAGGCCATGTGCAATGCCCACAAACTTCCTAAAGCTGCTGATCAAGGTGGAAGCATTTTATTAATTATACCACCCTTGAGTAACTGGTCTAGGAAATCTGTCAGTGCAGTGCAGACCTGCTCCACCAACAGTACCTAACAGCCTCAGGGTCCAATCCTATCCAATTTTCCAGTGCCAGTGCAGCTGTGCCAAGGGGCATACACTGCATCCTGTGGTGGGGAAGCAGTCACAGAGGCCTGCTCAAGGTATGGGAACTTTTTTCCCTTACATCAGGGCTGCATTGTGACTGCACCAGTGCTGGATAGGATTAGGCCTTCATGGCCCTATAAAAGAACTTCAGAGGGCTAGCTCTATGTTTTGGTGCTCACATCAAGCTATTTTCTCAGCCCTACCAAATTCTGCCTTACTGGAACCTTGTGTTTCTCTCCCTGCAAGTTTTCACAGGGTGTTTTACTGTCTCCATTATTCCCCCATAAAATACTTTCTTGCTTCATTAAGTTGAATCCAGAGCAATTCCAAAGTTCCATATATAAACTTTATACACCACAGTAAGAAAAACAGAGAAGAAATAAAAATCAGCACCAGAAGTGAAAATTACTTTTTAATTGTAGCAAAACCCTACCGCAGGTAACCAATGAACTCTTCAGCACGAAGAACAAATTCTCAAGTCTTGCAATAACAAAGCAGGTCCTAATGGAACCAAGCTCAGGCCATGTTAAGGAGCAGACTGTGAAGTAACCATATCCAATACTGTAAAATCAGCCTACAATTTCTCATAACATTCTCTGCATACAACATGACCCAACAATGATTAACTGGTTCACACCCTTCACTTCTGCAGGAAGAAACCAGTGGTTTTTTTTTTTTTTCAAATGATACCCATTTAGGGTTGACCAGGAAAGGAATGTATGAGGCTACTAGCCTGCAAAAGGAGGATTCAGAAAAGTAGTGAAAGGATACATGCTAGAAGCCAATCAAATAAAGAAAGAAAGAAAAAATGGAAATGGTCCTTGGGGGGAAATGCAGCCAATCTTCTTGCTTTTTAAACCAAAACAAAAATATAATAAAGGACAACATTTTGCTTTGTTCACTACTGCCTTAATTCAAAATGTGAACTCCCTTGAAATCAACGAGACCTGCTTCCAAGTAAACACGTTAAGAAATAGGGTGAAAGCAATCCACCCATTTAGATCAACAGACTTTTATCTCAGCCTTTCCCCAAATATTTCCATTTTAAAACCTAGAAATTGCAGGATCATGCCAAAAGGTGGCTTTCTTGGGTCAGTAAAGGAAACCATTCCCACACTGAAACACCAGCCTGAAAACAGGCGTGGCCTTGGACTTCAACCAGCAGTAAAATGCCTCATTTCTTATTTCCCTGAGACCTCATTTGACACAGTCCATATATAAAAATACACAGAACAAAATATTTTTTTAACATTCTTTCTAAATGGGTCACAGCAACACACAAAGCAAAGCTCATGAAGCAGTTCTTGAACATAGTCTAGTTGGCCAGATTCATGTTCCGTCCAGTGCGCTCTGTCTGTTGCAGGATGCTGCGTCTGCGTCTGCACCTTTTGAATCTCCGCTTCCCTTCAAAACTGCAGCCAAATTTCCAGGGTTGCCAGTTCTGCTGCCAAACACAAGGCTGATGCCTAACGGGGAACTGTGGAGACTTTCTCTTGATGGAGCTGGCTGTGGTTCACAGCCCTGGAGAAGAGAAGAGGGGCTCATCCAAGAGAGGCTGCAACTCTCCAGCTCCTGGATGCAGCAACACAGAGGAGAGAAATAAGCCCCCTCTGGACCAGGGATGTGCAGTGGGTGGGGAGGCAGATGAGGCAGAGCCTCCCCACTGGAGTTCTTTGAAAAGTGCTGTCACTGTGTGAGGTGCACAAGCACTCTCAACCTGTGCACTACGTTCTCCATGCTCTGCGCATGGGTTGTTGGTGCTTGTGCACCTCACATGGGAGTGGCACTTTTCGAAGGACTCCAGTGGGGAGGCTCTGCCTCACCTGCTGCCCCACCCACCACCTGTGTGGAGTCCAGGCTCAGCACCGCCAGTCTTGAGGGAGTCCTTGAAGGCTCTGACAGTGTTGATGGGGGGGCTCCTTGGTGTCCTTTTGGTTTGGCTCTTGGGGTGCCCTGGAGAAGAGGAACTGATCCAGGAGAGGCTGTGGATCTCCAGCTCCGAGGGTGGGGTGCAAAAGAAAGGAGCCACCCCTGGGTGGGGGGAGTCCAAGCTCAGCGTGACCAGTCTTTGGGGTGCTTCCGAAGGCTCAGCTGATGGTGATGGGGGGGGCTCCTTGTACTTCTGGTTTGGCTCTCAGGGTGCTCTGGAGAGGAGAAGAGGGACTAACCCAGCAGAGGCTGCAGATCTCCAGCTCCAGGGTGGGCGCACCGAACCAGCGTAGAGGAAGGAGCCATCCCTGGATAAAGGGAGCATGGGGGGAGTCCAGGCTCAGCGCAGCCAGTCTTTGGGGAATCTTTGAGAACTCCTTGGCGTCTTCCTGGTCAGACTGTTGGGGCGCCCTGGAGGTGGAGCTCACCCAGGAGAGGCTGCGGATCTCCAGCTCCTGGGCTCGCGGACCCAGAGCAGAGCCAGCAGCCAGGCCTGGACAGGAGAATGGCGGGGAGGGGAGTGCAGGCTCAGCGTGGCCAGTCTTTGGGGAGCCAGTCTGGGGGTGCCCGGAGAGGAGAAGGGGGCTCACCGGCGGAGGCTGCGGAGCTCCAGCTCGGGGCGGGCTCAGACGGCGGCGGCGGCGGCGCCCTCCTCCTCCTGCTCCTCCTTCCCCGGGGGCGGCGCGGGCGCCCCGCGGCGGGCGGCGCCCAGCAGGCAGCGGCGCAGGGGCGCGTGCAGGCGCTGGCAGCCGTCGAGCGCGAGGCGCAGCGCGTGCGCCCAGCCGTCGGGGGGCGCGCCCTCGCCGGCGCCCAGCAGGCCGGCGACCTGGCGCAGCGAGGGCAGGAGCGCGACGGTGAGGCGGGCGCGCGCGGCGCGCTCCTCGGCGGCGCAGGGCTGCAGCAGCCAGCGGCCGTCGGGCGCGCGGCAGAGCGCGCAGGCGGCGGGCAGGTCGTAGAGCTCGAGGCCGGCGTCGGCCAGGGCCAGCCCGCAGGCGCAGAGCGCCGCCGCCAGCGCCGAGCCGCCGTCCTGCAGCAGCAGCGCGCTCACCTCCAGCTGCGCGCGCGGGTAGCGCGCCAGGCGCACGGCCGGCCCCAGCGCCTCGGCCAGCGCCTGCCCCAGCTCCGGCTCGCGCTCGCCGGGCCGCCCGCGCGCGCCGGGCCCGCAGAAGGGCGCGCGCCGGAACTCGCACACCAGCCGGCCGCGCGCCTCGCCCGCCCCGGCCCCGGCTCCGGCCGCCTCCCGCGGCCCCGCCACCGCGCACAGCACCTTCGTGCCCGCCTCCAGCTCCACGTAGGCCGAGCCCTTCGCCTGGCTCAGCAGCCCCGCGCGCGCGAACAGCCGCTGCAGCGCCGCCGGGTCCCGCGCCGGCCCCGGGACGCCCCCCGCGCCCGCGCCCGCCTCGCCGCCCCCGCGCGCGAACAGCAGCGGCGACTGCGACTCCTCCGGCCCCGGCACGCGCCGGTGGTCCAGCGGCATGGCTGCGGCTCGGCTCCGGAAGGCAGGGCGGAAGAGGCCCGCAGCCCTCGCCCGCCGCGCCCTCTGCCGGCCCGCCGCGCAGCGCCCAGCCCCACGGACTCTCTTCCGAGCAGGGCTGCGCTCCCGTCCACTGCCCTGGGAGCAAGCCTCGTGGGAGCAGTGGTGCTTCCTTCCCAGTAGAGAAGCGTCGGCTCCGAGGCTGCAGCTAAGCACATGAGAACCGCCCCACTGGATCAGGCCAGAGGCCCGTCTAGTCCAGCTTCCTGGATCTCAGCGGCCCACCAAATGCCCCAGGGAGCACACCAGATAACAAGAGACCTCATCCTGGTGCCCTCCCTTGCATCTGGCATAGCCCATTTCTAAAATCAGGAGGTTGCGCATACACATCATGGCTTGTACCCCGTAATGGATTTTTCCTCCAGAAACTAGTCCAATCCCCTTTTAAAGGGGTCCAGGCCAGATGCCGTCACCACATCCTGTGGCAAGGAGTTCCACAGACCAACCACACGCTGAGTAAAGAAATATTTTCTTTTGTCCGTCCTAACCCTCCCAACGCTCAATTTTAGTGGATGTCCCCTGGTTCTGGTGTTATGTGAGAGTGTAAAGAGCATCTCCCTATCCACTCTGTCCATCCCCTGCATAATTTTGTATGTCTCAATCATGTCCCCCCTCAGGCGTCTCTTTTCTAGGCTGAAGAGGCCCAAACGCCATAGCCTTTCCTCATAAGGAAGGTGCCCCAGCCCAGCAATCATCTTAGTTGCCCTCTTTTGCACCTTTTCCATTTCCACTATGTCTTTTTTGAGATGCGGCGACCAGAACTGGACACAATACTCCAGGTGTGGCCTTACCATAGATTTGTACAACGGCATTATAATACTAACCGTTTTGTTCTCAATACCCTTCCTAATGATCCCAAGCATAGAATTGGCCTTCACTGCCACTGCACATTGGGTCGACACTTTCATCGACCTGTTCACCACCACCCCAAGATCTCTCTCCTGATCTGTCACAGACAGCTCAAAACCCATCAGCCTATTTGTGAAGTTTTGATTTTTTGCCCCAATGTGCATGACTTTACACTTACTGACATTGAAGCGCATCTGTCATTTTGCTGCCCATTCTGCCAGTCTGGAGAGATCCTTCTGGAGCTCCTCACAGTCACTTCTGGTTTTCACCACTCGGAAAAGTTTGGTGTCGTCTGCAAACTTAGCCACCTCACTGCTCAGCCCTGTCTCCAGGTCATTTATGAAGAGGATGAAAAGCACAGGTCCCAGGACAGATCCTTGGGGCACACCGCTTTTCACCTCTCTGCATTGTGGAAATTGCCCATTGACACCCACTCTCTGTTTCCTGGTCTTCAACCAGGTCTCAATCCAGGAGAGGACCTGTCCTCTAATTCCCTGACTGTGGAGTTTTCTCAGTAGCCTTTGGTGGGGGACCATGTCAAACACCTTCTGAAAGTCCAGATATATAATGTCCACAGGTTCTCCCACATCCATATGCCTGTTGACCTTTTCAAATAATTCTATAAGGTTCATGAGGCAAGACTTACCCTTACAGAAGCCAGGCTGATTCTCCCTCAGCAAGGCCTGTTCATCTATGTGTTTTGAGATTCTATATTTGCTGAGGCATTCCACCATCTTACCCGGTATAGATATTAGGCTGACCAGCCTATAGTTTCCCGGGTTCCCCATCTTTCCCTTTTTAAAGATAGGCGTGACATTTGCTATCCTCCAATCTTCTGGCACCGTGGCCGTTTTGAGGTACAAGTTGCATATCTTAGTCAAGAGATCTGCAACTTCATTCTTCAATTCCTTAATAACCCTTGGGTGTATGCCATCAGGGCCCGGTGACTTATTGATCTTTAATTTATCAATGAGGTCTGAAACATCTTCTCTTTTAACCTCTATCTGACTTAACTCCTCAGTTAGGAGGGGCCGTTCGGGCAGCGGTATCTGCCCGAGGTCTTCTGCCGTGAAGACAGATGCAAAGAACTCATTTAATTTCTCTGCCATCTCTAAGTCTCCTTTTATCTCCCCTTTCCCTCCCTCACCATCCAGAGGGCCAACCGCTTCTCTGGCGGGTTTCCTGCTTCTAACATATTTGAAGAAGCTTTTATTATTCCCCTTAATGTTGCTGGCCATGCGTTCCTCATAGTCTCTCTTGGCCTCCCGTATCATCTTCTTACATTTCTTTTGCCACAGTTTATGTTCCTTTTTATTCTCATTTAAAAGCTCTGTCCATACTTCCCTGGAGTAAGACCAGTTGACTATGATGGGACAAAGTTGGCAAAAGTTTACAAAAGCTTCTATCACCCATTTATCCTGCTTTCATAGTGTTACTTTTTGTAAGTTGCTTTAGATGTATTTCAAATATATCAAAAGCAAGACTATGTAGAAACAAAGGTGCAGAAGAGGGAATTCCAGCAGGTGCTTCTCATCTCACAGATGACAACCTGCAGCTGCTGAAATTTCCTCTTCTACCCAATTGTTCAATGTCCAGGAGTCCCAAATTTTAAAGTTTGGCTACCCCTGATCTAGTAGTTCATGTGCTTCATTGTGGGGGGTTGCCTGGGCTACCAGGGCACAGATAAAGGTTAAGTGGTTGCAACCGAATTTGACTAGTAAATTTCTTCCACACAGGAGACACACTGCTCCAGTGTGTGGTCCAGACTTCTGAGAAACAGCAGGATAGCTTTTCCCTCTCCCCTTATGGACCTAAATCAGGAGGATTAACTTGTACCTCAACTGCACCAGAACTTCCCACTACTTCCAGCATTGCTGCTTATAGCCTTACCTCTCAGTGCACAGGATAAATCTGGGCTGCTGAGGATTCTGTCTCAGACCACTTAAATGAGTAATCACATCTACTTAACCATATCCATCTTGATGCTTCTTTTTCTTAGGAGTTTTTTTGACAAGGGGGAACTGTAAGCAGTTTGCACAGTCCTCAAAGTCATAGCTGCATTTGGAAATGAAAATACAGGCATGCACCCTGCCTACTGATGGGGATCCATTCCGCTAACCCCATGGTTAGGTGAGCTGGTCATAGACAACTGCTAATGGCTGCTGGCTTACACCCAGAATGCCTTGTGGAGCAGGAAGGAACACTTATCTACGTCCCTTCCGGAGAAAGTGCCAACAGAAAGTACATGGAAAGCACATGAATGTTTGAGCCAGCAGGAAGCCAGCCCAGTTTTTGGCAGGACCACTGCTGGATACATGGTATGTTGTTCACCAGAACATCACTACATGGAGCATACCTATGTTGTTTTCCTATGCTTTTCCTGAACTTTTCGGTTGTTACCTATTCCTTTAAGGCAGTGGTTCTTGAACTTTTCTAGCTTGCGCCTCCCCTGATCCTTGTGGCCATTGGCCATGGCTCCCGTTACAACACTTCACCTCAGTTACCCCCAAAATGGGGATGAAGGTGTTATACACTAGAAATGGCTGCCAGCCCTCTGAGGCTGCAATCCTAACCACACTTACCTGAAAGTAAGCCCCACTGAACAAAATAGGACTTACTTCTGAGTAGACCTGGTTAGGATTGTGCCTTGAGTTTGTTAGCAGCACAACTGGAAGGTTTTGGAAAGAGAGGGGGGAAAGTGATGAATTTGCTGAGGGAGGGGACGACTTTGTTTTGAGTGTATCTGCTAATTGCAAACTGATGCAAACTGAGACCTAGAGACTGTTTGGCTGGAATACTAACCCCACTTTCCTGGGAGTAAGCCCCATTGAACACAATGGGATTTGCTTCTGAGTAGACCTAGCTAGGATTGTGCCTTTTGTCGTACAATAGCAGCCAACAGAGTACCCCCCCCCCCCCACAAGGAGGCAGGAGGAAAAAGGGGAATGGCTAAAAAGGAATGGGGATTTTTATTTTTAATCAATTTTTGGAGACAAAGCCATCAAGAGTGGCTTTGAAGGGGGAGGAAAAAGAGAAAGGTGAAGATCCTGGGTTAAGCTGACACAGACCCCAAGCCTATGTAGGTCTACTCAGAAGCCCCATTTGAGTCATTGGGGCTTACTCCCAGGAAAGTGTGGAAAGGATTGCAGCCACACCCAGCAAGGTTACAACTCACCCCAAAGTAGATGGGGGCTGCTCACACACTTACACCCAACATGCAGATGTCACCCGTTCCCCCCAGGCAAGATGGAGGAATGCAGGCTGCGGCATTTGGACACTAAGAGCAGGCTGGGGTCCCCAAGCCGAGGACTTAACTCTTCCCTCCCACTTTGAAGCCTGCCAGGAGTGAGCCCTGTGCTGCTGAGATGCAGCACCTCACACTCTTCTCTCCTCCAGCCTTGACCAATCCCAGGATGCCTAGGGCAAGGGGCACACTGGGAAATGTAGTCCTTGGGGCAAGGTTGAACATGGAGAGCTCCATGATGAGATGCGGCACCTCTGCCTGCCCAGCCAGCCTTCTCTCCTACCTCCCCCCACCATGTTTCACACACCCTTCCAGCCTCACGCTGCCCCACCCACCTCGTTCACAGCTGCAGAAAAGTAGTAAGTCAGGAGGCAGCATGTGCAGCAGAGCAGCACAGCCCCTCTCCCCGAGATGCCTGGCAATGCCCCTGGAGGCTAGCCACACCTCACTAGGGAGGCTGGACGCACAGATTGAATAGCTTTAAGGGATCTAAGTGCTAGTCTCCATTTCAGTGACATGCTGTTAAAATGCTCTGCAATCACAAGCCTCACTCCCCCACACAACTGCTTCACCCCAGAAGTGTGAAAATTAGGGCTGAAAGTCCTCAATAGTGCTCTACTCACCCTCCAAAATCAATGGTTAGGCAATGGTTAGAATAGCCATTTTCAGCTTTTTTCATCTCATAGCATACTGACAAGGCACAATTGACAAGGCACAACATGCTGCTAGTGAGGCTTACATCCCCTATTGGCCCTACTAATAAATGTTCTTCCCCCAAATTCCTGTGGACCACTTGTGGCACACCAATGGGCCACGGCCCAGTGGTTGAAAATGGCTGGGTTAGATGGTACACAGGCAGGGCCTTTTCACTTATGGTGCCTAGACTTTACTGTTCTACTTCATGAGGGCTTCAAAGGAGAAGGACTATTCTGAATTAATCCTGCAGCCTCTGTTTATTTGATTGTATTTGGTGGCAGCAGACAGGATTTCTCTGATTTTCATATTGCTCTTTTTAAGATGCTGGGATTTTATGTGTTTTATTGATGAATTGCACACTACTTTGGGGCCTTGTGTTGAAAAGCAACACATAAATGTTTAAACAGACAGATGTTGCAATATAGAAAGGGGGCACATCCAGCTAACACGTATGCATGCAACTCTTCTCAGCTTCTGAAAGTGCTTTCTTCACTTTCCCTTGTAACAAATTCAGTTCAAAACACACAGCATCTGTTCTTTTTATTTAGCACTGAACCTATTTCAGCAGTACTCCTTATGCCACGGCAAATCTGCCCAGCTAAGGCTTTACTGCTACAAAACAAAGGGTTAACACTATGAATGAAGAGATGAGTTTCCACAGCTACAGTGATAAGGAAAAAAGAGGGACAATGAGCAGCTCCGATGCTCGCCCCTGCACACACTCGCTTTATACAGAGTGGCTCAAGTGCTTGAGCATGGACAGGGGGTTCATGTGCAGTCCCTGTTTTGATCCTTTAAAACTGTACAATGGTGGCAGCATTGAGCAGTAAATTGAGACTAGCAGGGAGCATGTGACCAAACATTTGTGCACAGAGAGGTGGGGCAACAGTTAGTCAACAATGGGCAACCTAAGATGGGTCAGTTATTACCCCATGTCTGGAATAAAACTCATGCAGTCCTGGGCTGTTTTGTCCTATGCTTGGACACTGCCGCCTTGCTTGGTTAGTGCCTGAGCGGATGAATTTAGAGACAATAATGTGTAGTCTCCATCTCCACAGATGCCATTAAACTCCTGACCTATGGCCCAAGACGACAAGTTATTCCCTCTACAGATGTGCTCCTAGGACTTGAGTCAGTTTTTCAGGTCTCCCAGTTTGAGCTTGGCAAAGTCTGTAGCCAGCCTCAGGGCTTCCTCGAGACAGTCAGTGTTTTTGCCTGTCGCTTGAGCAGAGAGGTCCTTTCCACCTCCTTTGCCATCCATCAGCCCGGACACCTGTTGCACCCACTCACTGGCCTTCAGTCCTTTGCTGGCAACTTCCTGAGAGAGAGAGATAGAGAGAGAATGCATATTACTGAGTTTTGTGCTTAATCCAAATGCTGGGTCTGACTGGGCGTAGCACATGGAGAAGGGATCCTGGAGGGAACAACTTACAAGTTAAATTTATTGCAATTTCCTGTGACAAGATGTGATGACTCACTATTTTCAGTGGCTTTAAGGGAGGAAGCCTTAACATATTCATGGAGAAGGAGAAGGTCTATTATGGGTTATTGTCCAGACAGCTAAATGGAACCTCCAAGATTAAGAGGCCACTACATATCAGCTCCTGGAATGCAAATATTGAAGAAGGGGTGTTTCCTCCAGGAAACTCACAAACAGGGCACGAAGCATCTGGCAGGCTGAGGCTGAAAGCAGGATGTCAAGAGTACAAGAGCCTTTGGACTGATCCTACTTTACAGAACTGTTTGTATAAAATGGAGTGGAAGAGAACCTTGTAGGCTACTCTGAGCTCTCTGGAGGAAAAGAGGGGCAGAAATGCAACCATTCATTGCTAGTACTGCCCCCCCCCCTCAAGCAGGTGTCTCCTTTCATTCATCATCTATAGGCTGAGAACATGGAGAAAACAATGTTGCTGGCTCTGCAGTACAAAGCCCCCAGATACCCAAATTCTATAATGGCCACAAAACAAAGAGGCAGGTAACAATAAGCAATTCCCAAATCCAGATTCCGCCATCTGAACAAAGCAGTGGTGGCAAAATCCACCATCTGCACACTTCAGACAGAGAATATAGTCACACAGCCATTCCCCCTCTGAGTGATCCTAAACGGCTTTCTATCTGGTGCCCCACAAACTTGGGTTCCCCCCATTTACCTGAGGAACTTGGCATAAGCAAGTAATTTTGCCAGCTTCATTATCCACCGTGAAGAGCATGGCGGCTGTCTCAGGAGAGTGTGTTTTTAACAGCTTCAGGGATTCATTCAGTGCCTGTAGAAGGATAAGTAAACAGTTACAGAAGCGGCTGTGCCAGCTTTCTAGGAATGAGCCTAG
Organism: Tiliqua scincoides; assembly: GCF_035046505.1. Classification (NCBI taxonomy): domain Eukaryota; kingdom Metazoa; phylum Chordata; class Lepidosauria; order Squamata; family Scincidae; genus Tiliqua; species Tiliqua scincoides. The sequence goes on along the minus strand of NC_089829.1, from coordinate 46,037,955 downwards.
TATCCGAATCCAGGGCAGGAACCGGGTGAGGAGAATTGACCCACAACAGAATCTCCTGCCTGTGTGCAGCAGCCAATGTGTGAACCTCTGCACTGGGATCAATGGCTGCCAGGGACCAGTGGAGGGCATGTCTCCACTTCTCCATGACAAGTGCCAGGGGATCCTGGGGATGAGAAGCATTGCCTTTTCACAGGGCACTTTCTGCAGAAGTCCACTGTCAGATGCCACTTACATGTCCTTGGATCAACAGATGTAACTATACTCAGCCAAAAAGGAGCAAGACACTCCCAGATCAAAAATGGAGAAGCTGTTGCACTTCCACCGCATTCTCATCTTGCCAGGCCTACGTAACAGTTTGCACCAGAATGGAAGCATGTGAACAAATCTGCAGATTCTCTTGCCACCCACTCAACTCACAGGAGGTGCTCCCAATAGAAAAGGAGAAAGGCTGTTGTTGCCATGTGGTTAGGGTACCTTTGCAGAAGCACCATTTTCCATTTCTAGGATGACCAGCGGTTGGTTGGGGTGAGACTCAATGAGTTGTTTTGTTTTGTCCAAAACCTGAGGAAACAAGAAAATATTCAATCAGAGAGGCCAGAATGCCAGTGACAGTGTTCCAGTTCAAGTTTTCAAGTGTTCAAGTTTTCAGTTCCAGTGTTCAAGTTTTTGTCAGATGCCAAGAGTCCCTCTTCAAATTACATTTTTATTTTTTACTTATATTCTGGTATTAATGTCTGTTGTGACCAAGTTATCAAGCATGGTAAATATTGCAAGTATATTGGGGAAACATGAATTGCATTATACAGTTGGCCTTCCTTACTTGTGGGCTTGGCACCTGCGGATTTGACTAACTAGGTGCTGACCCACAGCAGAAGCCTCCAGGCATAACCCTTTCAATCATGTCCAAGAGGTGTTCCAAAGGCCTCCCTGTGGATTTGAATAGCCACGGATTTCTGTTTCTGCAGGGGGTCCTGGAACAGATCCCCTGATGGATACCAAGGGCCCCACTATATTTAAGGACTGCCTCCTCAACTATGCACTTGCCCAGGTTTTAAGATCAGCCAGAGAGGCCCTGCTTGCAGACCCTCCACTTCAGAAGGGCAGCTGGCAATAACCAGAAGCAGGGCAACTTTGGCAGTTCACAGTAACCAGAAGCAGGGTATCTACAAGCATACTGCTGGCACTGAAGAGCTCAGGATTAGGCTCCAAGTTGCTTTGGTATGTCTGTGACTGAAATGCTAGATATAAATGGAGTGAGTAAACAAAATACCCTGCTTTCTAGCCAAGACTGGCTCCTAGAACAGCTGACAATTAAAAATGAGCCAAAGGTTAAAAGGGGATTGGACAAGTTTCTGGAGGAAAAATCCATTATAGGTTACAAGCCATGATGTGTATGTGCAACCTCCTGATTTTAGAAATGGGCTTTGTCAGAATGCCAATGCAAGGGAGGGCACCAGGATGATGTCTCTTGTTATCTGGTGTGCTCCCTGGGGCATTTGGTGGGCCGCTGTGAGATACAGGAAGCTGGACTAGATGGGCCTATGGCCTGATCCAGTGGGGCTGTTCTTATAAAGGTACAATGTATTAAGGACACATAGGGATGTGGATGGTGTCTCCTCTGACAGCTGGTGATGCAGCTCACTCCAGAGAGAAGGGGCAGGAGAAAATGCAGGCTGTCTGAATAACCTCAGTGCCTATGAAACTACACAAGTGGAGGCAAGTCCTTTCCTGCACATCGTTTGCACAGCTTTCAAAAGGGAAACTGAGCAATCATACACATGCACTCTTCACATATGATGTGGAGGGAGGGAGAGAAAACAAAGTCATGCTCACTCGTTTCTGGACATCGGCTTTGCTGGCACGATCAAGATCATCCATAACCTTCTTTAGTGCTTTGAGAGCCTCTCTGAATTCATCCTTCTGCCATTGGGGAATGAGGGCAGTGGCCAGGCTCTGCAAGTGGAAGAAGAGCTTGAAGTGGGAGCCTGACCTGATGTGTCACCCGACCTGATGTGCTCCCATTCCTGCAAGCAAGGCTCTACATTTTGCACACACCTGTGATCATGGCATACAAGGGCAGCATTTGACACTAGAGATGAAGATCCTGAGAATCTCAGCATTCATTAAAAACAAACAAGTTTCTAGCCCTTACGGTTCTAGAAACCATAGTACAAGTAAGCTTGAAAACTGCTGAGAAGCACTAAGTAAAATCCCTTCAAGGGCCTAAGGACAACACTAAGCATATGCTTCAGGGCAGGGGTGTCAAACATAAGGCCCGGGGGCCAGATGCGGCCCCTGGAAGCTTTTTATCTGGCCCTCAGGTTCTCAGCTGCTGAGTGGTGCTGAGGTATTACTGTTGAAACAGCAGCCCACATGAAAATTGGGTTTTCCCATATCCTGAAATACGAACAAGATTTGCATATTTTCTCTCCTGCCGTTTGCAGTTAATAAGCTTCTATATGAAAACAAAGTGCTGATTTCTGGCCATCAGCTGCTTAATGTCACTTTCTGCTTAATGACATCACTTCTGGTCCTCAGCAGGCACTCTGAATGCTAACTTCAGCCCTCTGTATGAAACGAGTTTGATACCCTTGCTTTAGGGCAGGGGTCTCCAAACGTTTTGGCCAGAGGGCCACATCAAATATCTGGCGCAGTGTTGAGGGCCAGAAAAAAATTTAACTATAAAATTTAAATAAATAAATTAGAGAAGGAACTTAGATGAGTGAATAAGTGGGCTCATTCATTCAACCTTTCCGGCCCTCAGAACACCCTCCAGACACAACCAGAGCACAGCTCTGGTCACATTCAGCTGAATGGGCCAGAGGCTTCAGGGGTCAAGAGGCTCACCACAGCACAGATAGAGGCTCGCTGCAGGCCGCATCTGGCCCCCGGGCCGGGGTTTGGAGACCCTTGCTTTAGGGTTTTGCATAGCTACTTGTTTCTTTTTTCTATGGCTGGCAGTAATACAATGATCACCTTCTGTGCAATTAATTCTTGTTATCCACTAGGATTAGGCTCCTGGAAATCCTAGTGGATAGCGAATCCACAGATAACAAACCACTGATACTATGGGATCAATGAAGTTAGGTAAAAGTTAGGCGGGTTACCCTACCTGCCATCAGAAGAATCCAGCAGACACCCTCACGAAGTCAGCAAAGTGCAGTAGAAAGTGCCAGAAGATCTTTGAATGCTACAGAGACCTTGCAGATGCTGCACACACCTTCATAATGCCACCTTCAACCAGTGTGGACCCCTTTAAAATAGCTGGCAGAAGCTTCCACCAGCCACTTTAAAGGGGTCAGTGCCAGTCTGAAGGTGGCTGCAGCGTCTGGAAGGTGTCTGCATAGCAGATAATGAGTACAGAGGCGTGGATAACAAGAGAAGGTAGCTATTCTACCCCTTGTAAGTAAGTGAATTTGCATATAGCAAATTTGCATATAAAGAGAACTAACTAATTCATTTAAACAATATGGCTTTTCTAGGTGAGGAATTTTAAGCCACTTTGAAGCATAAACACACAGAAAAAAATGAGATCTAAAATAAGCCTTTGGATAAATGGTACTGCCTTTGTGGCCCTTAAACAACCAAGAATTCTGGGTAAGATACAGCAATAATGGCAACGCCTATTTATTTAACGCACTATCTGGGTGATAGTGGCAACGCCGTCTCCTACCTCGCCAAGATCTGCAATCTCACGCTGGACTTCTTTGTTGGGAGAGGTTTGGATTTTCACCTTGGCTTCCAAGTCAGAGAGGAGCTTTTGAAGGCTGTCTGCTTTCCTCAACGCCTTGGGGAAAGTGGGGAAAAAAGGAAAGAGTTCAAAATTTCTCAATAGCAATTAAACAGAAACCAGCTTTTATGCTCTAAACAAAGTAACTTAACATCAAAGTGCTTAACATCACTCTGGTGTTGACTGAAAAGAGCTGGCTTTCTCAGCCTTGCAGCTAAACAGGCTCAATATGTTGGATTTTCAGTTTGTGTATAACACTATGGGCAGTATCGTAAGTACGTTTTTCAAGCCTGATATTGACCCATCTTAATACCCCTACTCAGTTTCTCTCCACTCACCTTCTGGGCTTCTGCTCCAGTGACTGCCACTATCCTTCGGATGCCCTTAGCAATAGCTTCTTCTGACACAATCACAAAATGGTCAGCATGACCAGAGTTCTGTAAATGGCTGTGAAAACAATTAGATGAGAGCATTCAGCATTTTTCCTCCAGCAAATTAAGGAAGCATGGCTTCAGAACTTGCCACTTCCCCTGGGAAAAAGGAAGCATGCTGGAGCTCTGCTAGTGGGTTTCCAACACACATCCCATATTTTTAAGGCATTTCTTACAAAGAAAGTCGTTTTCAGTAATGGGGTCAGCTTGGGTTAATTTTTTTTTTTTAAAACCTCATTGGAAGTGCTCTGCACCGATTTCCTTGCAGTGGCCTAATAAGGGAGAGTTCTGTTAGAAATGGGGAAGAGGGGCAGTCTTCCAGTTGTCACAGTTACGCTGCTGATACACAAGTGCATCTGGGCTTCTGCTGCCCTAAGATACCTTATTTATGCCTTAACCTTTAAAGCTGCTTTTATCACTAGGTGTTGCCCAAAGCAGCAAATTAACATAAATAGGATGTGAACAGATGAAAAATAGAAAACATTCAAATCTACAAAGAGACCAGCCCAAAAATAAACAAAACCACCAAGCCCCAAATCCCTGGTGGATCAGACCAGTTGTCAAGAGTTACTGGACTAACCAGGGCAGACAGGGTAGTATAGACTGGGTGAGGTCACCAAAGGGCTCTATCCCAATTGCCAATAAAACCTCTGCAGGTGTTAGCACATGGAACAACATTTCTCCAGATGATCTTATTAGGGAGGTAGCTTAAAATACCCAGGTTCAAGCTGCTTAGCTTTTAAAAAGATAACTACCACAACTTGGGATAAACCACACAGAAGCAAATTACCACTGCAACCACCACCACTATTGCAAAAACATGAGTTTCAGCAGGGCACCCTAGAACACAGTGGTGACAAGGTCTCTACCCTAGTGGGTTTACAAGCCACAACAATGCTGACACAAAACTAGAAAACAAGAGCTTCAGGGCCCAATCCTATCCAGTACTGATGCAGCTTCAAGGTAAGAGAACGAACATTCCCTTATCTTGAGGGTGGCTCCATGACTGCCCTCTCTGCAGACTGCAGCGCCCATCGCATTAGCACAGCTACATCAGTGCTGTAAAGTTGGATAGAATCGGGCCCTCAGCTTCTGAATATCTACAGGCAGCTGCACATATTTGAAACAGAACTCTCACTCTCTGGATCTGAATCCTCTCTTCACTGCTTGCCTTTTAGCTGTACTTACGTTCCCCCGCAGAACTCCACAGATGTGATGGCACCTGCAGCACTGGAGGGGTCAGCCAGCATGTCTTCAATTGGTATGCCAATCGACACCACACGTACAGGGTCAGGGTAGGTCTCATCAAAGACAGCACGCAGGCCCTGGATGGCTTTGGCAGCTGCTAGGGCACACTCCTTGGCATACACAACCTGGGCAAAGTAAGGGCCGAGGTGGTCATTTTAAAGGGCAATTCAGTAACTATGTCCAGGGAAACAGAGTGTCGTCGTCCCCCCAAGTGTCCAGAGGATAAGGTGCTTCTCTGCCAATGTGCATGCTCCAGACGACCAATCAGAAGCCCAATTTTACATGTGCTACGCATGAGCTACCCTTGACTTGTGTGAAGTCAAAGCTTCCCCCCTTTTCAGGATTTTATAAAAATTTTGTTTCTCTGAAGTTGTAATCCTATACAAAAAATTACAAATAGATACTGCAGAGTAGATACACATAGGATTGTGCTCTAAATGCCATACATCTATATAAATTCATATGAAATCAAAGTTTTAAAACCTACAACACTGAATCAAAATATTTGCAGTTACTTGCCATGTTTTCAAAAGCTATTTTTTAAAAACAAGCCTTGAGAAAGGGTAAGTGGTTCTGGAAGGGTAGCCACGTTAGTAAACATGTATCAAACACAAACAATCTTCCAACACCTTTAAGGCTAAAACATATATTGTGGCAGAAGCTTCTATGGTCTGGGGCCCACTTTGTCACATATACGTGTGCCTGCTTATACATGGCAGTGAAACACCCTGAGGAACAGGAGGCTACCCAAAACTGTTAAGGTCATGAGATCAAAACCTGCAGTATATTTCCAACTGTTTCACACCCTCATGGTGCAGGACAGCTGCAGAACATTCTGCAGACTAACCCACTAACCATAACCCAGCTCTACTCAACCATACCTTGGCTTCCTGAATCATCTGATTGACAATCTTTTCTGCCTTTTTGATCTCCTGAGTGGACATGGCTCCTTTGGCGGTGAAGTCAAATCGCAGCCTGTCTGGAGCAACCAGGGACCCTCGCTGGTCAGCCTCCCCTAGCACAGCACGTAAGGCAAAGTTGAGGATGTGAGTTGCAGTGTGGTTACTCATGACTGGCCTTCGTCTGGGCTGCAAGGCAAATATGGGCACAAATAGGTAAGGGGTGGGAAAGAGGAGAAGGAAAAAAAAAAAAAGAGTGACTTGTTATGTGTAGCCCAAACTTCAGGCTGTCAACTGCAGATCAAATCTGGCCCAATAAGCAGTACTGTCTAAACTTCTGGTGGCCTCAACAAATGTTAAAGATGATTCAATCAAGGTATCAAGTCTTTCTTACTAGTAAGGAGAACTATTGTTTTCAGAATTTAGGAGATAATATATTGCTTGGATTTCACTGCCCTTAATCATTTTTGGTGCAATCAGCTGCCAGCCATAAAAGTAACATACACGTGTGATAAGAAACATGCATGTCCGAATGAGGCTGAAGGTTACTTCCATGTTACAACTCTCTTTGAGTATTCTAGGTAATGTTCCATAACTATGAAGTTCTTATGGGTTAAACAGACTAGAGACCAGCCATCCATCAAGGAGACAGAGGCCCAAATCCTAACCAACTTTCCAACACTGGCATAGCAGTGCCAATGGGACATGTGCTGCATCCTGCAGTTGGGTGGCCCAGAGGCCTCCTCAGAGTAAGGGAATGTTTGTTCCCTACCTTGGGGCTGCATTGCCCATATGTTGGTGCTAGAAAGTGGGTTAGGATTGCGACCAGAGTTAGATAACGCAATATATTTGCAACTTCTAAACTGTTGTTTGAAGATCAAAGTGGCTGGTAAGAATACAGAACTGGCCACCTTGGCCTCGCTGAAAATTCTCTGAACTATGTCAGGATCAAGTCAGTATTAAACAATGCAGTTTCTCTCTGCTGTCACCATTTACTCACCTCGTCGATGTGCAACTTAACTGTGTCCCCCACCTTCAGGCTCCCATACACTGTGCCAACATGGAGCACATATCCACCACGCACTTGTACATTCTTCACCGTAAACTCCGTCTTCTGCAAAAAAGAAAAAAAGCAATAACCAATGGTTGGCAAGAGTAAGAAGAGAGTCTGAGAAAATGGCCCTTTCAACCAGTCATCTAAGCAGCTGCAAAGATTATATCCTGTTTTACCTCTTTCTAGTCCACTGAGTGACATTTGAAAGTAAAATCAATACTGCAAATCCACATTAAAAACACTGCATTCTTATGCATAACGTTGTGTTTATCCGAATATTCCGATGTTTATATATTAATTTTGGTGTGAGAATTTTAAAAAACGCCCCTATTTTTGGCATAGCATCAATAGTTTAGCCATAATGAATGCTATGCAATTGTATAACACATGTATTACAGTGCATTAGGCAGTAGGATAAAGACACAAAATTCGACAATTTTTGTTTTCCATGGTGAACAGAAAAGGGAAAATTAATAGAGCACCAGCCAGATACCACCAGCACCAAACAGCAATGAACTGATAGCAAAGCAGCAGTCAATTGACATAAGAGCTACCCCTGCTAACTGGGTAAGAGGCACTCTTTCAAGTGGGTGCTCCTCTTTTTAGCAGGGGGAGAGTAACTGACCCACCTCACCCGTGTCTTCTAGTGGCTGCCTGCTGGTGTTCTTTTGCATCTTTTTAGATTGTGAGCCCTTTTGGGACAGGGAGCCATTCGTTATTTGATTTTCACTATAAACTGCTTTGTGAACTTTTAGTTGAAAAGCAGTATATAAATACTATCAACATCAACAAGAGCAGAACAGGACAACTTGATCTGGAGTACGAATTAATGCCTTTCATACATTAGAGGCATTTCATAGAGGAGGCACTTCTACCGAGAAGGCCTCTCCTCTGGCCACCACCCAGCTAATCTCCAAAAAAAAGGGGGGCCCTGCTGCAGATCTTAAACCTTGGGCAACCTAATAAAGGAGACTGGCAGTAATGAGAGAAATTTGGTGAGCACTAGGTTTCAGAACCTATTATGGACCACAGCCACTATACTGGGGTAGAAACAGGCAACACAAACAGGTTAGGACCAGAATGTCCATCCCCCTTAAGGTCTTTTGAGAGGGCTCTTTTACATGTACCACCAGCAGCAAAAGTCTATCAGGTGGTAGCAGATAGACTTTCAAGGTTTCAAGGTTGGTGCCTCCCTGGGTGAAATTTTGGGACTGACTAAAGGCTTTTCTGTTCAGCACTGGGTTCCTCATTTCTACCTGTATTTGTATCCTTTGTTGCCTCCTCCCCTTTTGTTATCATTTCTGTCCGTTTTTACACTTTAGCTGTTTTAAACTGTGTTTTTTTTTTAGTTGCCCGAGAACCCACTCGGGGTGGGAAACTGCAGGATGTAAACCTTTAAATAAGCAAAACACGCCACAGCCACCAGCACCCTTCTGAGGGCACCAATGTTCAGTGGCCCACAGGGCCTGCAAAGCTCTCGTGCCAGGCCCAAGCTCTCATGAATCACCAAGCACCAAGGTACCAGCAGATGCAACATACATCGTCGCTGCCTTCGTCCTCCTTGACCAGGTAGCCCTCATCGTAGATTTGTCCTCCCTGCTCGGCATAGAAGCAGGTGCAGTCCAGCACAACTCCACACTCTTGGCCTGTAGACACCTCCTCCACAAACTTCTTGTCCCGACGGAGGGCTTTCACGGTGGCCACAGGACTATCAAACACTGTAGGGTAGGAAGAAAAAAAAAGGTAGAGGAGACCAAAGCCTCTTTAGCATGCTTAGGCCAGAAGAAGTGGAAAACCAGAGACTGGCAATGGGGGAGGGGAGTTCTGTTGACAAAATATAATATTCTGGAAGACACTGGAGCACACGAGTCTATAGCCATGTCTCCCAGCCAGGTTCTGGCACATTCGTGCTTGTGCCACCGGTTATCTGTGTCAACCTCATGCAGTGCGACCAGTATCTACAGGGGATCCATGACAGGACCCTCTGTGGATACCAAATTCTGCAGATTATTAAGTCAGCAGTTGGGCCTCAGAGGGCATCCCACGCGTGACTGGAAGTTTCCGGCATGAACTGTAAGTGCCTTTTGGCCTACTGAAATCTGCAAATGCTGAGCCTGTGGATAAGGAGGGCCCACTATGTCTGGCAGATTGAACTCAATGCTTCAGAGGTGCCACCTAGTCTGCAGTAGCATTCCATCAGCTGATCCCCAAAGGCCAATCCCTCTCCACTAGGTCTTCTAAAGCCATAGCTACAGAAACTGCTCCTCAGTGCGAGCAAGTAATCTATTGCCTTTTGGATAGTCTTCTGAATATTCAGGGACTTGTGCATCACCAGAGAACTCCTAAGAACTCTGAGACAAATAGGTCAAAACACTGACTAATGGAGATCCATTAATGGGATCAATTTCAAGCATTACTCTTTGTTTGCACCCCCCTTAAAAACATCTGTCTTAACTACAGACAAGAGCAGATTTAAGAGTAACATTCTAAAGCCAAGTCTTCTCACTCAGCTTGGCATATTAGAAATTCAAACGTATAATCTCCTAATTCAAGCATTGTCCATATTGCCAACGAGGCACAGATTTCCGATAAAAGTTATATAACGTTTGGTAACTGGAAACCGGTTCCTTCTGCCAGGCAGAGATAGACACTGTGCCAATACAGTGAGAGAGGACATGCTGAATGAGAACCTACCATAAGTGCCACTGGAATCTGATGTGTAGTTGTACTTGAGAGTGTCATCTGTGGCCTCCAGTCCCCTGGAGCGGAGTTCTTCAATAGCGTAAATGTCCAACATGATTAAATCTTCATCACCACTTCCCTTGCCCTGGGATTTTAACTGGGAACAGCAACAAACCCAAGCATGAGAGGGGGCAACAGAGTCCTTTGTATGCCACCGATATCTCTGACACGTTCTGCATTTTCCCAGTTAATGAACTGGAAAAGCTGGGTCATTTGACTAATAAAGCCAGACTTGGACATTCACAGCAAGAGAGCTTCAAACGCCCATCTTTGTTTTCCACAAATTGCCAAGAAACTAGACCAGCAAATGAATCTAAACTGGATATTTCTGAACTGAAAGCTGTTCTGAGCTGGGAGCGCTACAGCATGGCAGGTTTGTCTATCAACTATAGAAGAAGGGATACAGGGCAGTTAATGGTCGGTTTTTAGACAAGACTTATTTCCTTGTAAACATGAAGGTTCCCACAGACTGGCACAAAGGAATACACATTTATCCACCCACCCCAAAACAAACACAGAGTGTTCTGCTCCATAAGACAAAAATCCAAATGAAAGATATTACCCTACACCCAGACTTCTGATCAGATCCACGTCTGCTCAGGTTTGGCAGTATTACAATGTTTTGTGTTCCCAGACCATTTACAGGTATCCTGTTAACACTTCACCTACTCCTGGCTTTTGAAGAAGAGAATTGTGCACTGTGAATTATAGTGCAACGTTCCCTGCAGTAGTGGCCAAGAAAATCTATGCAAGCAGCTTTCTTATTTGGAGGGGCCTGTAAGCAAAACTGGTGATTTTTAAGACAACAAATGAAAAAGCTAACATGCCTGGATCCACATCATTTGGCTTATTCTGCTAAGTATTTATGTTTCACAATACTTGACTTTATAATTAAATAATTTTATATCTATTGTTTACCACTTCTGTGTTTTAGTTTGTTTTATTTTAACAGTTCCAAACTGACTAGGTTCAACGTTTGGAATAAAACTATCTAGGTCTACAAATTCAACCCAAAGGATGAATCACATGTTATGGCAGCCACTTAGCAAGCCTGATATTGTCCTCTTATTGATCACCAAGGCCTACCTGAGCAGTCTTCCTCTCCTCTTCAAAGCCTTCCAGGTCAACTTTCAAGCCCTTCTCCTCTGCAATGAGCCCAGTGAGATCCACTGGGAAACCATAGGTGTCGTACAGCAGCCAGGCAGTGTCTCCTGGAGAGATGGGGGGGGGGGGAATCAGAGAGAGAGAGAGAGAGAGAGAGACCACACCAGATCAACTCAAATTCTTTTGTGGAATTTGTGGTCTGGAATTAAAGTACAGTGAAAAAGGAACCCAAACAAAAGAGCACACAACGTCATGTGGCCACTTGGTTTCTGATGCATGCTCAGAGTTGCAGAGAGAGCCAAGTGACCCACAGAGATGGCTCTTCTCTATTATATTTGACAGTTAAGGAAGAACTTCCCTCTTGATGGCTGGGACAGACCTGAATCAAGCATCAGCTTCTTTTTCCCCCCAGCCCTCCAATCCAGTAGCTTTGGCCAAGATAATTCCTGCTCAAGACTCCACTGATCACAATATTTGAAGCCAGGAAGGAACTCTCCTCCTAGATTGGGTGGCGGTGGGGCACGGCTTTCCTGGCAGCATGTGGCCTGGTTCACTTGCTCGGGCGGCCTGAAGTAAAATATCCTTCTTATGTATAAGAATATTTAATATTGCTTTTCAGCAATAAAATATGGTTCACCAAGTAATTTACAGAGCAAAAGAAATGATAAGATGGTTCCAAGTCCCATCCAAGTCCCATCCCATTGCTTGTCATTTTAAGAGAGACATGAAACAACACCCCCATATCACACCAGCAAAAAACCCATAGGAAACAGATTGTTCTCTAATATGTAGCAGGGACAGAGTTATAACATCACTGTTTAAAAGTGTTGCTTTGCTCAGTTAGCAGGGAAAACTGTGTGATGGACCTTCGATTTCATACCAGGAATAGTTTTGTTTTCTCCCAGACTCTGAATCTTCCTGTCGAGGATACGGCGGCCTCTGTTCAGCGTCTTCAAGAACTGAACCTCCTCTTCATTGACGATGTCTTTCACCATCTCTGGGTCTTTCTTCAGTTCAGGGAAGGCACCACCCTGACAGGACAGGAGTCATCAGGCCAGTGTGAACAAACCCTCCCTCAATTCCCTCCTGTGCAACCTGATAGCCTCAAAGGCAGCAGTGAGAGAAAGCAATCAAGAACTTACCAGAGACTGTACCACCACGTCCACTAGTGAGGCAAAGAACCCCTTGGGGGCATTGAGCTTCTCATGAGCATACCGAACGGCACGTCGAAGGATACGCCTCAGAACATACCTTCACAAAGGGAAGATAAGTCAGGGGGTTGGTCTCATTTATAGCCAATACAGTGAAATCTACATTGAATCCAAACTAGGATTCACCAATAATGCCTAACCCCATCTTCTTGCTAAACAACTGAAGGACATTCACACCATCTAGTATCCTGGGACAACAACCTCTGAAGTGACTTGAAAGCTGATGACTCCTGGCAAGATCAAGAGCACTCGATACACCCGTTTCATGTTCAGACATGTGAACAATATCACTTCTAGTCGGTAGAGTCACACTTGGATATAAAAAGGCACACAATGGCATGCCAGAGACCCAAGACAATCAAACCATGATTGATACACCTGGAATTCTTAGCTCACAAACACAGGAGTTGTTACCTCACAATAATGCAGTCTACCCAAACCCTCCTGGCATGGTACAACATATATTGTCCCCCCTTTCCCAGAATTTCACTATGCCAAATACCACACCCCTCACCCAGCAATGGTCTTTCTCGCTCTCTCATTTTCTGTATTCAAAAAGAGGTGAACGAAGTGGCAGAGGAAGCGTGGAGAAGAGAGTGGAGGGCTAGAGTGCCTCTAACATACTTCTTCATCGTACATTAGAGACAATCTAGCTCACCTCTCTCCTATCCTCTGCACTTCCACATGCACTCTGTTCCCCCCTTTCTTTTCAAATCCAGGAAATGCAAAGAACAGCAGGTGGGTGAAGGTAGTAAGTTTCCCCACCAATCTGCTGTCTAGGTGGCCACCAAAGTCAGATTCATGGAAAGACTCACCCTGGGAGAATGCATCTAAAATAGAAATCTCTTATGCTTCATTCTATAAGGATTCTGTATTGGACGAATATTTCCATGATCCTTAACATCAACCCTATTTTGCCAAGCCAAATGCACTATTTTCACCCAACCCTGCCTTCTGTTGACACCTGAGCCCCACACCAAATAGCTGAATCAGAAGCACCCTCACCCCCTGCCAGTGTTATCAGGCCTTCCACCATCCGAAAGGGCAATAGTGATGGTTCGCGCATGGTCTGCCAGGACCCGATATGCCATATCTATGCCATCAGCATCTTCCTCACCAACCTTACCAGTGTATGGCCTGCAGCCAGTGCCCTGTGAAGAAGAAAGACAGCAGCATGAAAGAGATGGGGAGAAACATGCAGCTTAGGACAAACAAAGATCAGGAAGCATTCCAGAAGACACCTGGAAATTGATGCTTTTCATGAAGTTCTCTGACTTCGTAGCTCCCAACAGTAGTGCCAATTTCTTTTTAAATTGAACTTGATGTTTAGATATTTAGAACTTGATGTTTCCCCAGAGATCAAAGTGGTTTACAAAAAACTGATGAGAACGCACACACTTAATGCAATACCACAATAACATTAAAACTAGCAGATAATACAGAGTTGGGAAGGATTTGCCTGGGGAAGTGGAAGGCAAGCAAGCCAAGTCAGTACCATTCCAGCCAAGGGGATCTAGCCTCAGGACTTGCTCTCCAGGCAACTAGGGAGTCATCACCCATTGCTAATCCACATATTGACTTATTCACCCACAACGCATCTGGGTGAGTACCTTCTGGATAGCCTCAAAGTAGGGGACAAAGAGATCTGTGTCATAGTTGGACATCTTGTTCTGCAGCACAGACACCAGCCTCTCCAGGCCCATTCCAGTGTCAATGCTCTTCTTGGGAAGAGGTTTCAGGGTCCCATTGGCCTCTCTGTACACGAAAGAAAAATACACCATTGTAATGTGTGAATGGGATCCACTTCTCCCCTGATTTCACACTTTCAACAACAACAACAACACTGGACTGACAAATATGTATGGCTTGGGAGAACTGTAAGGAAGCTGAAAATCAAAGCCAACACAGTGCAAAACAGCCTCCCCTCTCCTTGGATATTTACAAGAAAAACCTGACCTATGGAGCAAGAACTCCAGGGCAAGATGCATTTGACCTTTGCCATGGTGAGCCTCCTAAGATCATGAAATATGGTTTATGACACCTCACGACAAAGCAGTCAGCTCTGCTGACAACATGATGTCAGGCTCTGGGGCAGATAAACAAGAATGAAAAAGGAAATAAGGGTTTTGGAGGACTTATCTACTGATATTTGAGGAAGAACTGCAGGGAACAACGTAACCCAGAAGAGGCTACTCTGCTACATTCCTTGGAAGGGATTTTTCCCCCCATTTTAGCACCATTTCAAAGTTTTCGAATAGATCACTGTTTGAAACCAACAATGGAAAAATAAAGCATCATGATCCATTATCTTCAACACCCAGACCTGCAGGCAGATACAAAAAGTTGCTCAATAGATGCTTGGAGACACAAGAGATGTTGGGTGGGCAAGAGCAGAATCCTGCATTGTGCTCACACTGAAAGCAAGGCAAAGGGGAACAGACACACAGGAATGGAACACGTAGGGGCAAAGGAAAAAAAAATTCCTGCATCACCTGTTGAACTGTATGAACACCAGATTCCAGATCTCCAGCACGTTGGGATCGTCCTCATTGACGAGGTGTGAAGCATCCCGGTCCCCAATCCGGTCATAATGCATCTCGCTGCAAGGTCCACATGGCCCCGTGTCCCCCATTTCCCAGAAGTTATCCTTCATGCTGCCTGGAAGAATTCTGCTCTCTGGAAGACTGCAAAGAAGGAAATGCCCACTAGGCGATAGGGTAGCACAAGGGAGGGAAGGGGCTATTTACCAGGCTCCTTGAAAGGAGAAAACAATGCCGAGATGCTCTATTGTTTTCTACTTTTTCAAACAGGCACCACACTGACGAGATGCTTTGTAAGACATTGGCTTGGTTCAGACGGCGGGAAACTATGGAATCCTGCTACAAAAACGAATCTCTGCAAACTGTGGACTCCCTCCCGCTCCCTCTTGTTCACATATGAGAGGGAGGACGAGGAGAGCTTGTACTTTTGCTTTGACACAAGCCACAGTTCCACAGAGTGTATAAACTCTGGTTTACAGAATCCACAAGTTGATTCTGGTTTACATGACTGAACCAGATTGTTGCCTGGCCTGGAAGAAAGAATATGCCAAAGAGGATCATTGGAGATGGTCAAAAGATGTTTTAGAACATTAGTTTGTTTGCACCTCCTTGCCTTTCTTTGTTCCCATTTTCTATGCAAGATAACAGAAAAATCAGAGGGGTTGCCCTGGTGGTGTCCCATCTCTTCTTGGAAGAACAGTCTCCGAGACACAGATCTCTTTCTGCACCCCTGGAACAGACACCCAGACACTCACCCTAGATCCAGCCAGATTTGTTTGCAGTCTAAATCTGGCTGCAAACCAGCTGCCTCATTACCGCCAAAGTATGTGACGTACAATCGGTCAACAGGGATGCCAAACTCTCTAGTGAGCAGGTCAAGAGCAAACTTGCAAGCCAATTCCTAAGTGAAGAAAAAAAGCACAGCTTTAGAAAGGGGGGATTTATGGTGCCATCCTCTAAAAATGACTCGTTTCACCAAACTCCGCTGTCGTCAGCAAAGGCATTGACTCGGGTAAACTGAACCAGGGAATGAAAGGTTTTGACAAACACTTTGAAACATTAAACACACCCTTCTCTGTAGCTATGTGGATGAGAGCTAACATGCTATACTGGTTAAGATGTTGGAAAGAGCCACATTCAAACCTCACCAACCATGAGGCTCAACTGGGTGCCTTTGGGCGAGTCAAGATTTCTCAGTCTAACCTACATTACAGGGTTGTTAGGATAAACAGAGGATGGGAAGAGTCAGGTATGCTGCCCTAAGCCTTTGGGAGGAAAGGAAATACATAATAGCAATGTAGGAAGCTGCTGGTCCATTTAGCTAAGGATTGTCAACACTGACAGCCACTGACGTTCCCAGATCCATGAATAACTGAACCCAGATAAGGGGGCCTGCCTGTATGACTATATGTCAATACATAGTAAATACTGTTAATAATAATATTTTATGAACTCCCTAACATTAAGCTGAATGTCTGGTTTGCAATCTTTTTTTTTATATTTATATCTGTTTATGTCTATCCTCATCTTACTACAATTTTGTTAAAGAAGGAAATACAATCAGCCAGCTACCTGGAGTTCGAATTAAGAGATATACACCACCTGCACCATCACCCCTCAAAGTCCCAGATGTACCTTGAAGTAGTCTCCAAAAGACCAGGAGCCCAGCATCTCAAAAAAGGTGTGATGGTAGACATCTTTGCCGACATCGTCCAGGTCATTGTGCTTCCCTCCTGCCCGGATGCACTTCTGAGTGTTGGCTGCTCTTGTCAGCTTCGCCATGGGGTGAGAGGGATCAATTGTGTTCAGAAAGATGGGCTTGAACTGATAGAGAGGCAAGACATCAGACAAGTTTTAACTCTCAGGAATTCCATACAAACCAGGCAGGTTAAAACTTCAAAGGAGAGACCTGCCTATTAGTGCACCTGGGCCAATGTAGATAGCTAAATAACGAGAAAATAGGCAGCGAGTCATGGACTCTTCGCTCACAACAGGAGAGGAAACTGAACGCATTCCACATGCACTGCCTCCAACACATCCTCGGCATCACCTGGCAGGACAAAGTTCCAAACAACACAGTCCTGGAACGAGCTGGAATCCCTAGCATGTATGCACTGCTGAAACAGAGACGTCTGCGTTGGCTCGGTCATGTCATGAGAATGGATGATGGCCGGATCCCAAAGGATCTCCTCTATGGAGAACTCGTGCAAGGAAAGCGCCCTACAGGTAGACCACAGCTGCAATACAAGGACATCTGCAAGAGGGATCTGAAGGCCTTAGGAGTGGACCTCAACAGATGGGAAACCCTGGCCTCTGAGCGGCCTGCTTGGAGGCAGGCTGTGCAGCATGTTTCCCAGTTTGAAGAGATAGTTGGCCAACAGGCTGAGGCAAAGAGGCAAAGAAGGAAGGCCCATAGCCAGGGAGACAGACCAGGGACACACTACACTTGCTCCCAGTGTGGAAGGGATTGTCACTCCCGAATCAGCCTTTTCAGTCACACTAGACGCTGTGCCAGAACCACCATCCAGAGCGCGATACCATAGTCTTTTGAGACTGAAGGTTGCCAACTCATAGGAAGTGAGTTGGATCTTTGGGTCATCCAACACAGGATTCTCAGCACTGACTGACAGCATCTGTTTAGCAATTCAGTTAGGAATTTTTCTCTGCCATACCTAGAGGTGACAGGGAATGAACCTGGGGCCTTCAGCAATCAGAGTAAGTCCTTGTCCACCTGGAGCCATAGCTATAGCTCCACCCTGAACAGGACGGACCACACCTCCCTTCGGAGACCAGAATGTCACAATGGGAGCAAGGTTGTACCTTCAGCCTGGCATCGTAGACCACTCAGCCACCTTGAAACCAACCCAAGTTTGGAAATGGGAGGCTCAAGTTCAAGATCTGCCTCTGCAACAGACTGAGTGGGTGGACTTAGGCAAATCACAATCTACCACTGTTCCCCAGAATGCATCAAAGCAACAATATCATCAGCTAGTGCTATCATACATAGGCTATAATAATTCACATATATTATTATTTATATGCTTCTTTTCAATAAAAAATAATTAAAGCGGTTTACATAGCAAACATGATTCACATGCTCTTCCTTCCCCTTTGTGCACAAGAGAAGATTTGCAACTTCCCACTCCTGCTTTGACACAAACCAGGATTTACTATTTTGTCCAAACCTGACAAATCCTAGCTTGTTCGTACAAAAGCTTGTGAAAAAGCCAGGGTATTTGTTGAATTCATCTATCCATCCAGGGATTTTTAACCTTACCATTCTTGCCTCAAAGTGACCCTCAAGTTGGTTTAAAAAATATCCAAGGGAGAGGAAATAATATGAAAAAATAAAGAAAACCACAACACTTCAAACACGATTTAAAAACCATTCCCAAGAGAGATTAAAAACTAGTTCATGGTACAGAGAATATGACAGAATATTGGGGGGAGGGCATCAAATGGAATGCCTGCCTAAACAAGAACAGTTCTGAGTAGGTGGCAAAAGGCTGACAATGAAGGGGGCTACGTGGGCCTCAAGAGGGAGAGAGTTCCTCAGTCATGTCCTCAGACATGTTCCTATATACATGTCATGTTTATAGAAATCTATATTATCTCTAACCTGATTCATGCCAGCATTGGCAAAAAGCAGAGTAGGATCATCCAGGGGGATAGTGGCAGAAGAATGAACATAGGTGTGCTGATTTTTGACAAAGAAGTCGATGAACCGCTGCCGGATCTCGCTGGCTGTCAACGTTGTCTCCATCTTGGAATCACCACTCAGCACTGGAAGTGAAAAGGATGAACAAGGAATTGCAAGGCTCAAAGGAATCACTAAACGCCATGTATATGGGGCTGCCTATCTCTTGTGGTTGATTGGAGAGGCTCTTTTATATTGTATTTTTATGATAAGCTGCCTCAAGTGCCTAATTCTGGAGGGGGAAGGCAGGGTGATAAATTGCAAGAATAAATAAAACTCCTTTATAAGGTGGAGTTGCAACAGCCACAGCTGGAACTACTATTGTGATTTCATGCAACTATTGTGGATTTCATTGTATGGACTGTGTTTTCCTGCATAGGAGAACTGGAGGCCAGAAGTGAGGCCAAACCAGGAAGACCCATTCTGAAATGTTGTTGGTTCTTGAAAGAGAGAACCTCTATGATTGTAAAAATCCCCTTGAGGGATTTAGAAACGCCTGCCTATGTAAACCGCTTTGAATAAAGTCAGAGGAGTAATTCGATGACCAGAAAGGCGGTATAAATACCGTGTTACTATTATTATTATTTTCCTTTTTTTTCAAACTGATGCCACATAAGCCTCCTAAAGGCTAACATTTTATAAATAAAACCAACAAACTGAGGTCACTACAGCTGCCCAGAGCATTTGCTCCAATTGCATCTGCCAAGGTGTTGCAACAGCCCTTGCACAATTTGAAGCTAATGACCACCTATCTCCAATCAGGCTGTTCCCAGAGAGGGAGTTCCTCCCCATCACCTCCAAGTCAACTTAACAGCATCCTCCAGTCTATGCAATTTGTGAACCTAGTCCTTCTAAAAAGAAGGATGCATAAAAGATACATCCTTGATATCACCTCCACAACACTGAAATTCTCTACTCTTGTATCATCAATGCACTTCCTAGAAGTTCTGCCACAATTTTAATTTAGGGGCTAGCATTTTAGGGGACAGACTGTAGAACTTTTATGGTATACATTTATTTAAAATATTTGCACCTTGCTTATATCTTGCATTAGATAAGAAAAACCCTGATGGATCATCTAGTCCAGCATCCTATATCTTGCAGGGGCCCATCAGCTGACTTTGGAAAGCCCACAAGGAGGTGAAAAAAAGGCCTTCTCTTTTGCCATTGATCCCTGCAAGTGATATTCAGAAGCACCCTGCCACTGAATCAGAGGTAGCACGTAGACAACATGATTAGTAGCCATGGATAGGCCTATGCTCCATTGCTGGGATTCCCAAGGTGGCTAACAACAAATCAAATTTAAGGGTAACAAACAGCTAAAACTGCATATCACACATATTTAAAAAGCCAGAGGACACAAAACTCAAGACTGAGTGGGGCCACTAGCATGGTTTTAATGTACTGTAATTTCACAGATGATCAATGATGATGCATTGCATAGCTCTGGACATTTGTTTTAACAATAGTATGGGAACTGGATGAAAATTTACATAAGTACACCATATAGGCACCATTTTCTCAAAATAAACAGCAAACAAGGGACAAACTGTAGCTTAGTGATCAAGAACCAGACAGCACGCTGCAGGTACTGTTGCTTTTCTGCAACAGCTATGATAACTTGACAGCCAGTCATGGCTCTGGTGGGACATCCCTGATCGCTCTTTAGCCCTTCTTGCCATACACTGCAGCTATTTACCTGATGCCTATGCAGAAGATGAGACAGTTACACAGCACCATTCAGGGGAGGAGAGCAGGAAGAATAAACAATGAAAACAGATTTTGTCTGTGCTGGAGCTTACCAAATGAAGCCAAAGGCAGCAAACTTCCCAGGTCACACTGCCCATAGCACCCATAGAACTGAAACAGCTCCTAATGTCTCAAGCAAAAATCCATGCCATGTTTCCAGTGAAGCACGGGCTCCCTACTAGTACTATCCCATATAGATACTGAAAGGGGTCCCTCGTAATCTCCAAATACTAGAAGCACATCAGATATGATTATACAGTAAGTTAAATCCACCCTGCAAGTCATCATAAGGGAAAATTTGTTGTGTAAGTCAATGTCAGTTAACCTATTGCTTCTGATTTTTCTTTCTCCCATGGCAAGAAGTGGCAGGGATGGGAAAATAAGACTACATTCAAGTGAAAAAAAAAGCCATCCTGAATGACCCTAAACTGCAACCGAAGCACCAAAACAAAAAATAGATTTCACTGGGTGAATGAATATACAAGGCCATTCTCCAGGCAGTGATTTAACCATGATACACACATAAGATGTGCTTAGTAAACTACGTGTCTGTATTGCTCAGAGGTAAGGAGAAACTCACCACTCTATCACTCCACTTAATTTCCAATCGGTAGAAGTGTTTGAAAGTAAGACTGAGGCTGTAATCCCCTATCTTACTAATTGGAAACAAACAGCTGTAGGAGTGCAACAAGAGTCTCTTCCACACATGGCAAGGGAATAAAGACAACCAGCTTGCCTAGGAGTTACAGAAACACTGTGGTTGAGTTACGACATGACAAGGAGTCCCCTGTGTTCCCCCAGGCATGCACCCGTCTCTGCCTTGGTGCCACAATGAAATCAAGTGACAAGCATGTCCTACTGTCTTGAGAGCATGGGCATGCAGTGGGTGGGGAAGCAGGTGAGGCAGAGTCTCCCCACCAGAGTCCTTCGAAAAGCACAGCCGCAGTGTGAGGCACCCAAGCACCCACAACCCATGCGCTCTGCAGGATCTGGGGTCCAGGGTCATGCTCTGAGCATGGGTTGGGACTGCTTATGCACCTCACATGGCGGCAGCGCTTTTCAGTGGGATGTGTGGTGGGTGGGGAGGCGGGTGAGGCAGAGCCCTCCCCCCGTCCTTTGAAAAGTGCTGCCGCTGTGTGAGGTGCCCAAGCACCCACAACCCACATGCTCTGCGGGGTCTCGGGTCCAGGGTGTCCCATGAGCTCTGTGGGGTCTGGGATCTGTGTGTGAGTTGTGACTGCTTGCGCAGCTCACAGGGCGGCAGTGCTTTTCAAAGGACTCTGGTAGGGAGGCTCTGCCTCACCTGCCTCCCCAACCACCACGCATCCCACTGGAGTCCTTTGAAAAGCGCTGCTACCATGTGAGGTGCATAAGCAGTCACAACCCATGCACAGAGTGTGACTCTGGTGGGCTCTGCCTCAACCTGCCTCCCCACCCACTGCATGTCCCTACTTTAGAGACACACCCCACTCCAGCCCCCACAAATGGGCCATATCTGGGTGGAGTTGTGAAGCCCTCAAGTCACCACCAAGACCTCTTGGCCATGAACCAGACTCCCAGAATCCTTGGCAGCTGTGGCCCTCAAGGGAAGCCTTTGGCTAGCTGGGGACGAGCCTGACCTTACAATGAAAGGAAAGCATTCAAAAGGCACCCCAGCCAGCCAGCCAGCCTCCCTTCATTCATTCATATATACAGCTCACATCCATAGCCACCATACCTACCTTCCCTCTACTTCCCCTCTCAACGCAGCCTTACCAGCCTCAGCTGCAGCACTGCTTCCACCGCGCAACCAAACCTACTGCGGATTTTTTTTAGCCCTACCCATTTGTCAGGCTCAGAGCCGGCTTGCGATTGGTCCAAGGCGCTGACCGTCAGCCGAGTTGCTAACGTCACCGAGAGGCGGGGCGCTCAGAGCGGCTGATGCAACGGCCCTGAAACGAAGTCACGTGGTTTCCAGGGAAAGGGCTGAGGGCGACCTGGGGGCCGCCATTAAGGGAAGGGCACAGTCTGAGGGGAGGAGTTGGCAGGAGTCGGTGCAGCAAATAGGGAAGGTGGAGGCACCTCTAAGGCTAACAAGGCTGGTTCTGGCTTAGCCTGTGTTGGTGCCACAAGAACAAGACCCCCTTTTGCTTTCTTCCTGTGAGAAGCTAATAAATACTTCTATTTGTGATGTCATTAACCTGGGAGTGACGTCATAGCCAGTAGTGACATCATCAAGCAGGAGAATTTTTAACACAAAATCAAATCAATCAGTCAATCAACTACATTAAAAGTTTACAATCAGTATAAACATTTATTAAAAATAAAAAATAACCCTCCTAACCAGTGACTTCCAACCGTTTTTTTAATCTCCCGACACACCAACAAGGTGCTACATTTTCAGGACACACCATCAATTGTTTGACAATTGACAATGCACACCAGTTACAGATCTGCCCCACATTATGCAAAGGTCTGCAATGCCGCCTCCCCACACTGCCCCCACCTACCCACTGCAACAAAGCCTCACATGGCACTGCCCCCTACCTACCCAGCACAACAGACCTCACACCATGCTACCCCCCTACCAACCCAGAGTAACAGAGCCTCAGACCACACTGCCCCCTACCTACCCAGTGCAACAGACCTCACACCACACTACCCCTGCCAACCCAGAGCAACAGAGCCTCACACCACACTACCCCCTACCTACACAGTGCAACAGACCTCACACCACGCTATCCCCTAACCCAGAGCAACGGAGCCTCACACCACACTGCCCCCTACCTACACAGTACAACAGAGCCTCACACCACACCACACCACACCACACCCTACCTACCCAGCCCAACAACCTTCAGTCTCAAAAGACTATGGTATAAGCCTACAGCACCCACTGTTCCCAGACAGTCTCCCATCCAAGTACTAACCAGGCCTGACCCTGCTTAGCTTCCAAGATCAGATATGGGCATGTGCAGACATGGGCATGTGCAAGATCAGAGATTGGCCATGTGCAGGGTAACAGTTGCCACTACCTACCCAGTGCAATAGACCTCATATTGAACAGGGCAGGCCCATGATACTGGGAAAAATTATTTAATCCTTGATTCATTACAAACCTGCCAATGGATGTGGTGCAATGTTGATGGACAGGTCTTTCCCCCATGCTAAGTGTCCCTACTATCTGCTTTCTCCAGGGATTCATTAATCATTACACTGTATCATTGTGAAACTAAACCTTTGTAGTGGATGTGCAATTTAACAAAAGTCTTTCAAACTTAGGCTGCAATCCCATAACACTCTCCTGGGACTAAACGCCAATGAATGTAATGGGACTTACTTCTGAGTAGACATGTATAGGACTGTATGCACTTTATCATGGAGTTAGGGGCAAGAGTAACTGACCTCTAAGTCAAAGTCACCCCAGTATAGCACTTTTTTCCTCCAGTGATGGTTGGTTTATTTTATTTTTGCAGGTTTTATTTGAAACCATCTTTTCATTCATTTTACTACATCATTTTGCAATGGGCTTTATTTACAGCAGTTACTGGACTGAATGATGTTGATGCTGAAGAAACTGCCACCCTGATAAGAAGGCCTAAGTCTGTCTCAGAACATTCATGAGAGGCTACAAGAGGCAGGTGGCCCAAATGGGTGCGTGACATGTTTATCACATGTACAGGCCCAGCCTATTTATACATGGATTTTTTATACATGGATTTGACTCAACACAAATGGCCCCTGCAAATGAGAAGGAATGTGCTGATCCCTGGAGAAGGGGAAAAATGCATCCCTTTAAAATCAGTTTTAAAAACTGAACAGTCCTTTAACAACAGCCTCCTTAATGAGAGAGAGAGAGAGAGAGAGAGAGAGAGCAGCAGGCTCCATCAATCCTTCTCTCTCCTTTGGACCACTCCCTTCCCCAGCACATGAAAGAAACGTGATCATTTGGCATTGTTGAAGGGAGGGGCTGAGTGAAGTGCTGATGGATTGTCTTCTTAATGACTCTTATCTTAGAGTCAAAAGGTCAGCAAGGCTGTTTTTCAATCACTGGAGCAAAGAAACTTGGTTTTTTAAATTGATTTGCTATAGTGTGTTTTTTTTTTATCCACTTGAGCACTTGGAATGGAGCCCACTGTGAATAATGAGACTCAACCTGTATATCTGGCTTTTCCTCCAGGGAGCTCAGATTAGTGTACATTCCCCCCCCCTTTTTTACTCTCACAACAACCCTGTGAGGAAGGTTAGAGTGGAAGACAGTGACTGGTCCAAGTAAAGCTTCATGGCTGAGTTGGGGTTTGATAAGCTTGGCCCAGTGCTAATCGCTGAACTAAGAAGAGGCAGCCTCCTCTGTATTCTTGTGATTGACAGCATGCCTTCATGTCCTGGATCATTATTAAACTGCAAACAGTGATAAACAAGTATGCAAAGAGCCTCTTCCATCCATGCAGGAAGGGAAGACAGCAGCAGGCTGGGAGGCAGTTGGAGATTCCTTTGTGGGCGGAGCCTCCTGAAACAGAATTTGATGCTCTGGCTGGTTCCAAAGTGATGGGCAGTTGATGAGAGGGAGCAAGGGACTGTAACTGGCAGACATTTTAAGCAATAGGATGGCTCCCCTGGCCCTCAGTGTCCTCATAACAGGTTCCAGCCGGGGAATTGGGCTGGAACTGGTGCGACAGCTGGTGGAGGTGACGAATCCTCCGGAACACATCTTTGCCACCTGCCGTGACCCTGATGGACCCCGAGTAAAGGTCTGTAGAAAGTCAAAGCACGCAATAGGGCATGAGAATGCATCTTGGTTGGTGTGTCCTGGTGCAGTCAGAGTTTCTTAGTGAAAGGCCTTAAAGGACTTTCTGACACAGGGCCCAATCCTATCTAACTTTCCAGCGCTGATGAAGCCATGCCAATGGGGTAAACACTGTATTCCGCTTTGGGGCAGGGGCAGTCATGGAGGCCTCATCAATGTAATGAAAAGTAGGGGTTTCCCACTGTCCATCTTCTGACCTTCTGCTCTTTTTTCAACTATCTTTCCGTTTCCAATTCCAGGCACTGCACGAACTGGCTAAGAAGCATCCCAGCATCTGTGTGATTAAATTAGGTACAGAATGTATCCCTTCCCTTTCTGCCCCAGTGGGGTCCCAATCCTCTTGAATGCCATACTCAATTTCTGTTTAATGCAGAGAAAGCTGGCCATTCAATGCATAAGTGCTATGGCTCCAGACACACATGTATTTATTTGCGTTTTTATGTATTTGAGATATTTCTAATCCACTATCTGACCCTTGAGAGTATCCAAGCTAAATTTTTGAGGGCTATCCTGGGTTTACCTAAATCTGTACCATACTCTGCATTATGTTTGGAGACCAGACAATCGCTCTTAGTATCAAGAGCATGGCTTTTAACCATACGCTATTGGCTGCAATTACATTATAACGTGAAACCAGGCAGTCTCCTATCCAGAATGCTATCTGAGTCTGGTTCTTCTAAATGGTATAGCCAAATTAAATCAAAAATCGAATCAATTGGTTTTTCATTGGATTTTTTAAGTTTCTATCCATTCCCTGAAGTTTATCAAAGGGTAAAGCAAAGAATGGTAGACATTGAGGCACAAAACCTCTTTGAACTTGCTTCTAGAAGTTGCTCCCCTCTTAATTTCTCTATCCTGCTAAAGTATGGGCAAATGGCTCCTTATCTGAGTATTCTGATCAACCCCTCTGAACTTCGTGCAATCTCTTTGGCAAGATTCAATGTGTTTCCATCCAAGGTCACAGAAGGCAGATATAGGCAAATACCATATAAAGAACGCCTCTGCCCTTGTAATTTGGGAAATGTTGAATCAATCATACACATTCTTTTTTATTGTCCTCGGCACACTAGATCCCGCCACACTTACATGACTCCACTTCTCGGCAAAATGAATGGGCTTTCGGATGAGGCAAAACTGAGGTGTCTCCTAAATGACTGCTCACCAGATGTGCTAGAGGGAATTTCTAAATTTTTACTTTTGGTGATTTCCAAGCCTTCTTAATGTAATTTGTCAAAAATGTTGATATTTTATGTTGAACTGTAAATGTTTTATTAGTAATTTAGTATCTTAACTCCGTTTTTGATAAACGGGATTAGGACTAATTATGTTTGCTTTTATGATTTCTCTATCTATGCCTAATAAAGGTTCACTCATTCATTCATTCATTCATTCATTCATTCATCCACTATCTGATCAACATGAATTCCAAAAGTGTCTTGCAAAAGTAAAACATAAGAAAACAAAAATGGAATAACATTTCATCATTGGGGGAGGGATTATGGATGTTGCCTCCCGCATCACATATAGGCATGTTCAAAGGTTTCTATGGCATACACATACACATACACATGCATGGAATTGTGACCAAAAACTACTCCCTTGACATATGCTTGAAATGGGAAGTCCAAAATACAAACTAATTTTAACCAGCCTGGCCTAAAAGTGAAAATATCTTCATCCACACCTCTGATAGAGGTGAAACATGGAGCAAAGACTCTCATAGGTGATGTCAGTCTGCAGGTAGGTTCCTGTAGAAGAAATCAGTCATGAGGTACCCGGGTCCCAGATAATGAAACATGAGCACTTTGCCACCTGAGTCAAAAATGGGAAGTTTGAAATAGTTTCATGGGGATATAAGCCTAGGTTTTGAACACCCATCTAAATCTAACACTCTTGCCACTGTACTGCATAAAGGCTGTTCTCATGCTATGCTGCACCCAGGTACAGAATATACCTGTGTAAATGTCTGTACCTTTCTTCATTTTCACAAATCAACAATCCAGGTGCACTGTACACAGATTACAGTTACATTTGAATGGGATGTGTGAATAAATGTACACAGGTACCGACTGACAATGATTGTTCCTGGCTACACAGGTCTATTATTAATTATTATTATTCAGTATTTATATACTGCTTTTCAACTAAAAGTTCACAAAGCGGTTTACAGAGAAAAATCACATAACTAATGGCTCCCTGTCCCAAAAGGGCTCACAATCTAAAAAGATGCAAAAAGAACACCAGCAGACAGCTAGAAAAGCTGGCTAGAAAAGACACTTTCTAGCTGGCTAGAAAAGACACTGCTGGGGTGAGGTGGGCCAGTTACTCTCCCCCTGCTAAAAAGAGGAGCACCCACTTGACAAAGTGCCTCTTACCCAATTAGCAGGTCTACCCTGGTATAGCTGAATTTTGAATAGCTCTTCTTTCCTTCCATGTTCAGTCTGATCCCTTCCTCATTTGCTCTTGTTTGCTCATGTCAGAGGTAGAAAACCAATCCAGTGTGAAAGCTGCTGTGTCAGTGGTGGGGTCTCATCTGAAAGATAAAGGCCTGAATCTGCTCATCAACAATGCGGGTGTTCACTCCATGGCCAACCTGGAGACTGTGGAGCAACAAGAGCTATTGTCAGTGTTCAACACCAATGTAGTGGGGCCCATCCTCTTGGTCAAGGTGAAAGTATCTTTTTCCTCCTTTTCGGGGCAGTGGGAAATTTGTAGGAAACTGAGTTGTGTGCTACTTAAAGGGTACCAGAGATGAAGATTAGGAGACATTGGTAGCAGAGGTAAGGGATAGGGCCTTCTCAGTGGTGGCACCCCTATTTTGGAATTCCCTCCCTCCCTGGAGACCTTTGAGCAGGGCTTTAAGATTTTTTAAATTTAGAATTGCGTTTGATAGATGAATTTGATAGAATTTGCATTTGGTGGGCTGGCATTTTAATCAAAATGTAATTTTAATCCATTGGGGTTTGTTTTGTTTTTATTGTTTCAATTTTTTAATGTTTTATTGTTGTTGTTGTTGTTTTAATTCTGTAAGTTGCCTTGATTGCCCTAAGAAGAAAGGCAGGAAATAAATAAATAAATAAATAAATAAATAAATAAATAAATAATGGTGAGCAAGAACAGGTCTAGGACTGAACAGTTTTCAGGAGGTTTGGAGACGGTGACATGCCATGAGAAATGAAAAAAGAGGCGGGCAGGCGCCTGGGGCCATGCCTTCAAATGCCACCCCCTGCCTGACCTGGAAGTAATTGTGGTGATATTTATTTTTCACATTTTTATCCCGCCCTTCCTCCAAAGAGCTCAGGACGGTGTACACAGTGCTCCCGTCCTTCTTGTCCTCACAACGACCCTGTGAGGTAGGTGAGGCTGAGAGAAAGTGACTGGCCCAAGGTCACCCAGGAAGCTTTGTGGCTGAGGGGGGATTTGGACCTGGATCCACCTCCACCTCCCAAACCACTACACCACCCTGGCTCTGATACGTTGATGTCATCACAGTTCCTCCCAGGACGCTCTTAGCGCATTGCTCTGAGTGGCTGTTTGCTTTTTTATTTTTTGCTTTAAAAAGAAAGTGAAGGAAGCAGGTGGCTGCTCAGAGCGATGCACAACTACTCCACATGGCTGTGATGGGGCACATCCTACTGCCACCCTCACGGCCACTTGTAATGCTTGTGCGCAGCTCTGAACAGTCACCCGCTTCTTTTGTTTTTGTTTCTAAGCACAAAAAAAAGGAAAAGGCCACTCTAAGTGCCTGCGAGGGAGCAGTGGATGCTGCCCCCCCAGGCATGTCGCCATGGGGCCCTGTCCTCCCTGCCCCCCTCAGGTATGCTAGAGGCAACAGGGGATATATCATATGGTCAGTAATCAACAGGAGTGAAAAGAAACTAATCAAAGTACTGTTGAGTCCAGGCCTCAGTCAACAGGATCGGAGTGAGGCTGCGGTTGGGATAAGAAAAAGTTCAGAGGGAGAGTGATGCTGGACCAGGATGTAGCAGAACAGAAATAGGATCAGGTCTTGATCAGCTGGATCATATCAGGTGCTGGGAAGCCTGGGGTCAGCCCTGCACTGGCTCTCTGTGGTGCCCCTCTTCTGTCTCTGGTGATATATTGGTTGCCATCACTACTACCACTGCTGGGGGTTCATGGGTTAGCCTGACCAGGTAGGCTCTCTGATGGGACTGGCCCCTTGGTCAGTGACTGATGTGGTTGATGCCAGCCCTAATTGGTGGGGATTAGTATAAAGCTAATGAAATACATATGTTAACCCATTTTTGCCCGGCCCACAGGTATACACATTTGGTCCCTGTTGCGTATATGCCACGTTTAGCAGAAATGGCGTTATTGTATGAAGTTAATATTAGCTAGGAGCTTTCTAAACTAAGTGTTTCAGAGTCCTAATTTTTGTGGCCTGCTGTTTAATGTGCATTTTAGGAATTCCTGTCCCTACTGAAGAAAGCAGCCAAGGAGTCACCCACACAAGAGCTGAGCTGCAGCAAGGCAGCTATCATCAACATGTCCTCCATAGCAGGCTCCCTTGAAAGGGGCTTGAAAGATTGGCCATTCTCAATGTACCCGTACCGAACGAGCAAGGTAAGCCTTTTCTTTAAGGAGATGGGACATCCCATTGGCTGTAAATAGTCACCCCATGGGAGCAATGGCCATTGTCAGCCAGCCAGTTGGCCAACCCTTAGCTCCAGTATCCCTCGATCAGTTGAGAGCCTTTGAGAGCTAAAACTGGCCAGTGGATCAAGGATTCAGTAGTGCACTTCAGAGAAAGAAGTGGTGCCAAGAGTTGTCCAGGTTAAAGATTGTTTTCATGTTGCAGGCTGCTCTGAACATGGTAACTGTATGCATGGCTGAGGAACTAAAAGGTGATGGGATCTTGTGCACGTCGATTCATCCTGGTTGGGTAAAAACAGACATGGGAACAGAGCAGGTATTATTGGGGGTTCTAGAAGGGGAAATATATTTGTAGACAGCCCCAGAAGCCATGGTGTTGAAAAGACCTTGAGGCCTCACTCTCATAAACAGCAGATGAGGTGGTATGTCTGTGTCTGAAGTATACCATTTCCAACTACAGACAGGGACTCTGTGGAATGCACCCACAAAACTAAATAAAACCAATCCCACACATTTAAAAAAGTTTGCATGTCAGGGAATAACCTTCTGTCTAGCATTTAAGTTTTATATGTGCATGGAAATAGTTTCACATGAAAGAGCATTCCATCAAATGATCCCAGACCTGCAGTGGTACAGTCCATATAGGAGTTTACCACCATCTCATCTCCTATTTGTGACAACTAGACTTAAGTTTCAGTATAAAGTCACTTTATTTCCTGGAGCTACTCTGGATTATTATTATTATTTTTTACCATACCTGGTCTGTCCTTCTTTGTTCCAATTTTGACTTTGTGGATCATGAATATGCGTTGACTGGGCGAAGACAGGAACCTCATGACTGGTTTCACGTGCTCCAGGCTCCAGATTTTATAGATGTGGGGCAAATGATGGTGGTCAATATTGTTACTTTTGAGAGAGAAAAAATGTGGGAAGACAGATCCTTTTCTCAACGGACTCACAATCTCAAAATTCTCACAGCCCAATCCTAACCTGTGCTGGCCCAGCCAGGCTGCATGGCCTGTGCTGTATTCAGTGCAGGTTAGGAGGAAGCTAGAGGTCTACTTGGGGTAATGGGGTATTTAAGGAGACCTCCTCCACTCTGTCCTAACCTCCCTCCTGGCATTACACCAGGGTTCCTAGATTTGTGCCTGCTAAATAGCTGGCTCAAATCTGAGAAGCTCCGTAGGGCAGCCTGCTCCCTTGCCCCAAAACACCCCTCCCTGCCTCCCTACCACCCTCCCCACACCCTGTACCCCTTGGTGCCTTACTTGCTTGCATTGGCAGCTGGGTCTCTAGATGCAACACTGGTGGGGTAGCACAGGCAGCTATGTCTTCAGCTGAGAGCGCAGTTAGGTTTGCTTTCACAAATGGTACAATGGGGAAGAAGGAAGTGGGAAAAAGGATAGTTTGGGGTGGAATATGTGATGATTTCATGGATATATACTTAGGTTTAGTCATAGCACAGTATGGGGACAAGGGGGCTAATGCTAAAGGTTCAAGGAAAAGGTCATCAAGGACGTCAAGAAGAGATAGGAGATGTTTGTGGAGATGTTCCAGGAAGCAGTTGCAGGCCTATGGGGCAACATGAGAGAAAGGGTGGAGTCGTTTAAGGAAGCAGGGTATATTGGGACAACTGAGGGATGCAGAACAGTCTGATCTACCATCATAGGGAAGGATGCAAGAGTAGGCAGATAGAGAGGGGGGTGAGGCTGTAGAGAATTTTGAAGATGAGAAGCTGGTGGAGGATCCAGGAGCAGCTAGGAAGCCAGTGTAGGGATTTAATCAGAGGCATCCCATGGTTGGAATAATGAGGGCAGTGAATGTTTTTTGCAACAGAGTGCTGGATTTGGGCTAGGGAGCTCCTTCAATAGTCATTCTGCAGACTGGGTGATCTGCACAGTCCCTAAAGCTCTCTTTCCTCCAAACAGTAATCCTGCCCTCTTTCCCCTCCTCCCACAGGCACCTTTGACCGTGCAGTGCAGCGTGGAGGGCATCCTCAAGGTGCTTGCTAAGTTATCATCCTCCTCATCAGGAGCCTTTCTGGACTGGGAAGGGAAGAACATACCCTGGTGAGAGGGCTCTGGTCAGAAATCCAGTGCTGGCCCACAAGTCCCCAAGCACCAGAAGCTTTCATGAATCTTGAGTTTTGACTTTGAAATCCTGACAACTTATTAAGAAGTGCCTGATCTTTAAAATGCTGGTTTCTGTTATTTGCATTCTTAGAGCATGGCACAGAGGAACATGAAGACTTCCCACAATTAAACAAATGCACAGCATGTCACATCCATGTTTCTTCATTTTACCAACCTGGACCTATATCATGCCTGAATTCATTTTCTAGTAGGACTAAGGGCCAAATGCTATCCAACTTTCCAGCCCTGATGTAGCCATGCGCTGCACCCTGTGATGGGAGGGTGGAGGCCTCCTTGGGGTTGCATTGCAGCTGCTTCAGCACTGGAAAGTTGGATAGGATTGGATCCTAAGAATAGTCGAGCAGGGAGTAGGTTAGATTTAGTCTGAGATAACAGCACATAACAGGAATGGGCAAAAAGAATGTTTACCAATAAAAGAAACAAATTAGAAGGATAATTTGTTTCTTATAGTACATTCTAGATTTTATATCATATGATTAAAAAGGCAAATATGTCTTCCAGAGCCATTGTTCTGATTCAACAGGAGTAGGTCTGATTGGTTCAGTAGTTTGCACTGTAGGGAAAACTCACTTGATGTGATGCAAATATCTGCCTACCTGTGCATTTGTCTGCAAAAAATGTAATGTTCTGCTGACATCATTATGTCCTTTGTTTCCCAGAACACCACATTGTTTAACTGGCCAATGCCAAAAGCGTTAGTGGAAAAGAGACACAAAGAAAGAGAAACACAGAACATGGCCTTCTCTGCAGTGGCCCCCGATGTGAAACTGCCATTGATTGCACCATCTGAAGCCCTTTTGTTTAGGTTGCTGTTTTGACTCCAGGCCAACCTGGAAACCTCCTACCATGTAGCAGCTGAGGTGTTGTTGTTTTTCCTGTGCTTTTCTTTCAAATAGTTGCTGGCTTCACCTGGTGGGTGTCACAAATTACTTCATCCAGTTTTGTCAAGCCACCTAGACAAGCCCAGGCTTGTTCCCCTTCCCCATTTTGCTTCCTTTGCACCTTTCCCATTTTGCTTCACACAGATGAACAGGCCTTGCTGAGGGAGAATCAGCATGGCTTCTGTAAGGGTAAGCCTTGCCTCACAAACCTTTTAGAATTCTTTGAAAAGGTCAACAGGCATGTGGATGCAGGAGAATCTGTAGACATTATATATCTGGACTTTCAGAAGGCATTCGATACATTCCCTCACCGTGAAAAAACTCTACTGAAAAAACGCTACTGAAAAAACTCCACAGTCGGGGAATTAGAGGGCAGGTCCTCTCATGGATTGAGAACTGGTTGGAGGCCAGGAAACAGAGAGTGGGTGTCAATGGGCAATTTTCACACTGGAGAGAGGTGAAAAGCGGTGTGCCCCAAGGATCTGTCCTGGGACCAGTTCTCTTCAACCTCTTCATAAATGACCTGGAGACAGGGGTGAGCAGTGAGGTGGCTAAGTTTGCAGATGACACCAAACTTTTCCAAATGGTGAAGACCAAAAGCGATTGTGAGGAGCTCCAGAAGGATCTCTCCGGACTGGCAGAATGCGCAGCAAAATGGCAGATGTGTTTCAATGTAAGTGTAAAGTCATGCACATTGGGGCAAAAAATCAAAACTTCAAACATAGGCTGATGAGTTCTGAGCTGTCTGTGACAGATCAGGAGAGAGATCTTGGGGTGGTGGTGCACAGGTCGATGAAAATGTCGACTCAATGTGCGGCGGCAGTGAAGAAGGCCAATTCTATGCTTGGGGTCATTAGAAAAGGTATTGAGAACAAAACAGCTAATATTATAATGTCGTTGTACAAATCGATGGTAAGGCCGCACCTGGAGTATTGTGCCCAGTTCTGGTCGCCACATCTCAAAAAGGACATAGTGGAAATGGAAAAACTGCAAAAGAGAGCAACTAAGATGATTGCTGGGCTGGGGCACCTTCCTTTTGAGGAAAGGCTACGGCATTTGGGCCTCTTCAGCCTAGAAAAAAGACACCTGAGGGGGGACATGATTGAGACATACAAAATTATGCATGGGAAGGATACAGTGGATAGAGAGATGTTCTTTATACTCTCACATAACACCAGAACCAGGGGACATCCACTCAAATTGAGTGTTGGGAGAGTTAGGACAGACAAAAGAAAACATTACTTTAGTCAGCGTGTGGTCGGTCTGTGGAACTCCTTGCCACAGGATGTTGTGATGGCATCTGGCCTGGACGCCTTTAAAAGGGGATTGGACAAGTTTCTGGAGGAAAAATCCATTACGGGTTACAAGCCATCATGTGCATATGCAACCTCCTGATTTTAGAAATGGGCTATGTCAGGTGCAGGGGAGGGCACCAGGATGAGATCTCTTGTTATCTGGTGTGCTCCCTGGGGTCTTTGTTGGGCTGCTGTGAGATACAGGAAGCTGGACTAGATGGGCCTATGGCCTGATCCAGTGGGGCTGTTCTTATGTTCTTAACTACAATTCCCAGGAAGCCTTG
The DNA here is from genome assembly GCF_035046505.1 of Tiliqua scincoides. Lineage (NCBI taxonomy): Eukaryota > Metazoa > Chordata > Lepidosauria > Squamata > Scincidae > Tiliqua > Tiliqua scincoides. The sequence goes on along the minus strand of NC_089829.1, from coordinate 46,003,537 downwards.
CAGGTCTCTTGTTATCAGGTGTGCTCCCTGGGGCCTTTGTTGGGCCGCTGTGAGATACAGGAAGCTGGACTAGATGGGCCTATGGCCTGATCCAGTGGGGCTGTTCTTATGTTCTTACCCTTTTCCTTGGAAAATGAATAGCTGTTAATAAGTGTTAATAAACTGGTTATGTTTTGACAGATCATGTGGCCAGTCTTACAGGTGGAGCCCAGAAAGGCTCAGTTGAGCTAGTTTGAGTCTAAACCTTCTTAGGGATTACCATAAAGGGAATGGGGGGGGGGGGGGGACGACAGTAATCTAGCACAGTGGTTCCCACACACTTTTAGCACTGGAACCCACTTTTTAAAATGACACTTTAGCGGAACCTACGTCTTCATGAGACTTTTTTTTAAAAAGGTAATCTAGAAAGAAATTTACTTACAAATAATATTTGTTTGTTTGCAAAAAAACTTGATCTATTTATCATAATGAGCAGCCCTAATGAATAGCTTCAAGGCTTGATGGGCTTAGTTATGTGATCCAGCCTTCTCCTACCTCCAGTATCTGTCATTGATGGACTTGGGGGAAAAAAGCACACCAGAAGAAAGACAAACAGTGATATCCCTATATTTATACAAGCTTGCAAACTGCAGGAGCTCAGCTCTTTGCAGGGAAGTTAGCAGCAATCCGATTTTTGAATAGCCTCAGGGCTTGAGGCAATTCATTATCTGATCTTTCCACCACCCATGTTTTCATTGGGGGTCTCTGCGGGACCCACTATAAATCAGGTCACGACCCACCAAGTGGGTCTTGACCCACAGTTTGAGAAATGCTGATCTAGTGTGTTCATCACATCAAGTATCAAATCCTATGGCTTCCTACTCCCAGTTATTGCTAAAAGTTCAAACAGACCTACTTTGGCTCTACAGATCATGTTTCTTTCATCAGTCCAATCCCCATCTCAGTTGAGCAAGGCTACTTTTCTTCTCCAAGTAGGCAGGGAAGTTTCCCAGTATTTGGAAAATATACCCTAAGTATATGAGGCTAAGGTAGATTCCTTGCACTTGCTTGTTTCTTAAACCTAGTGTTCCCAAATTTTTGGGATACGAATTCTGATGTGCAGGATTCTTCCACAGTTTACAATTATAAGGAAATGTTGTTGTTAAATGTACATGGAGTACAACTTACACATTGCAAAGCAGTTGTCATTTATTGTAAAAGAATTTAACAAAAGCCATAATTTCTGCCATTCCAAAGCACAAGATCATGTAGATCACAGTGTAGGCATGAACACAAAATATCCAAAGCTTCCCAACATGAAGGGCCTGCAATGGATCCCCCTAATACTTCAAGTTTCTGCTTACAGATGCTATTAGACCTACAAGGTACAGTTGTGATTTCATATTGTCAATGAACACAGCTCAAGAGTCTAGCCCTGAAGCTATGCTTACCCAGTTCCATGGAATGGCCCAAAGCAAGTCAGCAAATGTCAATGACCAAGAAACTCTTTGGATGGGAGGTTCTGTCAGGAATCCTAAAGACCTTGGGCATCCATTTGAGAAAATGAACTAAGACGCTTCCTCTCCTCCTCCTGTGATCCAGTGACTGCTGGGAAGTCGTGTGCTGGCCATGAAGACCTATAGATGTTTCTGAAAAGAGGTTAACGACTTGGGTACTTGAATTGATGTTGAAAAAATATCATTAGAAGATCAAAAGGATGACCTCAGAAGCTGCTCAAAGCGACATGCAAAGTCCAGTTCATTTGAGTAATTTGCAGGAGCTTGCTGCATAGCTTCATTCAAATGCTCAAAGCTTGCACACGACCTAGCAAGGTTTGCTTCTGCAGTGCATGCAAGCGGGCATTCTGGTGTCTCACCAGGGAAGGACATTCCCTTCCCAATCCACAAAAGTGCCATTGTCTTTCTCAGAGAGACGTCCAAGGGTAGTCAGGATCCCCTGCACAGTTTCATCCACTCTCTGTGGGGCCAATCCCTGGAAAGAAAGAAGATGACACAAGAATTGTGCAAAGAGTTACCAAAAATGAAGGAGCTCAGCTGAGTGGTGATCAGGGAGTTAAGCATCTTTTAGACCAGGGGTCTCGAAACATTTTGGCCAGAGGGCTGCATGAAATATCTGGCGCAGTGCTGAGGGCTGGAAAAAACTTTAAATATAAAATTTAAATAAATAAATTAGGGATGGAACATAGATGAATGAATAAATGAATGAATGGACTCATTCACTCAGCCTCTCTGGCCCTCAGAACACCCTCCAGATGCAATCAAAGCACAGCTCTGGTCATGTTCAGTTGAGTGTTCAGTTCTCTTTCTGGGGACAAGAGGCTGGCCGCGGGCCAGATAGAGCTCGCTGCGGGCCACATCTGGCCCCCAGGCTGGGGTTTGAAGATCCCTGTTTTAGACAAAATGAAGCAAACCTTCCAGGTATTTGGAATGCACTCTTCTGCTGACCACAAGCCTACCTTGTTTTGCACAGAGACAAATTCATGAGTGCTACAAATAGTGTGAATATTGAGGCTATTGGAGGTGCTCTGGGATCCCTTCTGACCAGTTTCTCAGACCCGTGTGGCAAGAGGAGATGGGTTGATGCACCCTTATTTCACTTGATCCCAGGGCTTGCTTCCCTTGGCCAACTCAGATTCCCCACCCCACCCCCATCACCAGCTGTCCTTTCAATAGCACTGCATAACTTGTGCAGGTTGCCTTTTGTCTCCCGGGACAGGTGTTTGGCAATGGGAGCGGAGGACAGCTGCCTATTGCCTCAGCAAAGAACTTGATTGACCTGAACTGGCCTGCAGGCTCAACATTAGATTTTAGCTTCAAAATGTTTTCTATCCCTGTAAACTTTTGTCCTCCCATTGGAGGACAGTCCACTTTCTGGCAGTGTGGCACATGGTGCATGGCCCTGGAGAAATAGATTTTAGCCATTACAGCCAGGAAGAGAGCCTCTTCATCCAAAAGCAGTATATCTCTGAAGGCTTCATGCTGGTGTCAAATAACAGGGGATGGTCACTGCTTTCACAGCTACTTGCAAACTTCCAAAGAGCATTTCTCAAGTCACACTCGGAGATGCAGCACAGAGCTGAAATAAAAATAAGAACATATGAAGAACCTCACCAGATCATGCCAAAGGCCCATCTAGTCCAGTTTCCTGTGTCTCACAGCAGCCCACCAGATGCTTCAAGGAGTCCACAGAACAACATTACCTGCATCCTAGATCCAGGAGATATACCCATCATGGCTTGTAACCTGTGATGGAATTTTCCTCCAAAAAATTGTCCAATTCTTTTTAAAGGCATCTAGGCCAGGTGCCATCACCACATCTTGTAGCAATGAGTTCCACAGATTAATTACACATTGGGTAAATATTTTATTTTGTCTAACTTTCCTGAAACTCAATTTTAGTGGATGACCCCTGGTTTTGGTGTTGTGAGAGGGAAAATAACATCCTTCTTTACTCAGCGTGTGGTTGGTCTGTGGAACTCCTTGCCAAAGGATGTGGTGACGGCGTCTGGCCTGGCTGCCTTTAAAAGGGGATTGGACACGTTTCTGGAGGAGAAGTCCATTACAGGTTACAAGCCATGATGTGTATGTGCAACCTCCTGATTTTAGAAATGGGCTATGTCAGAATGTCAGATGCAAGGGAGGGCACCAGGATGAGGTCTCTTGTTATCTGGTGTGCTCCCTGGAGCATTTGGTGGGCCGCAGTGAGATACAGGAAGCTGGACTAGATGGGCCTGTGGCCTGATCCAGTGGGGCTGTTCTTATGTTCTTAACTACAATTCCCAGGAGGCCTTGCAGGTCTCTTGTTGTCTGGTGTGCTCCCTGGGACATTTGGTGGGCCGCAGTGAGATACAGGAAGCTGGACTAGATGGGCCTGTGGCCTGATCCAGTGGGGCTGTTCTTATGTTCTTAACTACAATTCCCAGGAGGCCTTGCAGGTCTCTTGTTGTCTGGTGTGCTCCCTGGGACATTTGGTGGGCCGCTGTGAGATACAGGAAGCTGGACTAGATGGGCCTGTGGCCTGATCCAGTGGGGCTGTTCTTATGTTCTTAACTACAATTCCCAGGAGGCCTTGCAGGTCTCTTGTTATCTGGTGTGCTCCCTGGGGCATTTGGTGGGCCGCTGTGAGATACAGGAAGCTGGACTAGATGGGCCTGTGGCCTGATCCAGTGGGGCTGTTCTTATGTTCTTAACTACAATTCCCAGGAGGCCTTGCAGGTCTCTTGTTATCTGGTGTGCTCCCTGGGGCATTTGGTGGGCCGCTGTGAGATACAGGAAGCTGGACTAGATGGGCCTATGGCCTGATCCAGTGGGGCTGTTCTTATGCTCTATCCACTCAGTCCATCCCATGCATAATTTTATATGCCTCAGTCATGTCCCCCCTCAGGCGTCTCTTTTCTAGGCTGTAGAGTCCCAAACACTGTAGCCTTTCCTCATAAGGGAGGTTCCCCAGCCCAGTAATAATTTTGGTCGCTCTCTTCTGCACCTTTTCCAGTTCCACAATATCCTTTTTGAGATGTGGCGACCAGAACAGCACACAATACTCCAGATATGGCCTTACCATGATTTGTACAATGGCATTTGTGAGGCCTCCCTGTGGGGGAGGGGAGGGCCCGCCCGGCCTTTCCGAGGGAGACCCCTTGTGGAGGCCTCAGACTCGTTCCCCACAAGAAGGGGGGGTTGCGTCACCCGGTTCCCCTTCTTTGGGTTGGCAGCATTCATTAGTCAGGAGCAGGGGCTGCTAGCAGCAGATCCTCCTGCCTGCTCTCCTAACTCCCAACTGCCTTGTCATCCCTGGCCTCCAGGTTTATGTAGGGCAGACCCCTCCCCTTTGGCCCCTCCCCTCACAGGGAGGGTACAAATAGGGCCTGTCTCAGGGCCTGCCCTCCCCTGGGCTTACCACACCTCCTCCCCTTCCTCTCCGTTTCCCTCCCACCTCCTCTCACCTGGAGCTGCCAGGGTTGTTCCAGAGAGGGCTGGGAAGGCTGCTGCCTCTGCTCTGGTCCAGAGGCCTCCTCCCTGGGTAAGCTGGGGACTCGGGGGGAGGAGGGGAACCCCGACAGCATTATATAGCAGTTTTATTCTCAATTCCTTTTTAATGATCTGGACTGGAGCATGGAATTAGCCTTCTTCACAGCCGCTGCACACTGGGTCGACACTTTCATTGAGCTGCCCACCAGCACCCCAAGATCTCTCTCCTGATCTGTCACAGACAGCTCAGAACCCATTAGCGCATATGTGAAATTTTGATTTCTATCCCCAATGTGCATTACTTTACACTTTCTTTCATTGAAGCGCACCTACCGTTTTGCTGCCTATTCTCCCATTTTGGAGAGATTTTATTATGTATTATTATTATTTATTCAATTTATAACCCGCCTTTCTCCCTGGAGAGCACCCAAGGTGGCGAACAGCAATTAACAATCCTTCTGGAGCTCTTTACAATCCTTTCTTGTCTTCACCACCTGGAAAAGTTTAGTGTCATCTGCAGACTTGGCACCTTGCTGCTTATTTCTGACTCCAGGTCATTTATGAACAAATGGAAAAGCACCTGTCCCAGGACAGATCCCTGAGGCACACCACTTTTCACCTCTCTCTATTGTGAAAATTGCCCAGTGACACCCACTTTCTGTTTCCTGGTCTTCAACCAGGTCCTAATCCATAAGAGGACCTGCCCTCTTATTCCCTGATTGTGGAGTTCGCTCAGGAACCATCGGTGAGGGACCATGTCAAACACCTTCTGAAATTCTACATATATATCAACAGGTTCCCCTGTGTCCACATGCCTGTTGACCTTTCCAAAGAATTCAAAAAATGTGTTTCAATACGCCAAACTCTGTCTTATATACTGGCCAGTGAGCGAGTGGTTGTAGATTTTGTTGCTGGATCAGACTAAAGGCAATTCTGACATTTTTAAATAGACAGGATAGCATATTAGGGTACGAACATGGAGCTCAGACGGTTGAGTGCCGCAAGTAAAACAGAGCCACTTACGAACATAGTTGTGCTTTCTACACATTCAGGAAGAATCGCATACTTACACCCTCAGTACGCAGAAGTGGATATTTTAGTAAATGAAAGAAGGGAAACCTTCATATCCCCTGCCCCCCCCCCCCCAATAGACTCAGAATGTTGAAGTGTCAGTTGGGAAAAAAGAAGAGGTGAACACTGGGAAAGATGGAATTGGCTGCTTGGGTCAATTGATTACTAGGCTTGAGATGCAACATTTGTGGCAGGTTTTAAAATAAATCTGTTAAATGTTTGGAAATATTTCTGAAATATTACTTGGACATTGGCTCAAGCAGTTAAATAGATTTGATTGCATTAATGTCAGGATAAATTCCATAATGAATCACTTACCACTGAGTTTCCCATCTCTGTCTGCACCCACCCAGGATGCAACGCTATGCACAAGATCTCGTCTACTGCAAAGCCCAGCGACATGCACCGGGTGAGCATGTTCAGAGCAGTCTGGGGGGAGACATAGCAGAATGATGCATCCCAGTTCAATGAGAAGACAGCAGATCAAAGGATAACTCGAGGAGACCAAGAGAGTTTATTTGGGACACTTTCTACAGACAGGTTTTTGTTTTTTCTATCTCATGAAGAGGTATACATGTCATTGAACTAAGATATCCATTTCTAACTTACAAAAGCAAATTTAAATTTCAGCACTGCCCTCAATGTCTGCTTTTATACAGACATTGAGAAATAACTACAAAGTCTGTGCCTGTGCAGTTTTGTGAGCCCCTCTTCTTCCCTCCAAGACTGGGAGCCCAATCCTCTGCATATCTACTCAGAAGTAAGTTCCATTGCAGTCAATGGGGCTTACTCCCAGGAAATTGTGGTTAGGATTGGGTTGTGGGTCCCTTCCATCAAGCAGCTCATGTTTTCCCTTCTGATGAGGTAAGCAGGAATCTAGTACATTCTGACAGTGGTGGTGGTAAACAACAGGGGCAGGGGAAAGACGTTGAATTCAGTTGATCAAGGATTGAGAGAGTGTGTGTGAGAAACTCTTTTATTGTATTTCTCTTCTCTTCATGTATTAATGACACTTTTCAAAATGAATTTACAGAGAGCTTTAAAATAAAACACACACTGACAACCCAATCCTATCTACTACCCTCCCCCACTGATGCAGCTGTGCCAAAATGGTGACCACTGGTGGGGAGCAAATGGTGACCTATGGTGGGGAGCAATTCCAAAGCTCTCTTCAAGCTAAGGAAACATTTGTTCCTTTACCCAGAGGTAAGCCCCAATCCCATGGCATGGGGGGGGGCGTTATTTAGACCTGCAACAGCTAAATAACTGGCACAGGTCTGTGCAGATGTGCCTCAGGATTGGGTCTAGGAGGAGGTTAGGATATGATATCAGTCGAGCTGGCAACACCGGTCCTGCCTCCCTCCCAGGCTGATCCTCCCATCCTATGCCCACTGCCCAATTTTACCCCTCCCTGCTCCTGTTCCTCCCTCCCACCACCCTCCTCTCCCATTGACTTACCTTCATCAGTGATCCACAGGAGAATCAAAGATGGGGTGGGAAGGGCCAGAGGTTCCCAGACTAGGGGGTTGTGCCACCCCAACCAGGGAAGCCCTGTCTCTGTTTCCTTAAGGGTGGGGTGATTACAAAACCAGTGATGTGATTGCCAGGATCATTCTGCTGCCAGGGACCTTGGTTTCATTTTTTTTTAAACTTCCAGGGTGTGTGGGGAACCCATGAGGAGCCTATCTGTGTAGTGCTCCCCAAGTCTTGGGATAGCTAAGAATAGTGATCATGATCCACTTCTGGTTTGCGAAAGTGGAAGTGGGTCATGATAGCTAAAAGTGTCCCTTTGTCCCTGGCAGCAGCCTGATCCTGGCAACTGCATCACCACCTTTGCCCCTCCCCTGCAAAAACTTACAGCAGTTTCCAAACTCCTAGAGAGTTTGTGCTGGCAGTGCACTAAGCTGCGTGCTGATGGAGCACCTTTTGCAACTAGTACTGACTGCTTTATGGCAGTCAGCGCCAGCGTAAGAAGAGGACTGATGCTGTGGAGATCACCATGGTGTGTATAAGATTGGGCTCTAACACAACCACTAAAATCTGCAGGCCTAAAGGCTGACATTGTAGGTCCAAGGCTGCAATCTTCCACTTACTTGGGAATAGCTCCCTTAAAATCAATGGGATTTTTCTTCTGAGTAGACATGCATAAGATAAGATTGTGTTGTAAGATCATCATTGGCTGCTTTTCACAGGATCCCATAATCCTGTATATATGGTAAGTAAGTATATATGGCCCTGAACAAAGTTTTTCACGACAGATGTTGTGAATTGCCTCTGAATTGTTAGCAATTGCTATTATTATTATTGAAGCAAGGTCCATAATTTACAGCAGCATCAGTGTACATAAAGAGAAGAAAAAAACCTGCCCGTATGAATTTACTTCCTCTTCACAGTGGGAAAAACAGACAATGAGGAGAAAGAAGAATAATTTAGGTAAAAGTGGAACAAATGAATGTAATGGAAAGACAGTTTCTTTGTGCGTTGGTTCTGTCAGGGTAGCTAACCCTTCACAGTTTGCACTCCCAATATATACATACTTTGCTGCAGCGGTAAGAAGTGAGAGCTTTGGGATCCAATGTAGAGATGCTGCTGATGGAGCCACAAATACTGGATATGTTCACAATGGCAGCTTTGCTGCAGCTCATCTCTTTCTGGGGGCTCTCTTGAGCTGCCTTCCTCAGCAAGGGCAGGAAGGCCTGGAGACAGAGAGAAACAAATCAAGCAGTCATATCGTTCTGTGGCAGGGGTCGGAGGAGTGGACAATCCATCATCAGCTATGAATCCAAATGTAAGTTCAGCAGTTGCTTGCCAGTGTGGTGCCAAGAGTCTCATGTGGATCACCCACATGGCAGCTGCTAGCAATCCTGATTCAAAGGGTACAACTTTCTCTCAACAATTCACCTGCACAATAGAACCATCATCTGCTGAATTTCTGTCTGTCATGCAGCTGTTAAAGGAACAGCCACATTGTCCTTTGTGAGAATACCTGTGACTTGTAAGCCAATGAGAACTTTCCTCGGGACTCCCTTACCTGGCTCACCATCATGGGCCCTATTGCATTGATCTTATACACCTCAGACATGTTCTCTGGTGTTTCGGTCTCCACAGTAGATGACTTTGCAATCCCAGCATTGTTGATCAGCAGATTCAGCCCAGCGCCTTTCAGTTGCTCAGTGACTCGGGCTGCAGCAGCCTTGACGCTGGATGGGTCAGAAACATCTACAGCAGCACAGAACATTTCAGCAGCAATCAGAATCTGCTATCCTTACCCAGAACCCATCCAACCTACACTATTGCCTCACTATACTCTTGGCTCTCTGGACTTTAAGTGAATGTCACACATCATTTTTCTTAGGCATACTTGCATTTATTTATTTTATTTATTTATACAGGTATTTATTTACTGCCTTTCTTTGGTCTTCAGATTTCTCCTCAGACTTTCATCCAAGGTGGTTTACATAGGCAGGCTGTTCTAAACCCCCATATGAATTTTTACAATTGAATAGTTCTAGACTTTCATAGAACTCCTCCTTCCAGCTGGATTCCTTCCCAGTCTGGCCTCTTTCTGGCCCTTCGCCTCCCACGCTCCACTTGACAGCAACTCCTCTCTGCCATCGAGGGTTTATGTATGTATTTATGTATGCCAGGGGTGTCCAAACTTTTTGGCAGGAGGGCCACATCATCTCTCTGACACTGTGACAGAGGCCAGGGAAAAAAGGATTAATTTACAATTAAAATTTGAATAAATGAATATATTAGAGATGGAACTTATATGAATGAATGAAGGTCTTGCAATAGCTCAAGGCCTATAAAAGGCCGACCTTTCCTTTGCTGCCACTGCTGCTTCACAGATGTGAAACAGCAAGCAGTGGAGGGAGCCCTCGTCCCACAGCTCATGTGAGAGGTTGAACAGTCCCCATCATGCTGAGAGCAGTTGCGTTGGGCCAGTGCGGGCTCCAGCAAGTCTCTGGGGGGGCCAGAGGCTCATTGGAGACTGGAGGGTCCCTCAGATCAGATTGGGAGTCCCTGAGGGCCGCAAGTGGCTCCTGGGCTGGGGTTTGGGCACCCCTGATGTATGCTAATGAAATCATGTCATTGACACACATATGTTGGGCTGTACAATTTGTATTATACACAGACATGCTGTGACTCCCTCTCTTGGGTAAACACAGTGGCAAATGTCAATGCTCCTCTTGAACATATGAAGTAGCCCTGATTTATTCTATACTCTCCAGGAGATGTTCTGTCTCATCACTCTCTTCTCCCCCACACTTACATCTCTGCTGTGTTCCCCTCTCCCTTCTCATATCCACAGCAGTGGCATAGCTAAGGCATCTGACTCCCTGGGATACCAAAAATTTGACACCTCCCCATATGACAAAATTCGGAAGTAATTGTAGTGATGTCACTGGTGTTCGGGGGCAAAAAACATTAAGTTTAAGAGTTGAGCGGAGCAATTTCTCCTCCACTTTGCTCCTGCCTGAATGGCTCTGCCACCAAGGGGAAGGGGCTGCTTCACACCAGGGTTTAGCTGCCTGGAAAATGTATTTTGCCCCCCTCCAGGAATTAGAAGCGTAAGGAATATGTTGAAGGGGAAGGGATGGATAAACAAGAACACAATGAAGTCCTTTAAACCTAATTTCAGAAGTGCATATTAAGAGTCATAAGATGTAAAGAAATAATATTCTCAAGAGACTCTTTTTCTGAACACTTTGAACTGATAGTGTGACTCAGCCCCCCCCATATCTCACCTCCTACCCCCACTAATGTACACAATGTCAGTGGGGGGGGGCAGGGAGAGCAGTAGCCACATACCCAGTGGGACGATCACCACACCCTGATGTTTGGCAGCCAAATTCTCCAACTCCTGAAAATCCAAAAAACAGACACTGTCATGCAAGTCTGCAGACACAACTGCAGTGAGATGAAATGGAAAACTGAAGGTGACGAAGGGCCCAATCCTATCCAATTTTCCAGCAGCAACATAAGGGCAACGCAGCTCCAAGATAAGGGAACAAACATTCCCTTACTTTGAAGAGGCCTCTGTGAGTGCCACCCAACTGCAGGATGCAGTACACGTCCCATTGGCACCGCTATGCCAGTGCTGGAAAGTTGGTTAGGATTTGGGCCTAAGGGCCCGATCCTATCCAATTTTCCAGCACCAATGCAGCTGCAATGCAACCCCATGGTAAGGGAACAAATATTCCCATCCTTAAGGGGGCCTCTGTGACTACCTCCCCATCACAGGATGTAGTGCATGCCCCCATTGGCATGGCTGCACTGGAAAATTGAATAGGATTGGGCCCTTAGGCTGCAATCCTATCCACACTTTCCTGGGATTAAGCCCCATTGGCTATAATGGGACTAACTGCTGAGGACATGGATAGGACTGGGCTCTAAATCTCACCCAATTATTTATGTGCTTGTGTCCCCACACCGTATGTCTACTGCACTGCTGTTATAGCCGAAAGAGGGAAGTCCCCCAATTCTGAGCCTACATTCACAAATGATGTGCAGAAATAAAGAAGGCTGAGTCGAAAGGTGGATTTGGCAAGGAAAGATGTATTTTTTTTTCAAAGGTAGTTCCCCCTCCCCGCAGGGTGAGGAACTCATAAGAGAGCATAAGCAGTTCCATTATATAGTTCAGTTAGCATTGTACCCTACTTGCAACATAATTTCAGCAAGTACCCTCTAACTGGCACCTGTCCCAGCTTAGCCAGTTCTGGCTGCTTTCTGTGGTCCTTGATTCTAACCAGCTTGCATATTTCACACAAACAGAGCTTGACGGGGGAAGGATTGAGAATGTTGCCAGACCGAATTTGTCTAGGGGTCAAATTGGAGTGTGTCTCGTCAACATTGTGACTTTACAAGAATATCCTGCAGAAAGTATTTTGGGCTCAACCTCAAGGTTTGACAGTGGCTTTGCTCTGAGTGGGCAGCGTTCGTATTGTGCAACTGATTTGGTAGAGAACAAAGTCTGGGGAAAAAAAAAAACTCTGCAAAAGCACAACCTACCCACTCAATGGGCTGGTATGCATAGTCATTAATGCAGAGGTTCCCAAACTGGGACATCATGACACCTCAGCTAGTAGGAACTGGGCGCTATCCCCTTAGGTGCATAGCGACGTCACAATGGTGTCAACAACACTTCCAGGATCACTCTGCGACCGAGAAAAAGGGAGGCTTTCCCACTTACCTGGGGGTTGTGCTGGCCCTCTGGAGAGTGTGAAGGCATGGCCAACGCTGTGGGCCTCCCTATGCCTCAGAACAGTTCCCTGACATGATCACAACCCACTTCAGGTTTTCATTGTGAAACTGGAAGTGGCTCGCGATCACATCAGGGAGCTGTTCTGAGAGGTGGGGAGGCCTGCAGAGGTGGCCACAGGACCCCTGCATCCTCCAGAGGGCCAGCATGACCCCCACATACGTGGGAAACCCCCTTTTTATCGGCAGTGGTGTAATCTTGGAAGTGCTGTTGCTGCTGTCTCCTTCCCCTGCAACTATTTATGGTGCTTACAATTCTCCTGTAAAGTTTGGGAACTCTGGCCTTATGCTTTGAGCATGTTCCAACAATCAGTTAATACTCAACCATTCCCCCTTACCAAGCTGTGAGAGTGTTCCCCTCCATTTCTTCAGTACCTTTTAAGAACATAAGAAAAGCCTGGCTGGATCAGGCCAAAAGCCCACCTAGTCCAGCCTCCTGTATCTCACAGGGGCCCACCAGATACCTCAGGAAGCACTCAAGACAACAGGAGACCTGCATCCTGGTGTCCTCCCTCGCATCAAAGGCAGCAATCCTAAGCATGTTTACTCTAAAGTAAGTCCAAATTCAATGACACTATTTAGTGTCACATATCCCCTTTACGTATTTCAGAAGGTTGCATCAGGGTATTTTCTTTATTTTCCTCACACCCATGAAAATAAACCTGTAACTGCTCTTCAGAAGAATAGGAGAATTAACCCCTTTCCTGTATTTTAACCACCCAAATTGTGCAAAGAAAAGTGTAGACTGCTGAAGATGTTACCAGGTGCACTTCTTAAAGCTTCTGGAACACCTGTGCACTATGGGGTGAGCAATCATGCAGGGATCCTGTGTCGAAGCATGTCTATATACAGTACTTTGGAAATGACCCAGGCAAAAGTTAATGAGTGACAAAGTTTATTAAAGAGTTCTTAAGAACTAAAACAGGGAGTTTGAACTGTAATGCTACCACACAATGGCTGCAATCCTCTCCACACGTTCCTGAGAGTAAGCCCCATTGACTATAATGAGGCTTACTTCCAAGTAGACATGCATAGGATTGGGCTCTAAGTAGTTGTATTGCTGACATGCAGACATGATGGAGCCTCAGGAAAACAGTTAGAACAGAGAGTAGGAGATGGGAGGGGGGAGGAGTGGCCAGGGTCACAAACTATTAAATCTGCTGAGCCAGCAGGATCTAGAGCTGGAAAGCTTCACCTTCCTTTTGGAGGTGTGAAAACCACGTTAGCATTTAATCAGTTAACAGGCTTAGGGTCCTAACCAATCCTAACCCACTTTCCAGCTGCAAGTTAAGGGCAATGCAACTCTGAGGTAAGGGAACAAGCATTGCCTTACCTTGAGGACACCTGGGTGACTGCCCCCAAACTGCAGGATGCAGCACATGCCCCATTGGCACAGCTATGCCACTGCTGGAAAGTGGGTTAGGATTGTGCCCTTATTTACTGAAGTATTCAGCTCCAAAGATCACTTAAGGGGTGTGTGTGTGTGTGGAGGAGAGTTATTACATGGTTCCAATGTATTGGCAACCTTCAGTCTCAAAAGACTCTGGTATCGCGCTCTGAATGGTGGTTCTGGAACAGCGTCTAGTGTGGCTGAAAAGGCCAATCCGGGAGTGACAATCCCTTCCACACCGGGAGCAGTCTGTCCCTGGTCTGTCTCCCTGGCTATGGGCCTTCCAATGGTTCCAATGCAAGATCATAAATGTGGAACTCCTGGCCAGATGATCTGTAGGTTCTTGGAACGGTCACTGTACTTGTTTGCTTGACCCTCTGATCTCCAGTCAGGGACCCAGCGGCAAGCAGCTCCACAGATTACATGCTGGATAAAGAAATGCTTTCCTTTCATCTAACTCTCCCACCACTCAATTTCAGAGGATGTCTCCTGCTTCTGGTGTTGGGCAAGAGGGAAAAAGAACACCCTCTAGCCACTCTATTGATCCTCTGCATAATTTTGTATGTCTCACTCATACCCCCCCCCCTCAGGTGCCTTCTTTCTAGACTGAAGAGTCTCAAACGCTGTTGCCTTTCTTCCTAAGGGGGGGAGTGTGTGCTCCAGCCCACAGATCACTTTGGTCAGTCTCTTCTCCACCTTTTAAACGCTTGTTTGCTGCTTGTCTAGGAGACTGACAAAGCAACAAAGCACATCAAGGGGAATTGATCCATGTTTATATGACCTTGTGAACATTTCCCCCGGGGTATCATTCCTGCCCTGGGAATAAGATCACCAAAGAACATTGATTTTAGCAAAATTGCTGGACACCCAATATGTAGATTTGCCTGGTGCGTGGCCACTAACATACATAGGTGGAGTATCAACCCAATAGGAACTTTACTCATGAATAAGGGAACAGTGTGTGCATCGAATGCCCTTGAATATTGCAACTGCTCTACCTCACAGAGCCTCCTTCCCCCCTTACATACTTATGTGGCAGGCAATGCCCATATAAGGCTATTGTGTCGGTTGATCCAGGTGTTCACTTCAGGCTGGATTAGATGGTTTTTTTCTGACTTACCACTCAGTTACCCGATTCCCCTCCCCAAAACACAGTGCAACCATCCAAATCCTTTCTACATCAGTGTTCCAAGATAGGGTAACTTTGTCTACCAATGGGAATTGAAGGAGACTTGCAAGAGAACTCAACTTTCCTGGGCACAATTTCCTTGGCACCAAGAGAAATTCCCTTCTTTAGGCACCCATCCTAAGGTTCAACTACCTGGGCTCACCTGAGCACGTGGTCCTTCTGGGTACAGGCAGGTGGCAAAGATCCATTCTGGCCGGTTCTTTTTCTCAGCCAGTTGCCTGACCAGCTCCAAGCCAATACCCTGGTTAGTTCCAGTTACCAGAACGCTCCGTGGCTCCAGTGCTGCCATCTCTCTCACAGTCCTGTGATCGACTAGCAGAACCCTCTGTGCAACCTCTCTGTTAATGTTTGTGTAATCTACTAGCTCCTACATCAGCTCAGAGTCTGCATTTTTCAATGCTCCGCTGGTTCAGAGCTGGGGAAGGATGGCTTCTGGCCAACTGGCAAAGACCTGAATAACTAACTCAGAAGAGAGAAAGGGAGAGGGGGAGAGACTGATTGCCTGCAAACCTGTGCTGGTTGCTCTCACTCCAGGTGCCCTATGGAAGCCACAAAGCAGGTTATGTTAGCAAAATCCTTTGCCCTGAGGACTCCGCACCCACACCACGCCCAGTGAAACAAGAACACAGACAAAGAAGACTGGCAACTAGCAAAGTTGAAGGATTATACCTAGGACAAGGCTTAAGACCTAGATCAAGGCTAAGGAAAGTAAATTCACCAAGCAGGCATCAGTTAAGTCGCAGCAGTAGAAACACAAGAGGGAAAAGGTCACCACTAAAATGGTGGGTGTCAAACCCATTTCATACAGTGAGCAAAATAGCATTCATGATGCCTGCTATAAATGATGTCATTAAGCAGGGAGTGATGTCGTTAAGCAGGCCATGACCAGAGATAAGTACTTTTTCTCACTTTAGAACTCATTAGCTGTAAATGACAGATGTGAAAAAATATGCAAATCTTTTTCAAGATATGAGAGAGACCAATTATCATGCAGGCAGTGACACCTCAGCACTGCTGCAGCTGATGGTGGTGCTGGGAGAAGGTGGGGGCCAAATAAAGAGCTTGCAGGGGCCACATCTTGCCTCTGGGCCTTATGTTTGACAGCCCTGATCTAGCACCTAGAGAGCAATATCACTATCCTAAGCTCTCTCTATGGAGAAGGATATGGATCTACTCAGTCTGCATCTTCTCCTCCCCTCTAGGTTTTCCTGCTACAGCTTTCTTTCTCCGCCACAACTGACCAACCCAAAAAGCTGCAGAGGCCCTCCTTCTGCTTCCCTGTTCCAGTCAGCAGGTTCTCCAGCCACAGTAGCAACTCCTTGGCTCTCCACTGTCTTGTGCTCAGCAGCCACACAACAGTCTCTAGCAATCTCTCTTGTCCGCACTGTAGCAGTCCCACCCACACATCTTTCTCACTATAGCCCCCACATCCTCTGGTAATGATTCTTTCACCTTTACCTCCAAAGACCTTATTATCCCTACTAGGTTACAGCTGTAAACCACACCAACTGCAAGAAAAATCCTGGCTTTAACTCTATACTTCCCAGACCTGTCAACACAAGGGGCTACTGCTGACCCCACACACTATCTCCTCGGGGAAAATCTTCCTCATTTCCACTACAAGGGGCTAGAGCACATTCCATTCAACAAAAGTGTACAAGATTGGGGATGTTCAGTTCAGAAAAAGGCAGTTGCAGGAGGGGCCTAGGAGCACTGAAAAATGCAGAGCTGAATCGTGACCTCCCGATACCTCAGGAGCTGTGCCAAATGCTGCCCTCTTACTCAATGATGTGCAGCCTCTGCTCCTCCCGTTCTTCAATGCTCTAGTTCAGCAGTCTTGTCCCTTCCAAATTTGCTCTCAATCCCCCTCTTCCTTTTTCACACCAGGGAGTAGAAAGAAGTAGGAGAAATAGGGGCAGGTAGGTAGACAGAGATGGATGTTCCCCATCAGTCTACTGCCTGAGACACTTGTTCCATTCAGCCTCATAGATGGACTAGACTGTCACAAACATCACCCTTGGGGTAGGGAAGGTCCCAAGTCATGCAGGATTTAACCCTCCTCCACCAACCCCCAAGGGCAATGTTTTCTATTTTGCTTCCTTCAAGCCCCAGGTCCTATTAACATAATATAATAATAATAATAATATACAGTATTTATATACCGCCTTTCTTGGTCTTTATTCAAGACTTTATTCAAGGCGGTTTACATAGGCAGGCTTATTAAATCCACGCAGGGATTTTTACAAATTGAAAGAAGGTTCTTTCTTTCAAGAACCACTACATTCAAGGTGTTACACTCCGATCTGGTTTGACATTCTGGCCTCCATCCTCCCACGCTCCGAGCAGATAGAACAGCTCAGCTGCAGCTTGTCAGCTGCTTCAAGGTCGCACGGTGCCGGTGGCCTCGAACTGGCGACCTTGTGGATGTTAATCTTCAGGCAAATGGAGGCTCTACCCTCTAGACCAGACCTCCTGCCCTGGACAGGAGGACATGGACAACATACATTTCCTTGGTCAATTATTGCACTCAATTTTCATGTATAAGATTTTTATTATAACTTTAAGGGAGCTTCAAGTGCTCCAAAAAACATATTTACATGAATTACAGTAGCTAAAAACAAGAAAAGATCATATAACTTGTATTGGCAACCTTCAGTCTCGAAAGACTATGGTATCGCGCTCTGAAAGGTGGTTCTGGCACAGCGTCTAGTGTGGCTGAAAAGGCCAATCCGGGAGTGACAATCCCTTCCACGCCGGGAGCAAGTGCAGTCTGTCCCTGGTCTGTCTCCCTGGCTATGGGCCTTCCTTCTTTGCCTCAGACTGTTGGCCAAGTGTCTCTTCAAACTGGAAAGGCCATGCGCACAGCCTGCCTCCAAGTGGGCCGCTCAGAGGCCAGGGTTTCCCACCTGTTCAGGTCCACTCCTAAGGCCTTCAGATCCCTCTTGCAGATGTCCTTGTATCGCAGCTGTGGTCTACCTGTAGGGCGCTTTCCTTGCACGAGTTCTCCATAGAGGAGATCCTTTGGGATCCAGCCATCATCCATTCTCACGACATGACCAAGCCAACGCAGGCATCTCTGTTTCAGCAGTGAATACATGCTAGGGATTCCAGCACGTTCCAGGACTGTGTTGTTTGGAACTTTGTCCTGCCAGGTGATGCCGAGGATGCATCGGAGGCAGCGCATGTGGAAAGCGCTCAGTTTCCTCTCCTGTTGTGAGCGAAGAGTCCATGACTCGCTGCAGTACAGAAGTGTACTCAGGACGCAAGCTCTGTAGACCTGGATCTTGGTATGTTCCATCAGCTTCTTGTTGGACCAGACTCTCTTTGTGAGTCTGGAAAACGTGGTAGCTGCTTTACCAATGCGCTTGTTTAGCTCAGTATCGAGAGAATGAGTGTCAGAGATCGTTGAGCCAAGGTACACAAAGTCATGGACAACCTCCAGTTCATGCTCAGAGATTGTAATGCAGGGAGGTGAGTCCACATCCTGAACCATGACCTGTGTTTTCTTCAGGCTGATTGTCAGTCCAAAATCTTGGCAGGCCTTGCTAAAACGATCCATGAGCTGCTGGAGATATATAACTGCTTCATATAACTGGAGATATATAAGCTGCTTCATATAACTAAAATAGGCTAAAATTACCACCTTACAGGTCTCTCAGCTCCCTTCCTCCTGCTGTACGCTTTTTCAGGCACCCACGCCCAGGTTTTATTCTCTAAATTACAGATACACTACACCTGGGTAGCCAACAACCCACTTAATCCATCTTAAGGGGAAAGGTACTTGCCCTACCCCGTGACATAGACCTGAGGACATGATTGAGGCTTATGAAATGGGGGGGGGGGGAATAGAGAAAAACTCCTCTCTTTCTCACAGTGCTAAAACTAGGGATCATCCAAAGAAACTTCTTCACACCATGCATAATTAAGCAAGTACAATTTGCTACCACAAGGTGCAGAGATTGCTCAGAGGGCTTGAAAAGGGGATTGACACCATGGCTGTATGCTACTGCCTCCAGGTTGAGTGACATTGGGCGCAATCCTAAGCAACCCTCCAGCACTGACATAGCTGTGCCAATGTGGCGTGCACCACATCCTGCAGTGGGGAGGCAGTTAAGGGGGCCTCCTCAAGGTAAGGGCCTGTTTGTTACCTTAAGTTGGGGCTGCACTGTGGCTATGTCAGTGCCAGAAAGTTGCTTAGGATTGTGCCCATTGTGTACTACCTGCAGGGAAGCAACTGTGGGAGAAGGTTGTGCCTTCATCTTCTGCATGTGGGCTTCCCAGAGCTAATTTGTGGGCTACTGTGGGAACCAGGATGCCAGAGTAGATGGCCTGATCTGACAAGGGTCTCCTTATGGTCTTAACTCAGTACTGAGCTGTGACTGAACCTCCCCCTGTAGCCAGATAGAAGCCAGCTAGAAGCACAGAGTATAAAGCTGATGACTGTTACTGGTCTCCACCACTAGTCATTCAGAGGTACACTACATTTTAAGAAAGAGTTTTTATTCTTGGTTCTTTTGGATAACACTCATTGAGATCCATAACTATGTATTTTTCCAATCTATTTTAAAATGCTTTCTAAGCTGCTGGCCATCTGAGTGCAGTGAATACTATCATTTAGTTAC
Source organism: Tiliqua scincoides (assembly GCF_035046505.1). NCBI lineage: Eukaryota > Metazoa > Chordata > Lepidosauria > Squamata > Scincidae > Tiliqua > Tiliqua scincoides. Next base: position 45,984,034 of record NC_089829.1, on the reverse strand, counting down.
ATTTTGCTTTATTTTATTTTATTTTATTTTTGTTTCTCTGCTTCAGTTAAGTCCTTGAATATTATCTCATTTCCAAGGATTTTACACTCCAATGTGCAACTGAGAACTCCAAATGGAGCCACTGCTGGGAACATTTTTCTGTTTGCCTTTGATAGGTGAACTTGATGGGAGCATTTTGTGAAGGGTACTCGCAGTTGATTTGTTCTGTCAGCCTCCTTTGCTCAGTAAAAGTCCTTGTGTTGCTCTCTGAATGACTCTTTCCAGCTAGAGGCCCCAATGAAAATGGAAGGAAGTGTGAAAAAGATGCTGAACGCCTTTGCTTAGTTCTCCCCTTTGACAACTGAAAGGGGAAAGTACTGCCCCAGTGAAAGGACCAATGCTAGTGTGGTTGTACTGTAGGAGGAACCCCTCAACCGGGGTGATTCCGATTTCCACCTAGCCATGCTTTTGTCTGCAATACCATGTTCTGCTGAAAGTTCAAACCACGACTCTACCCTGACACTACAGATCACCTTTAAGTTGTCAGACAAATCACCTCCCGATTAAGCCATTTCTGCCCAACAGGGACCAAATGTATACACTGTGGCCCAGGCAAAAATGGGTTAAACAAGGCTGCTTTTCATCTACTGGGCCTAAAGAATGCTCACAGCTAACCTCAGTTTTGCACTATTAGGAAAAAATCTATTCCAAAGTATACAAGACCAATGTGGATACCTTCTACCTTCCTTAATTCTTAGCCCCAGTGTACCCAGAATTTTGGGATATGAATTCTAAAGTGGAGGATTCTCCCAGTTTTCAATTGTAAGGAAAGATTGTTATCAAAAGCATGTAGAACACAGCTTACCCGTTGCAAAGCAGTTGTCATTTGTTGTAAAAGAATTCAGCAAAAGCCATAATTTCTGCCCTTCTAAAGTACAAGGGTCTTACAGCAGTGTTTCTCAAACTGTGGGTTGGGACCCACTAGGTGAGTCGCAAACCAATTTCAGGTGGGTCCCCATTCATTTTAATATTTTATTTTTAATATATTAGACTTGATGCTACCATTGCATGTGACTGCATTGGGGGAAATGTTACAGATCTGTACTTTGAACAGGCTACTCTGTATATGCTTTTAGCAACGATAGTCAATGAGGCTTACTCCTGGGTATGTGTCAGGAGGATTGCAGCCTAGGATTGTCAAAAAATTGTCCTGCTTGATGACGTCACTTCCGGTGGGTCCTGACAGATTCTCATTCTAAAGAGTGGGTCCCGGTGCTAAAAGTGTGAGAACCGCAGTCTTACAGGTTGCAGCATAGACCTCAGGCATGAAGACACAATATCCATGCACTGGCGTAGCTAGAGGGGGGGCAGGGCACTAAGTTTTGCAGGGAGCATGCAAGCGGCCCCTCCCCTTGGGAGCCATTTGCCTCTGCACGAGGGGAGGCTCCCTGCAAAACATAGTGCCCTGCCCCCCCTCTAGCTACGCCAGTGAACCAATGTTTCTCCAACAGGAAGGTCCTGTGATGACTCTCCCTCATACTCTGAGCCTGCAATCCTATTCACACTTACCTGGGAGTATGTCCCTTAAACTCAGTGAGACTTACTTCTGAATAGACATGCATAGGATTGCACTGTAAGGCTGCAATCCTATACATATTTTCTTGGGAGTAAGCCCCACTGAATATAATGGACTGTGCTCCAAGTTTCTAAATTGTGCTAGACCTATATGCAGTGCTTTTTTTGTAAATAAAAAGGTGCAGAAACTCACAACTTGTTAATCTTTTATTTAATTTATTTATTTATTTGTTTGTTTATTTATTTATTTTAAAGCCATTTTTTATTGGAGAAATAAAATATTTTTTATGTGCTTCCCCCTAAAGATGAACTTACTTCTGAGTAGACATGCATAGGATTGGGCTGTCAATCTCCACATCCCCTTCCCCCTAGCTATTTTTTCTACACATGGGGAAAAATACTGTACAGGTGCACTTGTAGTGTGGCACTACTTCGAGGAGAGGAAGGGAGAGGAAGCAGTGAATGGATTCCGAAAAATGGCTTACATGAGTTCCATGTAGTAAAATTACTCTAAGCAACTGTGGGAGTAAGAACAAAAAAGGAATTCTTACACGAGAGGGGTCCTTAGGTGCACATAGAAACAGCTACGTTTGCAAACAAGCTATTAAATATGGTTTAATTCAGGTATCAGAATACTCTGTGTCTTTGGGAAGGCGCTTGGCATGCAGTTGTATGTTCTCTGCTGCCCTGAGCAGCTGCTGTGCGTTGCTGGAGAGGAGCTGCAAACGCTGGCTGGCAGAGGGCATGCTTGTGGGGGAAGGATGAGGAGGATCTCTGGCAAGGCTGGACAGCACGTTGTACACACGTAGAATCCCTTTTCACCTGCCCTTAGCGTGTGAAAACGGGTGCAGATATATATCTCTGCCAGGATTAAGAGCCCAATCCTACGTATGTCTACTCTGAAGTAAGTCTTGTTCTAGTCAATGGAGCTTATTCCCAGGAAAGTGCCTAGAATTGCAGCCTAAGAGCCCAATCCTATGCATGTCTACTCAGAAGTCCACTTTACTGAACGGGGCTTACTGTGGATAGGATGGCAGCCTCAGAGCCCCTCCTGTGCCTGTCTCCTCAGAAGGCAGTCCTATTAGAGGCAGTGGGGCTTCCTCCCAGGAAAGTGTGGAGAGGACTACAGCCTCAGAGCCCCTCCTGTGCCTGTCTACTCAGAAGTCAGTCCCACTAGAGGCAGTAGGGCTTCCTCCCAGGAAAGTTTGGAGAGGACTGCAGCCTCAGAGCCCTTCCTCTGCTTGTCTGCTCAGGCTGCAAGGCTATGACACTTTCCTGGGAGTAAGCCCCATTGAACACAATGGAACTTACTTCTGAGTAGACATGCTTGGGTTCTCAGGCTGCAAGGCTATGCACCCTTTCCCAGGAGCAAGCCCCATTGAGCACAATGAGACATACTTCTGAGTAGACACGCCTAGGCTCGTGCTGCAGATTGGCACGGGGCTGCACCAGCCAGCTTCCTTCCCCTCCTCCTCCGCCAAGCCAGTAACTGGGCGTTCCGTGGGTGCCGCAGCCCATCTCCCTGGCTGCCTGTCCGTCCTCCTCCTCGGCGTCGGCACGTGTCCCTCGCGCCCTCCACCGGCTTGGAAGCTGCGCAGGGAAGCAGAGCGCAGGGGGGAGGGGAGGCAGGCTGGGCTCAGGCGAGAGCTTGGAGATGGGGGCAGGAGGGGGTCGTTGTGCGGTCAGGCAGGGGCCAGGCGCCCACCCACCCTGCACCCCCCAGCACCCACCCAGCAAATGCCTCTATTTTGCTCCCCCCCCCTCCTGGAATGCCTCCAAAGGGGAGGGGCCCCTGCAAAAAGGTGCCGGAACTCCGTCCCCCCGCGTTCCATTAGAAAAAAAGCCCTGCCTATATGGTACGATTGTAAGAATTGGATTTGTTGTTGTGAATGAACATGGTACAAAAGCCAAGCCCTGAAGCTATGCTTAGCCAGTTCCCTGAAGTGGACGAAAGAGAGTCAGCAAATCTCAATAGCTGAGAAATTCTTTGGACGGAAACCTTTGTCAGGAGTCCCAAAGACCCTGGGCATCTACTTGAGAAAAAAGATTAAGATGATTCCTCCCCTCCTCCCATGATCCAGTGGCAGCTGAAAGGTCTCGTGCTGGCTCTGAAAACCTGTAGACGTTACCAACAGAGCTCAATTACTTGGGTATCTGAATTAACATTCACAAATATCATAAGAAGACCAAAGTGCCACTTCAGAAGCTGCTCAAAGCAACATGCAAAACACACTTCCTTTGAGTTGCTTGCAGGAGTCTGCTGCCTAACTCTGTCCAAATGCTCCAACCCTGCACTGGACCCAACAAGGTTTTGCTCTGCAGTTCAGGCAAGCTGGCAGGCAGGGGTCTCACCAGGGAACACTTTTCCCCTCCCAGTTCACAAAAGTGCCGCTGGCTTTCTCAGAGAGGCGGCCAAGGGTGCTCAGGATGCTCTGCACACTCTCGTCCACCGTCATTGGGGCCAGTCCCTGCGGAAAGAGGACACGGGATTGTCACAAGGACTGTGCAAAGGATCATCAAAAATGAATAAGAATCTGAGTTGCGGTCTGAGAGTTAACTTAAAGATCTTTTTAACCAAATAAAGCAAGCCTTCTAGAATGTGCTCTGCTGCTGACCACAAGCCTACATGGATGGGTTTGTACAAAGAATTAGTTGTTGGCAACCTTCAGTCTCGAAAGACTCTGGTATCGCACTCTGAATGGTGATTCTGGAACAGCATCTAGTGTGGCTGAAAAGGCCGATTCGGGAGTGACAATCCCTTCCACACTGGGAGCAGGTGCAGTCTGTCCCTGGTCTGTCTCCCTGGCTATGGGCCTTCCTTCTTTGCCTCTTTGCCTCAGACTGTTGGCCAAGTGTCTCTTCAAACTGGGAAAGGCCATGCTGCACAGCCTGCCTCCAAGCGGGCCGCTCAGAGGCCAGGGTTTCCCACTTGTTGAGGTCCACTCCTAAGGCCTTCAGATCCCTCTTGCAGATGTCCTTGTATCGCAGCTGTGGTCTACCTGTAGGGCGCTTTCCTTGCACGAGTTCTCCATAGAGGAGATCCTTTGGGATCCGGCCATCCTTTGGCCATCCTTTGGGATCCGGCCAATATTGTATTGGCAACCTTCAGTCTCGAAAGACTATGGTATCGCGCTCTGAAAGGTGGTTCTGGCACAGCGTCTAGTGTGGCTGAAAAGGCCAATCCGGGAGTGACAATCCCTTCCACACCGGGAGCAAGTGCAGTCTGTCCCTGGTCTGTCTCCCTGGCTATGGGCCTTCCTTCTTTGCCTCTTAGCCTCAGACTTAGCCTCAGACCGGCCAAACATAGATACAATTAAATATATTTAACTATAGGCATGCGCCACTTAGCAACCATTTGCCTCAGTCTGTTGGCCAAGTGTCTCTTCAAACTGGAAAGGCCATGCTGCACAGCCTACCTCCAGGTGGGCTGCTCAGATGCCAGGGTTTTCCACCTGTTGAGGTCCACTCCTAAGGCCTTCAGATCCCTCTTGCAGATGTCCTTATATCGCAGCTGTGGTCTACCTGTAGGGCGCTTTCCTTGCATGAGTTCTCCATAGAGGAGATCCTTTGGGATCCGGCCATCATCCATTCTCATGACATGACTGAGCCAACGCAGGCATCTCTGTTTCAGCAGTGCATACATGCTAGGGATTCCAGCTCGTTCCAGGACTCTGTTGTTTGGAACTTTTTCCTGCCGAGGATGTGTTGGAGGCAGCGCATGTGGAAAGCATTCAGCTTCTTCTCCTGTTGTGTACGAAGAGTCCATGACTCAAGTACAGAAGTGTACTCAGGACTCAAACTCTGTAGACCTGGATCTTGGTATGTTCCGTCAGCTTCTCGTTGGACCAGGCTCTCTTTGTGAGTCTGGAAAACGTGGTAGCTGCTTTACCGATGCGTTTGTTTAGCTCGGTATCAAGAGAAAGAGTGTCAGAGATCGTTGAGCCAAGGTACACAAAGTCATGGACAACCTCCAGTTCATGCGCAGAGATTGTTATGCAGGGAGGTGAGTCCACATCCTGAACCATGACCTGTGTATTCTTAAGGCTGATCGTCAGTCCAAAATCTTGGCAGGCCTTGCTAAAACGAAGAATTAGACAAATTCATGAATGCTATCAACAGTAGGAAGACTGGGCCCACTGGAGTTGTTCCAGAATCCCTTCTGCCCAGTACTCTGTAATGGAAGATCAGAAGATCATCAGGTGGATGATGTGGTGTTGATAGTGATCCCATGTTTTGACAGCTGTTTGACAGCTCTGGGAAGGGCAGAGCTGGCTCCACAGCTGTAATCAATCAAGGTCAATGGAGACTCTGATGGACACCTGAGCTTCATTTGACCTTGATGAGACTTTGCATGGACGTGGACTCATGGACTGAAGAGATGGCTCAGCTGAGCCTAACTTGGACTTAACAAGGGGCTGCAGGATAAAAGGCAGCTTCAGAAGGAGCCAAGGGCTGGCCAAGCAGGACGCTGACCCAGCTGGAAGCCGGATGCTCACCAAGAGGGCTACCTGACCCAGACCTACAGGAAGAGAGGACTGCCAGGACCCTGCTGGAGGAGACACACTACTGGAGAGGAGGAACTCTACTGCAGAAGACTGGACTGTGTTTTGGAGACTGGATTGGACTTGGACTGGAGGCTTCAGACGTTACCCCCCGGAGTTAAGTGGAGTTTTGGGGAGGGAAAGCCTCTGGGCAAGAGGACTTGCAGGGAGTGTCTGTGTTTGTAGCAATAAATTCTTGTTATTTGCTATAGATAAGGAGTTCTGTGTTCATTCCATTGCACACTGCAGCTGTTGTTCCTGGAAAAGGAGGGTGTTAATTAGCCAAAAAGCGGGCATTAAAAGGGAGTTGGGATATTTGGCAGAACATACTCAGACTTGCGTAGAGGGGGTGGATTGTGCAGGAGGATGTGCAGGAGGGAATGCTGATACACCTTTCTTCCACTTCCACCCAAGCATAAGAACAGCCCCACTGGATCAGGCCATAGGCCCATCTAGTCCAGCTTACTGTATCTCACAGTGGCCCAACAAATGCCCCAGGGAGCACACCAGATAATAAGAGACCTCATCCTGGTGCCCTCCCTTGCATCTGGCATTCTGACATAACCCACTTCTAAAATCAGGAGGTTGCGCATACACATCATGGCTTGTACCCCATAATGGATTTTTCCTCCAGAAACTTGTCCAATCCCCTTTTAAAGGCATCCAGGCTAGACGCCAGCACCACACCCTGTGGTAAGGAGTTCCACAGACTGACCACACGTTGAGTAAAGAAATATTTTCTTTTGTCTGTCCTAACCCGCCCAACACTCAATTTTAGTGGATGTCCCCTGGTTCTGGTATTATGTGAGAGTGTAAAGAGCATCTCCCTATCCACTCTGTCCATCCCCTGCATAATTTTGTATGTCTCAATCATGTCCCCCCTCAGGCGTCTCTTTTCTAGGCTGAAGAGGCCCAAACGCCATAGCCTTTCCTCATAAGGAAAGTGCCCCAGCCCCGTAATCATCTTAGTCGCTCTCTTTTGCACCTTTTCCATTTCCACTATGTCTTTTTTGAGATGTGGCGACCAGAACTGGACATCAGAATTTTGAGATGTGGTGACCAGAACTGGACCAGAAGCCTTGCTTCTTTTGGCCAATTCAGGCTCCCCTTGGCCTCAGTTGTCAGCTGACCTCCATCATCAGTGATGGGTACCCTTTGAATAGTATTGCACAGCCTGTACAGTCATAGAAGGTCATCTGTTGTTTCTGAAGAGAGGCACTTTCTGCAAGGTGAGTGGACAGTTGCTTATTGCCTATTGTCACCTTCCTCAGCCCTGAAAACAGATTTGGCCTGAGTGTGTTTAGTGGCCCCCAAAAGACACAGAATACTGAGGTGTCTGTTGGGGAAAAAAGAACAGCTACACACTGGGAGACAGGAACTTGGTCTGTTTGAGGCAAGCAGGCACTTGGTTTGAGGAGATGCAATAATTTATGGTAGGTTTAAATATAAAGTTTGAAAATATTTTTGAAATATTACTTGGACATTGGCCAGCTAGATCAATGCATTTATAGTATTTGCATCCATGTTGGGCTAAGATTCCACAATGAAGCACTTACCGCCCTCTTTCCCATCTCTGTCTGGACCCACCCAGGATGCAACGCTATGCACAGGATCTCGTCTTCAGCAAATCCCAGCGACATGCACCGTGTGAGCATGTTCAGAGCAGCCTGGGAGGGAGACACAGCAGAAACAGAGCAGTGAATGATGCATCCTGGTCAGTGGTGGGATTCAGCCGGTTCTCACCTATTCTATAGAACCCCTACCTAATCCAGCTGTTGGTTCTAAGAACCGTTTGCTGGCCTGGGAGCTCACACCTTGAAATGTCAGGGCTAACCCTCCTGGGGGCAGCAGCCGTGCGGGGCCAACCCGTCCAGGGGGAAAGGGGGTCGCTCCCAGCGGGTGCCGAGGCTGCTGGGGCTGAAGGGGCGAGCCAGACGCGGCCAACTGGAGTCTCCCGTGATGCAGCTGCTGCTCACCAGCCCTTGCGAGCTCGCTTTCGCAGCTCCTGTGAAAGGGCATGAATGGCCGGTGCGCCCGCAGATGCAGCCTGCTGACAAGGGCGAGAGTAGCAGTCCAGCTGCCCGCCTCGCGCCTCCCCTCCCCTCCCCCACCGACTGGCAAGTAGACTGCTCCTGCGCCTGGAGGCTCCTTGGGCTCAGCTCTCCCAGTGGGTCGGGGGTGCGGGCGGGACGAAGAGGGGGGCGCCGGAGCAGCTCCCGCCCAAAGAGCCCCCGCTGCCCCAGAGGGCGAGCTCCCCCCCCCCCCCGCACGTCCATGGACACGCAATGGAACTTACCTCTGGGTAGGCACTGAGCACAATCCTAACCAGGTCTACTCAGAAGTAACTCCTGTTTTGTTCAATGGAGCTTACTCTCAGGAAAGTGTGGTTAGGATTGCAGCCACTGTCAATCAGAAGGGGAAGAAAGGAAGCATCTCACCCTCCTCACTGAGGCTGCGATCCTATCCACACTTTCCTGGGAGTAAGCCCCTTTGGCTATAATGACTTACTCCTGAGTTGACATGCATAGGATTGTGCTCAAAGGCTGCACTCCTAGCCACACTTTCCTGGGAGTAAGCCCCTTTGGCTATAATGACTTACTCCTGCATAGACATGTATAGGATTGTACTCAAAGGCTACAGTCCTAGCCACACTTTCCTGCAAGTAAGCCCCTTTGGCTATAATGAGACTCTATAATGAGTAGACATGCATAGGCTTGGGCTCTCATGCTGCAGTAAGCTCTGTTGACTATAATGGGACTTACTTCTGAGTAGACAGGCACAGGGATTGTGCCCTTACTTCCCACAAGCACAGGACTGCACCATGGGGTTGGTTTTCATCCTTGGGGTTTGGGAATGCAGTTTTGTGCCTGGGATCTTTTCATTGCAATACAATGTGTTGTTACACAACGATTGTATAATACACTATCAGACACATAGAGGCGATGCTCCCACAGCTGAAATTCCTCAGGTTAAAAAAAGGCAGGAATGTGGCACAAAACATTACTTCATTAAGGGCACAATCATATGCAGGTCTTCTCAGAAGTAAGTCCTGTTGTGTTCAATGGGTCTTACTCCCAGGAAAGTGTGGATAGGATTGCAGCCTTTGAGCAGAATCCTATGCATATCTACTCAGAAGTAAATCTCATTATAGCCAATGGGGCTTATTCCCAGGAAAGTGGAAGTAGGATTGCAGCCTTAGGGCACAATCCTATGCATGTCTACTCAGAAGTAAGTCCTGTTGTGCTCAGTGAGGCTTTCTTCTAGCACCTGTGCAGTCACAATGCAGCCCTGAGGTAAGGGAACAAATGTTCCCTGCCCCCCACCACAGGATGCAGTGCATGCGCTATTGGTACAGCAACTGTTACCCTGCACATGCCCAATCTCGTCTGATCTTGGAAGCTAAGCAGGGTCAGGCCTGGTTAGTACTTGGATGGGAGACCGCCTGGGAATACCTGGTGCTGTAGGCTTATACCATAGTCTTTCGAGACTGAAGGCTGCCAACCAAACAGCTGCACTGGCACTGGAAAATTGGATAGGATTGGGTCCTAAGTCCTCTTAACTGTAACTTTCCAGCACCAAGTCCTGGAGGTCTCCTTGTGACAAGGGAATGTTTGTTCCCTTACCTCAGGACTGCAATGTGGCTGCATTGGCTCTGGAAAGTTGGATAGGCCTTAGGCTGCAATCCTACTCACACCTGGGAAGCAAGCCCAATTGACTATATAATGTGATTTACTCCTGTGTAGGCTTGCATAGGATTGGGCTGCTATTGCCAGGTAAGTGTGCTGAGGATGGTACAGTTAGCATTGCTCCTTCTCTAGCAGAAAAGTCCCTTTAGGTTATTCCCCCCCCCCCCCCCCCCCCGCAAGTGAAATGGCAGGCTGACTAGAAATTGAAGCTTTTTTGAACAAGTTTGCAAATTGGGTTTAGGTCTTATCACCTAATGAAGAACTGGAGAAGCACTGGGAAGAACTTGTGATCAGGGTGAACCTCAAAACCTGCAAGGCTTGTTACATGTGCTGTTAATTTTCATTTTTAGGCTGGGTTGTGGGTGCTTGGGCACCTACACAGCTGCAACACTTTCGAAGGACTGTGGTGGGGAGGTTCTGCCTCACCTGCCTCCTCACCCACTGCAGGCCCCTGCTTTGCACTCCCTGGTCAGTAGCAGCCCTCCAACTTGTGGGAGAATCGCCACTAGAGTAGACTAAAGTGATGGGTATCTGCTGTTGCCTGTTGGAAAGCTACCTAGAAGAACAGTCCCCTCATAGTACTTTTTTCCTCATTAGTGAAACTGTCCTTCAAGGCTGCCATTCTCTCTCAAACCCTGGAAGTCAACAACTCCCCTTGAACTTGTTGGGCTTCTGAGTAGACGTGCATTGGATTGCAGAGCTGGAAGTTGGAGGGGGAAGCTTTAGAGTTCACTGGAATTCTTTTTGGGGCTGGGTGGTAAAAGGAATAGAGCAGCATTTCTCAACCAGTAGTACTCATACCACCAGTGGTACTTGAGGTGGTGCCCAGTGGTACTCATGGCAGGACCCCCCCCCCCCCCCCGACCTCCACTGCCTGGCAGTGAGACCAGCAATACGATGCAACAGTGGTAGGAGGCTCAGTTTTGCTTTTCTTGCACTCAAAAAAGCCCTCCCATCTACCCTGGGAGCCCAATTCTATGCATGTCTACTCAGAAGTAAGTTCCATTATAGTCAATGGGACTTACTACCAGGAAAAAGTGGATAGGATTGTAGCCTGAGCCTCTTACGGTTGTTTGTTGCATCATGTCTGGCCTCTTAGTATGGAAATAACTGGTGATAAAGTCATTCCAGTTACTTCCAGTTGTACTTCCCAGAGGTGGGCCATGCAACATGGCGAGAGGCAGATGCTGAGGAATGCTGTAATAGAACAAAAAAGAAGGGGGGATGTAAAGATGTTACTGTGCTGTTGTTGCTTTTGGTTGATGATGAGGTGTCAGACTATGTGCTCAGTGCACTTTTGCTGACCAGATGTTCACCACTAAAAGTGAACCAGATCCTTGAGAGGATTGACTGCTCTGGTAAAAATCACCAAGTCCACTGAGAAGGAAGGTGGCCCAGCTCAAAGCCCAGTGCAGCAAGTTGGTTTGTGCAGATGTGAAGGTGCTATGCTGCTGTTGTGTCTCCAGAGGTTGGTAACCTGGAGCCCTGGCAGTTCCCACCTCCTCTTCTTGGTGCCTTCCTGATTTCATTATACAACTGCCTTGAGAATTCAAGAAAAAATGTCCATTTGAAGTGTGCATTTCAGCCGCATGTTTATCCTCCTTGGAAACTAGTGGCCAGAGGCCTGTAAGTATGACTATAGAGGACAGAATTGCAGCCTTGCAATATGGATTTAGACATTGGGTTAAAGTTACAGTAACTTGGTTAAAGTTACAGTAGCAATCCTATGACTGTACTCAGAAGTAAGTCCCATTATGTTCAATGGGACTTACTCCCAGGAAAGTGTGTACTGTACAGTATAGGAGTGCAGCCATAGTCTTTCAACTTCCTTTGCAGCAGACAATTGAAGCTGAGTTGCTCATTGCTCATTAGGACATAGAACCTGTTGTTAATTTATTTGAATCCCACCACTGATCCTGGTCCACTGAGAGGACGGCAGGTCAAAAGAAGGGCTTGGGAGGCCAAAAGGATTTAATTTGGTACACTTTCTAGGGACAAGTTTTTGTTTTTTTCATGAAGAATTATACATGCCCTTGCACTGTACTAAGATTTCCATTTCTAATTTATAAGATTGAAGCAAATTCAAACCTCTACAGTGCCAACAATGTCTGTTTAACAGTTTTATAAGCCCCCAGCCCGCCCACCCAAGACAGAGTCCCTTCCGCCAAGGAGCTTATATTTTCCATTCTAATGATGTTAAGTAGGAACCTTGTCCATTCTGACAGCGAAGGTGGTGGACAACAGCGGAAGAGGAAAGAGGTTGAAGTCAATGGACTATTGGGAGAGAGCAGGTGAGAAACTCATTCATCATACTATATTTCTTTCTTTTTTACATTATTCTTGCCACTTTTCAAATTTAATTTAGGACTGTACAATAAAAACACACAAACACAACAATTTAGGTTCAAACCAACAGATCAGGAGGAGGACATTATAGGTTCAAGGCTGTGATCCTATATACTACGTATATAGGAGTAGCTTCCCAGGACTAGCTCTCATTCAAGTTAATGGAACTTTCTTCTGAGTAGACACACCCAGGAGTGCAACATAGGAGGCATTACTGGCTGCTCTTCATTAACTTCCATAATTTTTATTTACATTTTATGGCTCTGAACAAAGTTTTTCTCTGCAGAAATTGGAAATTGCCTCTGTATTGTTCTTATTAATTCCTACTGTAATTATTGAAGCAAAAGCCATAATTTGCAGCAACATCAATGTATATGCTTTGCAGTTTCACAAATAAAGTGAACAAACAAAGCAAGTCCCTGCCCCAATGAATTTCCTCCCTTTCTCTTCACTGTGGGAAAAACAGATGAGGAAGGGAAGGAAGGAAGGTCTGGAAAACAGCGGAACAAGAGTTTAGAGAGTGCGTGAGATGGAAAGACAGTTTCTTTGTGCTTTGGTGCTCTCAGGCTAGATAAGCTTTCACAGTTTGCACTCCCAATTCAGTATATACATACCTTGCTACAACGATAAGAAGTGACACGTCTGGGATCCCATGCAAAGCCACTTTCGATGGAGCCGGCTTGACTCGAAATGTTGAGAATGGCAGCTTTGCTGCAGCTCATCCCTTTCTGGGGGCTCTCCTGAGCTGCCTTCCTCAGCAAGGGGAGGAAGGCCTGGAGATGGAGAGAAACAAAAAACCCCAACCATTTAGTTTTGGGGCAGGGGCTGGTGAAATGGACATCCCTCCATCAATGCAAAAGCTACAGTGTGAATCCAAATATGAGACTGGCAGTTCTTTGCCAGTGTTGTGCCAATATTCTGCTATGGATCATCCACATGGCAGCTTCCCACAACCTTGATTCCAAAGGTGCAACCTTCTCTCATCAATTCACCTCCATAGAAAAAGCACCACCTGTTGAATTTCTGTCTGTCACGCAGCTGTAAAAGGAACTGGCACATTGTCCTGAAAAGCAATGGGAATTCATGCATGACCCCATCAGTAGGAATTACTGGGATCAGGCTACTTGTTCTGCAAATGCTAAGGACTTCCAACAAAGTGAGAACTTGCCAAGAAGGGCCCTCGAGATGCTCTTACCTGGCTCACCAACATGGGCCCTATTGCATTGACCTTATACACTTCAGACATGTTCTCCGGGGTTTCAGTCTCCAGAGTTGATGGTTTCACAGTCCCAGCATTGTTGATCAGCAGATTCAGCCCGGCGCCTTTCAGCTGCTCAGTGACTTGGGCAGCAGCAGCCTTGACGCTGGATGGGTCAGAAACATCTACAGCGGCACAGAGAAGATTTGGCTGGTGATTATATTCAGACATCCATAGCCCTGACCCATCCTGTGGAACCTTGCTGGACACCTGGCCCCCTGGAATTTCAGAGATCATTGCACATCGCTTTTTCTTGCATACTATTGTTTACGTATGCAGTACTGATAGAATCACGTAATGCACACATGGACAAGTGTATGTTTACAATTGGAATTCGTATTATATACACACACGCTGTGGTTCCCTGTTGTACGTAAATACAGTGGCGAACGCCACAGCTCCTTCTTAATGCATGAAGTAGCCCTGATGTATTCCACACCCTCCAACAAATGCTCCATGCCTGCTAACACTTTTGTCTCATCTGCATTTACACTGTTCTGTTCCCCCTCCCTTCTCAAATCCAGAGATCAGGAAAAGGAGTAGCTACAGCGGGTCCAGAGGTTTGAGCAGGGGGGTGTTTGGCATCCGTGGATGATGAAATAAATGGATGCCAAACATGCCGATAGCGCAGGCCCCCTGTATTTTAAGCCTAATTTCTAAATTAAGTGGCGAAATTAAGCTACTGTTTCACATCTCAGGCCTGGGTGGTCTCTGTAACAGAAATGCAACCTGGGCAAAACATTTGTGGTGAGGTCTACAAATGAGGAGCCAAACCAGACTCAGTTGGCAAAAAAGTGATCGTGCAATAGTTTGAAATTTCATTCCTGCTCCCGCGGATGTGCAGAATGCCAGTGGGGGGGGGGAGAGAGAGCGGCAGTCACATACCCAGTGGGACGATCACCAGGCCCTGATGTTTAGCAGCCAAATTCTCCAGCTCCTGAAAGATCAATAGACAGACCCTGTCATGCAAGAGCAAATCTGCAGATTCAACTGCAAAGAGATGGAAGGGAGAAACAGAGGGCCCAACTGTATGTGGGCTTTGCGTGTTCCAGTAGCACAATGTTTGGGCCTCTTCAGCCTAGAAAAGAGACGCCTGAGGGGGGACATGATTGAGACATACAAAATTATGCAGGGGATGGACAGAGTGGATAGGGAGATGCTCTTTACACTCTCACATAACACCAGAACCAGGGGACATCCACTCAAATTGAGCGTTGGGAGGGTTAGGACGGACAAAAGAAAATATTTCTTTACTCAGTGTGTGGTTGGTCTGTGGAACTCCTTGCCACGGGATGTGGTGATGGCGTCTAGCCTGGACACCTTTAAAAGGGGATTGGACAAGTTTCTGGAGGAAAAATCCATTACGGGGTACTGATGTATACCATGATGTGTATGCGCAACCTCCTGATTTTAGAAATGGGCTATGTCAGATGCAGGGGAGGGCACCAGGATGAGGTCTCTTGTTATCTGGTGTGCTCCCTGGGGCATTTGGTGGGCCGCTGTGAGATACAGGAAGCTGGACTAGATGGGCCTATGGCCTGATCCAGTGGGGCTGTTCTTATGTTCTTATGGGGCACGATGCATGCAGTGAGTCCCGGAGCTCTACTGCTTGTGGTAGGCTGGTGGTGGGTGGATGTTGTGGGAAGAGAGCGGAAGGTGGGGATGGATCCTGGTGGCACCAATGTGCTCCAAGAGCCGATCCCCTCTTTTCAAACCCATCCCGTCCCTCTTATCTCCTCAGACCTACTGAGTATACTGCTGGCACAGATCTGAGGAGACCCACAGGCCACCAGAAAGCCTATGGAAAGAGAGGGGAATAATATTTTTGCTTACCTCTCCCAGGCTTTCTGAGCACCCCCCCACACACACACACCAGTGTACCCAGTGGTGCAACCACATTGTCAGCAGTGCTGGGGATAGGATTGTGCTACGAGTCTTGACTGGTTTGCTGGTGGGGTGTGTGGGTGTTTTCTCACCAGGCACTGCTCTGTGGCTTTACAAGAGTGTCCTGCAGAAAGTATCCTGGGCTCAACCTTAGGTTTTGAGAATGGTCCTGCTCTGAGTGGGGAGCAACTAAGTTATGCAACTGATGCATAGCAGAGAACAAAGTCTGCGAGAGAAACTCTGCAAGAGCACAACCTACTCACTCACTGGGTGTGCACAATCATTAATCCAAATCATGGTGGCCTCTTGCTTAGAGCACATTCCAAAAGTCAGTTAATGGCCACCATTTCCCCTTTACCAAGCTGCGACAATGTTTTCCTCCATTTCTACGGTACCTTTTAACGGAAGCAATGGCCGCGATCCTGAGTATGTTTGCTAAGAGGTAAGCCCAATGGGAGTTACTGCCAGAGATATCCACCCCCTTTGTGTATTTCATCTGGTTATTCCAGGGCTTTTCAAAGTGGGGTGTCGCGACGCCCCAGCCTGCGGGCCCTGGCCCCTGCCCCCCTAAGGGGTGGGGGCGGCCTGGAGGCAGGGAGGAGGAAGCGGCGCGATCCCCAGGATCGCGCCGCTCAGGGGGGCTGCAGGGGATTGGGTACACGTATGTACCTCCCGGGAGTGTGGGGAGCAGCAGTGCAAGTAGATGCTCCACTTCCGCTTTAGCCCCCCGAGCCCCCTGCCTTCCCCCGCCCCCGCTGCCACCCACACAAGAACTTAGCGGCTCAATCTCTCCCAGAGAGTTTGAGAACCACTGGGTTATTCTCATAATTTCCAGCAGTCAACAAAATAATCACTTCTCTTTAACTGTTCTTCAGAGGAATGGAAAATTAACCCCTTTGCCCTTTACCTGTGCAAAGAAATGTAATTGCACTCCTCCCAAATTGTGCAAAGAAAAGGTTAGACTGATCAAAGTTGTTACTGGCAGTGCTCTTTAAAGCACATATAACATGTGGACACTAAGGGTCAGCAATCATGTGCAGGGATGCCATGTTGACGCCAATGACATGCCTACGCACAGTACTTTGGCAGTGAAAGATTACTGATGGCCCAGTCCTATCGTGGATTGGGTCCGTGCGCAGAGAGCTTTACAACAAGATCAGAACTGTGTGTCCTGAAGATCTGTGGCTTCCTGCCAACAGTGCTTCAAATGGTTGTGGTACTCTTCTGGCCCTTCGCTCTCCAGGCAGGCACCCAGGAGCAAGAACACAGGTTTAAATGCATGTTTCCTGCCTGCCTTGAATCAAACAGACCTACACAGAAATAAAATACTGGCCTCATAACAAAGCACAACAAGGAGAAATTACTCTGTGTTGAAGGGGCCTTCTGGCCATTCACTTAGTACCAATCCTGCCCCAGAAACGTTAATAATAATGACGTAAAGAAGATTGATGGGGGGTTGAAAAAGTCCATTATCTGGGTACAATTTCCTCGACACCAAGAGGAAGTCCCTTCTTTTGGCACTCGCATCCTAATGTCCAGCTACCTCCTGCTTTGGGCTCACCTGAGCATGTGGTCCTTCTGGGTACAGGCAGGTGGCAAAGATCCATTCTGGCCGATTCTTTTTCTCAGCCAGTTGCCTGACCAGCTCCAAGCCAATACCCTGGTTGGTTCCAGTCACCAGAACGCTCCGTGGCTCCAGCATTGCCGTCTCTCTCACCTTCCTATGTCTGAGTAACAAAGTCCGCTGCCCAGCATCTTTGCCCTCAGTTCTGTAACCAATTAGCTCCGACGTCAGCTCAGATGCTGCATTTTTCAACACTCGGGTGGCTCAGAGCTGTGTGTGGCAGGGGAAAAAAGAAGGAAATCTGAAAATTCTTGCATGGTCCTTGCAGTAACTGCAAGGGTGACTTTTGGTCCAGTTGGGGAGGACATTTGGCAAAGGCCTGTACAAGTGAATTTTGAAGAAAGAGGGAGAAGCTGGTGCCATCCTTCTGTGTACCTTAAGACAGAGCAGCACATTGACTTTAACCCCTCGTTTGGATTGAATTATGAAGTTTAGGGTACTTGATTTTATTTCGGCCCTTCACCTTCCCCCTTTTGTGGGACAGGGGAAAGGGGGCATGAGCAGAGATTGCACCCCTTCCCCACTATCTCCAGTCTGCGCTTGGCGCTGACAAGTGTCAATCCATAAAGACCAACAGAGTTTGCCACTTGACATAATACCTCTCCTATCTGAGTGCATCACAAGTATGTTGGCATCCTTTAGTCTCAGAAGACGATGGTATCGCGCTCTGAATGGTGGTTCTGGAACAGAGTGTCCTCTCCAGTGCGCGAAGCCTGGGTAAAGTAGATATGGAGGATAGACTGTTACCCATGCAGCAAATTTTCCCCCTCTCCACATCGCTGAAATGGTCCAATGGAAAGGCAGAGGCCAATACGGTTGGTTCCAGCGGCGTCGCAGGAGTTGCCAGAGCATGACTGTGTTCAGCCATGAACTGCCTCAGGGACTCCGGCTCTGGATTTTGCCTGGAGGTTGACTCCTAAAGACTTTTCCATAGCTGGATGTAGCCACAAGGCAGTGGAGGTTTGGGATCAGAGTTTTCCTTCTCTCAGATGAGCTGCCTTCCCAGGCTAATGAGTCCCATCTACCGGTGGCTGTTTAGTCGCCTTTTACAACAAGTACAGCCAAACTGAGGGCCTATTCTTGTCCCCAGCCCCCAACCCAATTATGGGTTATTGCTAAGATGTGAACTGGAACAGTATTATACAACCATGGGTCTCACGGTAACTCTCTCTCTCTCTCTCTCTGTCTCTCAAGCAACTCTGAACTGCAGCAGGTTATAACAGGAGACAGTATCTCTTGCTCTGTCTGGAAAAGACCCTGGCACAAGGCCAGACATGCCGGCAGGCTGACACCTCTCCTTTTCTCTTTTCTAAATTGGTATGTTCGGGATTTGCCAAATGTCCTTCCCTGCTGAGCCAGAAGCCATCTTCCCCCAGTCCCTTTCAAGGCAGTTACTGCAGGGACCATGCAAGAATATCCAGGTTTCCTTCCTTCCTTCTTCTGCCACTCACAGCTCTGTGTGTTGTACAGAATCTGAGCTGACGCAGAGGAACGGACTGTTTACACAAGTCTGGGCAGAGAGGCTGGGCAAAGGACTTTGTTATTCAAACACAGGAAAGTGAGTGAGATGGCAACACTGGTGCCACAGAGGATTTTGGTGACTGGATCCAACAGAGGCATCGGCTTGGAGCTTGTCAAGCAGCTGGTGGGGAAAAGCAACCGGCCAGAATGGATCTTTGCCACCTGCCGGGACCCAGAAGGAAAAGGAGCTCAGGTGAGTCCATAGGAGAAGCTAGCTGGACCCTAGGAAGGATGCCTAACCTTCCTTTTGATGCTAAGGATGTGCCCAGGGGAATGAAGTTCAATGAAGCTAAACACCAGCTTCCCAGTATTATTGTTCATGTTGACTGGTTATGTTTATGTTATGAGGAATGGTACTTGAGCATGTTCACAAGTGCACTTAATAACAGATTCAGGGCGCAATCCTAACCCCTTATGTCAGTGCTTTCCAGCACTGGCATAGCGGTGCCAATGGGACGTGTGCTGCATCCTGCAGTTGGGTGTCACTCACGGAGGCCTCCTCAAAGCCAGGGAATGTTTGTTCCCTTACCGCAGAGTTGCATTGCCCTTATGTCAGTGCTGGAAAGCACTGACATAAGGGGTTAGGATTGCGCCCTAATTGTCCCTTGATGTACTTTGAGGAGTCTACCATTTTCTTTGAACAACTGTGAGGTTAAAGAGCAGGAATGAGGTAATTCCCCCATTCTTCTGAAGAGAAAAGTGATTGTGTGATATAAGTGATATTTTCAAGTGAACTTGAAAAGGGTGTTTCAAGTTATGAAAATACCCCAATGAAACCATCTGAAATACATAAAAGGCCTGCATATCAGTAAGCAATAATTGAACTTGAGCCAGGAGTGTAGCTAGAGGGGGTGCAAAGCACTAAGTTTCGCACTGCGCCTCACTGCAGCATGCAAGCGGCCCCTCCCTTTGGAAGCTGTTCCAGGCAGCTGGAGCAAAACAGAGGGGTCTCCTCCAGTTTGCTCTAGTAGCCATGCTTAGGGTGGCTGCCTTTGCTGTCATGAAAAGGTGCTGAAGAAATGGAGGAAAACACTTTACAAGCAGTGGAACGGAGAGATATTAACTGATGTTGGAACAGTGTTTGAACAGCTCCAAGCCCAAGACCGTATTGATTTTGGTTAATGACTGACAAGGCCGTGATCAAAACGTGAGGTTCTGCCTGAGATACTTTCAGCAGGATATTCTTGTTAAGTCCCGAGCGTGCAACAGACACAACTCTGGTGAGACAGCACACATGCACACTCACACCAAAGACCCAGCTGAGCTCCACTCGCCTCCAGCTTTGCCACGTTGCAATTGAATGCAAAGTTTTGTTGTTGCCTGACAATGTCTGCTTGTTTGGATCTTTCAGGTGCTGAAGAATTTGGCAGCTAAACATCAGGGTGTAGTAATCATCCCGCTGGGTATGTGGCTGCTGCCCTCCTCTGCTTGCCTTTGTCACTGTGTACATTAGTGGGCGCAGGACTTGAAATGTCAAACCATTGCACGGGATCACTATTTTGCAGATTAAATATGGCTTGGCGCCTCATTTGTAGACCTCACTCCACAGATGTTTTGCCCGGGTTGCATTACAGGGACCTCCCATTTTCTGAAACCTCAAACAGCAGCATGTTTTGTATTGCCTGCCCCCCAGGCAGTGCATTTGGGGGGCCGAGTCACACTAGCAGACCCTGCAATTTACATCCCAAATTTACATTTGGGAAAAGGGTCTCTTGTGAATATCACCATTCTTTACATGTGACGACTCTGAATGCACACTTTAGGAATTAGGTTCGAAATGCTTCCCTGTTCACTTGGTTATCCATCCCCACTTAGTTTTGAAGCCCCTCCTTTCCCATTCAACATAGTCCTTGTTCCGAATCCATGAGGTCAGTTGAGGGCTGATGCTTCAGGCTGAAGCTGGGAGGGGCTCTGTCCTACCTGGGAGGCATTGGGGGGCAGATGCCCCAGGTGGCACCCACGGGGAAGGGCACAGCGACCCTTCCCCATCTCCATTTTTTAAAAATGTTGGGGGCCTGTTTTTAAGGCCTTAGAAGTCCTTTTAGGGGCCGGGAAGGCTGCCCGGGACCTCCCCAGAAGGCCTTCCGAGCCCTTTGAAATGTTGGAAAACGGCACTTCCGGTTTTCATGGAAAACAAAAAAGTGCCATTTTTGGAGTGGGGGTGGCATTCTGCAGACCTGAGCCCCTGGGGCGGCACTAGGGCCAGGTCCGCAGTCGGGGAGGGGGAGCCTGCCACCCACCTCTTTCCACACCCCTGCCTCCACCACTCCTCCTCCTCCTCCCTGGATATGAGAAGGGAACCGAGCAGAGATACAAGTGTAGAGGAGACAGTAGTGCTGGGCTGTAGCTTCTTTGGAAGAGTGTGAAATAAATCAGGGCTGTTTCACACGTTAAAACGGAGCGATGGCATTCACCACTGTGCTTCCACACAAAGGGAGCCACAGCATGTACGTGTGTAATACAGATTGCATTTCCAAACATAATCTTGTCCACGTGCACATTACATGATTTTATCAGCATAAGATTGTGTTAAGAAAAAAAGTTCTCTGAACTTCCAGAAGGCCTGGAGTACAGCAAGGCAATAGTGCAGGTGGTTCTTCTGGGATGGATTAGGCCTAGGAATGGCTGAATGTAATCACCAGTCAAATCTTCTCTGTGCCGCTGTAGATGTTTCTGACCCATCCAGCGTCAAGGCTGCTGCAGCCCAAGTCACTGAGCAGCTGAAAGGGGCTGGATTGAATCTGCTGATCAACAATGCGGGGATTGCAAAGCTATCTACTATGCAGACTGAAACCCCAGAGAACATGTCTGAAGTGTACCAGACCAATGTGATTGGGTCCATGATGGTGAGCCAGGTAAGAGAGTCTCAAGGCCTCTTCTCCTTGAAAGTTCAGTCCATAACTTTTGCAGACCAGGTGGCCTAATGCCAATATTTCCTCGTCATGGGGGATCATGAATGGATTCCTACCAGTTTTCTGAATATAATGGCTGTGTCTTTAACAGCTGCATGACAGACAGAAATTCAACAGGTAATGTTTCTCCCATTATGGAGGTGAATTGATGGGATAAATTTGCATCTCTTGAAACAGAGATGTGTGTAGCTGCCATGTGGATGAGACACATGAGAATATTGGCATAACACTGGCAAGTAGCTGCTAGACTCACATTTGGATTCATACTGTTGCTTTTGTACTGATGGAGGGATGTCTATTCCACTGCTTCTGCCCCCGAACTGTATGCCTCCCTTGTGTTGTTTCCTTTGTTTCCAGGCCTTCCTGCCCTTGCTGAGGAAGGCATCTCAGGAAAGCCCCCAGAAAGGAATGAGCTGCAGCAAAGCTGCCATTCTCAACATATCGAGTGAAGCCGGCTCCATCTCCAAGCTGCTGGGGTGGGATCTGGGACAGTGCGTCTGTTACCGTTGCAGCAAGGTATGCAGATTCCAGGGAGGCAAACTGAGCGGTTGGCTGTCCTGACACCACCAAGGCAAGAAGAAGTGTCTTCCTGTCACAGGGTGGGCATGCTTAGGACATGTTTAATTCTTCATGAAAAAGAAAACAAAATCTGTCTCTAGAAAGTTTGCCACGTAAAATCTCTTTGGCCTACCAAGCTCTCCCTTTGATCGGCTGTCTTCTCATTGGACTGGGATTCATCATTCACTGCTCTGTTTCTGCTGTGTCTCCCTCCCAGGCTGCTCTGAACATGCTCACTCGGTGCATGTCGTTGGGATTTGCTGAAGACGAGATCCTGTGTGTAGCATTGCATCCTGGCTGGGTGCAGACAGACATGGGAAATGGGGCGGTAGGTGCTTCATTGTGGAAACTTATCCCAAATAGATGCAATTAAATTTATTCAACTGCTTTGTCCAATACCTATGTAATATTTCACAAATATTTCTAAACCTTAAAAAAAAAAATTCTGAACCTGCAACAAAATGTTTTATCTCTTCAAACGTAGTGCCTGACTGCCCCAACCAGGCCAATTCCCCATCTCCTAGTATCCAGCCAGTCTTTTTTCCTTATGGGCACCTCAACAGTTTGTCAGTACCGGTCAAACAAGTCCACTGCTGAGGTAACAGGCAATTGTCCATTCACCTTGTGGAAAGTGCCTATCTTGGGTGACAAAAGGGGACCTTCTATGACTGCACGGACCGTGCCGTCCTATTTAAGCAGCAGACATTGCTGATGATGGAAGGAGATTCCAGGGAAACCTGAGTGGACCAAGAGAAGCAAGACCTGGGAGGAAGTGGAACAAGAATCCAGCGAACCTTTCCTTCCTAATGTGTGACTCTGAGACACTGGACGGAAGGGATCCCAGAACCGCACCAATGATCCCAGTGTGGCCCCAGTCTTACAGAATCTATTGCATTGATGAATTTGCCTGATTCTTTGTACGAAAGCCATGTAGGCTGGTGGTCATCATGACCACCAAATTCCTTGAAAGTGTGCTTCATTTTACTGACAAGACGATTAACTCTCTGATCACCACATTCAAACCCAATTGCAAGAATGTTATATGTCTGCCAATTGGTCCTGGGAAGCTCCAGAGGAATGGCACTGCAGAAGGGCAGCTATTCAGAAGAAAAGTGGCTTGCTCCTATTTGCCTTTGAGAGTTGAATTAGATGCAAGGGCATTAGGAAGTCTCCCTTCAGTTGAACATCTTTTGTGGTCACTCTTTGCATAGCCCTTGTGTCACTTGCTTCTTCTGTCTTTCCAGGGACTGGCCCCAATGACACTGGATGGAAATGTGGAGATCATTCTGAACACCCTTTCCCGCCTCTCTGAGAAAGACAATGGCGCTTTTGTGGACTGGGAGGGGAATGTCCTTCCCTGGTGAGATACCAGGATGCCCGCTTGCATGCACTGCAGGAGCAAATCCTTGCCTGGTCCTGCACAAGCTTTGAGTATTTAGATGGTGTAGGTAGCAGACTCCTGCAAGCAACTTGGATGAGCTGTGACTCTGTGTGCTACTTTAAGCCGTTTCTGAGGTCATGCTTTGGATCTTCTCATGATACTTGTGAACATCAATTCAGACACCCAAGTAGCTGTTGGAGACATCTACAGATTTTCAGGGCTGGCACAAGACCTCCCAGCTGCCACAGGATCAGAGGAAAAGGAGAGGAATCATCTTAGCTCTTCCTTTCAGGTAGATGTTCAGGCAGATGTCCAGGGATGTCCATTCCTGGTGGCAGCTCCTATCCGAGGAGTTTCTTGACCATTAAGATTTGCTGACTCTCTCTTGTTCTTTGCAGGGAACTGGATAAGCATTGCTTGAGGGCCTTTCTCTTGTGCTATATTCATACATAACATCAAATCCCAATCTTACAACCATACCATATAGGTCTAGTAGAGCCTATAAGCAGAAACTTGGAGTATTAGGGGAGACATTGGGGAAATTTGGATATTTTGTCATCATGCTTAAAACCTACACTGTGACCTGTATGGCCTTGTACTTTGGAATGGAAATCTTGCTAAATCCTTTTAAAATAAACGACAACTTTTTATTGCAACGTGTAATGTGCATTCCATGTGTTTCTGATACCAATCTTTCCTTACAATTGGAAATTACAATTGCAGTTACAACTTTGTGGGGGAATCCTGCACATTAGAATTTATATCAAAAAAATTTGAGGAAACAACACAGTGAGGAAGTGTTAGGAATCTACATCTGCCTCATATACAGGCGTCCTCCTGTATTCATGGGGGGATATGTTCTCTCCCCCCCCCCCCACACAAACACACACAGATACAGAAACCATGGATTAAAGGTAAATGTTAAAAACACACACACTCACACAAACAAAAGGAAAAAGAAAACAAAAGCATTTAAAAAAAAATTCAGATATGGAGACAACAGACAGACCAATGGGAGACAGAGAGAAGCCAAGATTTATTACCTTGCATGAGCAACAACTTAGCAAGCTGAACAGACCTTCAGTTAAGCTAGTCCAGAGCTGGTATACACAGAGCTTTCTTGAGCTTTTAGAATATGAAAATAAAAGTCCTGAAGATCCACATGTCCTAGATAACTTCTTAGATGTCTTAATTACAGCAACTGTTACCCTGCACATGCCCGATCTCGTCTGATCTTGGAAGCTAAGCAGAGTCAGGCCTGGTTAGTACTTGGATGGGAGACTGCCTGGGAACACTGGGTGCTGTAGGCTTATACCATAGTCTTTCGAGACTGAAGGTTGCCAACCATTTTTAATTAAAGTCAGGAACAGACACAATGATGTTGTTCCTACCATGGCCCAGGGAGTGACTGAATACATGGAAAAATATGGCTTTGACCCTTTTTAACTTAGCAAGCAACTTGTGGAGGCCCTGTACACACCATTGCACCGTCACAGTGCCTGCGTGAGAAGGCAATCCAAGGTTACAGGCCCGAGGGAGGCATGTTTTAAGCCATTTCTGCCCAATGTTGCTAAACGCAACAGGGACCAAATGCGTATGCCTGTGGACCAGGCAGAAATAAGTCTTGTCCCATTGATCCAATCTTCCAAATGGCTACAGAGGGGGCTCCCCAGCCTAGGGGATGCTAATCTTGGTTATTCAACAACCTGTAACTCCTGAAGTCAACATTTAGGTATCTGCATCCTCCCAGCCATGGACTATGCTCCTGTTCTCCTATGCTTCAGCCACAAACAGTGCAAAGGTTTTCTATTTCTGAGTTAAAACCTCTAGACTGGGCATTTCATTACATGCTCCTCTTCCAGCACCATGAAGTGGCACAGACTGGAAACAGGTATACAACCTGTATTGGCACATTGCCAAAGATCTAAATATGTTGAGAAGATATTGGTCTACACAATTTCTCCCTGATTCTTCCAGTCTGTTCTTCCATCATTGGGCTAATCTTTATTAAAGATTAATAAAGGGGAAGCGCTGAGGCACATTTCATTAGTTTGCACCTGTTAGCCAGGATCCCTCCTGTGCCTCATTTTGTCAAGAGATATTCTAGGCGCAGAGTCACGATCATGATCTGAGAAAAGTAGGGATAAGCAATGAGGAAGTGTTAGGAATCTACATCCTATCTCCCAGGAAGATGGAAGAAGTCATATCTTCCAGGATTGCATCAGCTGCCTTTTCCTCATGGAATGATATAAAAGGGGGCTTGAGATGCCATTCAGCATATGGTCAGCCGTACATGGGAAACATGCAGATTTGCCCATGAGAAGGACATGTCACCTCAGAAGGAGGTGTCACTTCTATTTGGATGGATTTAAGAATGCTGTATTGCAGTTGTTCTCAAACTTTAGCACTGGGATCCACTTTTTGGAATGACAGTCTGCCTGGGACCCACAAGAAGTGATGTCATTCACCTGGCAGTGATGTCATGGCCAGAAGTGACATCATCAAGCAGGAAAAATTTTTAGCACCCCCATATGACAAAATCAAATAAAATCAATTAGTGAAGTAAATTAAAAGGTTTACAGTAAGTTTAAACATTTATTTAAAATAAAGAAGATCTCTCCTAACCCTCCCCCGCAGTTGCTGATGTGTTTAAAAAGAATTCCCCAAACATCCTGAAGGCTGTAATCCTACCCTCACTTACTTGGGAATAAGCCCCATTGACTATCATTGTTAAAAGCATGTACATAGTAGCCTATTAAAAGTACAGACCTGTAACATTTCCCCCAATACAGTCACATACCACGGTAGCATCAAGTCTGATATATTAAAAAGAAATACACATTGAAATGAACAAAAGAACATAAGAACAGCCCCGCTGGATCAGGTCATAGGCCCATCTAGTCCAGCTTCCTGTATCTCACAGCGGCCCACCAAATGCCCCAGGGAGCACACCAGATAACAAGAGACCTGCAAGGCTTCCTGGGAATTGTAGTTAAGAACATAAGAACAGCCCCACTGGATCAGGCCATAGGCCCATCTAGTCCAGCTTCCTGTATCTCACAGCGGCCCACCAAATGCCCCAGGGAGCACACCAGATAACAAGAGACCTGCAAGGCTTCCTGGGAATTGTAGTTAAGAACATAAGAACAGCCCCACTGGATCAGGCCATAGGCCCATCTAGTCCAGCTTCCTGTATCTCACAGCGGCCCACCAAATGCCCCAGGGAGCACACCAGATAACAAGAGACCTGCAAGGCTTCCTGGGAATTGTAGTTAAGAACATAAGAACAGCCCCACTGGATCAGGCCATAGGCCCATCTAGTCCAGCTTCCTGTATCTCACAGCAGCCCACCAAATGCCCCAGGGAGCACACCAGATAACAAGAGACCTGCAAGGCATTCTGGGAATTGTAGTTTAAGAACATAAGAACAGCCCCACTGGATCAGGCCATAGGCCCATCTAGTCCAGCTTCCTATATCTCACAGCGGCCCACCAAATGCCCCAGGGAGCACACCAGATAACAAGAGACCTGCAAGGCCTCCTGGGAATTGTAGTTAAGAACATAAAAACAGCCCCACTGGATCAGGCCATAGGCCCATCTAGTCCAGCTTCCTGTATCTCACAGCGGCCCACCAAATGCCCCAGGGAGCGTCTCTTTTCTAGGCTGAAGAGGCCCAAACGCCGTAGCCTTTCCTCATAAGGAAGGTGCCCCAGCCCCGTAATCATCTTAGTCGCTCTCTTTTGCAGTTTTTTCTTTTCCACTATGTCCTTTTTGAGATGTGGCAACCAGAACTGGACACAATACTCCAGGTGTGGCCTTACCATAGATTTGTACAATGGCATTATAATATTAGCCATTTTGTTCTCAATTGGCCTTCTTTACTGCCGCCGCACATTGGGTCAACACTTTCATCGACCTGTCCACCAGCACCCCAAGATCTGATCTGTCACAGACAGCTCAGAACCCATCAGCCTATATCTAAAGTTTCAACTCTTTGCCCCAATGTGCATGACTTTACACTTACTGACATTGAAGCGCATCTGCCATGAATGGGGACCCAACTGAAATTGCCTCGCAACCCACCTAGTGGGTCTCAACCCACAGTTTGAGAAACATGGCTGTACTGTATTCTGTCCTTTTGAGGAAACTGTTGCTCATACAAGGTAATAAATCCTGGCTTCTGTCTGTGGCGCATTGATCTGCTCCTTGTCTCTGTACCTGAGACGAACCTTGGCCCTTCTGGCAATGCACAACCTACAGTAATCTGCTGCCTCCGCACAATGGTCACTGGGGCTGCCGGCAGATATGGGCAGCATCCCTCCCCCTTCTCTCTTCTACATTATTTTTTTTCAGGCCTTTGCTAAATGTCACACCCAACTTGGCAAGAAGCCATCCTTCTTTAGTCCTTTCTAGGCAGTGCCTTCCAAGGAGATTCCAAGTCTCCTTCCACTGTCGTCAGCCACATGCAGCTCTGAGCTGTGGGAGGGCTGCACTTGCAAAATTCAGAATCTGGACTGAATGAGGAACTGATTGGTTGCACAAGCCTGGGCAGAGAGGCTGGGCGCAGGGCTCTCCTAGTCAGACACAGGAAGGCGAGTAAGATGGCAGCACTGGAACCACGAAGTGTTTTGGTGACTGGATCCAACCGGGGCATCGGCTTGGAACTGGTCAGGCAGTTGGTTGAGAAAAGCAATCGGCCAGAATGGATCTTTGCCACCTGCCGGAACCCAGAAGGAACAGAAGCGCAGGTGAGTCCAAAGGAGAAGCTAACTTGACCTTAGAAAGGATCCTAAAACGGATACTCCAGTTTGAAGTCAAGAAAATGGTGGCCAGGGGAATGGAGGTTGGTGGAAAGTGAGGTTTCTGGTTTCTGAGGGTGTTGCTACACACATCTTGGAAACCGCTGCATAACTTAGTAGAGCAAGGCCGTTGTCAAAACTTGAGGATCAGCCTGAGATCCTTTCTGCAGAATTCTCCTGTAAAGTTATAAGAATGCAACAAGTACACCCATGGATTCACACGCATATGCATCTCCAGTCTGGGTGAGATTCTCAGCCTAATTGTATCCAAACAACCAGGCCAGCAGAACACACCTTCCACGAGTGAAAGCATCGGGATCCAGGTGGAAGTGCCTGGTTAGGACGTGTTTCAGCTCATCAGCTCCACCAGTGGGTGAAATGAAGCTGCCAGCACATCGCTGGTGGCTACGCATATGGGCCAGTAGTGAGACTGCCATCTTCCAGCACCAGTTAAATCAGCAGTGCGGGTGGGCCGTAGGAAAGATGAGGAGGCATCTTTTGTTTCTGGGCAGGGAGGGGGCAGAGTAGGAGGCAGAATGGAAATAGGAGGGGGAGGGACCAGGGGCTCGTGCTCCTATTTGCCTTTCCTCTCCCTTGCTACCCTCAGTTCTGCGCCTGCAAAATCCCGGCACAGAATCCAGGAGACCCAAATGGAGAGTAAAGACTTCCCAGGCTAAGGGGAAGTAAGTTCCCTTACCCCCCCCCCACCATAGGTTACAGTATGTTTGCCTCCTTGAAACGTGTGCGTTGTCGGGAGGGGGTTTGAGTAGGTCTCAGTCACCAGCAGTTTTGCCTTTGATCTCATTGCAGTGGAAGCTCTTGCATGACAGTGTCTGTCTGTTTGGATCTTTCAGGTGCTGCAGAATTTGGCAGCCAAACATCAGGCTGTGGTGATTATCCCGCTGGGTACGTGGCTGCTGCTTTCCCCTGCCGCACTTGCCGTTTTGTACATTAGTGGGGGCAGGAGCTGAGGTTTCCGACCGTTGCACAAGAGCACTATTTGGCAGATAAAATGGGGGTTGGTTCCTCATTTGTACGAGTAGTTCTCACCCTACAGATGTTTTGCACAAAGAGACGTTCCATTTTCCAAGCTGTCAAAGAATGAATCTTATGTATCTGAAGAAAGGCATTTGCCTCCCAGGCAGTGCACTTGGGGGCCAGGTCACACTAGCACACACTGCTGTTAGCATCAGTGCAGCATTCAGAAAAAGAGCCTCTTGTGGATACTGTTATTCTTGCTTTAAATGTCATGATTAGAAATTAGGTTTAAAAACCTTCACTGTATGCTTGTTTGTCCAACACATTTAATTCTGAAGCCGCTGTTTTCCCCTCCACCACCTCCAGCCTTTGCAGTTCCAAAGCCATGTGAGGTCAGCTGAGGCGGTTACTTCAGGCTGTGGATGGGAGGAGTGCCTGCCCCCCCTTTCCACCTCCCTGCCTCCACTGCTCCATCTCCTGTTCTCTGGATTTGAGAAGGGGATGGGAACAGAGCAGAGATGACAGTGTTGGGATACAGCTTCTCTTGGAGAGGGTAGAATCAATCAGGGCTGCTACGTACATGTGTCAGAAAGGAGCTATGGCATTCGTCACTGTGTTTACACACAACAGGGAGCCACAGCATGCGTGTATATATGTAATTTGAATTGCATTTCTGGACAAATGCTTGCCAGGACCAAGCTTGCCTGTCCAAGCCAGGACAAAGTGATATGTGACATTTGCTGACAGTCCAGAGCAGGGGTGCCCAAACCCCAGCCCTGGGGCCACCTGTGGCCCTCAAGGACTCCCAATGCGGCCCTCAGGGACACCCCAGTCTACAATGAGCCTCTGGCCCTCCAGAAACTTGCTGGAGCCCATACTGGCCCGACGCAAGTACCCTCAGCGTGAGGGCTACTGTTTGACCTCTCGCGTTAGCTGTGGGATGAGGGCTCCCTCACTGCTTGCTGTTTCATGTCTGTGATGCAGCAGCGGCAGCAAAGGAAAGGCCAGCCTTGCTTTGTGGAAGGCCTTTTATAGGCCTTGAGCTATTACAAGCCCTTCATTCATTCATATACGTTCCACCTCTAGTATATTAATTTATGTAAACTTATGTAAATTTATTCAAATTTTAAATGTAAATTAATTCTTTTTTTCCCTGGCCCGCAACACAGTGTCAGAGAGATGATGTGGCCTTCCTGTCAAAAACTTTGGACACCCCTGGTCCAGAGCACCAAGAGTATAGCAAGGCAATAGCACAGGTGGTTCTGCTGGGATGGATCTTGGCTACAGAGAGCTGATTTTGATCCCTGATAAAATCTTCACTGTGTTGCTGTAGATGTTTCTGACCCATCCAGCGTCAGGGCTGCTGCAGCCCGAGTCACTGAGCAGCTGAAAGGGGCTGGGCTGAATCTGCTGATCAACAATGCAGGGATTGCAAAACTATCTACTATGGAGACCGAAACACCAGAGAACATGTCTGAAGTGTACCAGACCAATGTGATCGGGCCCATGCTGGTGAGCAAGGTAAGAGCATCTGACACAGCTTCTTCTTGTAAACTATTTCATGTTGTGAGTCCTCAGTGGCGTCACTAGGATTCGTGTCACCCGGTGCGGGAGGCCTGCGCATCACCCCATGCAGTGGGCAGGGCAACACCCCAGGTGGTGGGTGTGGTGATGTACCATCGCCCCACCCCCACCGGTTTTTTGGCTGTACCTTTTGTTATAACACAGATATTTCAATGTGGTTTGTTTCATTGCATTCTGCATGAAATTATGCATTGATTGATATACAACATGATGGTCTTATTCCTCCAAATTCCAATTTTAGTGATTTTAAAAACTTGTAGAGTCTCACACACACACCCCTGTGTCAACTTACTAACACCTTATTGCAGCAGTTCTCAAACTTTTAGCACTGGGACCCACTTTTTAGAATGACAAACTGTCCAGGACCCATTGGAAGTGATGTCATGGCCAGAAGTGACATCATCAAGCAAATTAAAATAAATAATTATAAATAATCAAATTAAAATAAAAGAAACAATTAAATAAGGGGGAGCCAGTCCTGTTCCACCAAGTGAATCTACTCTGAAGTAAGTCTTATTGTGGTCAATGGGGCTTACTCTCAGGAAAGTGTGGGTAGGATTGCAGCCTGTGAGCCCAAGCCTATGCATGTCTACTCAGAAGTAAGTCCCACAGTGGTCAATGGAGCTTTCTCTATTGCCTGCCTGCAATAACAACCCCCCAGAAAGAACAGTGAGATTTCCAGCCCTCCCAGTGCCCAGTTTAAAGTTCTTCTATTTCAGGCACATCAGAATAAAGACCCTCCTGGCTTCACAAGTGCAAAATAGAAAACTTTCCCCTTACCAGTTCAAGCCACTTTTTCGTCCTTTTTAGTGGGGTGGGGGGGGGGAGGCTGCCATCTGGAGCATCTGTTGCACTTCAGCTCCATCGGATCAGGACCATTCTGGTGTCCTCACATTCCCCTTTGCCTGGCCTGACCACCAGCCAAGGCACGTCTGCCTACTTGCCAGTAAATGCAACTGTGAGGCTGCTTCGCTCTCCATAGGGCTTCATAGACTCATAGCTGGGAGGGGGGACCTCCTTCTCAGGTGTTTTAGGGGGCTGCATTCATTGGATCATGACTATTCTGACTCCTTGGAGTCCTCTCAACCTGCCCTTTCCGATGGACTAAGGCAAGTTCACCTACTCGCGAGTAAACGCAGCCACGTGGCTTCGTTTCAGGCTCAATAGACTTGCAGCTAGGAAGGATGGAACCTCCTTCTCGGGTGTATTTTGGGGGTTGCATTCATTGAATAGGGACCATTCTGGTGTCGTTGGATTCCTCTCAGCCTGCCCTTTCCTACGGACAATGGCAAGTAAGCCTACTCACGAGTAAACGTGTGATACGGTTCACTTTCACTTTCCATAGGGATCCATTCATTTTTTCTTTCTGGATTTTTGGCCATAGCCTTTGATGGAAAGGAGCTATTTCAATTCGGTTTTTTGCATTGCATTCTGCTGGGAATTCCGCATCCAACGGTGTATGGCATGATGGAGTAGCTCCTAATGCCGCGATGTTAGCGCGTCACCCCCCAGGGCTCATCCCCCCCAGCACGTCACCCGGTGTGGCCTGCACCCCCCAGCGACGCCACTGTGAGTCCTTAACATTTGCAGTCCCTAACATCGCACATATCTGATGCCTGTATTTCCTAGTGATGGGTCACACATAGATTTTCACCAATATTCTGGACCATGTGTTTGCCCTTAACACGACAAGCAGAAATTCAACAGGTGATACCTCCCCCATTATGGAGGTGAACAGACAGGAGAAAGTAGCACCCCCTGAATCAGGATTGTAAGTAGCTGTCATGTGGATGAGCCACAAGTGAATATTGGCACAAAGCTGGCAAGTAACTTCTGGATTCACATTTGGAGTCACACTCTTGCTTTTCCATTGATGAAGGGGTGTCCACTAAACCCTTCCCAAAACTATATGGCTGCCTTGTTTTCTTTCTCTCCATCTCCAGGCCTTCCTGCCCTTGCTGAGGAAGGCAGCTCAGGAGAGCACACAGAAAGGGATGAGCTGCAGCAAAGCTGCCATTGTCAACATTTCAAGTCGAGCTGGCACGATTACAGAAATTCTTGGGTGGCATACAGGACCCGCCATCTCCTACCGTTGCAGCAAGGTATGGGGTGCAAGACGTGACAGGTTCGTTCCATTGACAGCATCAAAGCAAGGAGAAAGTGCCTCTCCCTCAAATGCTCTTTCATAAGTCCTTTCCCACTGTCTTCTGGCTCCTCACCCTTTCTGTTCCTTATCCATTTTTCCCACTTTCAACAGGCAGGGAGATAACCAGTAGGGGCAAGGACTGTATTTTTCCTCTTCTTTTTATTCATGAAACTTGCAGAGCAGCACGTGCACCAAAGCTGCTGCAAATTATGAACTTGGCTATAACAACAACAACAGTAAAGAGGCCATTTCCAGCTTCTGAATAGAAAAATTCCATTCAGTGCCATATATGGTTGCCACTGCGAAATAAAATAAAAATTATGGGTCTCTAGGAAGAGCAGCCAATAATGCCTCTCACAGTTCAGTCTTGTGCATGTGTAGTCAGAAGCCACTGAGGAATACTCAATGGGAAAGGGTTTATAGGATTGCAGCCTGGAATCTACAATGTCTTCCTTTAGTCCTATGTGTTTTCTCAGCGTCTTTTTCATTGTAAAGCTCTTTGAAAAGTTGGCAACCTTCAGTCTCAGAAGACTATGGTATCGCACTCTGAAAGGTGGTTCTGGAACAGCGTCTAGTGTGGCTGAAAAGGCCAATCCGGGAGTGAAAAGTAATTTTGGAAATATGACCAAAGACTTTCTCATACACTCTCTGCCAATCCCTGACAACTGGATTCAACTCCTTTCCCCTTCCTCTGCTGTCTGCCACCACCACAGTCGGGAAGAACAGGGTATCTGCCTACCACCGTCAGAAGGGAGAGCATAATCATCTGTCCTTAGAAAACGTCCCTAATAAAATCTCATGGGCCTCCCAAGCCCTCCTTTTGATCTGCTGTCCTCTTTTGGGACTGGGATGCCTCATCCGCTGCTCTGTTCTGCTGTGTCTCCCTCCCAGGCTGCTCTGAACATGCTCACCCGCTGCATGTCTCTGGGATTTGCTGAAGACGAGATCCTGTGCATAGCGCTGCATCCTGGGTGGGTGCAGACAGAGATGGGAAATATGGTGGTAGGTGCTTCATCATGGAATATTATCCAAACGTAGATACAATTAAACATATTTAACTATAGGCACGCGCTACTTAGCAACCGTTGGCTAAGTGAACGGTAAGATAGAAGAACGGCAGTCTATCTCCAGCCGCCAGCTAGTGTCTGGCAGGGAGTGTCTGTTTACGCAACAAAGGCAATAGATTGGACTGAATGTTCACTTAATGACCTAATCACATAACGACAGGGATAGGAGAACGTATCCCCATCATTAAGTGGCACCCACCTGTACATGATTCAATGTCCAAGTAATATTTTATTTCAAAAAATATTTCCAAACCTTAAAAAATTTTCGAACTTCCAACAAAATGCTTTGTCTCCAGCAGGCCAGTTCTCCGTCTCCAGGTGTTTCCCAACACCTCAACATTCTGTATCTTTTGGGGAACATGCTGAACATGCTCGGTCAATGCCCACTTGCTTTCAGCCCAACCCTACCAAACCCCCATGCAGCGATGCAGCGGCTCCAGCAGGTCCTCCACTGAATCCCAAGAGGGAGTTTGGGCTGCTGGAAGTCTCCTCGGGGTAAAGGGATATTTTTCTCTTTGCCCCAGGATAAGCACCAGCAGCTGCAATGGGTCAACATGGACCTGCACCAGTGATACTGCAGGTGGATCAACCTCAGGAAGAGGGTTGGGTTCATCAGGTGCTTTGGCCGCCACACCTGCCTTTGCATTCCAAATTCCTTGAAGATTTGCTTCATTGTGTTGAAAGATGCTTAAGTTCATTTGATCACCGCTATGTTCAGCCCCTTTGTTTCCGGCCTGCACAGTCCTTGGGACATTCACCTAATTTCTCTTTGCAGGGACTGGCCCCAATGATGGTGGATGGGAGCGTGCAGAGCATCCTGAACTCCCTTGGCCGCCTCTCTGAGAAAGACAATGGCGTTTTTGTGGATTGGGAGGGAAAAGCCCTTCCCTGGTGAGACACCAGAATGCCAGCTCGAATGGACTGCAGGCGCGAACCCTTGTTAGGTCACGTGGAAGCTTTGAGCATTGGCATGGAGCTATGCTGCAGATTTCTGCAAGGACTCAGATGAGCTGTGCTTTGAGCAGCTTCTGAGGCGGTGCTTTTGACCTTCTTTTGTCCATTCCAAGGAACTAGCTAAGCCAGTGGAGTCACTAGGGGGTGCATGGGATGTGGGCTGCACTGGGTGACGCACACAGGGAGGTGACACCACTACTGGCCAAAATTTTCAAAATCTTGGTATTATTTGAATAACACCATCATGTTATGTCAGTGGTGAAGCTAATGATCATGCAGCTCGGTGCCAAGCTCAAAATGTTGCCCCAGAAGTGACGTCACAACCAGAAGTGGCATCACGCCCAGGCTTTTTTAAAAGTGAAAATTGGGAGGAACCCACCTCTTCCCCCCAGCAGCTTGCCAACTAATTGCTCTGCTGCCTCCCCCTAGTCAGTGGCATTGCTAAGGCATCTATCTGCTACCTGGGGTGAAAGAAGATTTGCAGCCCCCCCCCCCCCCAAGACAAAATCAAATTAATTAAGTAAATAAATAAAAAGTGTGCCCCTGATAGGTTCAAGACACTGTGCTGGGGTGATGGTTATTCTCCCCTTGCTAAATATAAGAGAGGCACCACTTGAAAAAGTGCCTTTTACCCAGTCAGCAGGGGTAACTGTAGTAAGATACATGGAAATGAGAGCTATATATATTTCATGCTGTATCGTGATAACATGTCATTGCAACATGTCAATAACAAGTTAATATGTCACGGGCTCTCAGAGTAATATATATTTCAGAGCTCGTATTTCATGCTGTATCGTGATGACATGTCATTGCAACATGTCAATAACAAGTTAATATTATTTATTATTATTATTTTATTAATTTATACCCCGCCTTTTTGCCCAACGGGCACACAAGGCGGCTTACAAACACTTTAAAAAATACAACATTAAAAACAATCATTAAAAAATAATTTACAATAATTAGAAAATCTAAAAACAAACAAACCCCGTGGATTTTCATATAAAAAGCAAGAACGCCAGCCAGCCTGTCAACAATTAAACGCCTTTTGAAATAAAAAGGTCTTCAGTCCACGCCAAAACGTTAGCAAGGAGGGAGCAGTTCTCAGTTCTAAGGGGAGGGTATTCCACAGTTCGGGGGCCACCACCGTGAAGGCCCTCTTCCTAGCCGCCGCCCCTCTCACATCTCTTAGTGGCGGCACAGTCAAAAGGGCCCCCCCAGATGATCTAAGAGCACGGGCAGGATTGTAGGGAAGGAGGCGGTCCCTCAAATACCCCGGACCCGAGCCATAAAGGGCTTGGGTAATATGCCGTAATATGTCACGGGCTCTCAGAGCAATCGGTCTCAGGATACTTTTGAGTTAAGAAAATCTACTTTTTGTTCCATAAGGCAACTGTGTTTTCATTTTCAGTTTACTTTTGGTAGAATACAGATATTCCAATGCAGTTTGCTTCATTGCATTCTGCATTAAATTACCTTTCCAATGATGTATAACATGATGGTATCATTCATAATACCAAGATTCATAATACCAAGACGCCTGAAGGGGGACATGATTGAGACATACAAAATTATGCAGGGGATGGACAGAGTGGATAGGGAGATGCTCTTTACTCTCTCACATAATACCAGAACCAGGGGACATCCACTAAAATTGAGTGTTGGGCGGGTTAGGACAGACAAAAGAAAATATTTCTTTACTCAGCGTGTGGTCGGTCTGTGGAACTCCTTGCCACAGGATGTGGTGATGGCGTCTAGCCTGGACGCCTTTAAAAGGGGATTGGACAAGTTTCTGGAGGAAAAATCCATTATGGGGTACAAGCCATGATGTGTATGCGCAACTTCCTGATTTTAGAAATGGGTTATGTCAGAATGCCAGATGCAAGGGAGGGCACCAGGATGAGGTCTCTTGTTATCTGGTGTGCTCCCTGGGGCATTTGGTGGGCCGCTGTGAGATACAGGAAGCTGGACTAGATGGCCTATGGCCTGATCCAGTGGGGCTGTTCTTATGTTCTTATGTTCTTAAGATTTTCACAATTCTGGTCACTAGTGTCAAGCTCAGCTTGATGCCCGGTGCAACTGCTACCCCCTGCACCCTCTTAGCTACACCACTGTGTTATATATCATTCAGTGCATAACTTCATGCAGAATGCAATGAAACAAACCACGTTGAAATATTTCTAGTCTACCAAAAGTTATAGCCAAAAAAACACCAGTGGGTACAGGGTGATGGCGCGTCACCATGTCCACTACCCTGGGCAGTATGGGAAGTCCATCGTGGGGGTGACACACTGGCCTCCTACACTGGGTGATGTAAACCCTAGTGACGCCACTGAGCTAAGCACTGCTTCATGGCTGTGGCGCCATGTTTATTCACAACATCAAATCTCACAACTATGCCCTCTAGGTTTAGTAGAGTCTATAATCGGAAATTCAGAGTGATCGGGGAGCAATAGCAGGAACAGTAGCATGTTGGGAAACTTTGGATGTTGTGAGTTCATGTCTAAGGTCAACACTACAACCTGTAGGAGCCTGTCCTTTGGAATGGCAGAGATTATGGCTTTTCCTAAACTCTTTAAAAATAAACAACAGCTGCTTTGCAATGTGTAATCTGTATTTAGTGTCTGTTTGAAAGCAAACTTGCCTTACAATTGGAAACTTTGTGGGAGAATCCTGCATATCAGAATTCATAACCAAAAAAATTGGGGGACACTAGGGATAAGAAATAATGAAATGGAAGGAATTCACATTAGCTTCCTATACCTTAAGAAAAATTTTCCCAATTCTGGGAAACTGAGTTTAGTTGTGAGCACTCATCAGCCTCTGCCTACGTGGAAAAACAATGCAGCCTTGCTTAACCCATTTTTGCCTGGCCCACAGGTGTACATTTGGTCCCTGTTGTGTATCTGCAGCGTTGGGCAGAAATTGCTAAACTGGGGAGGGGATTTAACTGAGCAAAGAAAGGTGATCTGTAGGGTTGAGGTTGACCTGTGGTTTGAACCTATAGGCACAACTGGGGTGTGGAGCCATAGGATTTGTAACTTGATGTGATGAATATCCTGTATCATTACTTGTTTCCCCCATTCCCCTTCTGAGATCCCCTAAGAACATCTGAAATGAGCTGAGCTTGTCTGGCCTTCCATCAGTAAGACTGGCCACGTGGCCAGAGGAAAAAAGACCTGACCCAGAGCCCCTGAGAGAAATTTTATCAGGAGGTCCATAGTGCCTGTTGGGCCCCCTTAAGGGATACCAAGTTTCTTTTGGGCCCCCTCCTTTCTCCATAGGACCATAATTTCTATGAATTATGATATGTAAAATTATGTAGGCTTACACAAAATGTGAATGCTAGACTTCACACAATATATGCAAACATTTTCTGAGATCCCAGGAAATTTCCAGCTCCCCTCTTTGGCACTCAGACCCCCTTTTTGACCCCAGGCCTAGACATGATTTATCTACAGTATTTCTCCCTGAAGGGATCCAGGTCAATGTACCTCCTGCATTCCCCTCTCATGGGCCCTGATGAGATCGGAAAATGTAAAATCCCAGGAAATTTGGGGCCCTCTCCTTTGGCTACTTGGTCCCCTTTTTGACCCTGGGCCTGGGTACAATTTACCCCCTGCACTCCCCTATTATGGGTCCTGCCCTGGCCAGCTCACCTGCTGAGAATGGCACCTGTCACTCCATCACTCCCTCCTTTCCACCAGACCAGTTTGACCAATCAGGAAGGCAGATGAGCACCCAAACCACAGTAACTCAGGGTAGAGCACAAAGCTTCTCTGGGCTGTTTTTGGTTCTGACACTTGCAAGATATTATATTCTAATGTTCTGAAATGAAGATGATGGAGTCCAATGATCTTGACTGGGATCATGGTATAAGAGGAGGGGGGTTGACCCTTTCTCCTTGTGATGTTTTCTTGACCAAGGTGGCCTCCTCCAGCTGCAATTTAATGCAGCTCTGAAGGTAAAACTGGGTGTGCTCTGGGAGGTGGACTGGTCCAGAGCGTAACGGCAGGAAATTGGCAACGTTAGAGACAAAAGATGGCGGAAATATAGAGGAATGCAGACTGTTGTGCCTTTTCCAGTAAACTTCACCAAAGGCTACTGGAAAAAAACCCACAGTCAGGGAATTAGAGGGCAGGTCCTCTCCTGAATTGAGAACTGGTTGAAGACCAGGAAACAGAGAGTGGGTGTCAATGGGCAGTTTTCACAATGGAGAGAGGTGAAAAGTGGTGTGCCCCAAGGATCTGTCCTGGGACTGGTGCTTTTCAACCTCTTCATAAATGACCTGGAGACAGGGGTGAGCAGTGAAGTGGCCAAGTTTGCAGACGACACCAAACTTTTCCGAGTGGTGAAGACCAGAAGTGATTGTGAGGAGCTCCAGAAGGATCTCTCCAGACTGGCAGAATGGGCAGCAAAATGGCAGATGTGCTTCAATGTCAGTAAGTGTAAAGTCATGCACACTGGGGCAAAAAATCAAAACTTTAGATATAGGCTGATGGGTTCTGAGCTGTCTGTGACAGATCAGGAGAGAGATCTTGGGGTGGTGGTGGACAGGTCGATGAAAGTGTCGACCCAATGTGCGGCAGCAGTGAAGAAGGCCAATTCTATGCTTGGGATCATTAGGAAGGGTATTGAGAACAAAACGGCTAGTATTATAATGCCGTTGTACAAATCAATGGTAAGGCCACACCTGGAGTATTGTGTCCAGTTCTGGTCGCTGCATCTCAAAAAGGACATAGTGGAAATGGAAAAGGTGCAAAAGAGAGCGACTAAGGGTGCAATCCTAACCCCTTATGTCAGTGCTGGAAAGGGCTATGCAGCTCTGAGGTAAGAAAATAAACATTTCCTTACTTTGAGGAGGCCTCGTGAGTGACACCCAACTGCAGGATGCAGCACATGCCCCACTGCCACTGTTATGCCAGTGCTGGAAAGCACTGACATAAGGGGTTAGGATTGTGCCCTAAGATGATTACTGGGCTGGGGCACCTTCCTTATGAGGAAAGGCTACGGCGGCGTTTGGGCCTCTTCAGCCTAGAAAAGAGACGCCTGAGGGGGGACATGATAGAGACATACAAAATTATGCAGGGGATGGACAGAGTAGAGAAGGGGGATGCTCTTTACGCTCTCACATAACACCAGAACCAGAGGACATCCACTAAAATTGAGTGTTGGGAGGGTTAGGACAGACAAAAGAAAACATTTCTTTACTCAGCGTGTGGTTGGTCTGTGGAACTCCTTGCTGCAGGACGTGTGGCCTGGACGCCTTTAAAAGGGTATTGGACAAAAATACCTTTAAAAGGGTTTCTGGAGCAAAAATCCATTACGGGGTACAAGCCATGATGTGTATGCGCAACCTCCTGATTTTGCAAGGTCTCCATGATCTCCATGCGCAACCTCCTGACCATGCAAGGTCTCCATCAATTTTCCTCTGCCACATTCAGCTCTGTGCCACCGGAGTGTTGCCAAATACACAGTCTGAGCTGAAGGAGGAGCTTATTGGGTGGAGCTGCAAGCCTGAGCACAGAGCCTGGACTGATCTCTGCTAGTCAATCGCAGGAAGGTGAAGTAGAGATGGCAGCCTTGGAGCCACGTAGCGTGTCTCCCTTAGACAACTGCAGGAGAAATGCAGGGAATGACAGCCACTCTTTATAGCCTTCATAGATCTCACGAAGGCTTTCGACCTGGTCAGCAGAGACGGCCTCTTCAAGATTCTCCCCAAGATTGGATGTCCACCCAGGCTCCTCAGCATCATCAGATCCTTCCACAAGGACATAAAGGGCACTGTTGTCTTCGATGGCTCCACATCAGACCCTTTTGACATCCGAAGCGAAGTGAAGGAGGGCTGTGTTCTTGCGCCAACCTTGTTTGGGATTTTCTTTGCTGTCCTGCTGAAGCAGGCCTTTGGAACTGCAACAGAAGGCATCTATCTCCGGACCAGATGAGACGGAAAGCTCTTCAACCTCTCCGCACTGAGAGCAAAGTCCAAAGTCCAGCTGAAATGTCTGCGTGACTTCCTCTTTGCCAACGATGCAGCTGTCACTGCCCACTCTGCCAAAGATCTCCAGCAGCTCTTGGATCGTTTTAGCAAGGCCTGCCAAGATTTTGGACTGACAATCAGCCTGAAGAAAACACAGGTCATGGTTCAGGATGTGGACTCACCTCCCTGCATTACAATCTCTGCGCATGAACTGGAGGTTGTCCATGACTTTGTGTACCTTGGCTCAACGATCTCCGACACTCTTTCTCTCGATACCTAGCTAAACAAATGTATCGGTAATGCAGCTACCACGTTTTCCAGACGCACAAAGAGAGTCTGGTCCAACAAGAAGCTGACGGAACATACCAAGATCCAGGTCTACAGAGCTTGTGTCCTGAGTACACTTCTGTACTGCAGTGAGTCATGGACTCTTCGCTCACAACAGGAGAGGAAACTGAGCGCTTTCCACATGCGCTGCCTCTGACACATCCTCGGCATCACCTGGCAGGACAAAGTTCCAAACAACACAGTCCTGGAACGTGCTGGAATCCCTAGCAAGTATTCACTGCTGAAACAGAGATGCCTGCGTTGGCTCGGTCATGTTGTGAGAATGGATGATGGCCGGATCCCAAAGGATCTCCTCTATGGAGAACTCGTGCAAGGAAAGCGCCCTACAGGTAGACCACAGCTGCGATACAAGGACATCTGCA
Organism: Tiliqua scincoides; assembly: GCF_035046505.1. Taxonomy (NCBI): domain Eukaryota; kingdom Metazoa; phylum Chordata; class Lepidosauria; order Squamata; family Scincidae; genus Tiliqua; species Tiliqua scincoides. The sequence goes on along the minus strand of NC_089829.1, from coordinate 45,942,551 downwards.
AGAGGGATCTGAATGCCTTAGGAGTGGACCTCAACAGGTGGGAAACCCTGGCCTCTGAGCGGCCCGCTTGGAGGCAGGCTGTGCAGCATGGCCTTTCCCAGTTTGAAGAGACACTTGGCCAACAGTCTGAGGAAAAGAGGCAAAGAAGGAAGGCCCACAGCCAGGGAGACAGACCAGGGACAGACTGCACTTGCTCCCAGTGTGGAAGGGATTTTCACTCCCGAATCGGCCTTTTCAGCCACACTAGACGCTGTTCCAGAACCACCTTTCAGAGCGCGATACCATAGTCTTTCGAGACTGAAGGTTGCCAACATGAAGTTGCATAACTTGAACGCTCCCCATTCCAAGAAAGGCTATTGTCAAAACTTGAGATTCTGCCTGAGGATACTCTTGGCAAGTCTCAAGAATGCAACAGGTGCACACCCAGTGAGATAACATGCACATCACCAAACTGAATAAGATGCTGTCACCTCCTGTTTTGCCCTGTCCCATCACGTTTGACTCTGTAGATTATCTCTTGCATAATAATCTTTATCTGTTTCATTGGCTCTTTTAGGAGTTGAGGAACGTGGCTGCTAAACATCAGGGAGTGGTGATCGTCCAGCTGGGTAGGTAGCTGTTGCCATTCTCCTCTACCACCCATTGGTACTTTGGAATTAGTGGGGGCAGGAGTTGAGGTTTCAGACTGTTGCACAAGATAGCTTCTTTGCAGATAACCGGTGGATTGGGTCCTCATCTGCTGTCCTTGCTCCAGAAATGTTTTGCCAGGTCACATCTCCCTTACAGGCACATCCCGTTTTCCGAGATGTCTGAGTCTAGATCTTTTGTGTCTGTGGAAGTGCACTTCCCCGCTCAGGCACTGCACTTTGGGACTGAGACAGACCAGCAGGCATTGCTGTCTTCCATCAGGGCCTCTTAAGAATATTATCATTATTTACTTTTTATGACCAGATGGCACACGCTTTAGAAACAAGGTTGAGAACACTTCATCGCATGCTTTTTTCACTCCATTTAATTCCAAAGTCGCTGCTTTCCCTTCCAACGTAGTCCTTGCAGTTTCAAATCCAGGCAGTCACCTGAGATCCCAGTGCTAAGGACTCAGAGCTCTGGCGCCGAGCTCCAGCACTGGTGCCAGGTGTCAAGAACATGCTGTAAAGCACATTTACAGCACCCTCTGAGGAGGGAACATTGGTCCAGCGCCAGCCGGCACTCGACCCAGTGCTGAATGGTCGCTGCCCGGAGCAAGGAAAGAGCTCCAAGTAGTGGTAAGGACCGTTGGGGTGCGTGGGAGGCGTTCTGGGGCAGGAGGAGGGCAGGGCAGGAGCAACTGGGGTGGAAGGGTTGGGGGACTGGCAGAGCCCTGCTCTGCTGGATCCTATCCTCCATGTTGGGCTTTGCACGGAGCAAAAAAGCCAGCACAGACTTGAGGAACCCCATTGTGGCACTTGGGGCTTTCCTCGGGGGAAGGGGATGAAAGTCTCCCTGAGGATACCTCTGGCAGCACCGAGCATCCCGCTGTATCCTGGAGACCTGGGGCGCCACGCTGCATCCGGTGGTCACCATTTGGTGCTGCTGCACCTTGCAGCACCACCGGGGACAGGACTGGGCTGTGAGGCTGTGGATGGGAAGGACGCCTGCTGCCCACCTCTGCCCACCCTCTGTCTCTGCTATTCCTTCTCCTGCTCCCTGGATCTGAGAAAGGGTTGGGGAACAGAGCAGAGACGTAAGTGTGGAAGAGAGACGGTGTTGGGATGCAGGGTCTCTTGGGGAGTGTGGAATAATTCAGAACTGCTTCACACATTAAGAAGGAGATGTGGCCTTTGCACATGGCAAGGACCCCGCAGCTGGGAATGCTGTCGAGATGACAGGCTAAGGTGGTGGGGGAGGCCAGAAGTCAGAAGGAGTGGGGGAGGGCAGAATGGGGGCAGGGATGAAACAATGTAGCAGCGAAGCGGGGGAAGGGTGAATCGGGTCTGGGAAAGTGTGAGTTTGGCAGCTGCCAAATCCCAGTCTTCTTCCCGGATCACTTCCTCCTGCATGGGTCCATGTGGATCTGTGCCAGCTATTCAGCGATTGCAGTCCCAGTAGACTCCCCTGTGCCACCGAGGCTTACCCTGGCAAGAGAACAATTGTCCCTTTAGGCAGTGTGACCTCCGCAGCTGCCCCACTGCAGGATGCAATGGTAGCCATTTTGATGCTGCTGCATCTTTGGGGGGGGAGGGAATTAGGACTGGATTCTCAGTATGCATAAACACAGTAGTGCGTAAGAAAAAGTTATGTGCATGAAGTACTCTGAACTTTCAGAAAGCCGTGATGATAGCAAGGCAATAGTGCTGCTGGGATGGATTCTGGGCATGGATAGCAGATTTTGATCGCTGCTGAAATCTTCTCTCTGCTGCTGCAGATGTTTCTGACCCACCCAGCATCAAGGCTGCTGCAGCCCGAGTCACTCAGCAGCTAAAAGGGGCTGGGCTGAATCTCCTGATCAACAATGCTGGCATTGCAAAGCATTCTACTCTGGAGAGCGAAACACCGGAGAACATGTCTGAAGGGTATAACATCAATGTGATAGGACCTCTGATGGTGAGCCAGGTAAGTGCATCCTCTCAGGATGATCCTGGCACCTCTTCTTTGAAACACTTATTGGAAGTGCTTAACATTTGCAGACCAAATAGTCCAGCGCCAGTATTTCGTGGTGATGAGGTCACACATGGATTTCCACCAATTTCTGGACTATGTGGCTGTGCCGTTAATGGCTGCATCAAAGACAGAAATTCAACAGGTGAGGCTTCCCCCCCCCTTTATGTATGTGGATTGATGAGAAAACATTACACCATTTGAACCAGGCATGTGAGTAACTGCCATGTGGATGTCCCACAAAATAATATTTGCCCACCAGCAGGTAACTGCTGGACTCACGTTTGGATTCAAAGTGTTGCTTTTGCATTGATGAAGGGATGTCCTCTCCACCAAGCTCTGCCCCAAAATAATAGGGATGCTTTAATTTTTTTCTTTCCATCTCCAGGCCTTCCTGCCCTTGCTGAGGAAGGCAGCTCAAGAAAGCCCAAAGAAAGGAATGAGCTGCAGCAAAGCTGCCATTGTCAACATTTCAAGTCAAGCTGGCTCCCTCGAAACAACCCTTGGGTGGGATTTTGCTGGACATATCATCGCTTACCGTTGCAGCAAAGTATGTACAAAACCTGTGAAGGGTTAGCTCTCTTGACAGCATGGCAGGAAGAAGAAAGTGCCTTTGCATCACAAGCTCTTTCTTCATTTTTCTTCCACTCTCTTCTAGGTCATCCTTTTCCCCTCCTGTTTTTACCACTGTGAAGAGACAGGGAGTACAGTACATTCATTGGGGCAGGGACTCTTCCTTCTCTTTATGTATGAAACTGCAAAGTATCATGTACATCAATCGTGCTTCAGTAATATTAGAAATGAATTATAACAAGTCAGAGGTGCTTTCCAACTTCTGTAGTGTAAAACATTGTTCAGGGCCTTATCTGCTTACCACTGATAAATAAAAATTATGGGTCCCTATGCAGAGAAGCTAATATTGCTTCCTATAGCACAATGCTATGCATGTCTGCTCAGAAGTAAGTCCTATTCTGTATAATGAGGGCTACTCCTTGGGAAGTGCGCATAGAATTAAAGGTATGGACCCACAATGTCATTCTTTAGACTTGGTGGTTTCAGCCACTGTGTTTGTGTATTCTTATTGTAAAGCTCTTTGTAAAGCAATTCTGAAAAGTGGCATGGATAAGTCAACAAAAGAAAATGCCACAAAAGTCCTTCTCATACACTCCCAATCCTTGACTAACTGGATTCAACTCTTTTCCCGTTCTCTGTTGTCTGCCACCACCACAGTTAGAAAGAACAGGGTACCTGCCTACCACTGTCAGAAGGGAGACTGTAATCTCCTTGATGGACGGAACTTATTCTTGGATTATAAATGTGTGAAGCAGACATTGATGGCAGTTTGCATTTCCTTCTATGTTATAACTTGCACTGGAAAGAGAAGAAAACAGAAATCGGTCGCTAGAAAGTGTACCAAATAAAATCATTTAGGCCAGGGGTGCTCAATAGGTGGATCGCGATCTACCGGTAGATCGTGAGGCAAAATGAGTAGATCGCGGAGTGCCGACCCCCCCCTTCAGGTGCCTCTGGGAGGAAACGCCGGGAGTAAGGCCCATTGTACTCAATGGGGCTTACTCCCAGGTAAGTGTGGCTAGGATTGCAGCCTCACAGCCTAATCCTAGGCATGTCTACTCAGGAGTAAGTCCTGTTATACTCAGTGGGGCTCAAGGTACACCAACATACATTGTACACATAAATGTTATGTTATGATGGCGCGAACATTGTAAAAAAAACTCTGGTAGATCTGCGGGCCTTGCTGGGTTTCAAAGTAGCTCTCGAGCCAAAAAAGTGTGAGCACCCCTGATTTAGGCCTATCGATCCCACCTTTTAACTTCATGTCCTTTCTTTCAATTGGGACGCATCATTGACTACCCTGTTTCTGCCATTTTTCCCTTCCAGGCTGCACTGAACATGCTCACCCGGTGCATGTCACTAGGATTTGCCAAAGACGAGATCCTGTGCATATCACTGCATCCTGGGTGGGTGCAGACAGACATGGGAAACATGTCGGTAGGTGCTTCATCACGGAATCTTATACTGACTTAGATGCAATAAAATGTATTTAAGTACTAGGTCTAATGTCCAAGTAATATTTCAAAAAATATTTCAGAACCTTTAAAAATTTTATTTTTGAACCTGCAACAAAAAGTTGGGCATCCTCAAACCTGGGGCCCACTTGCTCCAAACAGGCCAGTTCTCTGTCTCCCAGTGTGCAGCTGTCCTTTTTCCCCCAACAGACATTTCAACATTCAGTTCAAAGCCACTGAATATGGTCAGTCAGTATTGGGCTGTTTTCCGAGGAGAGGAAGGTTTTCCCTGCTTTCGTGTACTAACACACTCACTTCAACAAACCAGGGTGTTTGTCAGATTTGTAGAAACCACGACTCCATCTGTGAGTCACTCTATTATACTTGTATTTCTCAAAAATCTGAGCCCCGTTAGTATATGTCAGGGGTGCTCACACTTTTTGGGCTCGAGAGCTACTTTGAAACCCAGCAAGGCCCGCAGATCTACCAGAGTCTTTTTTATAATGTTCGCGCCATCATAACATATAACATTTATGTGTACAATGTATGTTGGTGTACCTTGAGCCCCACTGAGTATAACAGGACTTACTCCTGAGTAGACATGCCTAGGATTAGGCTGTGAGGCTGCAATCCTAGCCACACTTACCTGGGAGTAAGCCCCATTGAGTACAATGGGCCTTACTCCCGGCGTTTCCTCCCAGAGGCACCTGAAGGGGGGGGGTCGGCACTCCACGATCTACTCATTTTGCCTCGCGATCTGCCGGTAGATCGTGATCCACCTATTGAGCACCCCTGGTATATGTGATACCCTGTCTATTTCAAAATTGCCTTTGGTCTGATCCAGCAACAAAATCTAAGACCATTAGCTAGGACTAGCTTAAATACAATACAGAGTTGAATGCCCTGAAGCACATTTTAAATTTCATTTCAGTGCTGAATCCCAAAGTGTGACCAGACAGATGGATCTGACTCGCAGAGTCTGGAGAACCCTGCAGTAGACAATTGTCTGTGCAGCTTTGCGGAAAGCACCTCTCTTGGGAGAGAAAAAGTGACTTTAAATGACTGAACACACTGTGCAGCACTATTGAAAGGGCAGCCATCGCTGAAGAAGGGGGTCAGCTGAGAATTGAGACTGATATTCTGGGGTGACCAGAGCTGGCAAAGGGAACTGAGATTCTGGGGGAGCCAGAGTTGGCCGAGGGAACTGAGACTAGAGGGGAACCAGAGTTGGCCAAGGGTAGCAAACCCTAGAAGGAAGTAGAACAAGTGTGCATCAATCCCTACCCTCCTGCCACACAAGTCTGAGTACTGGGCATAAGGATTCCCAGACAGTGGTGTTGCTAGAGAGTCCTGGCTGCACTGGGTGATGCACATGGGGGGGGGGGGCGACACAAAAAAATTTTAACATTTTTTTCCAATCTTGGTATTTTTGAATAATACCATCATGTTCTATATCATTCAATGTGTAATTTCATGCAGAATGCAATGATACAAACCACATTGAAATATCGCTATTCTATCAAAAGATATAGCCAAAACCAGCAGGGCGGGGCAAGGGTGCATCACCATGCCCACCCCCTGGGGCACTGCCTGCCCACTGCATGGGAAGAGGGCCATCATGGGGGTGATGCACTGGCCTCCTGCACCTGGTGAAACAAACCCTAGTGATGCCACTGATCCCAGAATAGCTCCAATGGGCCCCATCTTCCCGCTGAAAGCATTGCACAAATTCTTTCTAATTCTGTGTTCAAAGCCACATAGCCTGGCAGTCGGCAGCTGATTGCATTCCAAATATTTTCCTCGTTTTACTGAAAAGATGTATAAGTTAACTCTCTGACCACTATTTTCAACCCCAATTGCAGAGATGTTACGCATCTGCCAAAAGATCTTGGGGAATCAGGAATGGCACTGCAGAGCAGCAGCTCTTCACAAGAAAGACGGCTTACTTCTGTTTACCTCTGATAGTTGACTTAGGTGCAAGGGTATTAGGATGTCCCCCTTCAGTTGGTTTGCAACCTTCAGTCTCGAAAGACTATGGTATAAGCCTACAGCACCCGGTATTCCCAGGCGGTCTCCCATCCAAGTACTAACCAGGCCTGACCCTGCTTAGCTTCCAAGATCATGGTATAAGCCGACAGCACCCGCTATTCCCAGGCAGTCTCCCATCCAAGTACTAACCAGGCCTGACCCTGCTTAGCTTCCGAGATCAGATGAGATCAGGTATGTGCAGGGTAACAGTTGATCTCCCTCATATTTGATCAGTCTTTGCACAGCCCTGCGTCACTCACCTCTTCTCACTTTCCAGGCGCAAGCCCCGACGACACGGAATGAGAGTGTGCAGAACATCCTGAGCACGCTGGGTCGTCTCTCTGAGAAAGAGAATGGTGCATTTGTTGATTTTGAGGGGGAAATCCTTCCCTGGTGAGACACACCAGAATGCCAGCTTCCCTGCACTGCAGAAGAAACCCTTGCTGGGTTCAGTGCAGAGCTTAATCATTTGGGTGGTCTCCTGCAAGCAACTCAAATGAGCTGTGTTTTGTGTGTGCTACTTTGAGCAGCTTCTGAGGCGGCGCTTTACATCTTCTTATGATAGTTTTAAACATCTGTTCAGATCGCCAGGTAGTTGACCTTTATTGGAAACATCTACAGGTCTGATCAAAGCCAGCACAAGCTGCCACTGGATCAGGGGATATGGAGGAGGAATCATCTTAGCCCTTCCTCTCAAGTAGATGCCCAGAATCTTAAGGATTCCTAATGGAGGTTCCCATCCAAAGAGTTTCCCGGCCATTGAGATCTGCTGACCTTTGTTTGTCCATTCAGGGGAATTGGCTAGGCTAGACTAGGGCTAGACTCTTGAGCTGTGGTCATTCACAATATCAAATGCCAATCTCACAACCATAATGTACAGGTCTGGTAGGGTCTATAAGGAGAAACTTGAAGCATTAATGGGGATCCATCACAAAACCTTCATGTTGGGGAACTTTGGACATTGTGTCATCATGCCTAAGTCCTACACTGCAACCTGTATGATCTTGTGCTTTGGAATGGTGCAAATTATGGCTTTTGATAAATTCTTTTATAATAAATTACAAATTCTTTGCAACACCTAATTTGTATTGTGTTTCTGATAGCAGTCTGTCTTTACAATTGTAAACGTTGCAGGGGAATCCTGCACATGAGAATTCCTGTCCAAATTAACTTGGGAAACAGAGATAAGCAAAAAGGAAGTGGCAGGAATCTACTTCAGCTTCTTATACTTTCAGGCAGGGTGTCAAACCTCTTTCATACAAAGGGCCAAATAGCATTCATGGCACCGGCTGAGGGTCGAAAGCAGTTGTGTGCCTACCATAGACCAATGCCTGGGCCAAATGGGACCCCGTGGAAGCCTTTCTGAGGCTCCCGAAGGGGGTGGAAGCTGTGCTTCTGATTTGCCAGAAGCACAGCGTATAGCGCCGGGGAACCTCACAGAGGTTTCCCCAGCGCGGGAGGAGGTCGCGCAAGGCTCCATGAGCCTCTGGTGAGTAGGGGGGTGGATTTCTGCCCGGGGGGGGTTGGCAAGAGCCTGTGGGGGGTGCCATTGTGGAGCTTTGCCCTGGGCACAGGGTTGCGGAGGTCTGCAGCTGGCAGAAAGTGATGTAATTAAACAGGAAGTGATATCATAAAGCAGTTGATGACCAGAAATAAGCACTTTTTCTCATTTAGGAACTCGTTAGCTGCACATGATAGAAAATATTCAGATCTTGACAATTTTTTCAAGGTATGGAAGAATGCAGTTATCATATTGAACTCCTTTCAGTAGTGAAATCTCAGCAAAGCAGCACTGCTGAAAGGGTGGCCCATCCCCCACACCCTCACTTTCAGCAATGCCACTTCTTTCAATGTGTCACTCCACTACTCAGCAACTGAGAGCAGCAGATGGTGGTACTGGGAGTGCCTAACTATTACATGGGCCAGAAAAAGAGGGTCAGATGCAGCCTACAGGCTTCATGGGTGCAATCCTGGGGAGGGGAGGGGCCAATGTAAGTCCCTTGCGTTGGTCTACCTGTGTCATGAAAGTTCCGGAAAGCTCTTTCACACCACCGGGAGAGGAAGAAGGCCGGCCCAAGCCAGTTGGGCTGGCACAAACAGTAAGCCTGTGCCAGCTGAGCTAGGCCAGCATGGGGGTCAGGGGAGGAGCAAGAGGAGGGCGGTAAGGAGAAAGCGCCAAGGGGGAAAAGTGCCAGCAAGGGGAAAGCGGGCGGCCGGTGGGTCTGTGGGCTGGTGGACGGTGAGGGGGCTGAGCCAGGAACCGGCACTTATGCTGGATCCTATCTCTGTTCCCAGGCAGCCTGGGGTGGCTCCGGGCTGCTTGGATCTGAGCCACCTCTTTAGGCGGAGCTGATCTGAGTAGCCCCATTGGGGCTGCTGAACATTACCTGGGGTAAGGGGAAGTGATTCCTCTTGCCCAGGGCTGAGCTGCTTTTGACCCCAATGCTGCTTGGATGTGGGGTAGGCCCGTCAGCCTGCCTGCTCCAGGGCAGGTTAGGATTGGACTGTGTGTTTGACACCCCTGCTTTAGGGTACATTTTCCCAGTACTGAGAAAGTGGGATTAGTTGTAAGCAGTATAAAGGCTCTGTGTTCCTGGAGAAGAAAAACTGCTTTGCCTAATTGGGAAGGGGATTTGACTAAGGCAATGGTTCCCAAACATTTTTGTCTGGCGCCTCCCTTGACCGACTGGCACACTGGCCGTGACTCCCCAATAGGGCTACAATCCTATACATTGTATAGGGTGGCAGGTCTTTCACAAGGATTCGGTAGTTCCACTGGCTGGTTTCCATGGTTCTCTGGGGAGCCACAGCTCACAATGTGAAAACCACTGAACTAAGGAAAGAAAGGTAACCTGTAGGTTCAGGATCATGGATGGCTGGTGCAGATCGGAGGAAACCCACTGGAAAAGCATGGCCTTCCCCCAAAGAAGGGAACGAATGTTCTCTTACCCTAAGGAGGCCTCCAGGACTGTCCCGCCTGCAGAATATAGTGCACATTCCATTGGGACAGCCACATCCGCAAGCAGGTGAGTTAGACAGAATTGGGCTGCTAATCTACTGCTGTGGCACGAGGGCTACCCAGAGATACAGACAGTCTCTCCCTGATCTCTTTCTCTCTTCCAAACTACTTTGTTCAGGTTTTTGCCAAGCGTCTTCCCCAACTGGACCAGAAGCCTTCCTTCTCTGCCCCCTTTCTAAGTGATGCTTACAAGCACAGTGCAAGAATATTCAGGTTTCTATCCGTTTCCCTCTGATACACTCAGCTCTGTGCCACCAGAGTGTTGCCAAATACAGAGTCTGAGCTGAAGGAGGAGCTTATTGGGTGGGGCTGCAAGCCTGAGCACAGAGCCTGGACACCGATCTCTGCTAGTCAGTTGCAGGAAAGGAAAAAGAGATGGAAGCACTGCAGCCACGTCGTGTGCTGGTGACTGGATCCAGCCGGGGCATCGGCTTAGAGATTGTCAGGCAGCTGGCTGGGAAAAAGAACCGACCAGAATGGATCTTTGCCACCTGCCGGGACCCAGAAGGTGCAGGTGCCCAGGTGAGCCCAGATGTGGACCTAAGGTGGACATGAGGGTGGATGCTTAAAGAAGGAAATTCCTTTTGATGTTGAAAAAATGGTACCTAGTAGAGCAGAGCTCTCTGGAAAGACTTCTGCAACCTCCTATTATTTATGCAGTTGTTATTATTAATATTAGTGAGCCAGGATTTGTACTGGGAAGTGTTCCCAAGGTCCCTTACAAATGGGTTGCTTAAATAGGGAATTAAATGAATTAATTAATGAATCGATTAATTAAACAGGAAATTAATCTAATTCCCCTGATGTCCTTTGCTGAGACTTCCCCTTTGGTTGACCAATTTGGGAGCTGGAAAGGGGTTCCTTCTCCCATTCCTCCGAAGAGCAGTTATAGAGGAATGTGATGAATTTCGCTGGTGTTGGAAATTATTGAGAATAACCAGATGAAATTTTCTGATTACTAAAGGGAATGCATATCACTTCTGTTAACATGGGCTTAATTCTGAGAAAACAGGCTTAAGATCACTGCCTTTGCTTTCATTAAAAGTTGATTATGAAACGTAGGAAAACACCCTCACAATTTATTCAGGGCAATTATAGCAGACTAACTGATAGATGGTTAGTTATGCTTCATGCTCAAACCAGAAGACTGTAATGATTTGGATTAATGCGTGTGCACACACCCGCAGTGACAGTCCAGGTGGGGCCTTTGCAGAGTTTCTCTTGCAGTGTTCTCTAAGAACTGAGTTGCATAACTTGAATGTTCCCCATTCAGAGCAAGGCCATTGCAAAACTTGAGATTCAGCCTGAATGAAGAATGAAACAGGGGCACACCCGATGAGATCTCATGCTTCCTGTTATGCCCTGTCTCATCACATCTGAATCTGTAGATTGGCTCTTGTGTGACAGTCTCTGATCTGTTTCTTTGGCTCTTTTAGGACTTGAGGAATTTGGCTGCAAAGCATAAGGAAGTGGTGATCGTCCCGCTGGGTAAGTAGCTGCTCTTCGCTACCACCCACTGAAATTAGAGGGGGCATGAGCTGAATTTCAAACTGTTGCACACACAGTCACTTTTTTTGCAGATGAAAAGTGGATTGGGTCCTCTTTGTTGTGCTCACTCGAGAAATGTTTTGCCCAGGTGGCGTTTCCCTAAGAGCAGGGGTGCTCAATAGGTGGATCGCGATCTACCGGTAGATCGCGAGGCAAAATGAGTAGATTGCAGAGTGCCGACCCCCCCCCTTCAGGTGCCTCTGGGAGGAAACGCCGGGAGTAAGGCCCATTGTACTCAATGGGGCTTACTCCCAGGTAAGTGTGGCTAGGATTGCAGCCTCACAGCCTAATCCTAGGCATGTCTACTCAGGAGTAAGTCCTGTTATACTCAGTGGGGCTCAAGGTACACCAACATACATTGTACACATAAATGTTATATGTTATGATGGCGCGAACATTGTAAAAGAAACTCTGGTAGATCTCCGGGCCTTGCTGGGTTTCAAAGTAGCTCTCGAGCCAAAAAAGTGTGAGCACCCCTGCCTTAGAGAGACATCCAATTTTCTGAGATGTCTGAGTCTAGATCTTTTGTGTCTGCAGAAATGCAATTCAGGCACTGCTTTTTGGTGGCTGAGAAAGACAATGCAGACATTGTTATTTGCATCAGTGCAGCATTCAGAAAAAGAGCCTCTTGTGAATATTATCATATTCTTTACTTCTTATGACCATATGGAGCACACTTTAAAAACTAGGTAAATGCAGCACTTTGTCCTATGCTTGTTTTTCCATCCCATTTAATTCCAAAGTTCCTGCTTTCTGGTCCAATGTAGTACTTGCAGTTCCAAATGCATGAGGTAAACTGGAGCTAATGCTTCAGGGTGTGGATGGGAGAGGTGTCTGCTGCCCACCTCTTTCCAACCCCCTTCCTCCACATCTCCATCTCCTGCTTCCTTGATTTGAGAAGGGAGCAGAGAAGAGAGCAGAGATGTAAGTGTGGAAGAGATGACAGCGTTGGGATGCTGTCATGGAATAAATCAGGGCTACTTCACATGTTAAGAAGGAGCAACTGAATTTGCCCCTGTGTTTACACATGACAGGGAGCCACAGCATGCATGTGTATTATGAGAACTGCATATAAAAACATATGCTTGACCACGTATACATTACAAGCAATATCGCTGCATCTCTTCTGCAGGTGCTGACTGCCATACAGCAATCAGCACCAGTCATAAAAGGGGGTCTGGCAGCACACTCTGTAGCATGCTTTCAGGAAGTAAGGGATGTGATGGTGGGGAGTGAGGCAATAGTGCTGGTGGTTCTGCTGAGATGAATCCTACCTATGGATGGATGATTTTGCTCCCTGCTGAAATCTTCTCTTTGCTGCTATAGATGTGTCTGATGTTTCCACCATCAAGGCTGCTGCGGCTCAAGTCACTGAGCAGCTAAAAGGGGCCGGGTTGAATCTCCTGATCAACAATGCTGGGGTTGTTGGGGTTACTGGAACCCTGGAGAATGAAACACCGGAGAACATGTCTGAAGTGTATAGGATCAATGTGATAGGACCCTTGATGGTGACCCAGGTAAGTGCATCTTGAGGCCCTTTCTTCTTGGAAACTTCTTGTCTTCCTGGAAGTGCAGACCAAGTAGCCTGGTGCAAGTATTTTTTAATGATGTGGACATGCATGGATTCCTACCAATATAAGGACAATAAGACTATACCTTTAACAACTGCATGACAGACAGAAATTCAACAGATGATACTTCCCGCATTATGGAGGTGAATTGTTGAAAGAATGTTGTACCAGGACTGTGAGTAGCAGCCATGTAGATGGTCCACAACTGAACACTGGCACAACACTGGCTGTGAGACTGCTGGTCTCACTTTTGGATTCCCATTGTCGCTTTTGCACTGATGAAGGGATGTCCATTTCACCAGCCCTTCCCCCAAAACTATACAGCTGCTTCTATTTGTTTCTTTCCATCTCCAGGCCTTCCTGCCTTTGCTGAGGAAGGCAGCTCAAGAAACCCCAAAGAAAGGAATGAACTGCAGCAAAGCTGCCATTGTCAACATAACCAGTTTAGCTGGCTCCATCCAAAATGGCTTTCAATGGGATTCTGCAGGCATCACCTCTTACCGTTGCAGCAAGGTATGGACATAGCTAGAATGCAAACCTTTGAAGGGTTAGCTCTCTTGACAGCATTGTAGGAAGTGTCTTTCCAGCACAAGCTCTTTCTTCGTTTTTGTTTTACTTTCTCCAAGGTCATCCTTTTCCTCCCATTTTCCCCACTGTGATGAGACAGGAAGTGCATTCATTGGGGCAGGGACTCTGTCCTTTTTCTCTTTGGGTATGAAACGGCAAAGCGCCATGTACATCAATGCTGCTGCAAGTTATGGCCTTTGCTTCAATGATAATAGAAATGAATTGATCCAATTCAGAGGCACTTTTCAACTTCTGCAGTGAAAACTTTGTTCAGGACTGCATCTGCTTACCACTGAAAAATAAAATAGATATTAGGGGTCCCTATGCAGAGCAGCTAATATTGCTGTGAAGCAGATATTGATGGCAGTGCAGAAGTTTGAATTTATTTTATTTATAACTTAGAAATGGAAAGTTCAGCAACATGCAACAGTTTGCACTGGAAAGAGAACAGAAATCTGTCCCTAGAAAGTGTACCAAATACAATTGTTTAGGCCTACCGAGCCCTCCTTTTGACTTTCTTTCAACTGGGAGCAGAGGCATCACTAGGGTTTGTGTCACCCACTACAGGAGGCCAGCACATCACCCCCATGATGGACCTTCTCCCATGCAATGGGTGGGGCAAAAGCCCAGGTGGTGGGCGTGGTGATGTACCAATTCCCCACCCCCACTGGTTTTTTGGCCATACTTTAGATAGAATAGAGATATTTCAAAGCAGTTTATTTCATTGCATTCTGCTGTAAATTACACATCAAATGGTATATAACATGATGGTATTATTCCTACAAACCGATATTTTAGCGATTTTGGTCACTAGTAGTGTAACCCCCCTCCAAGAATATCACCTTACTAACACCTTATTAGTTCCATGCTATGTCATAATAGCATCTCATTGGCTTTTTGAACCTTCAGTCTCATTTGTCCTTTTTGAATTAAGGAAGTGCACTTTTATATTACGTAAGAGCGCTGCATTTTGTTTTCTAGTTTTTTTGGCCATAACGTTTGATAGAATGGAGATATTTCACTCAGGTTTTTTCATTGAATTCTGCTGTAAATTATGCATCGAATGGTATATAACATGATAGCGATGACATTGACTGGGAGGTGTCATTCACTGCCCTGTTTCTGCTTTGTCTACTTCCCAGACTGCTCTAAACATGCTGTCACGATGCATGTCACTGGGATTTGCCAAAGATGAAATCCTGTCCATCGTGTTGCATCCTGGGTGGGTGCAGACAGACATGGGAAAGTCAGTGGTAGGTGATTCATTGTGTAATTTTTTGCCTGACTTATCCTGATCTTGAACTTATTTAAGAATTACATCTAATGTCTAAGTAATACTGTATTTCCAAAATATGTCCAAATCATTAAAAAAAATTATTTTGAACCTGCAACAGAATGTAGTTTATCCTCAAACCTAGTGCCCACTTGCCCCAAGCAGGTCACTTCCCGGTCTTCCAGTGTGTGGCTGTTCTTTTTTCTCAAAAGACACTTCAAGATCCTGTCGCTCTCTGAAGCTACTGGCAGCACAATCCTATCCCCGGCGACTCTGCGGGGTGCAGTGGCACTGGATCAATTGCATCCAGCAGCACTGCCGGGGCTTCTGGAGGCCTCCTTAGGGGAAGGAGACTTGCATTCCCTTTCTCCAAGTAAGGGTGCAGGGATTGCAATGGGTCTCCTGTGCCAGCTATTTTGTCGGCGGAGACTCGAGGAGCTCCATGTTTGGCTTTTCAGTCCAACATCTGAACCTACTGTGCTCTGGGCAGCATCCATCTGGCACTGAACTCAGCGCCAACTGGCATTGGGCCGGCGCCAACACTGACTCCTTGCAGGATGTTGCAGACGTGCCTTACAGCATGTAAGGCACTAGAGCTCAGCACCAGAGCTCAGCACTTAGGACTGAGCCCTGAATATGGTCAGTCTATAGCTGACTGTTTTCTGGGCAGAGGGAGTCTCCCCTTCTTTTCATGTTAACACACCCACTTCAACACACTCAGGGTATTGCATCTGTGAGTGGCTGTGTTTTACTTGCAGCGCTCAACCATCCGAACTCTCTGTTTGTACAATACCCTGCCTATTTTAAAATTGCCTTTGGTCTGATCCAGGAACAAATTCTAGGATCACTCTCCAGCTAAAATACTAATTGTCCAGGCAGTGGCGGACCTCCCCAGCCCCACGCCCCAGGACAAAGGTCCACGATGGCACCCCCTGCAGGCTCTCGCCAACCCCCCGTGCACAAATCCACACACCCCCACTTACCAGAATCTCACGGAGCCTCGTGCAACCATAGACTGCTTTGGGGAAGCCTCTTTGAAGCTTCCCAAGGCTTTAAACCTGAGGTATTCAATCTGTGCATCCCGTCTCCCTAGTGAGGCGTGGCTAGCCTCCAGGGGCGTTGCCAGGCATCTTGGGGAGAGGGGCTGGGCTGCTCTGCTCTGCTCTGCTCTGCTGCATGTGCTGCCTCCTGACTTGGTGCTTTCCTGCAGCTGTGAACAAGGTGGGTGGGGCAGCGTGAGGCTGGGAGGGTGTGTGAAACATGGTGGGGGGAAGTGAGAGAGAAGACTGGCTGGGCAGGCAGAGGTGCCTCATGTCATCATGGAGCTCTCTCCATGTGCAACCTCGCCCCAAGGACTACATTTCCCAGTGTGCTCCTCGCCCTGGGCATCCTGGGATTGGTCAAGGCTGGAGGAGAGAAGAGTGCAGAGGTGGAGGGCAGGTGTTCTGCTGCTGAGCTCAGCTGCACACGCTGCCTCTTGACTTGCTGCTTTTCCGAGGCTGAGAATGAGGTGGGTGGGGCAACCTTGCAATGTGCAACCTTGCCCCAAGGACTACATTTCCCAGTGTGCCCCTCGCCCTGGGCATCCTGGGATTGGTCAAGGCTGCTTGGGAAGGAAGGAGCCAGCCTGCTCCTAGTGGGGGTGTGTGTGTCCAAATGCCCCAGCCTGCATCCCTCTGCCTTGCCTGGGGGGAACAGGGGTGGCATCTGCATGTTGGGTGTGTGTGTGTGAGCAGCCCCATCTACTTTGGGGTGAGTTGTAATCTTGCTGTATGTGGCTGCAATCCTTTCCACACTTTCCTGGGAGGAAGCCCCATTGACTCAAATGGGGCTTACTTCTGAGTAGACCTACATAGGCTTGGGGGTCTGTGTCAGCTTAACCCAGGATCCTCACCTTTCTCTTTTTCCTCCCCCTTCAAAAACGAAAAAAGCCACTCTTGATGACTTTGTCTCCAAAAAATGATTGAAAATAAAAATCCCCATTCCTTTTTAGCCATTCCCCTTTTTCCTCCTGCCTCCTTTTGGGGGGGGGGGGTTGTAGGAATGGCGTTGTAGAGTAGCAGCTACTCAGAAAAAAGGCAGCTTACTTCTGTTTGCCTTTGATCGTTGAATCAGGTGCAAGGGTATTAGGAAGACTCCTTTCAGTTGATTTCCTTCATTTTTGGTCACTTTTCCACTGTCCTTGTACAACTCACCTGTTCTCTCATTCCAGGGATCGCCTCCTATGACACAGGATGAGTGTGTGCAGAGCATCCTGAGCACACTTGGACGTCTCTCTGAGAAAGACAGTGGCACTTTTGTGGATTGGGAAGGGAAAATCATTCCCTGGTGAGACACACCAGAATGCCAGCTTCCCTGCGCTGCAGGGTAATTCCTTGCCAGGACCAGTGCAGGGTTTGAGCGTTTGGGTGGAGTTAGGTGGCAGACTCCTTCAAGCGTCTCAAATGAGCCGCCTTGGGTGCCCTTCGGGGAGAAAGTCAGAATATAAATAAATAAATAAATAAATAAATAAATAAATAAATAAATGAGCTGTGTTTTGTGTGTGCTACTTTGAGCAGCTTCTGAGGTGGCGCCTTACATCTTCTTATGATAGTTTTAAACATCTGTTCAGATCTCCAAGTAGTTGACCTTTATTGGAAACATCTACAGGACTGATCAAAGACAGTACAAGCTGCCACTGGATCAGGCGAGGAGGAGGAGAAAACATTTTCGTCCTTTCTCTCAAGTAGACGCCCAGGGTCTTTAGGATTTCTCATGGAGTCTCCCATCCGAAGAGTTTCCTGGCCATTGAGATCTGCTGACCCTTTTTTGTCCATTCAGGGGAACTAGCTAAGCATAGCTTCATAGCTAGACTCTTGAGCTGTGACCATTCACAATATCAAATCCCAATCTCACAACCATAATGTACAGGTCTGGTAGAGTCTATAAGGAGAAACATGGAGAATTAATGGGAAGCCACTGGAGGACCATCATGTTGAGGAACTATGGATATTGTGTCATTGTGCCGAAGTCCCACACTGAACCTATATGGTCTATATGAAGGGAGGGCACCAGGATGCAGGTCTCTTGTTATCTGGTGTGCTCATTGCGGCATTTGGTGGGCCGCTGTGAGATACAGGAAGCTGGACTAGATGGGCCTCTGGCCTGATCCAGTGGGGCTGTTCTTATGTTCTTAACTACAATTCCCAGGAAGCCTTGCAGGTCTCTTGTTATGTTCCCTGGGGCATTTGGTGGGCCGCTGTGAGATACAGGAAGCTGGACTAGATGGGCCTCTGGCCTGATCCAGTGGGGCTGTTCTTATGTTCTTAAACTACAATTCCCAGAAAGCCTTGCAGGTCTCTTGTTATCTGGTGTGCTCCCTGGGGTATTTGGTGGGCCGCTGTGAGATACAGGAAGCTGGACTAGATGGGCCTATGGCCTGATCCAGTGGGGCTGTTCTTATGATCTTGTGCTTTGTAATGACAGAAATTATGGCATTTGCTAAATCCTTTTATAATAAATGGCAACTTCTTTGCAAATGTAATCTGTATTCTGTACTGTGTATTCTGTCTGTTCCTGATAGCAATCTGTCCTTATAATTATAAGCTTTATAGGGCTGCCCTGGCTGAGTGGACAGGGAGGGTGGTGAATTCATCTCTGAGGGAGGGGTTGCCTTGAAGCAGGCAATGGTTCACCCCCTCCTGAAGAAGCCCTCCCTGGATTCCACTAATTTTGACAACTTTCGGCCGGTCTCGAATATCCCATTCCTGGGCAAGGTGATTGAGCGGGTGGTGGCGTCCCAGCTTTAGAGGGTTCTGGAGGAAACGGATTGTCTGGACCCATTCCAATCTGGCTTCAGGCCGGGGTTCGGGATGGAGACTGCCTTGGTCGCCTTGGTGGATGACCTTCGCCGGGGGATGGACAGGGGGAGTGCAACCCTGTTAGTCCTGCTGGACCTCTCGGCGGCTTTCGACACCATCGACCATGGTGTCCTTCTGGATCGGCTGGCCAGGTTGCGGCTTGGAGGCACTGTTGTGAAGTGGTTCTGCTCCTTCCTGGCTGACAGATCCCAGAAGGTGGTGCTGGGGAACGCCTGTTTGGCACCCCGACCTCTTAGGTTTGGGGTGCCGCAGGGTTCCATCTTATCCCCCATGCTTTTTAACATCTACATGAAGCTGCTGGGAGAGGTCATCCGGGGGTTGGAGTGGGTTGCCATCAGTATGCTGACGACACCCAGCTTTATCTCTCCTTTCCCCCTGATTCTGAGGAGGCGGTTGGGGTCCTGGATCGCTGTCTGGAGGCAGTTAGGGGCTGGATGTGGGTGAACAAGCTGAAATTAAATCCGGATAAGACAGAGGTGCTCTTGGTTCGGAAATCCACAGCTCGGGTGCTGGACTATCGTCCTGCTCTGAATGGGGTTGCACTCCCTCTGAAGGAGCAGGTCCGCAGCTTGGGGGTTCTCCTAGATCCACAGCTGCTCCTGGAGTTCCAGGTGGCGGCGGTGGCCGGGGGAGCCTTTGCTCAGCTTCGGCTGATTCGCCAGCTGCGACCGTACTTGAGCTACGCGGACCTGGCCACAGTAACCCATGCCCTAGTGACATCTAGATTAGATTATTGCAATGCGCTCTATGTGGGGCTGCCTTTGAAGACGGTCTGGAAATTACAGCTAGTACAGAACGCGGCTGCTCGTGTGGTTGCTGGAGCACGTCGGTTTGACTCTGTCGAGCCGTTGCTTCAGCGGCTACACTGGCTGCTGGTTCTGTTCCGGGCCCAATTCAAGGTGCTAGTTTTGACTTTTAAAGCCCTTTACGGCACGGGCCCACGGTATTTGAGGGACCGCCTCCATCCCTACAATCCTGCCGGTACTCTTAGATCATCTGGGGGGGGGGCCCTTTTGACTGTGCTGCCACCAAGAGATGTGAGAGGGGCGGCGGCCAGGAAGAGGGCCTTCTCGGTGGTGGCCCCCGAACTGTGAAATGCCCTCCCCTTAGAATTGAGAACTGCTCCCTCATTGCTAGCATTTTGGCGTGGACTGAAGACCTTTTTATTTCAAAAAGTTTTTAATTGTTGACAGGCTGGCTGGTGTTCTTGCTTTTTATATGAGAATCCATGGGGTTTGTTTGTTTTTTAGATTTTTAATTATTGTAAATTGTTTTAATGATTGTTTTTAATGTTATATTTTAAATTGTTTGTAAGCCGCCTTATGTGCCCTTTGGGCAAAAAGGCGGGGTATAAATTTATATAATAATAATAATAATAATAATAATAATAATAATAATAATAATAATAATAAGCTTTGTGGGAGAATCCTGTGCATGAGAATTCATATCCAAAATAACTTGGGGAACTAGAGATAAGGAAAAAGAAAGTGGTAGGAATCGATTTCAACCCCTTATGTTTTTGGAGGGTATATTTTCCCAGGAGGTGGGGTTACTTGTGAAAACTGTGTCCTTGTGTTCTTGGAGAAGAGAAGCAGCTTTGCCTAACTGGGGAGGGGGTTTGACTAAGGAAAGAAAGTTGACCTGTAGGGTCAGGGAACTCAGATGGCTGGCGCAGATAAAGGTGACCCTGTGAAGAAGCTGAGCCTTGCCCCAAGGAAAGGGAAGAAACACTCCCTTACCCTGAGGAGACTTCCAGGACTGCCCCCCCATGTAGGATGTAGTGCACATTCCATTGGCACAGCTGCCTCAGGGCTCGGGTGTGTTAGTTAGAATTGGGTTGCTGGTCTGCTGCCTCGGGACAATGGGTGCTGGAGCAGCCCAGAGCCCTCCCTGCTCTCCTTCTGTCTTCCAAACTACTTTATTCAGGCCTTTGCCAAATGTCTTCCCCAACTGGGTCAGGTGTCTTCCTTCTCCAGCCCCTTTCTAGGCAGTTCTAGTAGAGACCATGCAAGGTCTCCACCCATTTCCCTCTTCCACACTCAGCTCTGTGCCACCTGAGTGTTGCCAAATACAGAGTATGGGCTGAAGGAGGAGCTTATTGGGTGGGGCTGCAAGCCTGAGCACAGAGCCTGGACTGATCTCTGCTAGTCAATCGCAGGAAGGTGAAGGAGAGATGGCAGCCTTGGAGCCACGTAGCGTGCTGGTGACTGGATCCAACCGGGGCATCGGCTTGGAGATTGTCAGGCAGCTGGCTGGGAAAAAGAACCGACCAGAATGGATCTTCGCCACCTGCCGGGACCCAGAAGGTGCAGGTGCCCAGGTGAGCCCAAAGGTGGACCAAGCTGGACTTTAGGGTGGATGCATAAAAAGGGGAATTCCTTTTGATGCTGAGAAAATTTTGCCCAGTAGAACTGAGCTCTCTGGCACAATTGTTTCAGCCCCGTTTTTCTAATTTATTCTGCTATTTTTAATACTGTATTAGTGAGGCTGAATTGGTACTAGGGAGTGTTCACAAGGTCCCTTACAAATAGATTATTTAAAAATGGAATTAATCTAATTGATTGATTAACTAAATAGGAAATTAATCAACTTTCTGTCAATATCCCTCGACAAGCCTTGCCTTTTGGTTGCACAATTTGGGAGGTTAAAGAGCTGGAAAGGGGTCCATTCTGCCATTCCTCTGAAGAGCAGTTATAGAGAGATGTGATGAATGTCAGAGTTGTTGGAAATTATGAGAACACGGTAACCAGATGAAACTTTCTGTAATACAAAAGGGAATGAATATCACAAAGCCATAACTTCAATTAAATGTGGGCTTACTTCTGAGTAAACATGCTTTTGCTTTCATGTTTGCTAAGCTAACATGCCTTTGCTTTCATTAAAATTACTTACAAAAGGGAGGAAAACATTCTCACAGCTTATTCAGGGTAGTCAGAGGGGACCAATTGATACAACATGCTCAAAGCATAAGACTAGAAGGATTTGGATTAATGCTGGTGTCCCCCCTCCCAGTGACAGTCCAGGTGGGGCCTTTGCAGAGTTTCTCTTGCAGTGTTCTCTAAGAACTGAGTTGCATAACTTTTAAGTTGCTAAGTCCCTTAGCAACGCTCGTGCTACCATTACAGGAGGGAGGCTGGCCCAAGCCCTGCGGGGCTGTTGAAACAGGCAAGCCTGTGCTGGCTGACTCAGGCCAGCGTGGGGGTCTGGGAGGGGGTGGGGGAGGTGTTCCAGGGCAGGTGGAGGGTGGGGGGAAGGCAGGCCTGTGTGCTGGGGCAGTTCAGTGGGGGCGGGGCCAGGGTCCACACTTGTGCCGGATCCTAAACCCAGTTCCAGGTGGTCCAGAGCAGCTCTGGGCCGCTAGGATTTTCGCCACCTGTTGAGGTGGTGCAGATCTGATGGGGCTGCTGCAGCTTTCCCTGGGCTAAGGGGAAGGAATTCCCCTTGCCCCTGGGTGAGCCGCAACCGGCTCCAAACCCACATTATATGCAGGGCAGGCCAGCTCTCCTCACTGTTCCAGTGTGGGATAGGATTGGGCTGTGAGTTGTATATCTTGAATGCTCCCCATTCAGAGTAACGCCGTTGTCAAAACTTGAGATTCAGCATGAGGTTACTCAGACTGAATCTCAGGAATGCAACAGTTGCATACACACCATTAAACTGGGTGAGATACAGTCACCTCCTGTGACTGTTCTGCACTTCTCACCATGTTTGAGTCTGTTCATTGGCTCTTGCACGAATGTCTGTTTCTTTGGATCTTTTAGGAGTTGAGGAATTTGGCTGCAAAACATCAGGGAGTGGTGATTGTCCCACTAGGTACGTACCTGCCGCTCTCTCTGGCCCCCATTGTCGCTTTGTAATTAGTGGGGGCATGCATTGAGACTTCAGTGTGTTTCACAGGACCACTATTTTGTAGATAAAAAGTGGACTGGCTCATTCAAGAATGTTTTGCCCAGGTCACATTTCTCCAGTTTTTTGAGATGTCAGAGACTAGTTCAGTGTTTCTCAACTGGTAGTCCCGGTACCACTGGTGGTACTTGAGGTAATGTCTGGTGATACTCGCAGGACCCCTGGACGCCTACTGCCCAACAGTGATACCAGGAAGACCACGAACAACACGCAACAAACAACGGAAGCAAGCAGGCTCCAAAACATGCTTTTCCTTGCTTGAAAAAGCCGCCCGTCCACCCTGAGCCTCTTACTAGTGTTTGTCACATGGCATCTGGCCTCCCAACCCAGAAGTAACTGGCTATGAAGTAATTGCTAGTTTCTTTGGGTGGTACTTTGAATAGATGGACCATGTGAAGTCATACGGTGGAGAACAAATGTTGAGAACCACCGGATTAGAAATGCAATTCACTTCTTAGGCACTGCATTTTGGGGGCTGAGACAGACTAGCAGCCGTTGCTATTTGCATCAGTGCAGCGTTCAGAAAAGGCCTCTTGTAAATATTACTGTCCTTTCTTTACTTTTTATGACTCTTAATGTGCACTTTAGAAACTAGGTTTACAATACTTCGTGGTTGGCTTGTTTTTCCACCCCATTTAATTCTGAAGCGGCTGCTTTCCCCATAGTCTTTGCAATTTCAAAGCCATGAGGTCAACTGAGGCTGTTGCTTCAGGCTGTGGACGGGAAAGCTGCCTGCTGCCTGCCTCTTTCAACCCCCCTGCCTCCACCAGCTCCATCTTCTGCTTCCTAGATTTGAGGAGGGAGCAGAACAGAGCAGAGTTGTAAATGTGGAAGAGATGACAGTGTTGGGATACAGCTTTTCTTTGAGAGTGTAGAATAAATCAGGGCTACTTCACATGTTAAGAAGGAACCATGGCATTTGCCACTGTGTTCATACAGGAAAGGGAAGCACAGCATTCTTGTGTATAATATGAATTCTGTGCACATTAATGTAATGCAATGTAATGTGCACTTGTCTGTGTGCACATTACATTATTTTCTTATGGCACAATCCTATCCAGGCCAAGTGATGTTAGTGCTCCTTTTCTGCTGGCATTGACTGCCCTAAAGCAGTCACCGCCAGGGGTAAAAGATACTCTGGCAGCTTGTTCAGTAGCGTGCTGCCAGGAACTATGATGAGAAGGCAGGAGCTTTCCCACCTATTTGCCAGCAGATCCGGAGTTCCCCACTGCCAAAGGTAAGATGGTGGGGGAGGCAAGCTGGCATAGGGGAAAGGCAGAATAGGGGCTGGGGAAGGCAAAACAATGCAGCGATAGGATGGAAGAAGGGTTGATTGGTATGGCAACCGGGACAGAGGATAGGCAAATTGGGTCCTGGAAGGGGTCAGGCTTGATGGCAGCAGTCACTACCAATTCCTAACTCGCTTCATGGATCCGATCCTGTGGCTTCAGTCACGCAGATCTTCACCAGCTATTTAGCTAGTGCAGGTCTGTAGAGCCCCTTGCTCCAGTTGTTCCCTTACCCAGAGGAGGCCTCCGCAACTGCCACCCGCAAGACGCAGTGGTAGCCATCTGGTGCTGTTGCATGGGTGGGGCCAGGGGGAAATAGGATTGGGCTCTTCGTATTCATAAATGCAAGAGTGCATAAGGAAAATTAATGTGTGAAGTTCTCTGAACTCCTGGAGGGCCAGGAGGACAGAAGTGGTGGTAGTTCTGCTGGGATGTGTCCTGCCTATGGAGGGTTGTTTTGAACACTGCTGAAGTCTTTTCTTTTGCTGCTGTAGATGTTTCTGACCCACCCAGTGTCAAGGCTGCTGCAACCCAAGTCACTGAGCAGCTAAAAGGGGCCGGGTTGAATCTCCTGATCAACAATGCTGGCGTTGCTGGGGTTCTATCACTTCTGGAAAACGAAACACCCGAAAACATGTCTGAAGTGTATAAGATCAATGTGATAGGACCCTTGATAGTGACCCAGGTAAGTGCATCTTGAGGACCCTTCTTGGAAACTTGTCATTTTAGAAGTGCTTTATATTTGCAGACCTGGTCTATTTTCTAGTGATGGTGCCATACATGGATTCCTACCAATTTATGGACAATATCACTGTGCCTTTAAAAATTGCATGACAGGCAAAAATTCAACAGGTGATACTTCCCACATTATGCAGGCGAATTGTTGAAAGAATGTTGCACCAAGATTGTGGGCAGCTGCCATGTGGATGTGCCACAGCAGAATATTGGCACAATACTGGCAAATAACTGCTGGACACTCATTTGGATTCCCGTTGTTGCTTTTGCACTGATGAAGGGATGTCCATTTCACCAGTCCCTGCCCCAAAATTATACAGCTGCTTCTGTTTGTTTCTTTCCGTCTCCAGGCCTTCCTGCCATTGCTGAGGAAGGCAGCTCAAGAAAGCCCAAAGAAAGGAATGAGCTGCAGCAAAGCTGCCATTGTCAACCTAACCAGTATAGCTGGCTCGATCAGAAACGGCTTTGAATGGGATTATATAGTTGTCGCTTCTTACCGTTGCAGCAAGGTATGGACATGGCTAGAATGCAAACCTCTGAAGGGTTAGCTCTCTTGAAAGCTTTGTAGGAAGTGCCTTTCCAGCACAAGCTCTTTCTTCATTTTTGTTTACACTCTCCTAGGTCACCCTTTTCCTCCTGTTTTCCCCACTATGATGAGACAGGAAGTGCATTCACTGGGGCAGGGATTCTAGCTTTTTTTCTCTTTTGTGTACAAAACTGCAAAGCATCATGTGCATCAATGCTGCTGCAAGTTATGGCCTTTGCTTCAATAATAATAGGAATGGTTACTATTCAGAGGCACTTTCCGACTTCTGGACTGAAAAACATGGTTCAGGGCCATATCTTTCTTACCCTCTTTTTGATTTAATGTCCTTTCTTTCAACTGGGAGGTTTTATTCACTGCCCTGTTTCCTTCCCAGACTGCTCTGAACATGCTCTCACGATGCATGTCTCTCGGATTTGCCAAAGACGAGATCCTGACCATCATGTTGCATCCTGGGTGGGTGCAGACAGACATGGGAAACATGGTGGTAAGTGCTTCATCCTGGACTCATATCTTGTCCTAGATGCAGTTAATTTATGAAATAAGTTCAGTCTCTAAGTAACATAGTAAAATTATTTCAGCACCTTAAAATTTTGGGGGGGATCCTGCAACAAATATTGCATGTCCTCAAACCTGGGACCTACTTGCTCCAAGCAAGCCAATCCCTGACACCCAGAGTGCAGCTGTTCATTTTTTCCCAATGGACATTTCAACATCCTGTGTCTGTTAAGGCCAATGAATATGCCAGTCTGTATCGGGCTGTTTTCCGTGGAGAGGAAGGTTTCCCCTTCTTTTCCTGTACTAACACACCCACTTCAACAAACTCAGGGTGTTCCTCAAATTTGTAGAAACCATGACTCCATCTGTGAGTCCCTCTATTTTACTTGTAGTGCTCGGCCATCTGAGCTTCTTGTTAGTATATGCGATACCCTGTCTGTTTCAAAATTGCCTTTGGTCTGATCCAGCAACAAAATCTAGGACCACTCATTAGCTAAAATACAACACAGAGTTCAATGTCCTGAAGCACATTTTAAATTTCAGTTCAGTGCTGAATCCCCAAGTGTGACCAGACGGAGGGGTTGAAAGCTCACAGTCAGCTATTGAAGGCAATGACCACCCTGTGTTATTTGACACCAGCACAAGGCCTTAAAAGATAGAATGCCTTTAGATGAGGATGTTCTGTACTTGGCTTAACTGCAAAAAACTATTTGTCCAGTGCCAAGCCCCAGCCTTCTGTCTTGATAGGAAGTGGACTGGTTCCCCAAGGGAGGACAAAAGGTTGCAGGGATAAGACCTTTTGAAGCTAGGATTCAACTTTGAGTCTGCTGCTCAGGTCAATGAAGCCCATTTGCTGAGACAATAGGCTGCACAATTTAGAGGAAGGCACCTCTCTTGGGAAACAAAAAGTGACTTTAAATGACTGCCCATGCCATGCAGCACTATTGAAAGGGCAGCCTGTTTATGGGGGTCAGCTGAGGACTCTGTGGGAACCTGTGTTGGCTGAGGATAGCAAGCCCAGGGAGGAAGGGTACATCAATCCATCCCCTTCTGCCTTGCATGTCTGAGTACTAGGCAGAAGGGCTTCCTGAACTGCTCCAATGGGCCCTATCTTCCCACTGTTGGTAGCATTCATGAAGTTGTCTGAGACTTTGAACAAAGCCATGTTTGCTAGTGGTCAGCAGCAGAGTGCATTTCAAATTCCTTGAAGGTTTGCTTCATTTTGTTGAAAAGATGCTTAAGTAAACTCTCTGACCACCACATACTAACCCAATTGCAGAGATGTTACACATCTCCAAACAATCCTGGGGAACCTCCAGAGGAATGGCATTGTAGAGGAGCAGCTTACTTCTGTTTGCCTTTGATAGTTGAATCAGGTGCAAGGGTATTAGGAAGACTCCTTTCAGTTGATTTCCTTCATTTTTGGTCACTTTTCCCACTGTCCTTGTACAACTCACCTGTTCTCTCATTCCAGGGATCGCCTCCTATGACACAGGAGGGGAGTGTGCAGAGCATCCTGAGCACACTTGGTCGTCTCTCTGAGAAAGACAGTGGCACTTTTGTGGATTGGGAAGGGAAAATCATTCCCTGGTGAGACACACCACAATGCCAGCTTCCCTGCACTGCAGAGCAAAACCTTGCTGGGTTCTGTGCATGCTTTCAGCATTTGGATGGAGTTAGGTAGCATGCACTCCTGCATGCTTTTCAAATGAGCTATGCTTTGAGCAGCTTCTGAGGCTACACTCTCAATTTTTTAATGATATTTTTCAACATTAATTCAAATAACCAATTAGTTAACCTCTACTGGAAACATATATAGGTCTTCAGGGCTAGCACAAGACCTCCTAGCAATCACTGAATCAGAAGAGGAGAGGATCACTGGCACAGTGATACCAATGGGACATGTGCTGCATCCTGCAGTTGGGTGTCACTCACAGAGGCCTCCTCAAAGTAAGGGATTGTTTGTTCCCTTATTTCGGAGTTTCATTGCCCTTACGTCAGTGCTGGAAATAAGGCTTCCATTCAAAGAAGTTCTCGGCCATTGAGATTTGCTGACCCTGTTTTGTCTGTTCCGTGGAACTTGCTAAGCATGGCTTCACGGCTAGACTCTTGAGCTGTGTTCATTCACAATATCAAATTGCAGTCTCGAAACTGTAACATAGAAGTGTTTTGTTCTGGTGAGTAAGATAGGATTACAGGCCAAGTTGTATTGAATACAATGGGCTTATTTCTGAATAAAACAAATAACACTATTTTGAAACACCTCTACTTATAAGTCTAGTAAGGATCAATAAGCAGAGACTTGAAGTATTTCGAGAGCCATTACAGGACCTTCATGTTGAGGAACTTTGGATGTTGTGTCATCATGCCTAAGGCCTACACTGCGACCTGCTTAATCTTCTGCTTTGAAGTAGCAGAAATTATGACTTTATTAAATTCTTTTATAATAAATGACAACTTTTGCAACATGTAATCTATATTCTGTGTGTTTCCGATAGCAATCTGTCCTTACAATTGTAAACTTTATGAAAGAATCCTGCACATGAGAATTCATATACACAAAATAACCTGGGTAACTAGAGAGAAGCAAGAAGGAAGTGGTAGGAACCTACTCCAACCTCTTATACACAAGTTATATTTCTCCAATACTGGGAAAGTGGGGTTAGTTTTAAGTAAAGCCCTTGTGTTCTTGGAGAAGAAAAACAGCTTTGCCTATTTGGGAAAGGAAAGAAACAGCTTTGCCTATTTAACTGAGGAAAGAAGCATGATCTATACAGTCAGGGTAGATGTGTGGTTTGAACCTTCAGCTACAGCAGTGGACCTCCCATTAGCGGAACTCGTGCGCCTCCAGGACCACGCGGGAAGCCATAATGAGGCTCCTGATTGGTTGGTTGGCAACCTTCAGTCTCGAAAGACTATGGTATAAGCCTACAGCACCCGGTATTCCCAGGCGGTCTCCCATCCAAGTACTAACCAGGCCTGACCCTGCTTAGCTTCCAAGATCAGACGAGATTGGGCATGTGCAGGGTAACACTGTCAGAAACTGTGCTTCTTGTTTTCCGAAAGCACAGTTTAGGATTGCAAGGAAGCCTCAGACAGCCTCTCCTGTTGGTCCTGGAGTCGTGCAAGGTTCCATGTTGGTCCAGGTGAGTGGGGGAGACGGCTTTACATGGGGGGGCGGCTTAATGGAGCTTTGCCCCAGGGCACTTTGAGGGGAGGTCTGCCACTGTTCAGCCATAACGGGAACTAGGAAGTTACAGGATATGTTACTTGAGGTAAGGAAATCCCTGTGTTATTTCCCCCCTCCCAAAGGATCTCCTCTATGGAGAACCAGTGCAAGGAAAGCGCTCTACAGGTAGACCACAGCTGCGATACAAGGACATCTGCAAGAGGGATCTGAAGGCCTTAGGAGTGGACCTCAACAGGTGGGAAACCCTGGCCTCTGAGCGGCCCGCTTGGAGGCAGGCTGTGCAGCATGGCCTCTCCCAGTTTGAAGAGACACTTTGCCAACAGTCTGAGGCAAAGAGGCAAAGAAGGAAGGCCCATAGCCAGGGAGACAGACCAGGGACAGACTGCACTTGCTCCCAGTGTGGAAGGGACTGTCATTCCCGAATCGGCCTTTTCAGCCACACTAGACGCTGTTCCAGAACCACCATTCAGAGCGCGATACCAGAGTCTTTCGAGACTGAAGGTTGCCAACTAACTAATGCTAATATTTTCCCCCTCCCCATATGAGAATTCCTAAGAATATTTAGCCTGAGCTTACCTGAGCTGTTCTGCAGCCTCCACTAGTAATACTGCTCAAATGGCCTCGTTTTTTTCAGTCGTGGGTACTGCTCTTCTTCTAGCAGCAGAGAAACCAAAGCCCTGGCTAGCCAGCATGATGAGAAAGCCATGTTCCAGTCCTTCAGTTACTCCATCAGCAGGTTTGAGTCAGGCAATGTTAACAGATCAGAAATTATGCTTCACTCTGATGCTGACCTTCAGCTATCACAACCGCCTCCCTGTCCTGGGAGTTGAACCTTCAGCCACCTGGGCTCTAGCCTTCTCTTCAGCACTCTTTCTCTCCTTTATATCTGGTGGAGCAATCCAGGCATGCACCTGGAGACCTGCAAGCTAGACCTGCAATGTCTCCATTTCCTTGTGAACAAAGCCATTGTTATTCATTTCTCCAGGAGAAAGAAAGAAAAAGAAATCCTCCCTTGTTTAGCCATAATCCATTAGATGTTTAAAATACCCAATGCTGCTTTTTTAAAATCCCCCCTTCCTGTGCCAAATTACATCTCACTTTTTTTCTGGAGGGAGGGGTGTGCTACATTTACACGATAATTGTGTGCATGAAACAACTGGTGACATGGTTACCAGAGGATAGCCATGAATATACCATGGGTTATCTCCTAATGCACTTTGAATACTTTGACCCCCACCCTTCCTGGGGTCATTTTTTTCCTCAGTGTTTCATCTGCCTTTCTGTGTTTTCCCCCCACACTTAAAACAGCAAGGCAGCCAGGGGCAAGTGGGCTTGAATAAGATGCTGCCGGATAAATCCAGAGGCCTTTGTAGGGCAGGGCAGAGCAATGTGGGACCTTTATCAGGAAGGGGGCAACATCTTGAATGGCTCCCAGTCCAGCTGCTGCAGTTTCACTCCCTTTTGTGGCTTTCTACCAAACTGATAACACACCAGACCACATTTAGGATATCATGTAACATGGTTTGCAGGTTTTCCCCTCTCTCAAATTTCCTCTCAGATCTTCTCACAAAATCTAGTCCTTCCCCTCCCCTCAGGAACTCTCATGAAATGTATTTCACCAGCTTCTCTCTGTTACTTCCAAAAGGGTCAAAATAAATTGCCTCAGACACAGTGGCGTAGCTAGCAGGGGGTGGGAGGCGGTCCACCCCAGGTACCGCCTCGGGTACCACAAATGCCCCAACATCACTAACATCGCGGAGGTTACAAGTAACCCCATCATGCCATATACCGTTGGATGTGGAATTTCCAGCAGAATGCAATGCAAGAAACTGGATTGAAATATCTCCTTTTCATCAAAAGTTATGGCCAAAAAAGCGGAAACAAAAAAATGCATGGAACCCTATGGAAAATGAAACTGAGCCATATTGCGCGTTTACTTGCCAGTAGGCAAACATGCCATAGTTTGTCGGAAAGGGCAGGCTGAGAGGAATCCAATGACATCAGAATGGCTCCTAACCAATGAAAGCACCCCCCAAAAACACCAAAGAAAGAAGTCCCTCCCTCCAAGCAGACGAATGTATTGAGCTGTATGTGATAGGGGAGGCCAAGCGAGACTATGAGGAACGCATGGCCAGCAACATTAAGGGGAATAATAAAAGCTTCTTCAAATATGTTAGAAGCAGGAAACCCGCCAGAGAAGCGGTTGGCCCTCTGGATGGTGAGGGAGGGAAAGGGGAGATAAAAGGAGACTTAGAGATGGCAGAGAAATTAAATGAGTTCTTTGCATCTGTCTTCACGGCAGAAGACCTCGGGCAGATACCGCTGCCCGAACGGCCCCTCCTGACCGAGGAGTTAAGTCAGATAGAGGTTAAAAGAGAAGATGTTTCAGACCTCATTGATAAATTAAAGATCAATAAGTCACCGGGCCCTGATGGCATACACCCAAGGGTTATTAAGGAATTGAAGAATGAAGTTGCAGATCTCTTGACTAAGGTATGCAACTTGTCCCTCAAAACGGCCACGGTACCAGAAGATTGGAGGATAGCAAATGTCACGCCTATTTTTAAAAAGGGAAAGAGGGGGGACCCGGGAAACTATAGGCCGGTCAGCCTAACATCTATACCGGGTAAGATGGTGGAATGCCTCATCAAAGATAGGATCTCAAAACACATAGACGAACAGGCCTTGCTGAGGGAGAGTCAGCATGGCTTCTGTAAGGGTAAGTCTTGCCTCACAAACCTTATAGAATTCTTTGAAAAGGTCAACAGGCATGTGGATGCGGGAGAACCCGTGGACATTATATATCTGGACTTTCAGAAGGCGTTTGACACGGTCCCTCACCAAAGGCTACTGAAAAAACTCCACAGTCAGGGAATTAGAGGACAGGTCCTCTCGTGGATTGAGAACTGGTTGGAGGCCAGGAAGCAGAGAGTGGGTGTCAATGGGCAATTTTCACAATGGAGAGAGGTGAAAAGTGGTGTGCCCCAAGGATCTGTCCTGGGACTGGTGCTTTTCAACCTCTTCATAAATGACCTGGAGACAGGGGTGAGCAGTGAAGTGGCCAAGTTTGCAGACGACACCAAACTTTTCCGAGTGGTGAAGACCAGAAGTGATTGTGAGGAGCTCCAGAAGGATCTCTCCAGACTGGCAGAATGGGCAGCAAAATGGCAGATGCGCTTCAATGTCAGTAAGTGTAAAGTCATGCACATTGGGGCAAAAAATCAAAACTTTAGATATAGGCTGATGGGTTCTGAGCTGTCTGTGACAGATCAGGAGAGAGATCTTGGGGTGGTGGTGGACAGGTCGATGAAAGTGTCGACCCAATGTGCGGCAGCAGTGAAGAAGGCCAATTCTATGCTTGGGATCATTAGGAAGGGTATTGAGAACAAAACGGTTAGTATTATAATGCCGTTGTACAAATCTATGGTAAGGCCACACCTGGAGTATTGTGTCCAGTTCTGGTCGCCGCATCTCAAAAAAGACATAGTGGAAATGGAAAAGGTGCAAAAGAGAGCAACTAAGATGATTACGGGGCTGGGGCACCTTCCTTATGAGGAAAGGCTACGGCGTTTGGGCCTCTTCAGCCTAGAAAAGAGACGCTTGAGGGGGGACATGATTGAGACATACAAAATTATGCAGGGGATGGACAGAGTGGATAGGGATATGCTCTTTACACTCTCACATAATACCAGAACCAGGGGACATCCACTAAAATTGAGTGTTGGGCGGGTTAGGACAGACAAAAGAAAATATTTCTTTACTCAGCGCGTGGTCGGTCTGTGGAACTCCTTGCCACAGGATGTGGTGCTGGCGTCTAGCCTAGACGCCTTTAAAAGGGGATTGGACGAGTTTCTGGAGGAAAAATCCATTATGGGGTACAAGCCATGATGTGTATGCGCAACCTCCTGATTTTAGGAATGGGTTAAGTCAGAATGCCAGATGTAGGGGAGAGCACCAGGATGAGGTCTCTTGTTATCTGTTGTGCTCCCTGGGGCATTTGGTGGGCCGCTGTGAGATACAGGAAGCTGGACTAGATGGGCCTATGGCCTGATCCAGTGGGGCTGTTCTTATGTTCTTATGGAAAGCGAAAGTAAGCCACACGGTTGTGTTTACTCGTGAGTAAGCAAATGTGCCTTGGCTCCTGGTCAAGTCAGGCAAAGGGGGATGCAAGGCTGGCTGCATGGTCCCAATCTGATGAAAATGGAGCTCAACAAATGCTCCAGAAGGCAGGCCCCTCACCCAAGAATAAACCAGAGGCTTGAGCTGGTAAGGTGGGCACTGGGGAGGGCTGAAAATCTCACTGATTTTTTGTGGGGTGGTGTTATTGCAGGCAGGTTACAGAGAAAATTCACTTGGTGAAACAGAGTTGGTTTCCCCTTATTTATCTGTTTTTCTTTAATTTAATTATTTTTAATTATTTTATTTTGCTTGATGATGTCACTTCCAGCCATGACATCACTTCCCTTAACTCAAAACAGGCCAATGAGACATCTGGGGGGGTTGACACCCTAGTGACCAAAATTCTGGAAATTGTGGCTTTTAGGATTAATACTATCATGTTATATACAATTTGATGCAGAATTTCATCCATTGCTTCTGGGGAAATTTCACTGCATTTATTTTTCTGGCCATTATTATTATTCATTCCATGTCATGACTATTACTATCTCTGTCTCACCTACCTCACAGGATTGTTGTGAGAACAAAATAAGGGGAGGAACCATGCACACCACCCTGAGCTGCTTAGAGGAAGGGTGGTATAAAAAGTGAATTAATTAATTAAGCAATATAATTATTAGTTAAGTTATATGGGGTGACAAAAATTTATGGGTCCCAGTTGTCAAATGACCTAGCTACGCCTCTGCTCAGACAGGAAGCTAAGTTCAATTCAGGTGCAATCCTAATGCCCTGTTTAGGCCGGTGCAAGTCACTTGCGCCAACCCAGGGGTGTCGCAAACATGCCATAAAGCAAGTTTGCATTGACTTAAGAGTCGGCACAAGGAGTTGTGCTGGCCTCTCTGCACCGGATCCAGGCCCAGCATGGTAAGATTTTGTCGGGTGAGCTCAGCCAATGCAGGGGTCTGGGCTGGGGGGCTTGGGAAGTGTGTGGAGGAGGCGTAGGCAGGAGGGAGACGCTCCTGGGGTGGGCAGGTGGGTAGCAGGAGGTGGGACCAGGACCTGGCAGGACCTGGCAGTGATGCCGGATTCTAGCCCCGTTCCCTGGGCAATGTGGAGTGGCTCCAGGCTGCTCTGTTTGGAGGGGGCGCAGATTCGAGTAGACCCACTGGCTGTCCCTAGGGTAAGGGGAAAAGTTTCTCTTGCCTTGGGCTGTGCCGCAGTGCCTGCCTGCTCCAGCACAAATTAGGACTGGGCTGTTAACAGGGTTGCAGAAACATGGCAGAGAGGCTCTGAGGGCTCAGAGCAAATCCTGTTAAGAAATCAGAAACGCTTTGTCTTCAGGGAACATTTCATTTTCCAGAACGTGAAAGAATTACACCTGCAATCGTTCATTCTCTCTTTCTGTATAGACAATTGCACCCTGAAATATTCTCTGAGGTTAATAAAGTCCAAGCATTTCATTAAAACCAAACAATGCCCCCCAAAGGCCCCCCCCCCCCGTAGTCATTGAATTCATGACGTGAATGGATCCATGAGGAAATGTATGTTGCTGGTGAGGGATAAAAGAAAGTGAAGAATGGACATTAAAGTTTTGAGAGGAAAAAGAAAGAAGACAACAAGAGGCTGACAACAGAATTTTACACCGTGAATTCAAAAACAAATAAATGAAAATGGAAACAATGAAACAAAACCAAAAAATTTCTCTCACATGGATATCATTTAGTTCCTCAACATTGGTGAAGGGGGGACGACAGGTTATGACCAGATGTCATAACCGCAAAAGAGGACAAGGCACCCCAAAATGTAGGACATCCAAGAAGAATGTAGGATGTGACAAAATAAAAGTTAAGAACACTCGTATATTGATTTCAGATTATTAATTTAAACACTATATTACTTATTAAATTTAAAACTATATTACATATTTTATTACATATAATTTATTAATTACAAGAAGGCTATGAGGTGCCTTCTCACAGGGAACAGGAGGAAATTTAAGTTCTTTTCTAGGACTCGAGGCTAAAAAAGAGGACTTGTCCTGGAAAAAGAGGACATTGTCTGGTCACCCTAAGGGGGAGGATAAGTAGAAAGAGAGTTAGATAAGTAGAAAGATAAGTAGATAAGTAAAAAGAGAATTTCTGAGGTAAACAAGAACCACAAATGTGATGTTGTCTTCTCCTACCTTACACCCCCTCCTGCTTGTAAAAAATCAATATTAGCTGTGTTTGAAGGCAAAGAAGCCGCATTTTAAACTTTATACAATTTTTATGCAATGTTTATAATTTTGAGGGCCACCCTCAGGATGTGGGAGGCATTATTGTGACTGGTGCTTTCAGGTCTGAGGGCCGGCGCTGGATTTCTGACCAGGAGATGTTCTTCCCACTGTAGAAAAGCTCCTAAGAGAAGGATGATAAATTAGTAAGCACCTTGAGCAGTGTTTTTCAACCAGTGGTACGGGTACCACCGATGGTACTTGAGGTGATGTCTAGTGGTACTCATGGGACCCCTGGACCCCTGCTAACCAGCAGCAAGACCAGGAATGCAACACAACAAACAGCAGTAGGAGACCCCCAAGCAGGCTTTTCCACACCCTTCCTGTCCACTCTGAGCCTCTTACTGGTGTTTGTTGTGTTGCACCTGGTCTCCCAACCCAGAAGTAACTAGTGATGATGTTACTCCTGATGGCACTTCTGATGGAATAGGTGAAGAGGAATAGGTGGAGGACAAACATTGAGAAACACTGACCTTGAGAATGCCCTCCATGCTGCGCTGCACATGTAATGTTCCTATGAGAGATGGGAAGGGAAAGCATGTTGCTGTATGGAGCAAGGAGAGCTTTAGAGACTGCCTTACTGATCCAGGTCTCATCATCTGCCCCTTAGCCCTGCAACATTGCAAAACTTTGCAGCAAATAGATCCTTCCTGCCATGACATGTTCTCCTGCCAGTCAGCCATAGAGCCCAAGGTGGGGCAAACAGGTCAGGCTGGGAAAGGTCAAAAATATAATCTGGGTGACCAGAAATATCTCCAGGAATTGATGAGGCCTTGTTCTCAAAAACCTTCTTCTCACAAACAGGAGAAAAGGTGATGATAGATCTGTGTCTGGACTGCACCACTCCAGATTATAGGCTGAGGCTTCTCAATTGTATGCTTTTCCATACGGGAAAAAAAATATTTCCTGGACATAGAAAACATAGATGCTGGAGAGAAGCATCGTAGCTTTGCCATTTCCCTGATATAGTAGTTCTTTTGATGTGTTAGGTTGATACTTTGTTTTGTGAGTGAGCATTCTTCCTGTTGAACCCTCACCTGTAGTTTGAAATGGTACAGCCAAGACATAGGTATAGAACCTATTCTGCTGTTTATGAACGGGGGTCTCAGGGTTTCCTCAGCACTATGGCTGCTGAGGCTGTCTCTGGATAAGGTTCCCTTGTCACCCCCTGCCTAGTACCTGCTCAGATCCCATGTGTGTTTCACCCAGCCAGGATGAATGGACATGCACAAGATCCCATCTTCTTTCAATTTCTCAGTCATGCATGTAGTTACCACATTCAGAGCAGCCTGCAACACGAAAGCAATTATTAACAAGAACTACTTGCAGCACCACTTCATCCTTCTTTCTTTTTCAGTCCCTTGATCCAACAGCCTGTTCCAGCTTGCCAGTGCTTTGTACTGCTCAGATGAAACTGAAACCAAGGACTGGCAGAATGGATGACTGTCTGGGCATGTCCTGGGGTCACATTTGGTCAATGTGTAGATGGAACATTTAGTGATCTGAAATCAAGACTTACCTTGCTCACTTGATATGGATATATTGGGGCAGGCCGAACTACAAGGCCCTGTCCAATGGAGCTGAGTAGGGAGGATAC
The DNA here is from genome assembly GCF_035046505.1 of Tiliqua scincoides. Lineage (NCBI taxonomy): Eukaryota > Metazoa > Chordata > Lepidosauria > Squamata > Scincidae > Tiliqua > Tiliqua scincoides. Next base: position 45,905,871 of record NC_089829.1, on the reverse strand, counting down.
ATTGATGATGGCTGGCTTGCTAGAGCTCAGCTCCTGTGTGACTCTCTAGCTACCCTCTTCAGAAGAAACAGGAATCCCTATAATGCAAGCACCAGACCACAACATAAGAACAGCCCCACTGGATCAGGTCATAGGCCCATCTAGTCCAGCTTCCTGTATCTCACAGCGGCCCACCAAATGCCCCAGGAAGCACGCTAGATAACAAGAGACCTGCATCCTGGTGCCCTCCCTTGCATCTGGCATTCTGACATAGCCCATTTCTAAAATCAGGAGGTTGCACATACACATCATGGCTTGTAACCCGTAATGGATTTTTCCTCCAGAAACTTGTCCAATCCCCTTTTAAAGGCATCCAGGCCAGATGCTGTCACCACATCCTGCAGCAAGGAGTTCCATAGACCGACCACACGCTGAGTAAAGAAATATTTTCTTTTGTTGTCCTAACCCTCCCAACACTCAATTTGAGTGGATATCCCCTGGTTCTGGAGTTATGTGAGAGTGTAAAGAGCATCTCTCTATCCACTTTATCCTTCCCGTGCATCATAATTTATGTCTCAATCATGTCCCCCCTCAGGCGTCTCTTTTCTAGGCTGAAGAGGCCCAAACGCTGTAGCCTTTCCTCAATTAGGACTGAGTCTAAACACTGAAAGTAAAGAAATCTGTCTGCTATAATGAACTTCATACAGTCACGATGCAAGATCAGTGCTCATCTTCACCAGTGCCCCAACTGGTGGAGGCCTAGTTCTATTTCTTTCACCTGTGGCATCAACAAGCCCAGTTCTCCTATCCCACTGGTCTCTTTCCTAGAACAGCTGCTGCCTTACCACCTGTGGTTCTGTTAGTTGATGTGCAGGTTCATCATGTATATGTATTGGCTGCTCCTTCTTATTACTGTCCAAATCATATCTGCTGCTCATTGTCAGTCTCTCTTTAGACCCTGTTCAGTCCCAGGTCTATAACTGTAAAATATTGCCCTGTCTTTCACTGCTGCTGTCATTGAACCCTCCTAAGTTCCATCTGTGCTCCATGCTATGTAGCAGGTAGGACTACACATCTGTTTGTTTCCTGCATAAGTGAGTACAAACTCCCATTCCTGCCTTTTCCACTGCTCCAAAACAAAGACTAGAAAATAATACTTTTACCTTAATCCCAAGAATGGGCCCCCACTACACTGAACACCAATAGCATCTCTTGTTGCTCCACAGTCTCCCATGTGGCAAGAAAGTGAACACCTGCATTGCTGATGATCAGACTCAAGCCCTCATTTTGCAGCTGGGACTCCACCAGTGAAGCTTTCACACTGGACAGGTCACCCACCTCTGTTGTACAGATAGAGGAGCAAATGAAGCAGATATTCAAGAGAAAATTAAAAGGCCTGTATGATGCAACGGTAAGTGTTGAGTTTGGATGAATGAGGTCAATCAAGTTGAGAGCCCTATGATTTAGTTCGCACTCAACAGTTGTGAATAATTCTTGTGTATTTGCATGACCAGGTCTCCCTGCTGGCATTCAAGGAAGAACTCGGACCCTGCTGGGCAGAAAGGGAAGTGATAATTTCCATACCTAATTGTTGGCAACCTTCAGTCTCGGAAGACTATGGTATCGCGCTCTGGATGGTGGTTCTGGCATAGCGTCTACATAAGAACATAAGAACAGCCCCACTGGATCAGGCCATAGGCCCATCTAGTCCAGCTTCCTGTATCTCACAGCGGCCCACCAAATGCCCCAGGGAGCACACCAGGTAACAAGAGACCTCATCCTGGTGCCCTCCCCTGCATCTGGCATTCTGACTTAACCCATTTCTAAAATCAGGAGGTTGCGCATACACATCATGGCTTGTACCCCATAATGGATTTTTCCTCCAGAAACTTGTCCAATCCCCTTTTAAAGGCATCTAGGCTAGACTAGACGTCAGTCTAGTGTGGCTGAAAAGGCCTATTCGGGAGTGACAATCCCAATAGGCTAGGCTAGGCTAGGCTAGACGTTAGTCTAGTGTGGCTGAAAAGGCCGATTCGGGAGTGACAATCCCTTCCACACTGGGAGCAAGTGCAGTCTGTCCCTGGTCTGTCTCCCTGGCTATGGGCCTTCCTTCTTTGCCTCTTTGCCTCAGTCTGTTGGCCAAGTGTCTCTTCAAACTGGGAAAGGCCATGCTGCACAGCCTGCCTCCAAGCGGGCCGCTCAGAGGCCAAGGTTTCCCACTTGTTGAGGTCCACTCCTAAGGCCTTCAGATCCCTCTTGCAGATGTCCTTGTATCGCAGCTGTGGTCTACCTGTAGGGCGCTTTCCTTGCACAAGTTCTCCATAGAGGAGATCCTTTGGGATTCGGCCATCATCCATTCTCACGACATAACCAAGCTAATGCAGGCGTCTCTGTTTCAGCAGTGCATACATGCTATGGATTCCAGCTCGTTCCAGGACTGTGTTGTTTGGAACTTTGTCCTGCCAGGTGATGCCGAGGATGCGTCGGAGGCAGCGCATGTGGAAAGCGTTCAGTTTCCTCTCCTGTTGTGAGCGAAGAGTCCATGACTCGCTGCAGTACAGAACTGTACTCAGGATGCAAGCTCCGTAGACCTGGATCTTGGTATGTTCCGTCAGCTTCTTGTTGGACCAAACTCTCTTTGTGAGTCGGGAAAACGTGGTAGCTGATTAACCGATGCACTTGTTTAGCTCGGTATCAAGAGAAAGAGTGTTGGAGATCATTGAGCCAAGGTACACAAAGTCATGGACAACCTCCAGTTCATGCACAGAGATTGTAATGCAGGGAGGTGAGTCCACATCCTGAACCATGACCTGTGTTTTCTTCAGGCTGATTGTCAGTCCAAAATCTTGGCAGGCCTTGCTAAAACGATCCATGAGCTGCTGGAGATCTTTGGCAGAGTGGGTAGTGACAGCTGCATCATCGGCAAAGAGGAAGTCACGCAGATATTTCAGCTGGACTTTGGACTTTGCTCTCAGTCTGGAGAGGTTGAAGAGCTTTCCGTCTGATCTGGACGGAAGGATCTTTTTCCTTCTGTTGCAGTTGCAGACATTGCAGATCTCTTTCCTTGCAGATCTCTTTCCTTGCAGATCTTGAGTTGCAGATCTCTTTCCTGCTGTTGCAGTTCCAAAGGCCTGCTTCAGCAGGACAGCAAAGAAAATCCCAAACAAGGTTGGTGCAAGAACACAGCCCTACTTCACGCCGCTTCGGATGTCAAAGGGGTCTGATGTGGAGCCATCGAAGACAACAGTGCCCTTCATGTCCTTGTGGAAAGATCTGATGATGCTGAGGAGCCTGGGTGGACATCCAATCTTGGGGAGAATCTTGAAGAGGCTGTCCCTGCTGACCAGGTCGAAAGCCTTTGTGAGATCTATGAAGGCTATAAAGAGTGGCTGTCGTTGTTCCCTGCATTTCTCCTGCAGTTGTCTAAGGGAGAATACCATATCAGTGGTGGACCTGTTGGCTCGGAATCCGCACTGCGATTCTGGATAAACACTCTCTGCAAGTACCTGGAGCCTCTTTACCTAATTGGACCACATGAATACTACAGTGCCTGTTTGCCAGATCATGCAGGGAGTAGAATTGGGGGCAGAAAGATAGCCAAGACTCAGCACTGCTCTGTGGCAAACATCCAGATCCATAACTTTGCCTACTCTTTTTCAATGTATCAGCATCCTTGGTTAATACTTCTGAAACAAGCCCAGCCCTGTTGCCAGTTTGTTTGGTTAACCATATGCTGATATAGGTTAAGCTTTGGTTTTGTTTTTTTTCCAAAGTTCTGTTTGGATGCACATCCATTGACAATTTAAAACATGTCTGCACAGGCAAGTGATCAAGGAGCTGGTTTCCCCTCTTCCTTTGTGGGGACTTGATAGTCTTGGCACTCCTGATGGTTTGGGCTCTTGGCCTTTTTTTCTTTTTTTTTGGCTGTTCCAATCACATTTGCCCCACCCAGCTACACACACCCACCCAGGAGGTCCTGCTATCTCAATGGCTTAACACCTGTACATGAGCAGCACCACAGCAAATGCTGAAGACAGATGCTTTGTGAGAACACATAGCATCAAGCCCTTTTACCAAGAAACTTTGAAAACATCTTCCAAGATCCTGTTCTCCCTTAACATGAGCACTGACTTGTTACTAACCTTGCCTTGGGATCCATTATATTTACAGCAGGTTGCAGAAATGTCTTTCAGAGGATCTTTCATCTCCGTAAGCTGCCACACCAGTTCCAGTCCAATCAGTGGAGACACTAGAGGGGTGCAGGCCGCACTGGGCCACACTGGGCCGCACTGGATGCCCACGGGGGATGACACCACTACTGGCCAAAATTTTTAAAATCTTGATACTTTTAAATTATACCATCATGCTATAAATCATTCAATGCATAATTTCATGCAGAATGCAACAAAACAAACCGCGTGTAAATATCTCTATTCTATCAAAAGTTATAGCCAAAAAACCAGCAGGGTCAGAGTGATGGTACACCACCATGCCCACTGTTGTGTCACAGCTCCTCCCCACTAGGTATCGCGCCCACTTAAGGCTGGTTAGTTTCCCTTTGCTAACTCACCCAGGTAGTAAGCACACCTCAGAGTCAAGTCCCAGTCCAATAAATGCAGATTGCCAAATCACAGTCCAAAGTCAATATGCCGGGTCACAGTCCAAGGTCAAAGTCCAGTCAGGTCAGGTCTCCCCTGGGTCAGGGTAGCCTTTGGTCCTTCTGAAGCTGCCTTTTATCCTTTGTGTCCCATTAAGTGCAAATGCAGCTCAGCTGTGAGCTACCTCCTTAGCTCATTCAAAGTCCCATCAAGGTCAAATGAAGCTCAGGTGTCCGACCAGGTCTCCATCGGCCTTGATTGATTACAGCTGTGGAGCCAGCTCTGCCCTTCCCAGAGCTGTCAGCCAGCTGTCAAAACATGGAATCGCTGTCAACACCACAGCATCCACCTGATGATCTTCTGATCTTCCATTACACCCACCACTTGATGTGTTGCCTTGCCCACTGCATGGGAGGAGGTCCATTCATGGGGGTGATGTGCTGTCCTCTTTCATTGGATGACACAAACCCTGGCAACACCACTGAGTCCAGTCCCCAAGTTGGAGCCTGTCACAAGGACACTGTGAGCTTCGGGGAGCCATTTTGTCACTTAACTCACTCCCTGATAACTGGATTTTGTTTAGTGACTGGATAAAGGCCAGTGACTGAGCAAGCAGGTGTGTCTACTTGTGGTTTACCCTGTGCACCTGCAGATACGCTTTGTATTGTGATGGGCTGGACTTTAGAACAATAAATAAAAGTAAACCAATCTGACACCCTGAGACAAGGTGTGAACTTATGTAAGGAGGGAGGGAGCAAAAGTCACTCATCTCTTGTTTTCACAGCTTTTGCATATATCAGATTCACTCCCTGGCAGCACAAGGGAAAGGATCTAGTTCTACAGGGCTGGGTAAACACAACTTGAGATCTGAGAGGGCTGATCTCAATCAGGTCATACTTGGCTAGTGAGCTATCAGTTTAAGACAGCTAGTTACTGTTGATAGTATATATCATTCTGTTAGCAAAAGGGGGGGAAAAGTGAGAGCAGGCAGGACTTGACATGGATTTAAGCATATCTCCTGTTTATCAGGGATTGAAAGAAGGTATTGGTTGTTGCCAGAGGGAGCCTTTAACACAGTGGAGGCAGTGTTCTTCTGCAATGTAGCTGGAAGTGAATTAAAAACATTACTTGATTTTGAGAAGCGATGCCCCACCCAGTTGATCCCAGCGCCTCCTTCATCTGTATTGGGGAGAGGCTTCACTTGCAAGGTTCCATCCATGTGAATGGAAAGCAGAGCAGCAGTTGAAGAGAGGGAGGGGCAGGAGGGGTCTAGGCAGCCTCTGCTGCCCTTCAGTGCCATTGAACTGTGGACGGATTTTGGCCTTTTTGCTTTTCTTTACCTAAGAACATAAGAACAGCCCCACTGGATCAGGCCAGAGGCCCATCTGGTCCAGCTTCCTGTATCTCACAGCGGCCCACCAAATGCCCCAGGGAGCACACCAGACAACAAGAGACCTCATCCTGGTGCCCTCCCTTGCATCTGGCATTCTGACATAGCCCATTTCTAAAATCAGGAGGTTGCGCATACGCATCATGGCTTGTAACCTGTAATGGATTTTTCCTCCAGAAACTTGTCCAATTCCCTTTTAAAGACATCCAGGCCAGATGCCGTCACCACATCCTGTGGCAAGGAGTTCCACAGACCGACCACACGCTGAGTAAAGAAATATTTTCTTTTGTCTGTCCTAACCCTCCCAACACTCAATTTTAGTGGATGTCCCCTGGTTCTGGTGTTATGTGAGAGGGAAAAGGGTGTCTATCTATCCACTCTATCCCTCCCACGCATAATTTTGTATGTCTCAATCATGTCCCCCCTCAGGCGTCTCTTTTCTAGGCTGAAGAGGCCCAAACGCCGTAGCCTTTCCTCATAAGGAAGGTGCTCCAGCCCCGTAATCATCTTAGTCGCTCTCTTTTGCACCTTTTCCATTTCCACTATGTCTTTTTTGAGATGCGGCGACCAGAACTGGAAACAATACTCCAGGTGTGGCCTTACCATCGATTTGTACAACGGCATTATAATACTAGCTGTTTGTTCTCAATACTGTTCCTAATGATCCCAAGCATAGAATTGGCCTTCTTCACTGCCGCCGCACATTGGGTCGACACTTTCATCAACCTGTCCACCACCACCCATCTCTAAGTCTCCTTTTATCTCCCCTTTCCCTCCCTCACCATCCAGAGGGCCAACCACTTTTCTGGCGGGTTTCCTCCTTCTAACATATCTGAAGAAGCTTTTATTATTCCCCTTAATGTTGCTGGCCATGCGTTCCTCATAGTCTCTCTTGGCCTCCCGTATCACCTTGTTACATTTCTTTTGCCATAGTTTGTGTTCCTTTTTATTCTCCTCATTAGGGCAAGACTTCCATTTACGGAAGGAAGCTTCCTTGCCCTTTACGGCCTCTCTAACTTGGCTGGCTAGCCATGCGGGCAACCTCCTGAACTTAGTGGAGCCCTTCCTCCTTTGCAGTATACACTTCCGCTGGGCCTCTATTACTGTTGTTTTAAGCAGCCTCCATGCACTCTGGAGAGATTGGACTCTTTTTACCTTCACTTTCAACCTCCTTCTAACCAGCCTCCTCATTTGAGGCAAGTCCACTTGTCGGAAGTCAAGGATTTTTGTGAGAGATTTGCCCAGTGTTCTTCCCCCGACGTGCATGTTGAAATGGATCACAGCATGATCACTGTTCCCCAACGGCTCAGTAATATTTACATTGCTAACCAGGTCCTGTGTACCTGCCCTCTGGTGGGCTCCATGACTAGCTGCTCTAAGGCACAGTCATTTAACATGTCAAGAAATCCGGTCTCCTTTTCGTGACCAGAACACAAATTCACCCTGTCAATATGAGGATAATTGAAGTCCTCCATGATTACAACCCTGTCCCTCCTTGTCACCTCCCTGATCTGTTTCCTCATTTCAAGGTCCCCATCCGATTTCTGGTCTGGAGGACGATAGCACGCCCCCAGTATTACATCGCTGCACAAGCCTGGTAATTTAACCCACAGAGATTCTACCGTGGAGTCGGACCCACCTTCAATCTCTACTTTGCTGGATTCTATCCCGTCCTTAACATAAATGGCCACCCCACCTCCAACACGCCCCTGCCTGTCCCTCCTGTAGAGTTTATAGCCCGGGATTGCGGTATCCCACTGATTCTCTGCATTCCACCAGGTTTCCGTTATGCCCACTATGTCAATGTTTTCCCTTGTCACCAGACATTCCAGTTCTCCCATCTTTGCTTGGAGACTTCATGCATTTGCATAAAAGCATTTGTACATGGAATGCCCCAAGATGGGCTGCTTATTCGCTCCTTTGTCCCCACATCCTCTCACTGTGCCAAACCATCTATCACATCCCATCACGCTACCTTTCCCAATTTCTTCTCCTACTCTGCCTTTGTCTTGTTGTTCTCTAACCTCCCCATCCTCGTCCCATAGGGATGAGGAGTCCTGAACCGGATGCCCCTTGACTCCTGTCGGCTTCCCTCAGGGATCAGTTTAAAAGGTGCTCTGCCACTTTTTTAGTATTATGCGCCAGCAGTCTGATTCCATTCTGGTTCAAGTGAAGCCCATCCCTCTTGTACAGGTCCCGCTTGTCCAAAAACGTTCCCCAGTACTTAACAAATGTAAACCCCTCCTCCCTACACCCCCGTCTCATCCACGCATTGAGACCCCCGATCTCCGCCTGCCTAGCTGGCCCTGCGCATGGAACAGGTAGCACTTCCGAGAACGCTACCTTTGAGGTCCTGGCTTTCAGCTTCCTACCTAATAGCCTAAATTTGGCCTCCAGGACCTCCCGGCTACACTTGCCCATGTCGTTAGTGCTGACATGCACCACAACCGCTACCTCCTCCCCAGCACTATCTACCAGCCTGTCTTTACTTGCTTGGCATCAAAACTGATGTCTAATTGTCTCTTTAGCCTGACCTCCAGCTGCTATCTAAGTAATTTGGTGAGTCAGAGTCAGCCACTTGGCATGTCAGGACTTTGCCCAGATACCCACACGCAAAACACCCATGACACAAGAGCTGGAAGTAACGGGGCCATGCTTTATGAATATTATAATATTCAGTATTCAGCTGGGTGTGTTCAGCTGTATTCAGCTGGGTGAATACAGCTGGTCCTGAACAATCTTCATTCCTCTGTATTGCGGGTCCGTAACTGGGGGGAAACAGTTACCCTGTTGGAGCCCACCCTTGGGCAAACCAAGGTTAGCTCACAATAGGGAAGTTACAAGGAAGAGGGAATTGTAACATGGTCAGCAGAACAAGGTGCATTAATTGCAGATAAAAGGCCAGGCTACGCAGGCATTTTCGTCACTCCTGGAAAGCTTCTTCCTGCAGTGCAGACAAATTGGTATTTCACCAGGGAACGACTTTCCCCTCCCAGTTCACAAAAGTGCCAGAGTCTTTCTCAGAGAGACGGGAAAGAGTGTTCAGGATCGCTTGCACACTCACATCCACGGGCAACGGGGCCTGATTTGTGGAGAGAAAACAGGTGAATGACACAGACTGCCACTGTTCAAATAAGACTGAGAACAAATGAGTAACTTCAACCAAGTGTATGCTTCTAAATGCCCCTGCAACAAGTTCTATTATTATCCATGTTCACAACTTCCATTTAGCTCCTCTCCCAGAGCTGTCCCACATAGTAGCATTGTATCTAGCTGCCAGTCACCTCATGGCCCTTCAGGGCCAGCCCTCTGTGAGTCCTGGAATCATCATGAGTCTGTGAGTCACCAGAAGGATGATCAGGCTGCCAGTTACTTTGTAGCAATGTGGTGATTAAGGAGCTGCCACTGTCATCACACAACCACTGCTGTCATCCTCATCCCAGCACCCTGCTAGTTGAAAAGGCAGAAAAGGGAAAGAGAGGACTGTGGAAGCCAGCCACTCTAAGCTGCAGCTCTCTTCATTCCATTGGTGGTTCAAAAGTTAACTAGCAGCACAATCCTACACATATACTGTGTAGGAACATTTGTTTGGTTTGTGTTGGAGTTGGTGCCACAAACTATCACAGAGTTAAGCATCTGTAAGCCCATGCTGGTGGCTATTGTGTGGGACTAGATAGCTTTTGAACTGATTCAGGAAGGAAATTCTTGATGTTTTCTTTTCAACAGAGTGGAGTATTTAAAAATGAAATACTACAAGTTAATGAACATATCCAATTTGGGCTCTTCTTGGATTAGAGACCCTGCAAACGTGAAGGTATCTGCATGGAGATTTTCATGCAATGATCACTTACGTCTGGACTTGTCATTTCTGTCTGCACCCACCCAGGATGCAATGCAATGCTCAGGATCCCATCTTTTGCAAATCCCAATGACTGGCACTTTGAGAGAATGTTCAGGGCAGCCTGTGAAGGAGATATGTCAGAAATAGGCAGGTGAATTATGTATCCCAATTTCATGAGAGGAGGTCAGAAGGAAGGCTTCATAGGTCTAAGAAATGCTGTTTGGTTTTATTTTTTGGGCAAAGTATTCACAACCATAAACAAAGCTTCCCACTGCAAATTCATCTAAAAAATAAAAATGGAGAAGAAACCTCAAACAACTCCATTGCCGTTTTATGATTTCAAATGCAACAAATAAAGAGAGCGGGTTATGGTAAAATTGACTGAGGAAGGGAAAGGATGTTGATCTTATTGCTGAGGGATCAATGAAAGACACCTTATTATTATTATTTTTAAATTGCACTGATATACCAGTACCACTTTTCAAAACAGTTTCCTAGAAAGAGGACAGCAGTACAATTACTACCAGGGGGTGAGTCAGTTTGCTCAGTGGAACAGTGCCTGGTTTACATGCAAAAGCTCTCAGGTTCATGTAATCAGCTATTTCATGTAGATGTCAAAAGCACACTGAGGATCCTGGAAGGTTCCCACTGGAAGGGATTACAGTCCCCATCAGGACCTCCTGGAACTTTCAATGCAGCAAGGATCAGAATTGCCACAAAATTGTGAAATTCAAGCTTGGTTACCAAAATGAGGCCCAGAAGGATTCTATGGTCAGTAGCATTGAAAGGAGCTGAGGTATCAAGGTGAAACAACAGAGTCACTTCAGATTTCCCTTCACTCTCCTGAAGATAATCAGCTGGGCCAATTAAAAGTCCCCAAACTGGCTTGAAACAGATTCAGGTTTCAGATTCAGAATTCAGGTGAGCAGGCGCAGAATCAAGGAGGCCTGTGTGGGGCTTTTCAGACAGGGAGGAAGCACAGGATATAGTGGCAGAGGCTGCCACCATCTCCCCACCCCCCGTCCAGTCTTCTCCTCCCCCACCCAGTTCCACCTTCCCTTGCCCCCAAAAGCTGCTCTGCCAGCCAGCAGTAATAATTACTGCTGGCTATTCCATACCATAATCCTCCTGACACTGAGCTGACCCACTGCCAGTACTCCTTGCTTGCCGGGTGCCGTGAACTTGCTTTATGGCATGATACCCGTGATATGATATGATGTTTGCAATAGCCAGAGCTGGTGGCTCTGGTAGCATAGGATTGGGCACTCGTTTATATTTATATTGCTGTGTTTTTAATTTGGCAGATAATGTTTTAAAGAAGGTGGTGATTTTTTTAATGGAAGGGCACATACAAACATTATAATAAATAAATACTTTTTCAATAATGTTCCCAGTCTAGCCAGCTTCTTACAGCTAGATGCGAATCACCAAGATGGGCAAGGGATGACATGATTTGCTGTGAGAGGGACAGTAGGCAGATTCTTATCTCCATTCTGTGAAGTTGTGTGAACCCATCGCTATTCACACAATCAATGCCTCCTTACCTTGCTGCAGCGGTAAGAGATGACTTGTCCTTCATCCCATGCTAGAAGATTAGTGATGGAGCCGGCTTCACTGGATACGTTGACAATGGCTGCTTTGCTACAACTCATCCCTTTCTGGGGGCTCTCCTGAGATGCCTTTCTCAGCAAGGGCAGGAAGGCCTGGGGAAGGGAAAGAAATCAAGAAAGTTGCATGATCTGTGAGGGGATTTGGAAACTAAACAGCTTGTCACCAGGACAAAGTCCACAGAAGCAGTGCAAATGTAAGCCTAGCAGTTCTTCACCAAAGGCCATGGCAAATTGTCCTGTGATTCATCTGGAGAGCAACTAGCTACAACTTAGCTTCAACATGTGCACTACACCTCTATTGCTAGGTCATCTTCATCTGTTGAACTTCTGTCTTACACAGCAGTTAAAAGCATGGTGCTCTTAACCAGGAAACAGGCACACCTACCTCGGACTACATCACCAGAAAGCACTGGCATACAACCCATCTACTCTTCAAATGGTAAGGACCTTGGCTAGAATGATGAGACATGTCTGTGAAGCAAGAGCCACAAGGATGCCTTTACCTGGCTCACCACCATTGGCCCGATCACATTGGTCTGGTACACTTCAGACATGTACTCGGGTGTTTCAGTCTCCAGAGAAGTTGGCTTCACAATCCCAGCATTATTGATCAGCAGATTCAGCCCGGCTCCTTTCAGCTGCTCAGTGATTCTTGCAGCAGCAGCCTTGACACCAGATGGGTCAGAAGTGTCTAGAACAGCACAGATAAGATTTTACTGATGATTAAAGTGGGCCCTGCACAGCCAGGATCCATCCCTGAAGGCACCATCCATCCTTGTCTCTTGTTGCTCTGGAAGTACAGAGGACTGAGCATCAGTTTGCACATCGCATTTTTCATATGTACTGATGAAAATATGTAGTACACATGGACAAGAGCACATTTGCAAATTCAACTAGCACGTTACCCTTATGCGAAGGGCTCCCTGTCGTGTGTACACATAAGCCACAAATGCTTTTGCTGATTTATAATGTGTCAAAGAGTCCCAAAATCTGCTTAGATGCTCCAACATTTGTGAGATAAGAACTCTGGTGTACTTCTTTGAAATGTTAGCTTCCTCTGATGGGGTACCAAGCAAGCAGTAGAGATGTTCTCAACTCTCCTGCACACCTTGCTCTGCCTGCAATGTACTTCTGAAGCCAACAGCAAATGAATTTATTGTCTTCAATTTGGTTCTAAGATGTGAAAGTCATTGATTCCAGGAATGCGGGATGCACTGGTTTGTGAGGCGTGCGTCACAGGGGAGAGTTCTGTTGAGGGGTGGGGAAGGGACTTGCAGTGGTAGGAATCCAAGTGATCTGAGACAATGACTGAGGAAAGCGCACACTGGTAGGCTCTGCAACAGAGCTCACCAGAACTTAGAAATAAGATGAGTCTGGACAAAAGGCAGAAAGTTTAATGCTGAGGTTCTTTGGCTGCATAGAGCTACAAAAAATATAGTCATTCCTTTACAACCCTCCTTGCCTCTTTTGCAAGGATATAAATCCTTGAATAGACTGTAAATCAGTGACAATGCAGGGCTGCTGGCCTGCATTCTAACTGCTGGCCTGGATTAAGAGATGGTCTGATTACAAACATAACAGGTTCCCCAGGTACTTTTAGCTTCAAGTCTGCAGTCCTTTATGCCCCCAATGAGGAAACAGATCAGGGAGGTGACAAGGAAGGACAGGGTTGTAATCATGGGGGACTTCAATTATCCTCATATTGACTGGGTCAATTTGTGTTCTGGTCACGATAAGGAAACCGGATTTCTTGACGTGCTGAATGACTGTGGCTTAGATCAGCTAGTCACGGAGCCCACCAGAGGACAGGTGACTCTGGATTTAATTTTGTGCGGTACGCAGGACCTGGTTAGAGATGTAAACGTTACTGAGCCATTGGGGAACAGTGATCATGCTGCGATCCGTTTTGACGTGCACGTTGGGGGAAGAATACCAGGCAAATCTCTAACAAAAACCCTTGACTTCCGACGGGCGGACTTCCCTCAAATGAGGAGGCTGGTTAGAAGGAGGTTGAAAGGGAGGGTAAAAAGAGTCCAGTCTCTCCAGAATGCATGGAGGCTGCTTAAAACAACAGTAATAGAGGCCCAGCAGAGGTGTATACCGCAAAGAAAGAAGGGTTCCACTAAATCCAGGAGGGTGCCCGCATGGCTAACCAGCCAAGTTAGAGAGGCTGTGAAGGGCAAGGAAGCTTCCTTCCGTAAATGGAAGTCTTGCCCTAATGAAGAGAATAAAAAGGAACATAAACTGTGGCAAAAGAAATGTAAGAAGGTGATAGGGGAGGCCAAGCGAGACTATGAGGAACGCATGGCCAGCAACATTAAGGGGAATAATAAAAGCTTCTTCAAATATGTTAGAAGCAGGAAACCCGCCAGAGAAGCGGTTGGCCCTCTGGATGGTGAGGGAGGGAAAGGGGAGATAAAAGGAGACTTAGAGATGGCAGAGAAATTAAATGAGTTCTTTGCATCTGTCTTCACGGCAGAAGACCTCGGGCAGATACCGCTACCCGAACGGCCCCTCCTGACCGAGGAGTTAAGTCAGATAGAGGTTAAAAGAGAAGATGTTTCAGACCTCATTGATAAATTAAAGATCAATAAGTCACCGGGCCCTGATGGCATACACCCAAGGGTTATTAAGGAATTGAAGAATGAAGTTGCAGATCTCTTGACTAAGGTATGCAACTTGTCCCTCAAAACGGCCACGGTGCCAGAAGATTGGAGGATAGCAAATGTCACGCCTATTTTTAAAAAGGGAAAGAGGGGGGACCCGGGAAACTATAGGCCGGTCAGCCTAACATCCATACCGGGTAAGATGGTAGAATGCCTCATCAAAGATAGGATCTCAAAACACATAGACGAACAGGCCTTGCTGAGGGAGAGTCAGCATGGCTTCTGTAAGGGTAAGTCTTGCCTCACGAACCTTATAGAATTCTTTGAAAAGGTCAACAGGCATGTGGATGTGGGAGAACCCGTGGACATTATATATCTGGACTTTCAGAAGGCGTTTGACACGGTCCCTCACCAAAGGCTACTGAAAAAACTCCACAGTCAGGGAATTAGAGGACAGGTCCTCTCGTGGATTGAGAACTGGTTGGAGGCCAGGAAGCAGAGAGTGGGTGTCAATGGGCAATTTTCACAATGGAGAGAGGTGAAAAGCGGTGTGCCCCAAGGATCTGTCCTGGGACCGGTGCTTTTCAACCTCTTCATAAATGACCTGGAGACAGGGTTGAGCAGTGAAGTGGCTAAGTTTGCAGACGACACCAAACTTTTCCGAGTGGTAAAGACCAGAAGTGATTGTGAGGAGCTCCAGAAGGATCTCTCCAGACTGGCAGAATGGGCAGCAAAATGGCAGATGCGCTTCAATGTCAGTAAGTGTAAAGTCATGCACATTGGAGCAAAAAATCAAAACTTTAGATATAGGCTGATGGGTTCTGAGCTGTCTGTGACAGATCAGGAGAGAGATCTTGGGGTGGTGGTGGACAGGTCGATGAAAGTGTCGACCCAATGTGCGGTGGCAGTGAAGAAGGCCAATTCTATGCTTGGGATCATTAGGAAGGGTATTGAGAACAAAACGGTTAGTATTATAATGCCGTTGTACAAATCGATGGTAAGGCCACACCTGGAGTATTGTGTCCAGTTCTGGTCGCCGCATCTCAAAAAAGACATAGTGGAAATGGAAAAGGTGCAAAAGAGAGCGACTAAGATGATTACGGGGCTGGGGCACCTTCCTTATGAGGAAAGGCTACGGCGTTTGGGCCTCTTCAGCCTAGAAAAGAGACGCTTGAGGGGGGACATGATTGAGACATACAAAATTATGGAGGGGATGGACAGAGTGGATAGGGAGATGCTCTTTACACTCTCACATAATACCAGAACCAGGGGACATCCACTAAAATTGAGTGTTGGGCGGGTTAGGACAGACAAAAGAAAATATTTCTTTACTCAGCGCGTGGTCGGTCTGTGGAACTCCTTGCCACAGGATGTGGTGCTGGCGTCTAGCCTAGACGCCTTTAAAAGGGGATTGGACGAGTTTCT